>NW_022681442.1:36267639-36897709 GCF_009764315.1 Trachypithecus francoisi | reverse complement strand
ACCTATTGCCTAAACAGTCCCAGTGAGAGGAGCTGGGTACCTCAGTTGGAAATGCAGAAATAACTTACCTTCTTTGTTGATCTTGCTGGGAGCTGCAGATGGAAACTGTTCCAATTCGGCCATCTTGCCAGCCACCCCCCTTATTTAGTTTCTTCAAGGTAATTATTTTGAATTCCTTTTTTGAATATTTGTTGATTTTATTTTCATCGAGTTCTGTTATTTGAGAGTTATTACATCTTTTTGGTGGTGTCATATTTCTTGATTTTTCATGTTTTGTGCCTGCATTGATGTCTATGCATGTGGTGGGACAATGGCTATTCCAGTTTCTAGAGTGGATTTCATAGAGAAAGACTTTCATCTGAAGTTGAGTGTTTGTGTGCAGGTGATGAAGGGTGGGTAACTCAGTTTTTGAATAGATGCCATGTGATAGTATCTGTGTAGTTTCTCTAGCTGTGGTCAACATCAGGAATAATTTTGGGTGCCTCAGTGGCCTAGGCTGTAGAAGTTTGCAGCAGTATCAGGAGTAGTGTAGGTTGTTAATGTCCCTGGTGTCAAAGTATTTGGGTGTCCTCCTATTTTTATTTTCCTGAAATTGGGTGACTTAACCTAAGGGAGTCCTTTTGATGTCAACTCTGACATGGCATACATGCAGCTGCATTGGTGCTGGGTTACAGGTATACGTCCTTGAAGTTGTCATAGAAGCATTACTCTAGACTCAAGATCTTTTAATCAGGTACTGTGACACCTGGGTCTTGGGGTACAGGTTCATTCTCTGTGGCAGGGTTGAATGTAGATTGCCCACAGAGCGAAGATCTGTGACTCTGTAGCACACCCTAGCAGCTGAAGCCCACAGACTGAGTTGTAGCTGTGAGTCTGTTTCTGAGGGTGAGGTGTAGGACAATGCCCTGGCCTGCCTCTGAGGTAGAGGGGTGCTCTTTAGATTTGAGCCCAGCAAGTAGAATATGGCTACTATCGTTAATAAGATAGGATAGACACACAACTGCTAAATAACCAAGTTCAAGTCAACAGATGGAAATGTTAATACTGGTTTGTGAGTGCTCTGTTCTTACTTAAGAATAATTTTTAACATGACAAGCTTAGAAAACTGTATGAAGCTGATGTTACCAAGGGAGAGGATTGTCTTCATCTAGTAAGTAGACATGTTGAGTGGATCTAGTCTATTTCAGTGGTGTTGATTACACAATATTCAATATGACCCATGTCGCTTGGAGACTCTAAAAGCATCATTAATTTATTGCTGGCCTAGGGACTGGTTAAAAAGTAATATGTTTTGTATATTGATGATCTCTTTCAACTAAGTATTCCTTATCCATTGCTTTCTTTCTCCTAACTTCCAATTTATGAGAACTCCAGCCTCTGAGCCTTGGCATATGCATTACCCTTAATCTCTCCTTTATCCCCGTGACAATTAATTGCTTTATTCTCCATCTTCATCATTGTCCTTTCTCTTCACTTTGTATATTTTTTATTTATTCCTGCACTACTGCATCCTAGAACAAGTTGTCTGTTGCCTCCCATCTAGATTATAATAGTGTGGGCCCATCTTGTCATTCCAAACCCATTCTCTTTCTCTATGATTTATCCTAGGTTTTGCTGTCATATTGCTTTTTTCATATTTGTTTTTACAAAATTTCAACTTTGTAATGAATCTGGAGGCAATATTGAGTCCATGTACCTTTCTGACAGAAGAAGATAATTGCAGACTCTTGATTCAGGCTCACAGTATCTAATGATATGGTCCTAATTTACTTTTTTTATTAATTTAGATTGCGGTTGTCTACAGGTAATAATGGCTTTAACACATAATATCTTTACTTGTCCCAAATACAGGGAATCTCAGTGGGGCAATCTAGGGATAATACAGCAGCCCCAAAGCAGTAGAGAGTCAAGGGCCTTCCGTTTTCCCACTAAATTTAGTATACAGACCTTCATTTTCATGATTAAATCCCAAGAAGGAGTCTACTCTACCCCCTACTTCACAAATTTGTATTTTGGGTATGAAAGAGGAAATAGAAGAAGTGGACCTAGAGAACTTCTGCTTATATTTTTTGGCAAAAAACTATGGTGTGTGACTCAGCTAACTGCAAAGAGCCTGATGAATGGAATTTTTAAGGCAAGCATGGAACAAGGGGGTAGGAAATAAAACTTGGGAAAGTTGGTCTACAGCTTCTGCTACACCATACAGTATTTTTTTCTAGTAGTATGCTTTCCAATTTCTATGTTGGTAACTATATAACAATGTGAGTAATTTTGAATTCACTGTAATCAAATATGCTGGTAAATAATTTGTCAGATAATTGCATTAAATCATTCCTAGGAAAAGCACAACCAACAGTCTGAATTTACTATTGAAAACTTGGAAAACACTGCAGTTGACTTGTTTGCAGCTGGGACAGAGACGACAAGCACAACCCTGAGATATGCTCTCCTTCTCCTGCTGAAGCACCCAGAGGTCGCAGGTATGATCACAGATGAAGAGTTAATTGACTTTCAGAAAAGATGTTGGGAAGGTGTTGCTAGTGTCCTCCTTCATGATTCTCCTAGAGGAGCTTCATTATTTAAATTTCTGTGCTTCCAGCTGTAATATGTTCCAAACTAATGGTGATTAAAATGGGATACATTGGCCTGGTATGGTGGCTCATCCCAGTAGTTTGGGAGGCTGAGGTGGGTGGATCACTTGAAGCCAGGAGTTCAAGACCATCCTGGCCAACATGGCCAAACCCCATCTCTAATAAAAATACAAAATTTAGCCAGGCATTGTGGCACACGGCTGTAATCCCAGCTGCTCAGCAGGCTGAGGCACCGTAATCGCTTGAACTCACGTGATGGAGGCTGTAGTGAGTCAAGATTTTGCCACTGCACTACAGCCTGGGCAGCAGAGTGAGATTCTGTCTCAGAAAGAAAAAAACAGAAGAAGAAAATAAAAAAGGTCATCTTTGCACTGTAGAGGAAGATAACTGAGAGAAACGAAGACAGCATGGCAGTAGCAAAAGCAATAGAGCTCTGGTCCAGCATGTCTGGATTTCATGGACAACGATTTATGGCAGGAAGAGACAAGATAAATTGACCTGGGATTGCATGTTGGTTTTATTATAAGAAGGCCATTTTAAATAGCAAGTATATTCTTAAAGATAACTTTTCTCATTCTCAAAATTTCAGGTTTGAATGCTGGAGTAGGGAAACTGGAAACTCTCCTTATTGAAGGATAAATGGTAATCCTAGAAATGTAGTGAGTCTGCCTGAGTAAATTCCTAGTCTGATAAGTGTTCTAAAAAGTTAGATTCATAAGAAAGGTAATTCTGTTTACTAGAAGAGTTACCTAAAGAATGTTCCATTAGGCAGAATATGTACCTGAGACAATTTCCATGTAATTGGTGTTGGACAAAATAAGATTTTTTTTAAGGGAGTCAATAATTTTATCTTTTATGAACAACTTTACTTTAGATATTTACTTTTAAGGTTTTGGTTATGCTGTAGATAAGAAATATTCTTTTTTTCTCCTATGTCAGTATCCCCAATTGAAATGACAATAAGCCAATTACGAATAAGAATTAGGCCTCTTTTTGGAACAGTTACTAGTCTATTGAGTTCTAGATGATTTTTTTCAACTTTTATTATAAATTAAAGGGTACAAATACAGGTTTGTTACATAGGTAAGTTGTGTAACACTGAGACTTGGGGTCCCAGCTATTCCATCACACTGACAGTAAACATATTACCCAGCAGATGGTTCTTCAGCCCACATCCCTTCCCTCCCTCCCCCATCTAGTGATCCTCAGTGTCTATTGTTCCCATCTTTAAGTTCTTGTGTATTCAGTGCTTACCTCTCACTTATAAGTGAGAACATGTGGTATTGGTTTTCTGTTCTTGTATTGGATTGCTTAGGATAATGGCCTCCCGCTTCATCTATCATCCTGCAAAAAACATAATTTTTGTTCTTTCTTATGATGGCATAACATTCCATTGTGTATGTATTAGTCTGTTCTCATGCTGCTAATAAAGACATACCTGAGACAGGGTAAAGGAAAGAGATTTAATGGACTTTCAATTCCACACAGCTGGAAAGGAATCACAATAAGTCTCTGATAGAGACTTATTCACTATCATGAAAACAGCATGGGAAAGTCCGGCCTCTGTGATTAAATTACCTCCCAATGAGTCCCTCCCATGACATGTGGGAATTATGGGAGCTAGAATTCAAGATGAGATTTGGGTGGGGACACAGCCTAACCATATCAGTGTCTATTTACCACATTTTCCTTGTACAATCCAATGTTGATGAGCACATAAGTGGATTCCATTTCTTCGCTATTGTGAAAAGCACTACAGTGAACATATTGAGGTGTGTGTCTTTTTGAGAGAATAAATATTTGGGGGGCATAAACTCCCTAGTGGGATTGCTAGGTCAACTGGTAGGTCTATTTTAAGTTCTTTCAGAAATATCCAAACTGGTTTCCACAGTGACTGAACTAGTTTGCAACAGTGTAAAAGTATTTCCATTTCTCTGCAACTTCACCAGCATCTGTTGTTTTTGGACTTTTTAATATTAATAGTTTCTATTCTGACTGGTGTGAGATGGTACCTCATTGTGATTTTGATTTGCATTTCTCTGATGCTTAGTGATGTTGAGCATTTTTTCATATATTTGTTGGCTGCTTGTATGTCACATTTTGAGAGGTGCCTGTTCATGTCCTTTGCCCATTTTTAATTGATTTTTTTGTTTAATGCTTGTTGATTTGTTTACATTTTTTATAGATTTTGGATATTAGACATTTAGGTCCTTTAATGTAGGAAGAGTACAGAAGATAGTCAAGAAGACTTTAACAAATTTCTAAAACACAGAGAGCATATAGAGGAATGATAAATCTGTACAGAGAGGATAAACCTGTAACCAAAAAGTCAGAAGAGAAAAATGTATCAAGGAGGAAAAGTTAATCAGTGTCCCTTAAATCCCCCCAATTGGTATTTGGAAGTACCAAGGGTCAAAGATAGTGGAGAATGAGACTGAAAAAGGAGGCTCTCCCTGCCTACGTTTCCTCCACAACTCTTTTCATCAGGTAACTAATTTTCTCCCACACGGAAAGGAAGCTTATTCTCTAGAGAAACTGAGTTTAAGAAGCCCTGTACTCAGGGACACAGGGAAGTGCCAGAAAAGGCATGAGGTGTAGGCTTGAAAGGCAAATTTGGTACAGATCGGCTCCTTGAATTCAAAGATTCTTAGCTCTTTTATTCATCTTGCTTCCTAAAATTCAGCAGCTAGCTTTATCCCACAGAAAGGGAACTGATCTAGAGAAACGACATTTTCCTTTTGCCATCTTAACAGAAAATTATCTTCAATATCCAACAGAGTGAATGAAATGAAAGCATATACTGCTAGACCCAGAGTTATGGAATTTCAGGCATGAAAATTAAATGGTAAATCACAAAAACTTTCAGAGCTATACCAGGTTATATTGAAAGAATTAGGATTCAGAATTCTCAAGAACTATTAATATTATCTTGTATATTAATAGAAATAGGGTGTTTTCAGACTTGCATGTTTGCCAAAAATTTTACCTTCTATTTTCCCTTTCTCAGAAAAATGTTGGAGAATGCACTTCACTCAAATGCCTGAAACCTAGTTAGAGAAAGTCCTGAGCTCCAGCAATCGGGAAACCTCGCGTAGGAGAATGAGAATGTCAGGGAGGCTGCCTAGCACCAGACCTAGAAAACAACTACTTCAGAATGGACCTGGTGGATAATTCAGAAGTGAGAGGAGACAGCAAGAACAAAAGAGATGTGACAGATTTTATGAGAGTTTCCAATAGCTCAAAAAGGAGTTTCAGACATCTGCCTGAACATTTGTCAATAATTCTAACTTGGGAAACAGAAATTACAAATTGAAATAAAGAGACATGGTTAAGCCCAGGATAGTACTAAAAATAAAATTTAATCATAGTTGTCTTACCAGAGAACCATATTTGTGTAGTCAGAATGATGTAAGCAATGAATACTGATATCATAAAAATTGTCATCTAAATATATTCTGGAAAAAGGAGTGTGGAAAAGTGAGTGTGTCTATCTGAGGGTGTGTTCAAATATAAGGTGAAGTTGAAGATTAAAATTCTCATCTCTCATAATAAAAAATTATTAATATAATCCACAAAAAGATAAGTAAGAAATAGAAACAGAGTCTTTATTTAAAAATGTGAATGTATGTTCAGAAGAAGCTGCTAGAATGTTGAAAATGGTGAATTTGGAAAGTGTGAGAATGAAGAGTATACCATTGCAATTTGCGACCCCTCCCACACACAGATGCGCAAATACAGTCACAGATATGCATAAATCTGATAGTATAATTTAATGTTTAAGCAACATGTTATTTTGATATGAAATTAATCCCTGTTTTTTCCAAGACAGTAATTTCATGACTAAATTATATGCTTACTTTTTGTTTGCAAACATTTTATTATTTTTATTTGTATTAATTATCATATATACTAATGTATATGTATATACAGATTTTTCATCTTTTATCTTTTTTAGTTTTTATGGGTACATAGTAGTATATATTAATATGTTTGGGAGTACATGAGATGTTTTGATACAGGCATGCAATGTGAAATAAGCATGTCATGGAGAATGGTGTATCCCCTCAAGCATTTATTCTTTGAGTTACAAACAATTAAATTACATTCTTTAAGTTATTTTAAAATGTACAATTAAGTTATTATTGACTATAGTCACCCTATTGTGCTATCATAGAGTAGGTCTTATTCATCCCCACCTCCCCTCCCACCCCCCATTACCCTTTCGAGTCTCTGGTAACCATGCTTCTACACTTTATGTCCATTCGTTCAATTATTTTATTTTTAGATCCCACAAATAAATGAGAACATGCTATGTTTGTCTTTCTGTACCTGGCTTATTTCACTTAAAGTAATGATCTCCAGTTCCCTTCATGTTGTTGCAAATGACTGAATCTCATTCTTTTTATGGCTGAATAGAACTACATTGTGTATATGTACTACGTTTTCTTTATCCATTTGTCTGTTGATGGATATTTAGGTTGTTTTGAAGTCTTAGCTATTGTAAACAGTGCTGCAACCAACATAAGAGTGCAGATGTCTCTTCAATATACTTATTTCCTTTTATGGGGGTTATATACACAGCAGTAGGGTTGTTGGATCATATGGTTGTTTTATTTTTAGTTTTTTGAGGAACATTCAAACAGCTCTCCATAGTGGTCATACTAATTTACATTCCCACCAACACTGTATGAGGCTCCACTTATCTCCACATCCTCACTAGCATTTGTTATTGCTGTCTTTTGGATATAAGCCATTTTAACTGGAGTGAGACGACATCTCATTGTAATTTTGATTTATATTTCTGTGAGGATCAGTGGTGTTGACCACCTTTTTGTATGCCTGTTACCCATTTAAATGTCTTCTTTTGAGAAATATCTATTCAAATCTTTTGCCCACTTTTGGATTGGATTATTAGATTTTTTTCTATAGAGTTGCTTGAGTTTCTTATATATTCTGGTTATTAATCTCTTGTCAGATGAATAGTTTGCAAATATTTTTCTCCATTCTGTGGGTTGTCTCTTCCCTTTGTTGATTGTATCTTTGGCTTTGCAGAAGCTTTTTAACTTGATGTGATCCCATTTCTTCATGTTTGCTTTGAATGCCTGTGTTTGTAGGGTATTGCTCAAGAAATTTTTGCCTAGACCAATGTCCTGGAGATTTTTCCTAGTGTTTTCCTATATTAGTTTCAGAGTTTGAGGTCTTAGATTTAAGTCTTTAATTGATTTTGAGTTGATTTTTGTATATGGCAAGAGATATGAGTCCAGTTTCATTCTTCTGAGTAGGATATTAAATTTTCCCAGCACATTTATTCAAGAGACTGTCTTTCCCTCAGTGTACGTTCTTGGCACCTGTGTTAGTCTGTTCTCATGCTTCTAATAAAGCCAACACAAGACTGGTAATTTATAAAGGAAGGAAGTTTAATGGTCTCACAGTTCCACATGGCTGGGGAGGCCTCACAATCATGGGGGAAGCTGAATGAGGAGCAAAGTCATGTCTCACATGGCAGCAGGCAGAGAGCTTTGCAGGGGAACTCCCATTTATAAACCCATGAGATGTTGTGAGATTTATTCACTACCATGAGAAAAGTATGGAGGAAACCACCTCCATGATTCAATTATGCCCACCTGGCCTCACCCTTGACTTGTGGGGATTATTACAATTCAAGATGAGATTTGGGGTGGAGACACAGCCAAACCATATCAGCACCTTTGTCAAAAATGAGTTCACTCTAGGTCTGTGAAATTGTTTCTGGATTCTGTATTCTGTTCCATGTTTCTGGATTCTGTATTCTGTCCATGTGTTTGTTTTTATGTCAGTACCATACTGTTTTAGTTAGCTCTGTAGTATACTTTGAAGTGAGATAATGTGATTCTTCCAGTTTTGTTCTTTTTGCTTAGGATAGTTTTGACTATTCCGGGTCTTTTGTGGGTCCATATAAATCTTAGGATTTGTTTTTTCTATTTCTGTGAAGAATGCCATTGATATTTTGATAGGGATTTTATTGAATCTGTAGATTGTTTTGATAGTATGGACATTTTAACAATATTGATTTTTCCAATCCATGAGCATGAAATATTTTTCTATTTGTTGTGTCCTCTTAAATTTCTTTCCTCAGTGTTTTATAGCTTTCATTTTAGACATCTTTCAGTTCTTTGGTTAAATTAATTCCTAAGTATTTAATTTTACTTATGGCTATTGTAAATGGGATTACTTTTTAAATTTGTTTTTCTTTTTGTTCACTGTTGGCATACAACAACACTACTGATTTTTATGTAGATTTTGTATCCTTCAACTTTACTGAATTTGTTCATCAGTTCTAATAATTATCTTGTGGAATCTTTAGGGTTTTCCTAATATAAGGTTATATCATCTGAACACAAGGATATTTTGACTTCTTCCTTTCCAATTTGGATAGCCTTTATGTCTTTCTCTTGTCTGATTGCTCTTGCTAGGTCATCCAGTACTATGATGAATAACAATGGTGACAGTGGGCATCCTTGTCGTGTTCCTGATCTTAGAGGAAATACTCTTGGTTTTCCCCATTCAGTATAGTACTAGTTGTGGGTCTGTCATATAGCTTCTTTATGTTGAGATATGTTCCTTTTATCTCAGGTTTTTTTAATGAATTTTTATCAGGAAGGGATGTTAAATTTTATCAAATACTTTTTAAGCATCAACTGAAGTGATCATATAGCTTTTATCCTTCATTTTTTTGATATGATGTATCACACTGCTTGATTTGCACATGTTGAACCATCCTTGCATCCCAGGGATAAATCCCACTTGGTCATTGTGAATGCCTTTTTATTGTATTGCTGAATTTGGTTTGCCAGTGTTTTGTTGAAGATATTTGCACTAGTGTTCATCAGGTGTATTGACCTGTAGTTTTCTTTTCTTCATGTGTCTTAGTCTGATTTTGGTATCAGGGTAATACGGGTCTCACAGAATGAGTTTCGAAGTATTCTCCTTTATTTTTTGGAATAGTTTGAGTAGGATTGGTATTAGTTCTTCTTTAAATGTTTGGTAAAATTCAGCAGTGAAGCTAGCCAGTCTTGGGGTTTTCTTTACTAGGATATTTTTATTTCTCATTTGATCTTGGTACTGGTCATTGCATGTTCAGGTTTTGGATTTTTTCCTGGTTCAAACTTGATGGGTCATATTTGTCTAGTGATTTGTCCATTTCTTCTAGACTTTCCAATTTATTGGCATATAGTTGCTTATAGTAACCACTAATTATTCTTTGAATTTCTGCAGTATCAGTTGTAATGCCTCCTTTTTAATTTGTTTTTATTTATTTGAATCTACTCTGTTTTTTTTTAGTCTGGATAAAGGTTTGTCAATTTTGTTTAACTTCTCAAAAAAGCAACTTTTTGTTTTATTGATCTTTTGTTTTTCTTCGTTTAAATTTTATTTCTGCTCTGATCTTTATTATTCCTCTTCTTCTATTAATTTTGGGTTTAATTTGCTTTTGGTTTTCTAATTATTTGGGATGCATCATTAGATTGTTTATTTGTCTATTTTCTCCATTTTTGATGTAAGTTCTTGTAGCTATAAACTTCCCTTTTAGTACTGGTCTTGCTGTAGCCCCTTGGTTTTGGTATGTTGTGTTTCCATTAAAATTCGTTTCAAGAAATTTTTCAATTTCCTTTTTAATCTCTTCATGGGCCCACTCTCCATTTATGAGTATATTTTAAAATTTCCATTTATTTGTGTAGTTTCCAAAATTCCTCTTGTTATTGATTGCTGGTTTTATTACACTGTGGTCAGAGAAGATGCTTGATATTATTTCAGTTTCTTTGTATATTTTAAGACTTGTTTTGTGACCTAACATATGGTCAATTCTTGACAACAATCCATGTGCTGCAGAAAAGGATGTGTATTCTGTAGCAGTTGGATAAAATATTCTGCAAATATCTATTAGATCCATTTGGTCTATAGTGCAGATAAAGTTCAATGTTTCCTTGTTGATTTTCTATCTAGATGACCTGTCCAATGTTGAAAATGGGATGTTGAAGTCTCCAGCTATTATTTTACTGGGGACTATCTCTCTCTAGTTCCAATTATATTTCTTTTATGTATCTGGGTGCTCCATTGTTGGTTGCATATATATTTAAAATTGTTCACCAATAGTGATCTTCTTTGTCTCTTCTTATAGTTTTTGTTTTGAAATCTACTTTGTCTGTTTTAAATATAGTAACTCGTGCTCTTTTTTTCTTTTCTATTGGCAGGTACTGTCTCATTCCATTCCTTTATTTTCAGCCTATGTGTGTCTTTATAAGTGAAGTGTGTTTCTTTTAGGCAACAGATTAATGGATCTTGTTTTTCCATCCAGTCAGTATGTCTTTTGATTGGAGATTTTAGCCCATTTACATTCAGTGTTATTATTGATAAGTAAGGACTTACCCCTGCCCTTTTGTTATTTGTTTTCTGGTTGTTTTGTGGACTTCTCTTCCTTTTTTCAATCCTTTCTATCTTCCTTTATTGAAGATAATTTTCTCTGCTTATATTTGTATAGATTTTTCTTAATGCCTAGTTTATGGTAGTTACACATTTGTGCATCTGTAACAGTCCTCTCTTTACATTTGCATATACTTCCAGCACTATAATTTAAATTTCTAATGATGTTTGGATACCTTCATCATGATTCATGTACCCCTGAATTGGGACAACAAATGTGCCATTTTTCTCCTTTTCCATCAGTTTTTACTTGTGTCTTATCAGCTAAAGTCCAGGAAGAGATTGAACGTGTGATTGGCAGAAATCGGAGCCCCTGCATGCAGGACAGGAGCCACATGCCCTACACAGATGCTGTGGTGCACGAGGTCCAGAGATACATTGACCTCCTCCCCACCAACCTGCCCCATGCAGTGACCTGTGACATTAAATTCAGAAACTATCTCATTCCCAAGGTAAGTTTGTTTCTCCTACACTACAACTCCATGTTTTTGAAGTCCCCAAATTCATAGTATCATTCTTATCCTCTACCATCCCCCCGTGAGAGAAGTGCATAACTCATATGTATGGCAGTTTAATTGGACTTTCTGTTGTTTCCAGCTTGGGGCTACAAAGTCTTGTAACAGGTTCTTGTGTCTGGCAGTGTGTGTTTTCCAGATTTATTATCTTTTTTCAAGATTGGTTTGGCTACTCTTAGGTGCTTATATTCCAAATACATTTTAAAGGTATTAGTTTGTCAATTTCCCAAAACATTGGGCTGGAATTTCTGTCAGGGTGACATTAAATTTGTAAGTCAGTTTGGAAAGAACTGAATCTTGACACGTTGAGTCTTTCTATTCCTCAATATAATTATGCTTCCAATTTATTTGGGGTTTCTTTTATTTTCCCAGGAATGTTGTGATTTGTTGTCATGGCTTTCAAGTCTTTGGTTTTCCCTAGATAATTAATATTTTTGTTGTGGCACATAATTAGTTTTTGTCATTCTGATGATGTTAATCTGTCAACTTTGCTAAACTTACTAATCACTGTTCATAATTTATTTCTGGATTCATTGTACTTTCTGTGTAATTATACTGTATCTGGGTTAATATTGTTTTATTACTTATTTTCCATGTCTCATGGGCTTAATGTCTCTTTATTGCATTAATTATTGCATTGGCTAGAATTTCTAGGAGAGTGTTGAATAGAATTGGTGACAGTGGGGATCCTTGTTTCTCATTTCTAATCTGCAGGAAATAGTGGAAGTTTTCCATTTCAATATTGAGAATGATGCTTGAAGTAGATTTTGGTAGATATTTTTTATCAGATTAGAGAAGTTTGCTGTCATATGTATGTCATAATTGTGTGTAAAATCTTATCAAATCAATTCTCTGCACCTATTTATATAATTGTGTGTTAGTCCGTTTCCATTGCTATAAAGGAATATCTTTGACTGGGTAATTTATAAATAAAAGGGTTTTATTTTGGCTCATGGTTTTGCAGGCTGTGCAAAAGGCATAATGGGGGCAGGCATCTGCTCCTAGTGAGGACTTCAGGTAGCTTTCAATCATGGAAGAAGGTGAAGGGGAAGCAAGCATGTCACATGGCAAGAGAGGGAGTAAGAGAAAGAGGAGTGGAAGTGACTTTAAACAACCAGCTCGGGTGTGAACTAACAGAATATGAACTCACTTATTATCATGAGAAGAACTTTAAGCCACTCAAGAAGAATTCACCCCCATGTCTTAAATACCTCCCACCAGACTCCACCTCCCATATTGGGAATCACATTTCAACATGAGATTTGGAGGGGACAAATATCCACACAACATCAGATTATATGTATTGGGCTTACATTCCTCACTAAAGAGAAATAAGTATGCGCATAGAGATGAATTGACCTTCTTCATATTGTTTAGGACTTCAGTGTTTACATTCACAAGAGATTTGGTTTATAATTTTCTTTCTTAGAATTTTCAAGAGTTTTGATATTAAGATTATGCCAGCCTAATAAAACTAGGCGAGAAAAGTTTCCTAATGCGAGTCTGATTTTATTGCCGTTCCTTCTCCCCACTTTCCTTCTTGTGATCACTTAGTTGTATCTTTGAAATGTCTGATAACTTTTGGTTAAATACCAGATGCTATATATAAGAAATTGCAGAATTTCAGAGGTTTATATTCTTCAAAGAAAGATTCATTCCTCTCCCATAGGCAGTCATAATGACATAACACCTGTTGTTATGATTCAGAATTGGACATAATGTGAACCCATTCGAAAATTGAGTGTCAGTGTTAGCTTAGCTCTCTGAGGTTCTCCTACCTCTGGAACCTTGAGACCAATTTTTGTCTTGGCAGCTTTACAATGCCTTCTATCACATGGTTTCTGTATTTATCCAGACACTCCAGTTGCCATCTCAAACCTACTTTTTCCAGTTAAAACCAATACATATTATTAGTGAAATAAAAAATAATATAACTGAAACTTGTATTTTCAAGGGGAAAAATCAATGAGATTAGTAAGGTTGCAATTACTAATGTCATCTTTTGAAGAAGACAGAATTGATAATTTACTGAGAGATTATGGGGCTTACCCTAATGGTCACCGATTTAGTACAAGAGATAAGACTTCAATGCACTCTGTTTTCACAAACACAGGAGGTAACCAGGAGAAGGTTTTTGTTTCTCAAAACTAGGGTCTGAGGGTAATAGTAATGAAACTTACTTCTTCTCCTATAACTAGTTAAATGAGAAATATACTGAAGAATCAGGCAGGAGTTGCCAATCTCCCCAGTTCACTGAATCAGCTTTGGTGACCTGCTGGAGGGGAACTTTGCATCTGATGAGCTTCTTCATTCACCCCCCTGCAGGGCAGTTCATGCTGTGCCTGGTGTCTTTTGAGCCCTGAGAAGCCAGAGCCCAAGGGAATCACCCATTGAATCCCTTCTTCATGGAATAGCCCAGTACAGAAAAATGCAACACTGTGTGGTCAATTCTACCCTCTTTACAAATCAGATACATGTGTTCTTCTGCTATAGGCTGGATCCATTTATCTAGCTGGAGATAATAGTCTGAGATAGGAATTGGCAAACTGTTTCTGTAATGGGCCAGACAATAAATATTTTAGACTTTTCCAGCCATGTGGTTTCTGTTGCAATACTTGACATCTCTTATTGTAGCATGAAAGCAGTCATAAACAATCTGCAAATGAATGAGGATTGATATGTTCCAAGTTTTATAGAAACAAATGTAAATTTCCCATAAAATGTTTGTTTCAAAAATATGATTTCTTATTTGCATTTGTTCAATGTAAATGCTTCTAGCTCACATACTATACAAAAACAGGTGGCAGGATGGACTTGTGCAGGGAGTATTTTTTATTCATGCCTAATATAAGAAATTCCTGTCCAGCAGAATTTTCTGCAAAGATGTGCGATTGATTTCTGCTTTTGTGTCCTATTTAAACGATATTTGTCAGCACAAGATTCCAAAGACTGGCTTTTAACTTTCCCAGAATTTTTTTGTTTTATCTCTTATATTTAGATCAATGACATCTTTCAAATTAATTTTTATTCATAATATGAAGTAATAGTAGTCATGCTTCAATGTCTATAAATTTCTACTTATTCGAGTAACATTTGTAGAAATAAATCTGCCTTGGCATCTTAATAACATTTTAATATAGTACTTGTTTAGAAACATTCAAGGGAATATTTTTAAAAAACAAAATTATAGACTATTTATATAGAAATTTAGGGGGTAGAATTTTTCCTCACCTTTGTATTATAAAATTTTTTAAAATAAGTAACATTACACACACATATGTATATGTACATATGGCAGTGTGTATATATATCTACTTTGATATCTGTCCATCCATCTATTTATGCCTCAATACTTGAGTATGTATAGCACAATAACAATGGTTTTCTCCTACATAATAATAATAGCATTCATACTGTGGAGTTATTAATACAATAATATTATTTACTGTACAGCTTATATTTAAAATTTTCTAATTTTTAAAGAATATGTTAATCACTTTTTTCTTTCAATTCACTCTCCAGTCAAGAAGTAGGCACATAATTTCGGTATCCTGATATTTTCATCTCCTGTAATCAAGAAGAGTCCATTTCCTCTGTTTCCTTTCAGTATGTTGATCTCTGTGAAGAGTTGAGGCCGTTAGTCATTTAAATTTTCCTGGGGCTCATTTTGTATGATTGTTTTCTAGATATTATATTCCAGTTATGACTTTGGCAAGAAAACTACATAGTACTTTGAATATTCCACTGAATCACAGTGGTGAGGCGGAGGCACATAATGTCACATATGTCATTATTGGTTATGCTAAGATTCTCACCTAATAAGTTGGAATCTGCCAGATCTCTCCATTGAAGGGGTTCTATTTTTTATGTGTGAATGATGAAAATCTATGGCATGGTACTTTAAAACTGAACACTCTGCTTCTCAAGTCACACATCCAATAGTTTTATCTTTCATTAATGATCCTTACCTGACCTGATGATCTTGACCTGAATGGTTAAAAATAGGTGATTTTTCTAATTTCATCGTTCCTTCTGTATTTTTAAGCTAGGATTAATCTGTAATGAATATCTCTCCCATATCTTTAAATGAAGACAAACAAACTGCATGACAATGACAAGAACTCAATAGTTTTATACTTGTGACTATACTAGTTATCATCCCAGAAGACGTCATTTGAAACTCAATCATGTGTTTATTCACAAACGCCCTGTGAAAAGATACTGTGTCCATTTCCCGTGTCAACAGAGACTTCAACTTTAAGTCATACTCTACACATAAGGTTGGTGAAAACCAAAGTGAGCAGCAAGTGTGGACAGCCACTAGTGTCCAAGCTTGATGAAAAGGAAGACAGATTCAGAAGGTTGCACCCAAGTATCCAAGTACTCAGGACTTCAAATGTGATTGCAGGGCACTTTAGCAAGATTATTGTCACTGGCCTTAAGCTCATGCCTCTTATTACTTGGTCTATCCATCTGGAAATGGTACTGCTCTTCTTTGGAATGGTGTGTCCTCATCAGCACATCAAAAGATTCAACTACGTGATCACCACTGTTTCTTCAACCTTCATGACTTCTTTACAGCTCAGTTCATCTATGTCTCTTGTTTCTAGGGCACAACCATATTAATTTCCCTGACTTCTGTGCTACATGACAACAAAGAATTTCCCAACCCAGAGATGTTTGACCCTCGTCACTTTCTGGACGAAGGTGGCAATTTTAAGAAAAGTAACTACTTCATGCCTTTCTCAGCAGGTAATATAAATGTATTTCTATTTGTGTTTCAGGGTATAAGATAAATTTTTTGATCAGTTGGAACTTACGTGTGCCTCCTCTGCAGTGGTACAATTACTCTTCCTACATGATCAAGAGCACTGTTCTGAATGTCTGTGTGCTCCCTGCTCATGATACATCCTAATTATTGGGCCAGATTAGTGGGCTTTGGGGAGTTAATCCAATTCTTCCAAATTGAGAAAGCTGAAGTATAGATTGGTTGAATTCTGCCTCTAGGTACACCACTGAGGTACCCAAGAACTCCTCCTAGAAGAGAAAACTAATTACATTTTCCTCACTAGCCATGAGGAAGTTATCTCACTCCAAAACTTCACTGAGTGTTTTCCACATGGTGTCCCTCACCCCCTAGGCTGGGCCTGTAGGATAAAATTATCCTCAAACACTGAAGAGGGTCTTAAAAGGCTCGCTTCTGAGTTTGGAAAGCAGAGTAAACAGATCATTGTAGTTCAATAGGACTGAGGCTGTGATATAGGAAAGAACAGGCCGTTGGGGTTTGGGAGGTAGATGGAAAAGCTGTCTGCTTCTTGTTCTCTTATACCCCAAAGTGAGGCATAAGTAACATTTTAATAACAGTAAAGACATTTGAGCTACCTCAGAGGAGGCAGAGAGGATGAAAGGAAGAGAATGCAGGGCTGCTAAAGGAGATAATGAGCCACAGGAGCAGGACATTAGCTCTAAATAACGGATATTAGAACCTTTGCCAAATAACCATGGATGGGATGAGGGGGACATTGGGAACGTAGCAGGAGCCTCTGGGGTGATGCAGAGCACCACGCTCTTCCCCTAGTCATGGCCATGTATCTTAGATGTTGGATCTCCACACCTGAAATGTGTGTGCTGAGCATCTGGTGATAGAATCTCCTTCCTTCCTTCTGTGGCCTTTGATATCTGCTTTATATCTGGCACTGTAGATACCAAGACAACAAGAAAAGAAACTTTCCTTCAGGCATTCACATTTGGCACATGTATTAGTCCATTCTTACATTGGTATAAAGAACTACCTGAGACTGGGTAATTTATGAAGAAAAGCGTTTTAATTGACTCACAGTGCCACAGGCTGTACAGGAAGCATGACTAGGAGACCTCAGGAAACTTACAATCATGGTGGGAGGCAGAGCGGAAGCAAGCACATCTTTCCATGGCAGAGCAGGAGAGAGAGAGCAAAGAGGAAAGGCTACATACCTTTAAACAACCAGATCTCATGAGAACTCACTATCATGAGAACAGCAAGGGGGAAATTATCCCTCATGATTCTATCACCTCTCACCAGGTATCTCCCCCAACATTGGGAATTACAATTTGACATGAGGTTTGGGTAAGGACACAGAGCCTAACCATATTACACTCTAATAAATAAATAAATCAGTAATTATTATACTAGGTGACCCATGCTGTCTGTTTCTTTGGCCATGACAAAATATCCAAGACTAGGGAATTGATGAATAATGGAAATCTATTTCTCACAGTTCTGAAGGCTGGGAGTTCCAAGATCGAGGTGTCAGCAAGTTCAGTGTCTAGTGAGGGCCTGTTCCTTATAGATAATGCTCCCCCTGTATCCTTATATGGCAGAAGGGCAAAAAAGGCAAAAGGGGAGAAATGGCTCCCTTGCATCTCTTGATGTTATTATTTTAGCAAGGACAGAGCCCTCCTGACTTATTCATTTCCTAAAAGGAGCCATCTCTTTAGTAATGTTGCATTGGGTATTATGTATCAACATATGAATTTGGGGGAGGCATATTCAGACCATAGCACATTTTTCAATGGAAGCATAAATATAATGTTGAGGAAACCCAGAGAAAGCAACATTTTCTTGCTCAAGGAGATGAGAAAAAGGGTAAAAAAGGAGATAAAATTTGACCTATGTCCTAACTGTGGTAATAGAAAAGTTCATCTTGACCAAAAGGAGCAGCATGCTGTAAAACTTGAAACCTTGTGGTGTGCTAGAGGCTGATGACGAGTGGCTATGCCTAGAGTTGACAGTATCGGATTTGAAGAGTGTAAGGAGTGATATGGATTATCAGACTGGAAACAGAATGTGAGGTCCAGGTCAATCCATAGGTACCTTATCCTATAGGACAGACAGGGAAGCCATTTAAAGTTTTAAAGTGAGAAGGTGACATGTTTAGCCATGTGCTCCTGAAAGTACCTAGGGGAAAAAAAATCTTTGACTGTATATTGATCCAGAAATACAAAGGGAAATACAGTATGTTAGCTTCCTCCTCTAACCCTTCTCAGTTCAATCCACTTGACAAGGAATGTATATTTCTAAAGAAAGATTGACGAAGGCATTTAAAGTCTGTACAAAGATTTTAATAAAGTGCTTGGCATGTAGCTGGTACTCAATAAATATTTGTTCAATATAGGGTGGCTGTTAAGATCTGATATTAGGTGAAGAGTAAATATGTCCACTCATTTTTCAATTGCCTACCCATCCATCCATTCATCCATCTATCTATCCACCCATCCATGCATTCGTGCATGCACCCATCCACCCATCTATCTCCTAATCCCTCCTATGATTCACTGAACAGTTATTGCATATTCTGTTTGTGCCAGTTATAGAGACAGTGTTTGTCACTGTCACAGTTACACATGAGGAGTAACTGCTCTCTGTGTTTGCTATTTTCAGGAAAACGGATTTGTGTGGGAGAAGCCCTGGCCCGCATGGAGCTGTTTTTATTCCTGACCTCCATTTTACAGAACTTTAATCTGAAATCTCTTGTTGACCCAAAGGACCTTGACACCACTCCAGTTGTCAATGGATTTGCCTCTGTGCCACCCAAGTACCAGCTGTCCTTCATCCCTGTCTAAAGAAGAGCAGATGGTCTGGCTGCTGCTGTGCTGTCCCTGCAGCTCTCTTTCCTCTGGGGCGTTATCCACCTTTCACTATATGTGATGCCTTTTCTGGCCTGTCATCTCACATTTTCCCTTCCCTCAAATCTAGTGAACATTCAGCCTCCATTAAGGAGAGTTTCTTATGCTTCACAGTGCAAATATATCTGATATTCTCCATACTCTGTAACTGTTGCATTGACTGTCACATAATGCTGATATTTATCTAATGTTGTTATTATTAAATAGAGAAAGATGATTTGTGCATCATAATTCAAAGGCATTTCTTCTCTGCATATTCTAAATAAAAAGCATTATTATTTGCTGAGTCAGTTTATTAGACCTTCCTTCTTTTATGCATAATGCAGGTCAGAAATTAAAGAAAAACAGAGTTCCAGGAGGCCATGCTGGTTCTCAAAATGATGAGGACAGAAAGGACAAAGGGAAGAGGGTAGGGAAGCTATTTTTGCTGAGTGTGAGAGTTACCGGAGGATTGGATTTGAAAGTGAGAAACTGTCCAGGAGCAGCTCCAACCTGTAGGGAAATATTCAGAGGATCAACCAAAGGGAGGAATGGACATTAAATGTTAGAATTCTTATATCCACATTGGTGTTCCTTTTTTTTTTTTTTTTGAGATAAAGTCTTGCTCTGTCACCCAGGCTGGAGTACAGTGGTGGAATCTCGGCTCTCTGCAACTTCCGCCTCCCAGGTTCAAGTGATTCTCCTGCCTCAGCCTCCTGAGTAGCTGGGATTACAGGTGCATGCCACCACGCCTTGCTAATTTTTTGTATTTTTAGTACAGACCGGTTTTCACCATGTTAGCTAGGATGATCTCGATCTCCTGACCTCGTGATCTGCCCGCCTCAGCCTCCCAAAGTGCTGGGATTACAGGTGTGAGCCACTGCACCTGGCCTGGTGTTACTTTAAAGTGTCATTACTTTATCTCTAAAGAATCAGATTACTTTTGTTACTTCATGTTTCCAACTTATAATGATATAATGAAGTATAAATATATGCTTTCATATTGCTTCTCATGTGTCCTGTCATGCTTCTCTCTTCAAACATGAACAAAATTTCTTTTCTTTTCTTTTTTTTTTTTTTGAGATGGAGTCTTGCTTTTGTTGCCCAGGCTGGAGTGCAATGGCATGATCTTGGCTCACTGCAATCTCCACCTCCAGGGTTAAAGTGATTCTCCTGCTTCAGCCTTCCAAGTAGCTGGGATTACAGATGCCCACCACCACACCAGGCTAATTTTTGATATTTTTAGTAGAGACAGGGTTTCACCATGTTGACCAGACTAGTCTTGAACTCCTAACCTCAAGTGATCCACCCACCCCGGCCTCCCAAAGTGCTGGGATTACAAGTGTGAGCCACCACGCTTGGCTGGACAAAATTTCTAAGAAGAATTACCAGGATTTAATCTTTCTCAGCTTCTCCTATATTATTTTACTTTTAACCTAAGTGGGATGATAATTTTATGCTATGGTCCTAATATAATTAGCCTCAGGTCATCTCCAAAGCATAGACAGTTAAGTATGTTATGTTAAATTATGTTCACCACTCTCCTGTCTTCTACTTGAAATGTAAGAAATAAGAAGTAACATAATTTGTAATGCTTCTCACAGCTCATCTCCCAGAAGAAGCTACTTACACTTTGGAATACATTTTAAAGATAATATGTGGGTACAGGTGTACATATACATCTATATATTTATGCATACATTATGTGTGTATATATAAAATATATACATTTATGTATGTATATATAATATATATATTTATGTATATATAATATATCTACATTTATATATGTATATATATCTTATGCAAACATACATACAGGGTTAAATGTTTATAATATTGGGCTTATATCACATATCTTGTATTAAAACTTGGTATTTTCCTATCAAGTAATATGCCAGCAAATCCTCTAAGGTGATAGAAACATAGGCAAAAGATTCAGAGAGATAATAGAGGAGAAAGTGGAAATGGGTATTACATTAATGGGAAGATCCAAATGGAAATTACACATTATACCTTTTAAACCTTCTTCAGTGGGAAATGCAAATGTATTAATGTCATGTTAGTAGAGGTGTTGGCAAACACCCCTAGGTGAGATAAATCAAGGAATTTTCAAGTCTGTTTTCTCCTGGAGACTGTAGTGAATAATCTGTTTTCCTGCCTATTTCAGCTCCTAAAGGCTGCCTGCGTTCCTTGGCTCATGAACTCTTCCCTCTTTCACTCCAAACACTTGCTTCTGTTGTCACATCTCCTACTCCTACTACTGACTCTTATTCTCACATCTCCTTTACATTAGAAATGCAAAATGCTTTTTTCCTGGTGCCACAAAGAAATAGCACTCAAACATTAATTTTCTCATCAAGGCAATTTTTACTTCCTGCAGAAAGAGTGCCCCTTGCAGATGGAACAATGTTGAGAGCACCCCTGGACGGAAGAGGGGAAGTGAAGTTGTTCTTATTCCTGATGCAGGTAGCCTCTACTGTGTGTCACTCACCTATTGGCTAGGGTTGGACTGCACAGTCTAAGCTAATTCAAAATGGCTATTTTACAAAAGAGCAGGAGCATAAGCTGGAGTCGTGAGGCATGGAGTTTGGCAGGAAGCGCAGTTACAGAACTGGTGGCTCAGGGTGAGTCAGGATGGAGCAGGTGACCAGGGGTGACTCATGTCAAAGCAGGTGACTAGGGGAACAGATGTGAACTACTGATTAGGACAGGTGGGAAAGTTGTTTACTGAAATTAGAAGCAAGGGGGTGAAGGGAACCAGGAATTAAACTTTAAAATGGAGAATCAAAGAATAATAGAGCTGAACATACTGACATACTGATTCTTTGAAGAGAAACTTGGTGTTCACTATATTTAACAATCCCTCATTTTGAATTTTTACAGTTCTTTCTCTTCAAACTTCCTTAACATGTCTTGTCTTGGTTGTTCTGCATGATTCTCTAAAAGAAAAAGCTTCTCTGAATAAGGTGGAGGAGAATTAAGGGAGGTTTTAGTAAGTGTTGCCTGTATACGTCTGTGCATCAGCCCATGGATGCATGGTATGACACAACACCCAACAGGAA
The DNA here is from genome assembly GCF_009764315.1 of Trachypithecus francoisi. Taxonomy (NCBI): domain Eukaryota; kingdom Metazoa; phylum Chordata; class Mammalia; order Primates; family Cercopithecidae; genus Trachypithecus; species Trachypithecus francoisi. The sequence goes on along the minus strand of NW_022681442.1, from coordinate 36,875,437 downwards.
TGAATACGCCTACTATGACTGTGAGAGAAGTAAGAATTGAGGCTATGATTTTTTTTTTCCATTTACTGAATGATTTTTCTAGCCACCTTTTAAAGGGGTCATTTACCCCTGAGTTTTTGGCTAAGTCATTGGACAGAGCAGTTAGACCTTGCAATGTATTTGTTATACTTCCATCGGGGCAGTATTGTTTGGGATGAAGGTACAACATTGAGTTTTAATCATAATGCAAACTCCTCCTCTTTCTGCTGATACAATGTCTAAGGCTATTCTATTTTCACAAGCCATCTGGCTAGTAGCCCCTAATTGCTCTGCTGTTTCTTTAGCAGTATCTCTAGTGTAGTTAATAAACCACTGTTGATCATAATAGATGCAATTTATCCAGTCTACATTTTTATTAATTTTCACCCACTAGAATATTGACTGAAATCCTGAAGCTATTTGATCATGGGCTTTAAATTCATCTGGTGGTCCTTGTTGAGCTCTAATAGCATTTATATAAACATGGGGATCAAAGGACCCATATAGGACACTTCTTCTTTTATGATTTTCTCCTTTTCTTTGTAATCGTGTTGACGGAATGCTAGAGGGAAAGGGATGGCGAATTGGACTAGAACACAAGAGCTGCTCTAATTACTTGGCAGAGTACCCAGCAATAGTCCCCCATAATACCACCACACTTATGCTCAGGGATGAACAAGGACAGACTGATTGGTAAGCTCTTGAAAAGGCTTGGTTTCACTGCCTCCTGTTAAATCTTCAAGGAATGCTAACTTTTCCCTCTGCTGTGAAAGGCATGAGGTGAAGTTAACATCAGGGGCTGGAGGCCAGATGACCCTAGAGGGCTGACCCACAGGGCTCTTCACCTCAGGGTAAAGCAGTAAAAGAGTCTTGCGTGACCCATCACCCCAGGTTGTGGGGTTCTGGAAGAGAGCTACCATACAGCTCATGCCAGTCCCTGAGAGGACCACCCAAGCAGAAAGAGAACAATCTGGGTCTCTGGCCTGCCTATCGCACAAGAGTTTCAGTCACTTTTGTTTAGTGTGCAAACAGAATATTTTATCCATTCCAGCCAAGCATTTGCATCCTGATACCCTGTTTCAATTGCTAATAGTTTGTTTTAAATAGTTAACTTCTACAACAACTACTTTGGTTTTATCATCGGGTATATAACAAGAGAAAGTTTGGTTAGGGGAGAACTTAGGAGAGGGAGAAAAGGGTGCAGGAAGTGAGGAGGCAATGAAGCACATTTCAAAGGATCCTGAGACTTCTGCTCCTATATCATAGAAATCGCTTAACGAAGGGGAAGAACTCTGGGGAGCACAGATGGTAAATCTGTACCGGATTACATTGGTTTAGCTGACAGTGGGGAGGGATAACTCCTTTAGTAAAATTAATATATGGTTTTAAGAAATTGCAAGTACTGGTTGGGGTGGTCCATCCTTGCTCTTTAGTATTTTATAGGGCATTGAACCAACTTTGGCAGAGAAGCTCTTGCTCTAGGAGGACAAGATTTCCAGTTTATACTGCAATCTTCATCAAACTCTTCTCAAACTAACTTATCCAAGTTAACAGATTTTTAGTCTGAGGAGAGTTAGAAAGGGTAAAGATACTTTTCAGAAGTGGAGAGTTGCCTCTAACTTGTCAAGTCTCCACAGGGTCTAACAAGGCAAGCATCAAATGTAATAATTTGCTCTCTAACTTGTGACAATGATGTGGTCCCCAGACTGACTTTGGTGTGCTGGAAACTCTAGAGGTGGCACCTGTGCTAAAAGACCTTTAGTTCTGGCCGGGCACGGTGGCTCAAGCCTGTAATCCCAGCACTTTGGGAGGCCGAGACGGGCGGATCACGAGGTCAGGAGATCGAGACCATCCTGGCTAACATGGTGAAACCCCGTCTCTACCAAAAAATACAAAAACTAGCCGGGCAAGGTGGCGAGCGCCTGTAGTCCCAGCTACTTGGGAGGCTGAGGCAGGAGAATGGCGTGAACCCGGGAGGTGGAGCTTGCAGTGAGCTGAGATCTGGCCACTGCACTCCAGCCTGGGCAACAGAGCGAGACTCCGTCTCAAAAAAAAAAAAAAGACCTTTAGTTCTGAGGGAAGGAAAGTGGAATATAAACAAAGTATATAATTTATGAGAAACTGATTTTTTGTTTGAAATGTAGAGAGATCAGTAGTAGAATGTAGATAAGGCCATCCATAAAGCATCTCATAAGGGATAGGCCTATGTCTTTTCAGGGAGCAATTCAGACTCTCAACAGTGTAATAGGCCTTCTTACCTTACTTGATGAAGGTAGGTGTCAGAGAGTATGACATTCACATGTTATATCCAGTACCTGGGCTCATTTCTTAATGACATGTACAGTGAAATGAGTCCTATTATCTGAATCAATGTTTTCTATTAATCTAAACTTGGGTATAATATTTTCAGCTAATGCCTTGACTACACTATTAGCAATTGTACTTGAAAAGAAAATAGCTTCTATGTAATGAGTAAGGTGATCTACTCTTACTAATAAATACCTTAGATGTCCAATTGGAGACATCTCTATGCAAGCAATCTGGATATTCTGGAATGGTCTTAAGCCTGGATTCCTTCCCCTGAGGGGTAATGTTTTTATAGCTTGTTTATTAGTTTTCTTACATGCTAAGCAACTATCTGTAACTTGTTTGGCCAGGGTATAAATTTCTATACTGCTATAAACTCTGAGAACTACATCACACATGCCTTGGGGTCCCCAGTGGGTCCCTTGATGCAGTTGGAACAATATTTCCCCTCATAAGATGTTTGGATAACATTTTTCTCTGGTTTAGCACTCTCCTTTTTCCTTCTGAATTTTTTTAGCACCTATTTTTATTAGTTTTTAGACAAAGAAAGCCAAATGTCATTTTATATTTGACAATGCTTTCTGTATGATTTTACAGCAGATAAGCTAAATTTTACCTTTATATTAGTGTACTATTAATGTTAAACTCAATTTTTGTAAAACCTGGTTGACATTATTTATCCAATTTTAATGTCTGACTATAAGGTAAGATTTTTATAGACTCTTTTTAACCCTTTATAATTTTTGTTAAAGGGCAGGTTAGTGCTTAAAAAAAAAAAAAAAAACTGTTATGCTTTTTATGTCCAGTTCACAGAAAAACTGGATGATACCCCTTTAACTTTAGCCAGTGTTTACCACAGAATTTTCTTTATAATTAACATTTCAAAGTTTGCTTAAACCTTCAAAACAATTTTTTAAATCTTTTAATGTAGGTAAAATTCACATTTTTATGCCTCCTTATAATCCTTTTACCAAAAGTATATTTTACTTTCCTTACACACCTTGCACGTAAACTGTTTCTTCAATAGTTTTACATTCAGGAGGCCTAATTACTTTTAATTTATACAACAATTCTTGCATAAATTTCCTTTTATAGCATTTTTCATGACTTTCACAGACAGTCTTCGACGTGGCTCAACTTTCTGACTTGTAAACATCCTTTTCTTTAAAGAACCATTTAATCTATTTTAGGACAAGAATTTACCACATAACATTTCTTTTCTTTTACATAAATTTTCCCCTCCCTCCCCCTTTTTTTCTGTCAAAGATGATAACTGTTCTTTTCCAAAGTGAACTTCCTTCATGTCCATGGACTAGATTGCCTAAGGCCACAAGATTGAAAGTTAGGATAATACATGTTACACTGTTCATTTTTAGCTAACTTTATTTTTGTTGAAAACCTTGTAAGTTTGGGATTTTAATTATCCTTTGCTATTAATAACACTTCGTTCGGTCTAAATTTTTTTTTCCAAATGTATAAGCCACTTCAAAGGCATACTTAGAACTGGTGTAGATGGTTCTTCCCTGGTTCTGTGAGTACCTTAAGGCTTGGCTGAGTGCAAACAGCTCACACGTTTGAGCAGACCAATTACTATGCAATTTTCCTAACTCTATTTCTACAAGAGTTTCCCAATCAATTACTGAATACCCATTCTGTCTTCTTCCCTCAATCACCCAGCTGGCACCACCTATAAATAAGTGTCGTCCCATCCTGAAGGGAGTTCCTCTTAGGTCTGGTTGGGCCTTTGTAAGGTAATTAATTAAGACTTAGATCCCCTGTTAGGAAATCTGCTGCGTTAAGTGAATTATCAGTGGCTAATGTGAAATCATACTTTTCTAACAGAACAGCATCATACTTCAAGATTCTTGAGTCAGTAAGCTACCTTTTTACTTTTTTTGACTTAGGATAATTCTGAATTGGTAAGATGTGCTCACAATGAGGTTTCCTCTAAAAGTTATTTTTCTACTTTCTTCTGTTAGCAAAGCAGTTGCTACTAAAGACTGAAAGCATTTGGACCATCCGCGGGTTACTAGGTTAAGACTTTTTGATAGGAAGGCTAGGGGTTGTCACTGCTTTTGGGTATTTCTAAGGCTACGCCCTTGTTTACACTGAAAACAAGATGGAATGGCTGCTTCAGGAGGGTAAAGCTAGGACAGGGGCAGTTACTAATAGATGTTTTGACTTTTCCACCTGTTGGATTTCTGGTAATTGGCAAATGAGGGTGTTTGGCCCATCCTGTGTGAGGTTTTTTTATAAGGGTTTTGTTTTTAGGGCATAAGAGTCTGTCCATAGATGACAGTTTCCAACTAATCTTAAAATGTTCTAAGTGCTTGTTTAGTCTCTGGCAGAGGCATGGATATGATGCCTTCAATCTGTTCAAGCTCAATGTGCTGTTTACCTTTGCTAATTAAATGACTTGTTCTAATATTTGACTAAATAAATTTGGAGACTCTGTAAACCCTTGGGGTAAGATTGTCTGTGGGTATTGGCTATTTTCAACCGAAGTGAGGGTCTCTCAGTCAAAGGCAAATAGGTCCTGGCTTTCCTCTGCCAATGGACAAGCCCAGAAGGCATTTTAAACATCTATTATCGTAACAACAGAGTGGGTAATTTGGGCTATCTGATTAATAGCTCTAAGGGCTTACACTGGTGTGACCCATCTGGCTTCTTTACAGGCAGTATTGGAGTGTTATAGGGTCACGGAGAAGACCTTCAATGATCACTTACAGGTTTTAAATTTACCCTGGCTTTTAAAGGAATAGGGCACATTGCTTTCACTTTACTACTCTCTCTCTCTCTCTCTTTTCTTTTTATCCTTCTAATATTTTAACACTAGGCCTAGGGGATTATTAGGGGGAATATTATTGTTGTTAGCTTTATCCTTTACCTTACTTGGGGTATTTTCCGTTTTGGGGGTTAGGCTCCATTTCCCTTCCCAGAAATGTTTCACATTTTGGGGTGAGGCTCAATTCCCTTACTGGAAATACCTTGCCTTTTGGGGTGAGGCTCAATTTCCCTTACTAGAAATGTCTCACCTCTTTTTAATCCCCAAGATATCCTGACTAAGGAATACTTCACCGCCCCCCATGGCTTTTCTTTCCTTAGTCGCAACTAAGGAATGCCTTACCACCCCTGTAGCTTCTCTTTCCTTGGTATGGCCCAACCAAGGAATGCTTCATTGCGCCTGCGTTTTTTCTTTCCTTAGTCCTGACCACCAAGGAAATACTTTACCAGTTCCTCCAGCGTTTCCTTCCTTGGCTTGTGCACGAAGTTGTCTGGTCCACGGAGTACGTGACGATCCTTTACTCCACATCACCAGCCAGTTTCTTTCCGCATTGCTGAGAGTTCGGGTTTATTCAACACAGCAGAGTTTCAGTTCCTCACCCCTGAGGTCACCAGGATGAGGCAGCAGGGCGCCTCCTTATGAGAGAGGACTGGAGACCACCCCCAGAGGAGTATAGGTCCCTCTATGGGCCACCAAATTGTTAGAAATGCAAAATACTTGTTCCCTGGTCCTGCAAAGAAATAGAACTTGAATATAAATGTAATTTTCTCAGCAAGACAATTTTTATCTTCTGCAGAAAGAGTGCTCCTTGCAGGTGGAACAATGGCGAGAGCACACCTGGACAGAGGAGGGGAGGAGGTTCTTATTCCTGATGCAGGTAACCTCTACTGCTGTGTCATTCCCCTATTGGCTAGGGTTGGACTGCACAGTCTAAACTAATTCTCATTGGCTATTTTTTAAAAAGAGCAGCAGTATGAGCTGAAGTGGTGGGGTAAGTAGTTTAGGGGGAAGGGCGGTTACAGAACTGGTGATTCAGGATGAGTCAGGATGGAGCAGGTAACCAGGGGTGACTCGGGTCAAAGCAGGTGACAAGGGGAACAGATGTGAACTGCTGATTAGGACTGGTAAGAAAGTTGTTTACTGAAAGTGGGAGCAAGGGGGCAAAGAGAATCAGGAAGTTAAACTTTAAAACGGAAAATCAAAGAATCAGATAGCTGAACATACTGACATACTGATTCTTTGAAGAGAAACTTGGAATTCACTATATTTAACACTTAGGTAAAGACCCTTGTGATTACATGAAACCCACCAGCTTAATCTCTTTATGTCAAGACATTATTTAGCCTACCATACTATTATTATACCCATTTGAACAACCAAACAACTGCACTGATGATCTGTTAAGTATCTTGTTCAGGGTCACACAGCTTTTATTTATTTATTTATTTATTATTATTATACTTTAAGTTCTAGGGTACATGTGCATAACGTGCAGGTTTGTTACATATGTATACTTGTGCCATGTTGGTGTGCTGCACCCATCAACTCGTCAGCACCCATCAACTGGTCATTTACATCAGGTATAACACCCAATGCAATCCCTCCTCCCCGCCATGATAAGCCCCGGTGTGTGATGTTCCCCTTCCCGAGTCCAAGTGATCTCATTGTTCAGTTCCCACCTATGAGTGAGAACATGCGGTGTTTGGTTTTCTGTTCTTGTGATACTTTGCTAAGAATGACGGTTTCCAGCTGCATCCATGTCCCTACAAAGGACTCAAACTCATCCTTTTTTATGGCTGCATAATATGTGTCTTTATAGCAGCATGATTTATGATCCTTTGGGTATATACCCAGTAATGGGATGGCTGGGTCATATGGTACATATAATTCTAGATCCTTGAGGAATCGCCATATTGTTTTCCAAAATGGTTGAACTAGTTTACAATCCCACCAACAGTGTAAAAGTGTTCCTGTTTCTCCACCTCCTCTCCAGCACCTGTTGTTTCCTGACTTTTTAATAATTACCATTCTAACTGGTGTGAGATGGTATCTCATTGTGGTTTTGATTTGCATTTCTCTGATGGCCAGTGATGATGAGCATTTTTTCCTGTGTCTGTTGGCTGTATGAATGTCTTCTTTTGAGAAATGTCTGTTCATATCCTTTGCCCACTTTTTGATGGGGTTGTTTGTTTTTTTCCTATAAATTTGTTTGAGTTCTTTGTAGGTTCTGGATATCTGCCCTTTGTCAGATGAGTAGATTGCAAAAATTTTCTCCTATTCTGTAGGTTGCCTGTTCACTCTGATGGTAGTTTCTTTTGCTGTGCAGAAGCTCTTTAGTTCAATGAGATCCCATTTGTCAATTTTGGCTTTTGTTGGCGTTGCTTTTGGTGTTTTAGACATGAAGTCCTTGCCCATGCCTATGTCCTGAATGGTACTATCTAGGTTTTCTTCTAGGGTTTTTATGGTATTAGGTCTAACATTTAAGTCTCTAATCCATCTTGAATTAATTTTCCTATAAGGAGTAAGGAAAGGATCCAGTTTCAGCTTTCTACTTATGGTAGCCAATTTTCCCAGCACCATTTATTAAATAGGGAATCCTTTCCCCATTTCTTGTTTCTCTCAGGTTTGTCAAAGATCAGATGGCTGTAGATGTGTGGTATTATTTCTGAGGACTCTGTTCTGTTCCATTGGTCTATATCTCTGTTTTTGTACCAGTACCATGCTGTTTTGGTTACTGTAGCCTTGTAGTATACTTTGAAGTCAGGTAGCGTGATGCCTCCACCTTTGTTCTTTTGACTTAGGATTATCTTGGCAATGCGGGCTCTTTTTGGTTCCATATGAACTTTAAAGCGGTTTTTTCCAATTCTGTGAAGAAACTCATTGGTAGCTTGATGGGGATGGCATTGAATCTATAAATAACCTTGGACAGTATGGCCATTTTCACGATATTGATTCTTCCTATCCATGAGCATGGTATGTTCTTCCATTTGTTAGTGCCCTCTTTAATTTACTGATCAGTGGTTTGTAGTTCTCCTTGAAGAGGTCCTTTACATCCCTTGTAAGTTGGATTCCTAGGTATTTTATTCTCTTTGAAGCAATTGTGAATGGAAGTTCATTCCTGATTTGGCTCTCTGTTTGTCTGTTACTGGTGTATAAGAATGCTTGTGATTTTTGCACATTAATTTTGTATCCTGAGACTTTGCTGAAGTTGCTTATCAGCTTAAGGAGATTTTGGGCTGAGACAATGGGGTTTTCTAAATATACAATCATGTCATCTGCAAACAGGGACAATTTGACTTCTTCTTTTCCTAACTGAATACCCTTTATTTCTTTCTCTTGCCTGATTGTCCTAGCCAGAACTTCCAACACTATGTTGAATAGGAGTGGTGAGAGAGGGCATCCCTGTCTTGTGCCAGTTTTCAAAGGGAAGTTTTCCAGTTTTTGCCCATTCAGTATGATATTGGCTGTGGGTTTGTCATAAATAGCTCTTATTATTTTGAGGTACGTTCCATCAATACCGAATTTACTGAGCGTTTTTAGCATGAAGGGCTGTTGAATTTTGTCAAAAGCCTTTTCTGCATCTATTGAGATAATCATGTGGTTCTTGTCTTTGGTTCTGTTTATGTGCTGGATTACGTTTATTGATTTGTGAATGTTGAACCAACCTTGCATCCCAGGGATGAAGCCCACTTGATCATGGTGGATAAGATTTTTGATGTGCTGCTGAATCCGGTTTGCCAATATTTTATTGAGGATTTTTGCATCGATGTTCATCAGGGATATTGGTCTGAAATTCTCTTTTTCTGTTGTGTCTCTGCCAGGCTTTAGTATCAGGATGATGTTGGCCTTATAAAATGAGTTAGGGAGGATTCCCTCTTTTTCTATTGATTGGAATAGTTTCAGAAGGAATGGTACCAGCTCCTCCTTGTACCTCTGGTAGAATTCAGCTGTGAATCCATCTGGTCCTGGACTTTTTTTGGTGGGTAGGCTATTAATTATTGCCTCAATTTCAGAGCCTGCTATTGGTCTATTCAGGGATTCAGCTTCTTCCTGGTTTAGTCTTGGAAGAGTGTAAGTGTCCAGGAAATTATCCATTTCTTCTAGATTTTCTAGTTGATTTGCATAGAGGTGTTTATAGTATTCTCTGATAGTAGTTTGTATTTCTGTGGGGTCGGTGGTGATATCCCCTTTATCATTTTTTATTGCGTCTATTTGATTCCTCTCTCTTTTCTTCTTTATTAGTCTTGCTAGCGGTCTGTCAATTTTGTTGATCTTTTCCAAAAACCAACTCCTGGATTCATTGATTTTTTGGAGGGTTTTTTGTGTCTCTATCTCCTTCAGTTCTGCTCTGATCTTAGTTATTTCTTGCCTTCTGCTAGCTTTTGAATGTGTTTGCTCTTGCCTCTCTAGTTCTTTTAATTGTGATGTTAGAGTGTCAATTTTAGATCTTTCCTGCTTTCTCTTGTGGCCATTTAGTGCTGTAAATTTCCCTCTACACACTGCTTTAAATGTGTCCCAGAGATTCTGGTATGTTGTATCTTTGTTCTCATTGGTTTCAAAGAACATCTTTATTTCTGCCTTCATTTTGTTATGTACCCAGTAGTCATTCAGGAGCAGGATGTTCAGTTTCCATGTAGTTGAGCAGTTTTGATTGAGTTTCTTAGTCCTGAGTTCTAGTTTGATTGCACTGTGGTCTGAGAGACAGTTTGTTATAATTTCTGTTCTTTGACATTTGCTGAGGAGTGCTTTACTTCCAATTATGTGGTCAATTTTGGAATAAGTGCGATGTGGTGCTGAGAAGAATGTATATTCTGTTGATTTGGGGTGGAGAGTTCTATAGATGTCTATTAGGTCCGCTTGGTGCAGAGATGAGTTCAATTCCTGGATATCCTTGTTAACTTTCTGTCTCGTTGATCTGTCTAATGTTGACAGTGGAGTGTTGAAGTCTCCCATTATTATTGTATGGGTGTCTAAGTCTCTTTGTAAGTCTCTAAGGACTTGCTTTATGAATCTGGGTGCTCCTGTATTGGGTGCATATATATTTAGGATAGTTAGTTCTTCCTGTTGAATTGATCCCTTTACCATTATGTAATGGCCTTCTTTGTCTCTTTTGATCTTTGATGGTTTAAAGTCTGTTTTATCAGAGACTAGGATGGCAACCCCTGCTTTTTTTTGTTCTCCATTTGCTTGGTAGATCTTCCTCCATCCCTTTATTTTGAGCCTATGTATGTCTCTGCATGTGAGACGGGTCTCCTGAATACAGCAGACTGATGGGTCTTGACTCTTTATCCAGTTTGCCAGTCTGTGTCTTTTCATTGGAGCATTTAGTCCATTAACATTTAAGGTTAATATTGTTATGTGTGAACTTGATCCTGCCATTATGATATTAACTGGTTATTTTGCTCGTTACTTGATGCAGTTTCTTCCTAGCATCAATGTACTTTACATTTTGAAATGTTTTTGCAATAGCTGGTACCTGTTTTTCCTTTCCATGTTTAGTGCTTCCTTCAGGATCTCTTGTAGGGCAGGCCTGGTGGTGACAAAATCTCTAAGCATTTGCTTGTCTCTAAAGGATTTTATTTTGCCTTCACTTATGAAACTTTGTTTGGGTGGATATGAAATTCTGCATTGAAAATTCTTTTCTTTAAGAATGTTGAATATTGGCCCCCACTCTCTTCTGGCTTGGGGAGTTTCTGCCGAGAAATCTGCTGTTAGTCTGATGGGCTTCCCTTTGTGGGTAACCCACCTTTCTCTCTGGCTGCCCTTAAGATTTTTTCCTTCATTTCAACTTTGGTGAAATTGGCAATTATGTGTCTTGGAGTTGCTCTTCTGGAGGAGTATCTTTGTGGCATTCTCTGTATTTCCTGAATTTGAATGTTGGCCTGCCCTACTAGGTTGGGGAAGTTCTCCCGGATGATATCCTGAAGAGTGTTTTCCAACTTGGTTCCATTTTCCCCCTCACTTTCAGGGACCCCAATCAGATGTAGATTTGGTCTTTTTACATAATCCCATACTTCTTGCAGGCTTTGTTCATTTCTTTTTCTTCTATTTTCTTTTGGTTTCTCTTCTCGCTTCATTTCATTCATTTGATCCTCAATCGCTGATACTCTTTCTTCCAGTTGATCGAGTTGGTTACTGAAGCTTGTGCATTTGTCACCTATTTCTCATGTCATGGCTTTCATTTCTGTCATTTCGTTTTTGACCTTCTCTGCATTAATTAGTCTAGCTGTCAATTCTTCCACTCTTTTTTCAAGATTTTTAGTTTCTTTGCGCCGGGTACGTAATTCCTCCTTTAGCTCTGAGAGGTTTGATGGACTGAAGCCTTCTTCTCTCATCTCGTCAAAGTCATTCTCTGACCAGCTTTGATCCGTTGCTGGTGATGGGCTGCGCTCCTTTGCAGGGGGAGATGCACTCTTATTTTTTGAATTTCCAGCTTTTCTGCCCTGCTTTTTCCCCATCTTTGTGGTTTTATCTGCCTCTGGTCTTTGATGATGGTGACGTACTGATGGGGTTTTGGTATAGGTGTCCTTCCTGTTTGATAGTTTTCCTTCTAACAGTCAGGACCTTCAGCTGTAGGCCTGTTGGAGATTGCTTGAGGTCCACTCCAGACCCTGTTTGCCTGGGTATCAGCAGCAGAGGTTGCAGAAGATAGAATATTGCTGAACAGTGAGTGTACCTGTCTGATTCTTCCTTTGGAAGCTTCCTCTCAGGGGTGTACTCCACCCTGTGAGGTGTGGGGTGTCAGACTGCCCCTAGTGGGGGATGTCTCCGAGTTAGGCGACTCAGTGGTCAGGGACCCACTTGAGCAGGCAGTCTGTCCCTTCTCAGATCTCACCCTCCGTGTTGGGAGATCCACTACTCTCTTCAAAGCTGTCAGACAGAGTCGTTTGCGTCTGTAGAGGTTTCTGCTTCTTTTGTTGTTGTTGTTGTTAACTGTGCCCTGTCCCCAGAGGACAGAGACAGGCAGGTTTCCTTGAGCTGCTGTGAGCTCCACCCACTTCGAGCTTCCCAGCAGGTTTGTTTACCTACTTAAGCCTCAGCAATAGCGGGCGCCCCTCCCCCAGCCTCGCTGCTGCGTTGCAGTTAGATCGCAGACTGCTGTGTTAGCAATGAGGGAGGCTCCGTGGGCGTGGGACCCTCCTGGCCAGGTGTGGGATATATTCTCCTGGTGTGCCCGTTTGCTTAAAGCGCAGTATTGGGGTGGGAGTTACCCGATTTTCCAGGTGTTGTGTGTCTCAGTTCCCCTGGCTAGGAAAAGGGATTCCCTTCCCCCTTGCGCTTCCCAGGTGAGGTGATGCCTCACCCTGCTTCAGCTCTCAATGGTCAGTCTGCAGCAACTGACCAGCACTGATTGTCCGGCACTCCCTAGTGAGATGACCCCAGTACCTCAGTTGAAAATTCAGAAATCACCATTCTTCTGTGTTGCTCGCGCTGGGAGTTGGAGACTGGAGCTGTTCCTATTCGGCCATCTTGCTCCCTTTCTGAGGAAATTTTTAACATTTCTTACAAGGCAGGAACTAAAGACAATTTTCTCAACTTCCTATGAGTGAGAGTCCTTATTTCTCCTTCAGTTAAGAAGGATAAGTTTTCTGGATACTTATCCAGAAAGTGGATGAGAATATTTTCCAACACTTTAAATATTTTGCTTCACTCTCTTCTTATTTGCATGAACTTTTAAGAGATGTTTGATGTAATTCTTATTCTCATTCCTAGATAGCTATGATGTTTTCTTCCCCTAGCTTCTTTCAAGATTTTTGCTTAGTCTTTATTTTCTTCATTTGAATATGATGTGCCTAGGTGTAGACTTTTGGGTACCTAACCTACTTGGTGTTCTTTGAGGTTCTTGGATCTGCAGTTTGCTGTCTGTCCTTAATTTTGGGAAATTCTCAGTCGTTACTGCTTCAAATATTGCTTCTGCAGAACACTTTGTTTTTAAATAAGTTTTTTTCATTGAAGTACAGTATACATAGAAAAAGATGCACATGTTCTAAATGTACAGCTCAATGCATTAACATAAAGTGAATGTCTTTATACAACCTACAAGTAAGGCATAAAAAAGAATTTTGATTCTAAGGCATCCTCATTCTTTATACTGCCACATCCTCTCTTAAGGTATCCACTATCATTCCACAGGCTAGTTTTTAAAAATTTTGTTGTATTATACAGTCAGGGTATACATGCTCATATTTCTTACATGGGTATGTTGTGTACTGGTGGGGACTGGGCTTCTAGTGCACCCATTACCCAAATGATGAACATTATATCCGATAGGTAATTCACCAAACTTTGCCCCCTAGTACATCCTCCACACTTTTGGAGTTCCCAATTTTGGATGAAAATTGTCTATTATTTTCATCTTTATGTCCATGTGTACCCATTGTTTAGCTCCCACTTACAAGTGAGACTATGTGGTATTTGATTTTCTGTTTCTGAGTTAGTTCACATGAGATAATGGCCTCCAGCTCCTTCCAGGTTGCTGCAAAAAACATGATTTCATTCTGTTTTTTATGACTATGTGGTACTCCGTGGTCTAAATACACCACATTTTCTTTACCTGAATAACCACTGATGGACATATAGGTTGGTTCCCTGAATTTACTATTGTGAATAGTGTTGTGAGAACATGAATGAAGGTGTGTTTTTATATAATGATTTTTTTTCCTTTGGGTATATACCCAGTACTGAGATTGCTGGATTGAATAGATTGAATCCTTTCCCCATTGCTTGTTCTTTTTCAGGTTTGTCAAAGATCAGATGGTTGTAGATGTATTTCTGAGGTCTCTGTTCTATTCCACTGGTTCACTGTTTTGGTACCAGTGCCATCCTGCTTTGGTTACTGTAGCCTTGTAGTATAGTTTGAAGTCAGGTAGCATGATGCCTCCCACTTTGTTCTTTTTGCTTAGGATTGTCTTGGCTATGTGGGCTCTTTTTATGTTCCATATGAAATTTAAAGTAGTTTTTTCCAATTCTGTGAAGAGACTCAATGGTAGCTTGAATGGGGATAGCATTGAATCTATAAATTACTTTGGTCAGTATGGCCATTTTCACAATAGTAATTCTTCCTATCCATGAGCATGGAATGTTTTGCCATTTGTTTGCATCCTCTCTCAATTCCTTGAGGAGTGATTTGTAGTTCTCCTTGAAGAAGTCCTTCACATCCCTTGCAAGTTGTATTCCTAGGTATTTTGTTCCCTTTGTAGCAATTATGAATGGGAGTTCACTTATGATTTGACTCTCTGTCTATTACTGGTGTATAGAAATGCTTGTGATTTTTGCACATTGATTTTGTATCCTGAGACTTTGTGAATTTGCTTATCAGTTTAAGGAGATTTAGGGCTGAGAAAATGGGTTTTTCCAAATATAAAATCATGTCATCTGCAAACAGAGACAATTTGATCTTCTCTCCTTCTATTCGAATATCCTTTCTTTCTTTCTCTTGCCTGATTGCCCTGGACAAAACTTCCAGGGCAATATACTGTGTTGAATAGGAGTGTTGAGAGAGGACATCCTTGTCTTGTGCCAGTTTCAAATGAAATACTTCCAGCTTTTGCCCATTCAGTATGATTTTGGCTGTGGGTTTGTCATAAATAGCTCGTATTATTTTGAGATACATTCCATCAATACCTAGTTTATTGAGAGTTTTAGCATGAAGGGGTGTGGAACTTTATTGAAGGTCTTTTCTGCATCTATTGAAATAATCATGTGGTTTTTGTCATTGGTTCTGTTTATGTGATGGATTACGTTTATTTATTCATTTATTTTGAGATAGAGTCTATCCCCGTTATGCAGGCTGGAGTGCAGTGGTGTGATTTCAGTTCACTGCAACCTACACCTCCCAGGTTCAAGTGATTCTGCTGCCTCAGCCTCCTGAGTATGTGGAATTATAGGCACATGCCACCACAACTGGCTAATTTTTGTATCTTTAGCACAGATGGGGTTTCCCCATGTTAACCAGACTGCTTGTGAGCTCCTGACCTCATGATCCACCTGCTTTGGTCTCCCAAAGTGCTGTGATTACAACCGTGAGCCACCTCACCTGGCCTACGTTTATTGATTTGTGTATGTTTTACCAGTCTTTAATCTCACAGATGAAGCCAACTTGATCATGGTGGATGAGCTTTTTGATGTGCTGCTGAATTTGGTTTGACAGTGTTTTATTGAGGTTTTTCACACTGATGTTCTTGAGAGGTATTGGCCTAAAAGTTTATTTCATTGTGTCTCTGCCAAGTTTTGTTATCAGGATGATGCTGGTCTCATAAAATAAGTTAGGGAGGAGTCACTCTTTTTCTTTTTCTTGAAACAGTTTCAGAAAGACTGGTACCAGCTTCTCTTTGTACCTCTGGTAGAAGTCATCTGTTAGTCTGTCATGTCCTGGGATTTTTTTGGTTCATAGGCTATTACTTACTGCCTCAGTTTCAGAACTTGTTATTAGTCTATTCAGGGATTCAACTTCTTTCTGGTTTAGTCTTGAGAGGGTGTATGTGTCCAGGAATTTATCCATTTCTTCTAGGCTTTCTAGTTTATTTGCGTAGAGGTGTGTATAGTATTCTCCGATGGTAGTTTGTATTCCTGTGGGATCAGTGGTGATATCCCCCGTATCATTATTTGTTGTGTCTATTCTTTTCCCTTTTCTTCTTTATTAGTCTAGCTAGTGGTCTATCTATTTTGTTGATCTTTTCAAAGAACCAGCTCCTGGATTCACTGATTTTTTTTTTTTGAAGGGTTTTTCAAGTCTGTGTTTCCTTCAGTTCTGCTCTGATCTTACTTATTTCTTGTCTTCTGCTAGCTTTTGAATTTGTTTGAATTTCTTTGTAGATTCTGGATTTTAGCCCTTTGTCAGATGGATAGTTTGCAACATTTTTCTCCCATTCTGTAGGTTGCCTGTTGAACCTGATGATAGTTTCTTTTGCTGTGCAGAAGCTCTTTAGTTTAATTAGCTCTCCTTTGTCAATGGTGGCTTTTGTTGCCATTGCTTTTGCTGTTTTAGTCATGAAGTCTTTGCCCATGCCTGTGTCCTGAATGGTATTGCTTAGGTTTTCATCTAGGGCTTTGTTGGTTTTAGTTTTTAAGTCTTTAATCCATCTTGAATTAATTTTTCTGTAAGGTGTAAGGAAGGGACCCAGTTTTAGCTTTCTACATATGGCTAGCCAGTTTTCCCAGCACCATTTATTAAATAGGGAATCCCTTCCCCCATTGTTTGTTTTTGTCAGGTTTGTAAAGATCAGATGGTTGTGGATGTGGGTGTTATTTCTGAGGCCTCTATTTGGTTCCATTGGTCTATATATGTGTTTTGGTACCAGTAGCATGCTGTTTTGTTTACTGTAGCCTTGTATGATAGTTTGAAGTCAAGTAGCATGATGCCTCCAACTTTGTTCTTTTTGCTTAGGATTGTTTTGGCTATGTGGGCTCTTTCATGTTCCATTTGAACTTTAAAGTAGTTTTTTTCCAATTCTGCAAAGAAAGTCAGTGGTAACTTAATGGGGATAGCATTGAATCTATAAATTACTTTGGACAGTATGGCCATTTCCATGATATTGATTCTTCCTATCCATAAGCATGGAATTTTTTTCTATTTGTTTGTGTCCTCTTTTATTTCGTGGAGCAGTGGTTTGTAATTCTCCTTGAAGAGTTCCTTCACATCCCTTGTAAGTTGGATTCCTAGGTATTTTATTCTCTTTGAAGCAAATGTGAATGAGAGTTCACTTATGATTTGACTCTCTGTTTGTCTGTTATTGGTGTATAAGAATGTTTGTGATTTTTGCATATTGATTTTGTGTCCTGAGACTTTGCTGAAGTTGCTTATCAGTTTAAGGAGATTTTGGGCTGAGTCAATGGGGTTTTCTAAATATAAAATCATGTCATCTGCAAACAGAGACAATTTGACTTCCTCTTTTCCTAATTGAATACCTTTTATTTCTTTCTCTTGCCTGATTACCCTAGTCAGAGCTTCAATACTATGTTGAACAGGAGTGGTGAGAGAGGGCATCCTTGTCTTGTGTCCTAGAGATTCTGGTACCTTGTGTCTTTGTTCTCACTGGTTTCAAAGAACATCTTCCTTTCTGCCTTAATTTCATTATTTACTCAGTAGTCATTCAGGACCAGGTTGTTCAGATTCCATGTAGTTTTTGAGTGAGTTTTGAGTGAGTTTCTTAATTCTGAGTTCTAGTTTGATTGCACTGTGGTAGACAGTTTGTTGTGATTTCTGTTCTTTTACATTTGCTGAGGAGTATTTTACTTCCAATTATGTGGTCAATTTCAGAATAAGTGCAACTTAGTGCTGAGAAGAATGTATATTCTATTGATCTAGGGTGGAGAGTTCTGTAGATGTCTATTAAGTCCACTTTGTTCAGAGCTGAGTTCAAGACCTGGATATACTTGTTAATTTTCTGTCTCATTGATCTGTCTAATATTGACAGTGTGGTGTTAAAGTCTTCCATTATTGTTGTGTGGGGGTCTAAGTCTCCTTGTAGCTCTCTAAGGACTTGCTTTATGAATCTGGGTGCTCCTGTATTGGGTGCATATATATTTAGGATAGTTATCGCTTCTTGTTGCATTGATGCCTTTACCATTATGTAGTGGGCTTCTTTGTCTCTTTTTATCTTTGTTGAATTAAAGTCTTTTTATCAGAGACCAGGATTGCAACCCCTGCTTTGTTTCGCTTTCCATTTGCTTGGTAGATCTTCCTCCACCCCTTTATTTTCAGCCTATGTGTATCTTTGCATATGAGATGGGTCTCCTGAATACAGCACACTGATGGGTTTTGACTCTTTATCCAATTTGCCAGTCTGTGTCTTTTAATTGAGGCATTAAGCCCATTTACATTTAAGATTAAATTTTTATGTGTGAATTTGATCCTGTCATTGTGATGATAGCTGGTTATTTCACCTGTTAATTGATGCAGTTTCTTCAGTGTTGATGGTCTTTATAATTTGGCATGTTTTTGCAGTGGCTGGTACTGGTTGTTCCTTTTCATGTTTAATGTTTCCTTCGGAAGCTCTTGTAAGGTAGATCTGGTGGTGACAAAATCTCTCTGCATTTGTTTGTCTGTAAAATATGTTATTTCTCCTTCACTTATGAAGGTTAGTTTGGCTGGATATAAAATTCTGGATTGAAAATTCTTTTCTTTAAGAATGTTGAATGTTAGCCCTTACTCTCTTCTGGCTTGTATGGTTTCTGCTGAGGGATCTGCTGTTATTCTGATGGACTTTCCTTTGTGGGTAACCCAACCTTTCATTCTGGCTGCGTTTAACATTTTTTCCATCATTTCAACCTTGGTGAATCTGACAATTATGAGCCTTCGGGTTGCTCTTCTCAAGGAGTATCTTTGTGGTGTTCTCTGTATTTCCCTCAATTTGAATGTTGGGCTGCCTTGCAAGGTTTGGAAAGTTCCCCTTGATAATATCTTGAAGAGTGTTTTCTAACTTGGTTCCATTCTCCCTATGATTTTCAGTACACCAATCAAATGTAGATTTGGTCTTTTCACATAGTCACATATTTCTCAGAGACTTTGTTTCCTTTCACTCTTTTTTCTCTAATCTTGTCTTCTTGCTTTATTTCATTTATTTGATCTTCAGTCCTTTGAAAGGATATCCTTTCTTCTGCTTGATTGAATGAGCTATTGAAGCTTATGTATGCTTCACGCAGTTCTTGTACTGTGGTTTTCAGTTATATCAGGTCATTTAAGGTCTTGTCTACACTGGTTATTCTAGTTAGCAATTCATCTAACCTTTTCTCAAGATTTTTAGTTTCCTTGCAATGAGTTAGAATATGCTCCTTTAGGCTAATATCCAGAACCTACAAAGAACTCAAACAAATTTACAAGAAAAAAAAACAAACAACCCCATCAAAAAGTGGGCAAAGGATATGTACAGACACTTATCAAAAGAAGGCATTTATGCAGCCAACAGACACATGAAAAAATGCTCATCATCACTAGCCATCAGAGAAATGTGAATCAAAACCACAGTGAGATACCATGTCACACCAGTTAGAATGGCGATCATTAAAAAGTCAAAACCACAGGTGCTGGAGAGGATGTGGAGAAATAGGAACACTTTTACACTGTTGGTGGGACTGTAAACTAGTTCAACCATTGTGGAAGACAGTGTGGTGATTCCTCAAGGATCTAGAACTAGAAATAACCATGTGACCCAGCCATCCCATTACTGGGTATATACCCAAAGGTTTATAAATCACGCTGCTATAAAGACACATGCATACGTATGTTTATTGTGGCACTATTCACAAGAGCAAAGACTTGGAACCAACCCAAATGTCCATCAATGACAGACTGGATTAAGAACACGTGGCACATATACACCACGGAATACTATGCAGCCATAAAAAAGGATGAGTTCATGTCCTTTGTAGGGACATGGATGCAGCTGGAAACCATCATTCTCAGCAAACTATCTCAAGAACAGAAAACCAAACACCACATGTTGTCACTCATAGGTGGGAATTGAACAATGAGAACACTTGGACACAGGAAGGTGAACATCACACACTTGGGCCTGTTGTGGGGTGAGGGGAGGGGGAAGGGATAGCATTGGGATATATACCTAATGTAAATGGTGAGTTAAGGGATGCAGCACACCAACATGTCACATGTATACATATGTAACCAAGCTGCATGTTGTGCACATGTACCCTAGAACTTAAAGTATAATAAAAAAGAAAAAAAAGGAATATGCTGCTTTAGCTCAGAGAAGTTTGTTATTACTGATATTCTGAAGCCTACTTCTGTCAATTTGTCAAACTCGTTCTCCCTCCAGTTTTGTTCCCTTGCTGGTGAGGAGTTATGTTCCTTTGGAGGAGAAGAGGCATTCTGTTTTTTGGAATGTTCAGTCTTTCTGCTCTGGTTTCTCCCCCTCTTGTGGTTTTACCTACCCTTAGTCTTTGATGTTGGTGTCCTACCGATGGGGTTTTGGTATAGGTGTCCTTTTTGTTGATGTTGATTCTATTTTCCTTCCAACAGAGAGGCCCCTCAGTGACAGATCTGTTGGAATTTGTTGGAGGTCCACTCCAGACCCTGTTTGCCTGGGTATCACCTGCGGAGGCTGCAGAGCAGCCAGTAATGCTGTCTGATCCTTCCTCTTGAAGCTTCATCCCAGAGGGACACCCACCTGTGTGAGGTGTATTTTTGCCCTTCCTGTGAGGTGTCTCCCAGCCAGACTATACAAAGGTCAGGGACCCACTTGAGGAGGCAGTCTTTCTGTTATTGGATCTCAAACACTGTGCTGTGACAACCACTGCTCTCTTCAGAGCTGTCAGGCAAGGACGTTTAAGTCTGCAGAAGCTGCCTCCTGCCTTTTGTTCAGATACATTCTTCCCCCGGAAGTTGAATCTAGAGCAGCAGTAGGCCTTGCTGAGCTGTGGTGGGCTCCGCCCAGTTTGAGCTTCCCTGCTGCTTTGTTTACACTGTGAACATAGAACCACCTACTCAAGCGTCAGCAGTGGCAGACACACCTGCAGCCTGCCAAGTTCCAGTGCCCCAGATCAATCTCAGACTGCTGCACTAGCAGCAAGCAAAGCAAGGCTCCATGGGCTTGGGGGACCTACTGCACCAAGCATGGAAAGGAATCTCCAGGTCAGCTGGTTGTGAAGACCATGGGAAAAGTGCAGTATTTGGGTAGCAGTATACTGTTTCTCCAGGTACAGTCACTCACAGTTTCCCTTGGCTGGGAAAGATAAATCCCCCGACCCCTTGTGCTTCCCGGGTGAAGCAATGCCGTGCCCTGCCTCAGCTCACTCTCTCATTTCAACCTTGTTGAATCTGACAGTTATTTGTCTTGGGGTTCCTCTTCTCAAGGAGTATTTTGTGGTGTTGTCTGTATTATCTGAATTTAAATGTTGGCCTGCCTTGCTAGATTGGGAAAGTTCTTCTGGATAATATTCTGAAGTGTTTTCCAACTTGGTTGTATTCTCCCCATCACTTTCAGGTACACCAATGAAACATAGATTTGGTCTTCTCACACAGTCCCATATTTCTTGGAGGATTTATTCATGTCTTTTGATTCATTTTTTTCTAATCTTGTCTTTACACTTTATTTCATTAATTTGATCTTCAATCTCTGATATCCTTTCTTCCACTTGATCTGTTTGGCTATTGATACTTGTGTATGCTTCATGAAGTTCTTGTGCTGTGTTTTCCAGCTCCATCAGGTCATTTATGTTCTTCCCTAAACTGGTTATTCTAGTTAGCAATTCGTCTAACCTTTTTTCAAGGTTCCTAGCTTCCTTGCATTGAGTTAGTGCACACTCCTTTAACTCGGAGTAGCTTGTTATTACCCACCTTCTGAAGCCTACTTCTGTCAATTTGTCACTCATTCTCCATCCAGTTTCATTCCCTTGCTGGCAAGTAGTTGGGATTCTTTGGAGGAGGAGATGCATTCTGGTTTTTGGAATTTTCAAACTTTTTGTGCTGACTTTTCCTCATCTTCGTTGATTTATCTACCTTTCGTCTTTGATGTTAGTCACCTTCGTGTGAGGTTTCTTTGCAGATGTCCTTTTCATTGATGTTGATCATATTGCTTTCTGCTTGTTAGTTTTCCTTCTAAATGTCAGGCCCCTCTGCTTCAGGTCTGCTGGAGTTTGCTGCATGTCTTCTCCAGGCCCTGTTTGCCTGGGTGTCACCAGCAACGGTTGCAGAACAGCAAAGATTGCTGCTTGTTCCTTTCTCTGGAAGCTTCTTCCCAGAGGGGCTCCCACCAGATGCTGGACAGATGGAGCTCTCCTGTATGATATGTCTGTTGACCCCTGCTGGGAGGTGTCTCCAAGTCAGGAGGCACAGGGGTCAGGGACCCACTTGAGGAGGCAGTCTGTTCTTTTGCTGAGCTTGAGCACTGTGCTGGGAGATCAGCTGCTCTCCTCAGAGCAGGCAGGCAAAAACGTTTAAGTCTGCTGAAGTGCGTCCTCAGCCATCCCTTCCCCCAGGTGCCCTGTCCCAGTGAGATGGGAGTTTTATCTATCAGCCTCTGCCTGGGGCTGCTGCCTTTCTTTCAGATATGCCCTGCTCAGAGAGGAGGAATCTAGAGAGGCAGTCTGGATATAGTGACTTTGCCAAGCTGTGGTGGGCTCTGCCCAGTTCAAACTTCCTGGTGCCTTTGTTTACACTGTGAGGGGAGAAGTGCCCACTCCAGCCTCAGTAGTGGTGAATTCCGCTCCCCCCATCAAACTCTAGTATCTTAGGAAAACTTCAGACTGCAGTGCTGGCAGCGACAATTTCCAGCAAGTGGAACTTAGCTTCCTGTGCTTTGTGGGGGTGAATTCCACTGAGCTAGGCCACTTGACTCCCTGGCTTCAGCCCCCTTTTCAGGGGAGTGAATGGTTCTATCTCGCTGGTTTTCCAGATGCCACTGAGGTATGAAAAATAACTCCTCCAGCTAGCTCAGTGTCTGCCCAAATGACTGCCCAGTTTTGTGCTTAAAACCGTGGACCCTGGTGGTGTAGACCCTTGATGGAAACTTCTGGTCTGTGGGCTGTGAAGACCATGGGAAAAGCACAGTATCTGGGCTGGAGTGCACCATTCCTCAAGGCACAATCTCTCATGGCTTCCTTTGGCTAAGGTAGTGGTTCCCTAACCTCTTGTGCTTCCAGGGTGAGGTGATGCCCCACCCTGCTTTGGCTCACTCTCCGTGAGCTGCACCCATTGTCTAACCAGTCAAAATGAGATGTGCCATGTATCTCAGTGGGAAATGCAGAGATCACCAACCTTCTGCATTGATCTCTCTGGGAGCTGCAGACCACAGCTGTTTCTATTCAGCCATCTTGCCAATGTGTGGGTGTTTTAAATGAGATTTACTTTCTGATATAGTTCTTATCTTGAATCTTATTGGTGTATACAAATTCTACAGATTTTTGTACCCTGAACGTTTACTGAGGTTGTTAATTAAGTCTAGAAGACTTAAAAAGAGGTCTTTAGATATTTCTAGGTGTATGATTCTGTCATCAACTAGCAGAAATCATTTGAGTGCCTCTTTTCCAATTTGAATGTCTTTTCTTTCTTTTTCTTTCTTGGTTGCTCTGGCTATAGCTTCCAGTACTATGTCCGGTAGGGAGTGCTGAGAGTGGACATCCTTGTCTTGTTGCAGTTCTTAGGGGTTGTTTTCACTTCTGCACATTCTATACGATGTTGGTTGTGTGTTTGTCGTAGGTGGGTCTTATTAATTTGAAGTATGTTCCTTTAAAGCCTAATATGTTGAGAGTTTTTTTTATCGTAATTGCCTTTTCTTTATCTATTGAGATAATCATATGGTTTTTGTTTTTAGTTGTGTTTCTTTGATGACTTACATTCATTCATCTGTGTATGTGGAAAAATTCTTGCATCCCTGGAAGAAAATCCACTTGATTAGGATTTCTGTTTACTTCTTTGTTTGGTTTTTTAAAAAGTCAATTTTTATTTTAGATACAGGGGCTACATGTGCTGATTTGTTACACTGGTACATTGTGTGATGCTGAGATTTGGAGTATGGATCCAATCACCCTGGTAGTAAGCATAGTAACTGGCAGGTAGTTTTTACCCCGTCTCCCACCTTATTGTTGTCCATAGTGCTATTTTTTCCCATGTTTATGTCCATGTATGCTCAATGCTTAACTCCTACCCATAAGTGAGAATGCTCATTATTTGGTTTTCTGTACCTATGTTAGTTTGCTTAGGATTATGGTGTCCAGTTCCATCCATGTTGCTGCAAAGGACATGATTTCATTCTTTTTATGGCTGCATAGTACTTCATGATACATATGTACCACATTTTCTTTAATCTATCATTAATGGACACATATTTTGATTCCATGCATTTGCTATTGTGAATAATGCAGTGATGAAGATATGCATGCACATGTCTTTTTGATAGAATGATTTATTCTCTTTTGGCTATATACCAAAGTAATGAGGTTGTTGGGTTGAATTGTGGCTGTGCTTTAAATTCTTGGAGAAACCATCAGACTGTTTTCCACAGTGACTGGACTAATTTGCATTATCACCAACAGTGTAGAAGCATTTTGATGTGCTGTTTTATTTGGTTTGCTAATATTTTGTTGAGGATTTCTGCATCTGTGTTTATCAAGAATATTGGCCTGTAGTTTTCCTTTTTATGTGTGTGGATGTCCTTGATTGTTTTTGGTATTAGGGTGATACTGGTTTCATAGAATGAGTTAAGGAGAAATTACTGCCCCTTCACTTTTTGGAGTTGTTTCAGAAACATTGGTGTCAGCTTTCCTATGTACAACAGACAAAATTTGGCTATGAATCTGTCTGGTCCTGGGCATTTTTTGCTAAAAGATTTTTTATGACTGATTTGATTTCATTACTCATTATTGGTATATTCAGGATTTCTATTTATTCCTAGTTCAGTCATGGGAGTTTGTATGTTTCTAGGAATTTATCTATTTTCTTTAAGATTTTGAGTTTGTTTGCATAGGTGTTCTTTGTAGTTTCTGATATCTTTTGTATTTCTGAGGTATCAGTTATAATGTCACATTTATTATTTCTGATAGTACCTATTTAAATCTTCTCCTTGTTTCCCGGGTACTCTAGCTGTAGTTGTCTATCACTTTTGTTTATTCTTTCAAAGAACCACATTTTTGTTTCATTGATTCTTTGTATCAATTTTGGGGGGCCTCAGTCTCATTTATTTATGCTCTGAACTTTGTTATTTCCTGTCTCACTTAGTTCTGCTCTGATCTGATCTGTTTTATTTCCATTCTTCTGTTGGCTTTGAGATTGGTTTGTGCTTGTTTTTCTAGTTCCATGATGTATGACATGAGGTTCAGTTGGAATTTTTCTATGCTTTTTGATATAGACATTTAACACTATAAACTTTCCCCTTAATATTGCTTTTACTGTATCCCAGAGGTTTTGGTATACTGTGTCTATATTTAATTTATTTCAAAAAATTATTTGATTTCTGTCTTAATTTCATTGTTTACTTAAAGGTCATTCAGGAGCAAGTTGTTTGGCTTCCACATACTTGTTTAGTTTTGAGAGTTCCTCTTTGTATTGATGTCGAATTTTATTCCACTGTGGTCTGAGAAGACACTTAATATGATTTTGATATTTTTTGAATGTATGAGGCTTGCTTTATGGCTAAGCATATAGTGTACTTTGGAAAATGTTCTATGTGCAATTGGGAAGAATTTATACTCTGAAGTTGTTTGATAGAATGTTCTATAAGTATCTATTTGGTCTATATGATCTATAGCCAAGTTTAAGTCCGGAAATTCTTTGTTGATTTGCTGCCTCAATGATCTTCTAGTGATGTCAGTGTGCTGTTGTAGTCCCTCATTATTATTCTATTGCTATCAGTCTGTTTTGTTATGTCCAGTATTATTTGTTTTATGAATCTGGGTGCTCTGGTTTTGGATGCATATATATTTAGGATATTTATTTTTTCTTGTTGTATTGAACCCTTTATCATTATAATCCTCTTTTTTTTCCAATTGTAGGTTTAACATCTGTTTTATCTGATATGAACGTGGCTACTCCAGCTCACTTTAGCTTTCCATTTGCATGATATATCTTTTCCCCCCTTTACTATGAGTCTATAAGCTGTTTTAGCTGGTAGGTATGTCTCTTGAAGGCAGCAAATGACTAGGTCTTGTTTTTCAATCGAATTTGCCATTCTGTATTTTTTAAGTAGAGTCTTTACGTCACTTACATTCAACGTTAATATTGATATGTGGCCAGGCATGGTGGCTCACATCTTTAATCCCAGGACTTTGGGAGATCAAGGCGGGCAGATCACCTGAGGTCAGGAGATTGAGACCAGCCTAACCAACATGGAGAAATCCTGTCTCTACTAAAAATACACAGTTAGCCAGGTCTAATGGCACATGCCTGTAATCCCAGCTACTCAGGAGGCTGAGGCAGAAGAATCACTTGAACCTGGGAGGCAGAGGTTGCAGTGAACCGAGATTGCACCATTGAACTCCAGCCTGGGCAACAAGAGCAAAACTCCATCACACACACACAAAAATTGATATGTGACATTTTGTTCCTGTCATAGAGTTGTTAGCTAGTTGCCTTTGAGTTTCAATTGTAAAATTGTTTTTATCAGATCTGTGAGCTTTGTATTCATATGTCCTCTTACAGTAAGTATTCCCATTTTGTTTCCAAGTTTAGGACTTTTTTGATCAGTTCTTGTAGCACCAGGCTGATGGTGAGCAATTCCCTTAATGTTTGTTTGTCTGCAAATGACTATTTCTCTGTCATTTCTGAAGTTTTGTTAGGCATGATATGACATTCTTGGTTGGCAGTTCTTTCTTTAAGGATGCTAAAAATAAATAGTCCCCAGTCTCTTCTAGCATGCAGGGTTTCTTCGGAGAAGTCCAGTATTACTCTGATGAGATTTTCTTTATAGGTGATTAGATATGTCTTTCTTGATGCTCTTAGGATTTTTTTCCTTCATGTTGACTTTAGATAGTTTGATGACTATATGCCATAATGAGGTTCTTCTTGCAAAAAATCTTCCAGAAGCTCTCTGAGCTCACAAATCTGAATGTCTCAAATTTCTCCTAAGACCAGGGAACTTTTCCTGAATTTTTTCCTAAACTAGGTTTTCCCATACTTTTTGGTTTTTTTCCTTCTCCCTTTGGAGTGCCAGTAACTTGTAGTTTTGGATGCTTTACAGAAGTCCATATTTTTCAAAGGCATTGTTCATTTCTAAAACCCTTTCCTCTTTATTTTTGATTGACTGGATTAATTAAAAGACCTGTCTTCCAGGTCTGAAATTCTTCCACTTGGTCTAGCCTTTTGTTAAAGTTTCAACTGTATTTTGTGAATCCTTCAATGATTTTTTTTTTTTAATTTCCAGAAGTTCTGTTTGGTTTCAAAAATGATACCATTTCTTTTTTCACATCATGAATTGTTTTTCTGATTTATTTGTGTTGGTCTTTAACTTTCTCTTGGACCTCACTGGGCTTTTAAAAATTAATGCTTTGCATTATTTATTTGGTATTCAAATATTTTATTTTTGCTAGTATGATCCTTTGGAGGTGTTATACACTTCATCTTTTCATACTTTTAGAGTTGTTTCTCTGCTTTCCTCTCATTTGAATGAGCTATTTCACCTTCTTGTTCTTTGAATTAGCTTTTGTTTGAATAACAAATTCCCCTCCTTTACCCATTCCCCATTTGCACTGAGAATGCTCTCTGTTGGCACTTGCAGCTGCAGCATTTACCCTGAGATAACACACCAGGTTTTGGTATAAGAAATTCATTTACCACCTTTTAAACATTGCTGAACTCTACATCCTATTCAAGAAGGATAATCTTGAGCACATGGTCAGTCATGCAAACTTCAGAGTGATGTTAATAGAAAGAATGCTGGAAAAGCATCACAAGCAAGGGCAGCAACCTCTTCAAGGCCCTCCATGCTGTAATGATGTCATACCACTTTGCCTGTCTAGATGACATTTCCCCAAAGCATACCACCAACATCAGGGAAACAGGATTGGCTGGTTGCTGCATCATTTGCTGCTGACACAATGACAAGGATGGCAAGAAGATTCAGAGAGAAATGCAGTATATTTTTGTGGAATGTGATGTTCCACTTTGTGTTGTTCTCTGTTTTCAAATTTACCACACAAAAAAACTATTAAATACTGATCTTTACATATACTTTTGTTACATTAGGAGTAGAGACAAGTTCTGTTTGGAAACAACTCCAAGAAAAGTTTTTATATTTTATTTTCACATTCAAAACCTTTGCTTCAGCCTCAAAGAGTGTGTTTATGTAAAATTAAATGCTGGTGGTGAGCTGCACTTTTTTTTGTCTAATAGGAAAAGATTTAAGAAGGTGTGTATTACATATGCTGTTTAGGTTTCTTTGGCTTTGGTTCTGGGTGCTTTCAGTGGCAAAGTGTTTGTAAAAGTTCCTTGGTTATAAATAGCCTTTGTATAATGGCTTTCTCAAATGTTGGTTGAAATAGTGCTGTATGTGGTATATGAGCAGGCTCATTTCCTCCTCTGGGGCTAGAGTGTGGAGTTCTCAGAAAGTATATATTGTTCCCCAGTGCTGTGCATTGTGTCAGCAGATTTTCTATTGTGTTATACATTTCAACCTCCAGGACCACTGGTGGTACTCACAGGTAAGAGCTGGCTAAGGTTAATGCAGATGTGTATATACTTGATCCTTGTTTACTGGTAGAAGCTCTGTGTTACCTCAGGCAATGGGCTGATTAGTAGCACGCACACTAATTTGTCTGAGCTCCCAGATTAGCCCTCAAATGGAGGACCAAGACTGGTGGGGTAGATGAGACAGGCCTGCCTACAGGTCTCCTAGTGTCAAGAACTAGCATCAGCTTTGAAAGCAGGTCTAGTGGGCCATAGCCAGGCATCTGGAGGTTTGCTAACTCATGTTGTCAGGAAATCCTGGCTGCTCCAAATTCTCTGCATGGGTGGGGTGGCCTAAACTAATTTAGAATAGTGAGTGCTTCAAGTGCCTGGAGATATTTCTGGCTATCAAGCAGAGAGGCCATGGCTGCACCAATATCTCTTCACCTGAAGGGAAGGGTACTTCAGGATCCTTATCCAGGGAAGCAGGTGTACCAAATGCCTGGAAATACGCCTGAGGACGTAGCAGAAAAACTGCTGCTGCCAAAAGGTCTTTGCAGGGGATAAGAGGGGCAAGTCAAGCTCCTAATTCCGGAGAGTATGTGCCCCTCAAACTGTGTGTGAGATGACTAGGGAATGAGCACAGAAATCGCCACAACAAGGTCTTTGCATGGGAAGGTAGGGGCTGTTCAAACTCCTAATCATTGAGAATGGGTTTGCAGAATGCCTGCAGTTATGTCTGGGTGTGCAGCAGAGGAAGTGCTACTGCACTAAGGTCTTTGTGTGGGAAGAAGTGGTGACTCAAGCTCCTATTCCAGTGAGCAGGTACACCCAAAGCTTGGTGTTATGTGTGGGTATGGAGCAAACAGTGTGCCTCTGCACCAAGGTCTCTGCATGGGAAGGGAGGGGAAGCTCAGGCTGCTAATCCATCTGAGTGGGTGCTCCAAATGCTTGGAAAAATGACCAGGAATGGAGTGGAGGGCACACCTACCACCTTGCCAAGATCTTAGTAAGGAAAGGGTAACTTGGCTCAGGCTCCCAATACAGGTAAGCAGGAGTGTGGTTTGCCTGTCTCCTGTTTCTCAGAACTGGTGGGACACTCTGTCATGACTGAACAAGGGAGCAGGATGGGGCATCCAGCAGTGACACAGGCAGACCAGTTCCAGATCACAAAGCTGTCCCAGACTGCAAGTTGTGATGCCCAAGAGAAACCTTGATTTCAGCAACTCTCCTCCCACTCCAGTCCAGCGATGGGAGAGAGCTCAATTCCAGTGCTCACTGTTGGGGTGCACACCACACTCACCACTCGATTCTGACTGTGGGTGCCCTTTCCCTGCTCCAGAACAAGTGCTTTTGTCTCTGTCCTGAGACTAAAATGCCTGCAGTGACTGCTGCTGCCAGGTCACCAATGACTGACTTTGCAGGAGCACAGATTAAAAATGGCAACGTCTTCTCAGTTCTGGGTCTGGGAAACACCTGCAGATTTTCCTGGTGTCTTTCCCTTTCATCACCTTCCAGCCTCCCTCCAAGTAAGTTCCAGCGTTTGGGGTCTGGATCTCTAGCGGAAAGGAGATTCAGAGAGGGAGACTCTCTGGCCCTCTCACATATTGGAGGCTTCACCCGTTTTGATAAGCTGAGCACCATCATGGGGCCTGCATTCCCACCTCCTTCAACTGGGATCTGAAGTGTGTTTCACTATTTCAGCAAATTCCCACATTTTTTCTTGAATTAACGCTCACAGAATTGATCTTTATACACTATTTTGCTATTTCCAAGTGGCTGAGGCATGTTAAAGCCTCTAATCTGCCATCTTGGCAAAAAAAAACCACACACACATTTTATTTTAAAAAGAAACAAAATGATAGTTTCATTTATTTGTGAATTTATATCAATGGAATCATCCTGTAGTACTTATTTACTGTCAAGTACTTTCATTTAATGTGTCGTGACATTCAATCAAGTTGTTGCAGACAGCGATAATTGTTATCTGTTTCTTAGTGTTTCACTTTATGAGCATTTTACAATTGTTTTATGGTACTGCTTCAAACATTTGTGTTGCTTCCACTGTGAGGCTATTTTGAATAGTGCTGCTATGTACATTCCAATACGTCTTTTTACTATCACAAGGTATTGCTGCATTTCTGTTCAGTACATACCTACAACTGCAATTGCTAGATATGCATGTATTTACTTTAAGTAAATTCCACCAAAGGATTATCCAAATGGTTGAACAATTTTACTAATTTTTCTATGAGACTGTGATTGCTTCACTGTCTTGTCAACAGACAACATGATCTGTCCTTTTTTCATTTGAACTATTCTAATGAATTATATAATCATATCTCATTGAAGTTTTAATTTGTATTTCCATAAAGCTTAATGATGCTGAGCAATTCAAGTTTGCATTGTCAGCAGTGATTCTTCATTTGTGAAAGCCTAGTTTATTTTGCATATATAAGCACACAGTTGGCTTTATTTGTTTTTAAAACAATCACAGGTATATAGAAGAACTGCTTGTTCTTATAAATAACTGTTTTACATGGAACCTTTCGAAAGAAATACTGACCTGATTCCAGATAGGTGAAGTATTTTAGTATGTATTTACTCAAAACAATGTGCTTCTCTTATATAACTATAGCAAAACCATCAGGATCAGAAAATCAATGTGAATGTATTGGAACTTTCTAATTCTTGTTCCTGTTGGTGTTTTACCAAAAGTCCTAAAATATATGCTTTTTGGCCCTCTCATAATTTAGTTCAGAATCCAGAATCGCATGCCACAACTAGCTGTCACATCTCTTTCATCAACTTCAGTGTGGAGCAGTTCTTTAGTCATTACGTGACTTCCAAGACATTGCCACTCTTTGAGAGTATAGGCTAAATATTTATAAAATGTCCCTCAATTTAGTCCTGTCTAATATTTTTTAATGATTAAATTGAGCAGATGAATCTCTGCCAGGAATATCACAGAGGATACTTTTCATTTTTGAGTGACAGACAATTTCAATGTGTTTCATTAGAATGATGTCATTTGATTACTAGGTTCAGATAGTGTGTGGCTGTCTTCTCCATTGTAACTATGTTCTTCTCAACTATGTAACTTAGATGTATTCTGTGGGTAGATTCTTTGAAATTTTATAATTATTTTAAACTAAAAATAAATCCCAAGCCTGCTTGGACAAGGGAACCCCAGCAAAATCCTTAAAAACTGTATTCCCGGCCATGAGAGGATGGGAGATCAGACATGTCTCTTTAGACCCCCTCCCTTTTGTGGTTGACACAAAACAACTCATCAACATTAGTGTTAAAATAGAGACCATGAGACTGATGGGGTGGACTCTTTGTGGCAATAAGATACCAACTTATAAATAGGACCTAAGGTCATGGCAGGCAAGAGTTAGGTCATTCACTCCCATGCTTAAAGAATAAACTGTGTTCTAACTGGCTCAAGATTTTAATTTTTCTCTAGCAACTATACAAGCACTGGCCTCCACCAGATGCCCACCTCTACCCACTGTTCCACAAACCATTGCTACAGCTTTCGTTGGACAAGAGACTGATTTCAGTAACCTTATTCCGATAAGAAGACCACTGAACCTGCTATAGTGGTTCTGACTGATTACAGAGGCTTTGTGCTTGAGTGCCCTCATGTCCCTGCTCAATTTTTTCGCCTACGGGGTTAAAGATGAATGGGTCAGTGAAGTAGAAATGGAGATTAAGTATCTAAATTCATGCCTCTGTTTTGGTATTATTGTGAATACCAAATGAAAATTTGAATATCTTTTCGCTTTATGTTTTCAACTTAGAGTCAAGTATGAATATATACTTTCATATTGCTAATCATATGTTCTGGGTTTTATTCTTCTCTCTCCAAACAAGAACAAAATCCTTGGAAAGTCTCAACAGATTACATTATTTTTCTAATTTCTATTTCTTGTTTTACACTTAACATAAATGCACCGGTAAATTGATTCTGTGGCCCTGAAGTAATTAGCCTCATTTTATCTGCAAATAATACACAACTGAACTGATTCTCTCAATATTTCCCTGAAGGTTGTTTCTTCCCTTGGGCAGACTTTTTCTGTTATAAAGGCAAACCTTCAGTAACTCTAGATGGCAAACATCCAGAGACCTTCCTCACCCTCTTCTCCTTTGTCACTCTCTCTGCTTATTATTATGAGGACAAGCCTGGCCTCCTGGCACTCTCTTTTCTTTTATTTCTTGCATTATGCACAAAAGAGGGAAAGTCTGAGAACTGAACCAGCAATTAATAACACTTTTTATTTAGCACATTCACAAAAGAAATGGATCTAAATTATCATTCATTAATTACTTTTCTGTGTTTTACAGTGATAACATATTAAAAAGTCAGCATCAGAAAAGTATTAGCATATGTGACAGTCAATACAAGTGTTACAGAGTATGAATAATTACAGATATATTTGTGCAGTGACCTGAACAACTCTCCTTAATGGAGGTTGGATGCTCATAGGATATTGAGTGCATGGGAAGATGTGATGAGAGGTCAGAGAAGACATAACAGTGGGAATGTCGTTGATAAAAAAGAGTTTCAGGTGATAGCCGATCGGCGGCCAGATGGGCTAGCATTCTTCAGACAGGAATGAAGCAGATCTGGTACGAGGGTGGCAGAGAAATAATCCCTCTGGTAGCTGAAGTAGTATTGAGGTTCTTTAAATCAGCAACAGATTTCAGGTTAAAGTTCTGTAAAATTGTGGTTAGAAATAAAAATAGCTCCATGCGGGCAAGTCCCTCTCCTGCACAAATTCGTTTTCCTGAAGATAACAAAGAGAGAAAGTAGTTACTCCTTGTGTTTAACTGTGACTGTGACAGTATGTTTGTGACTTGCACAAACAGAATATGCAGTAAATAACTG
Organism: Trachypithecus francoisi; assembly: GCF_009764315.1. Taxonomy (NCBI): domain Eukaryota; kingdom Metazoa; phylum Chordata; class Mammalia; order Primates; family Cercopithecidae; genus Trachypithecus; species Trachypithecus francoisi. Next base: position 36,842,380 of record NW_022681442.1, on the reverse strand, counting down.
ATTAATGATTGGGTAGATGAATGAACATGTGGATGAATGGATGGATGAAATGATGGATGGATTAATGGATGGTAGGACAAACAAATGTACAAAAAGAGACACATTTCCTATCTATCTAACATCTAATCTCAATAGGTACCCTTCATTCAGGAAATATTCATTGATTATCAGCGCCATAACAGTCGCTTCATTATTTATTTCCACATTAAAACAACTCTGTTGCCATTTTGAGTTTCTATCTGTCATTATGGAAATACATGCACATTCTTGTTTCCTGTTCCAAGCCTGATATTCCATGATCTTTCCTTCCACTTTTCACATAATCTGTTCTCAACTCTAGTCATACACACTCTTCATCAATCTTGAACACACCAAGAAGTTTCAAGTTTCATATCCTGTTGTTCATTTTGGCTAAGATACATCTTTATTGGGCTACATTCAGGACATAGGTTCAATTTCATTTCATCTTCACACTCTTTACAATTCCCTCAAGTAATAAAATCCTATGCTCTCTGGTTTTCGTCAACATCATACTCATGTTTTCATTAAAGCATGGATCACCAGGAATCATAATTCTGTATTTATTTATCTATTGTGCTAAAATGTGAATTATTGAAGGAAGGTATCTGTCTTTGTCATCTTGCTATCTACAGTGCCAAATATAAAGCAGACGTAAAAGATCAAAGAGTAAAGGAAGGAGATTCCATGGCCAGAGACTTAGCACACAAAGCACAGGTGTGAAAATCCAGTATCCAGGATATATGATCATGATTGGAGGAAGACAGGGTGCTATGGAATCACTGCAAAGTAACCTCCTCCCTTGCCAATGTTTCCAGAACCCCATAACTTTTTGGTAAAGGTTCTGACATCTTGATCTAAAGCAAATGTCCTGCTCTGTCATTCATTATCTCCTTCAAAATGCCCAGCCTTCCCTTAAATTTTATCACCTCCTTTGAAGTACATCAAATGTCCTCTGAGTTTCTTACTCCATTTTATGCCTCACTGTGTTGTATGAGAGAGCAAGAAGCATGCAGATTCCCCCTCTAGCCCCTACCCAGGGGCCTGTGCATTCCTCTCTCACTGTCCTGGTCTGACTAAATTACAACGACCTGTTTACTCTTCTTCCCTAACTCAGGAGTGAGCCTCTGTTCTCATTGAAAGTTGTGCCCTTGGAGCTCAGCCTGGGAGGTGACAGACACCATGTAGAAGACACCCAATGCAGTTGTGGACTCAGATACATTCGCCAAGGCAGGTAAGGACAGATCAGATGAATTTTACTTTCCAGGAGGAGCTCTTGGGTGCCTTAGTGATGTATCTAGTGGCAGAGTTCAGTCAACCTAGATGTTAGTTTTCTCAATTGGGAACAGTAGGGTTAACTCCTGGAAGCCCCACTATCTGGCCCAACAATGAGGGTATACTGTGAGGGTGGAGCACATGGGTATTGAGAGTGGTGCTCTTGATCATGGACAAATAGCAATTCTACCAGCCCCAGAGGGGGTGCCATGTAAATTCCAACTGATTCCAAAAAGTTCTCTCTTTCCTTCAAATGCAAATGGAAACAAGATTCTATTACCTGCTGAGAAAGGCATGAAGTAGTCACTTTTCTTAAAGTTGCCATTCTCATCCAGAAAGTGGCCAGGGTCAAAGATCTTTGGATTAGGGAATTCTTTGTCATCGTGCAGCACAGAAGTGAGTAATGTCATTATCATTGTGCCCTGGAAGTAAAAAAACAGATAATCTGATTTATAAAGAAGTCCAGAAGTGAGAAGAAGTAGTGGACATCATGTAGCCCCATATCATTGATCAATAGATGAGGGAACTAAGGTCCAGCCAGACTCAGTAATTTACATGGATGAGCTAAAGGCCAGTGGTGGAAGCTTGCTAAAGAGCTTTCCAATCACATTTGAAGTCTTACATCTTGGATACTTATGTGCAAGATAATGTGTTCTCTAGATCATCAACTTTGGATGCCCTTGTCTGTCCCCATCACTTCAAATTTCACAAATCTTGTATTTAGATTATGTAGATTATGGTTTAAAATGGAAGTCTCTGTTGACACTTGAAATGTCCAGAGTATCTGTTCATAGAACTTTTGTAAATAAACATGTAATCTATTTTAATATGATGCCATCTGGGATGATAACCACACGTGCAATAACCAGTAAAAACTATTGAGTGTTTATTATTGCCATGCTACAGATTAATTTTAGCTTAAAACACTGAAAAGATGATGAAATTAGAAAGATTATCACTTCGCTACAATTCAAGTCAGGATCATCAGGTCAGGTAAGGATCATCAATTAAAGCTAGAACCATTGGGTGTGTGATTCTGGAAGCAGGAGTTTCACAAAGTCTTAATGTACTCCCATAGACTTTTACTAGTTGCGTAGAAAAAGCAGAACCCCTACAACGGTAAGATCTGGAGGATACCACCATATTATGTGAGGAACTTAGCATGACCAATAATGACATATGTGACATTTTATGCTCCCACCTCATCAATGTGATTCAGTGGGATATTCAGTGGGATTCAGCACCTATGTAGTTTTCTTGCCAAAATTGTAGCTGGAATCTGCCTCTAGAAAACAGTCACACAAAACTAGCCTGAGGAACATATTAAATGACTGCTGGTCTCAAAAAGGTCAACTGATGGAAAAGAAACAAACAAGGAAAGGAACTTTCCTTGATTACACGAGGTGAAAAGGTCAACATAAGTGAATTATGTGCTTCTTCCTTGCCTGGATAGTAAACTGCAGAAGAAAAAAACCATAAAAATATTCTAGAAAAATTGAGAAAATTGAAATGTAGGCTGTATTATTTGAACAATAGCTACTGAGTGTGAATACTCTCTTATTGTGTATAAGAAAAATCTTTGTTCTGGGGCATACATACTGCAGTATTGAGGTGTACATAAACCTTGTATTGAGAAAGAAAAACCTCTTCTGGTTGTGTGCTTTGGTAAAAACAGTGTGGATTGAAGTCCTAATCTTTGTAAAACATCAGCGATAATTAGGGAAAACCCCATCGCATCTTGATAAGTTATGAATTCTGTCTTCTCTGGAGGATAACATTAGTAATTGAAACCTTATCAGTCTCATTGTTTTCCTTCATGAACATATAACTTTTATTACTTTTACTTGAGTAATAATAAGTGGAATTGTGTAGTTCATAGCATAGCAACTAAAACATCTGGATGAACACAGAAACCATATGATAGACAGCATTGTAAAGCTGCAAAGACCAAAATTGGCCTCCGATTCCAAAGACAGTAACTGGCTCCGGTGACGGGAGAACTTCAGAGGGGTGAGTTCAAACCTACAGTCAGTTTTGACTGTGTTCATGTCATATTCAATTCTGATTCGGGACAGGAGGTGTTGCCATTATAAATGCCTATGAGAAGTGAATGAATCCATTCTGGAAAAAGATAAACGCTCTCTGAAATTCTGCATTTTTTCATATATAATCTCTGGTACTGAGCCATAGGGTTTTAGGCATTTGAAAGATACAGCTAAGCAGTCACCAGAAGAAAAGTGGAAGGAAGGGAAAGCAATGAAATCAGACCCACATTAGGGAACATTTCTCAACTAGTTTTATGCAGCCAGCATTATCTTGTTATCAAAACTCTGAAAAGAAAATGTTGAGGAAGAAAAATTGCAGACCAAAATATCTTATGAATATAAATACGGAAGTCCTGAACAATAAATAACACAGCAAATCCAGCTGTTTGTGTATATTTCGTATATTTAGTGAGGGATGTGAGGCCAGTATATGCAATCATATAAATAGATGCAGAGAAACAATTTGATAAAATTGCACACACATTCATGACAAAAATTTATATAAAAATAAGAGAAGAGGAAAAACTTCCCTAATCTGATAAAGAATATCTACTAAAATCTTAAAGATTTCTGATAAAGAATATCTGCTAAAATACTTAAAGCATCATTCTCAGTAGTGAAATATTAATATTCTTGTAGTCTACCCCCCAGCAGATCAGAAATGAAATAAGGATGCCCTCTATCACCAATTCTATTCAATGCTATCCTGGAAATCCTAGCCAGTGCAATAATGCAATAAAGATAAATTGAAGACAAAATCATTGGAAAATAAGAAATAAAATACATATTAACCTAGATAGCAAAATAATGTACATAGAAATTCCAAATATATCTACAGATAAATTATTAGCAATGATCAGTAAATTTAGGAAAGTTGTTAGATATAAGGTCATCAAAATAGTATAACTGAGTACAATTACATATACCAATTACAAAAAAATAAAAAAGCATTAAAAATTTATAACAGCAAATTATTAATTATCTAGGAAAAACCTGATAAAAGAGTTGTAAGTCACTGCACTGAAAATAAAACATTACTGAGAAAATAGAATAAAACTCAGTAAGTTGGGAGCATAACCATATTCATGAATTTAAAAATTCAATGCATGAGGCTTGCTCTGCTCAGCTCCCTGCCTCTGCGCCACAGCCCCTGCGGTAGCCGCCTCGGAGCCCGCCGCTACTGCCTCTGAGCAGAAGATGGCTGTGCCACCCATGAATGCTGATCTTGGCAAATCTGTCAGGGATGTCTTCACCAAGGGCTATGGATTTGGCGTAATACAGCTTGATTTGAAAACGAAATCTGAGAATGGATTGGAATTTACAAGCTCGGGCTCAGCCAACACTGAGACCACCAAAGTGGCGGGCAGTCTGGAAACCAAGTACAGCTGGACTGAGTGCGGCCTGACGTTTACAGAGAAATGGAACACCCACAATACACTAGGCACCGAGATTACTGTAGAAGATCAGCTTGCACGTGGACTGAAGCTAACCTTCGATTCATCCTTCTCACCTAACACTGGGAAGAAAAATGCTAAAATCAAGACAGGGTACAAGCGAGAGCACATTAACCTCGGCTGCGACATGGATTTCGACATTGCTGAGCCTTCCATCCGGGGTGCTCTGGTGCTGGATTAGATGGGCTGGCTGGCCGGCTACCAGATGAATTTTGAGACTGCAAAATCCCGAGTGACCCAAAGCAACTTTGCAGTTCCTACAAGACTGCTAATTCCAGCTTCACACTAATGTGAATGACGGGACAGAGTTTGGCGGCTCCATTTACCAGAAAGTGAACAAGAAGCTGGAGACCGCTGTCAATCTCGTCTGGACAGCAGGAAACAGTAACAGGCACTTCGGAATAGCAGCCAAGTCCGATTGACCCTGACCCCTGCTTCTCGGCTAAAGTGAACAACTCCAGCCTGATAGGTTTAGGATACACTCATACTCTAAAGCCAGGTATCAAACTGACACCGTCAGCTCTTCTTGATGGCAAGAATGTCAATGCTGGTGGTCACAAGCTTGGTCTAGGACTGGAATTTCAAGCATAAATGAATATTGTACAATTGTTTAATTTTAAACTATTTTGCAGCATAGCTACCTTCAGAATTTAGTATATCTTTTAATGTTGTATGTCTGGGATGCAAGTATTGCTAAATATGTTAGCCCTCCAGGTTAAAGATAATTCAGCTTTAAGATGTTACCTTTCCAGAGGTACAGAAGAAATCCATTTCCAAAAAAGGTCCTTTCAGTGGTAGACTTGAGGGGGAACTTGGTGGCCCCTTTGAGATGCCAGGTTTCTTTTTTATCTAGAAATGGCTGCAAGTGGAAGCTGATAATATGTAGGCACTTTGTAAATTCATATTGAGTAAATGAATGAAATTGTGCTTTCCTGAGAATGGAACCTTGGTTTCCTAACCCTGATTGATGAGAGGCTCACTGCTTGATGGTGTGTACAAACTCACCTGAATGGGACTTTTTTAGACAGATCTTCATGACCTCTTCCCACCCCAGTTCATCATCACCTCTTTTACACCAAAAGGTCTGCAGGGTGTGGTCACTGTTTCTTTTGTACCATTTTGGAGTGGAGAAGGTGGATGTGATGAAGCCAACAATTCAGGACTTATTCCTTCTTGTGTTATGTTTTTGTTTTTGTTTTTGTTTTGCCCCTGCACCAGAGTATGAAATAGCTTCCAGGAGCTCCAGCTATAAGCTTGGAAGTGTCTGTGTGATTGTAATAACATGGTGACAACACTCAGAATCTAAATTGGACTTCTGTTGTATTCTCACCACTCAATTTGTTTTTTAGCAGTTTAATGGGTACATTTTAGAGTCTTCCATTTTGTATGGAATTAGATCCTCCCCTTCAAATGCTGTAATTAATGTCACTTAAAAGAAACTTGAATAAAATATTGAAACCTAAAAAAAAAATTCAATGCATGAACATGTTAAGTCTTTCCATATTGAACTACACAACGAATGTCACTTTGATAAAAATTTCAGAAGTGTTTTAGGAAATTGACACACTGATATTTTCAACAATTATTTGAAAGTGTAAACACCTAAGAGTAGCCTATTAAGGAGACCTAGCTTTATAAATCTTTATAGACCCAAACAAAATAGCAGAAAGTCCATCAAGCTGCCACATGTATGAGTTTTGCACTTCTCTCATCTTCTGTTGTTAGAGGATTGGAACCAAACTAGCACTTTGGAAATTTCAGAAGCACAGAAATATAGTATAAGAGAAACAAGCTTACCTTGGGGATGAGGTAGTTTCTGAACTTAATATCAGTGGTCACTGCGTGGGGTACACCGGTGGGGGCAAGGTCAATGTATCTCTGGATCTCGTGTACTACAGCATCTGTATAAGGCATGTGGCTCCTATCCTGCATGCAGGGGCTCCTGTGTCTGCCAATTACATGATCAATTTCTTCCTGGACTTTAGCTGACAAGACACAAGAAAGAACTGATGGAAACGGAGATATATGGAACATTTGTCATAGCAATTCATGGCCACATTAAACATGATGTAAATTTTTACATGATGTAAAAATCCCAGCAATGTTACAAACATGAGTTACATGTTTGTAACATTTATATGACAACCAGTCATATAAAAAGAATTACTGTAATATAGATACATATCATTCTCCTACAAACTAGTCATTACAATGCACAAGTACATTTCTATAAATTAGCATATATGACAACTAATACAAATTTAAGTAATACATTATTTAAAAAATAAACAGAAGTCAAGAAATTACAGTGCTTGCAAATGGAAAAACAGGAATCAAATATTATATGTATTACCAAATAATATATGGGGTATAATGTTAAATTGTAATGGTTTTGTAAATATATTTGCGTGTGCGGTGGCGGAGCAGGGGCGGTGATGCAATTAGCACTGGTACTGTCTTCATTTTTCCACTTCCCATTGTGGCCACTTTGAGCACGCTAGCAGCTTCTTCTGAAATTTATATTTACATTTCTAAATAACCAGTATTTCTTTCTATGTTTTACTTAACAATTTTTAGACAATATTTAATGATTTTCTGGTATGCGAGATGAGAATTTTTACCTCCATCTCTGTTCCATATATAAACGCATGCCCACAAAGTGATATTTGTACACACAGACACATACACACGCACATATGCACACACACAATTCTCCTCCTTCTACTTACCAGAATATATTTAGACCACAATTTCTGGTTATATCATTATTCATTGTTTATATCATTCTAAATATACTCACACAAGCGCACGCACACACACACACACATATTCTTCCTTGGTTCTTTAGTTAAATCACAATTTTCTATCTTCAAGTTAGAGTATTTGCACATGTTTGAAACTCCTAGTAATAATTTCCCAATTATAGGGAAATCTCAGACTATCAATCACATGTCTTTGGTTCTTGAAGTCTCCTCTACACGTATTATTCACCTGGTCCCTTCTGAAGTGGTTGTTTCCTAGGAGCCCAGCAGCATCTCTGACACTCTCATTCTCTTACATGAGGTCTCCTGATTCCTGGCACCCTTAATTTCTTCTGACTTGGTTTCAGACATGAGATGGAGCACAATCCCCAGTACTGGAGAAAGTTAGTATAGAGGGTGAAATTTGTAACAAGCATGTAGGTCCCAAATACTTTTTTCTATGAATACACAAGATAGTATGATTGGGAATTCTGATGCTATCTGAATGCTGATATTTTATATATGACCTAATATAACTCTCTGAAAGATTTTAATTTTCCCTTTACTTCTGGTGCTCTGAAATTCCATGACTTTGTGTCCTGTGATGGATGTTTTCATTTCATTCACTCTGCTGAACACTTGTAGATAACTTTCTATTAAGATGGCAAAATACGGAGGTCTTTTCTCTAGACTTGTTTCTTCTCTGGAGAATATCTAGCTGCTGAATGTCAGGAAGCAAGATGAAGAAAAGTGCTGAGTCTTTGAATCTGAGGAATAGATACTTCCCAAACCTTTTTTTTTCTGGCTTCACACCTCACACTTTCCTGGCCCTGTAAAGTGTCCCCGAGTACAGGGGTTCTTAGGCTCAGTTTCTCTGGAGAATGTGCTTCCCTTTTCCAGTGGGAAAAAATCAGGTACCTGATAAAAGGAGTCATGGAGGAAACCTAGGCAGGAGAGCCTCCCTTTTCAGTCTCATTCCCTACCTTCTTTGGCTCTTGGTGCCTCCAAAATACTGAACCTTATGAGAATCATAGTGACACAGATTAGCTTCTCCTCTTGATAAATCTTCCTCTGCTGATACTTGTTACAACTCCATCCTCTATGCTGTGTCGATTGTCAGCCCTCCATTGTTTCTCCGTGTTTTAGAAATTTGCCAAAGACTTATAGGCTGTTTTCTATTCTCCTCTCTTTTTACTTCAACAGGCTAATTTTAATTTGTAATTTAGTTATTGAAATTTCAGTGGGATCCTGACACAGGGAAGAAGGTATGTTATCTGCTGCCAAACAAGAAGTATTTAAATGTAAATTCTAAGGAAATGTAGAGTTTACTCTAAAGGTAAATTGTAAATTCTAAAGAAAAGTTGTATGTGAAAGATGCAATTATTAATCCCCTTCCAAATATTCCTATTTGGTCAAACAGCAGTTTAATGAAACACACTTCTAGAATAATAAAATTCCTTTAGGTATGGTCTGTGCTTAAACAGAAACACCTTTCTTAGAAGCCTAACTTTTAGATTACTTCCCAGACTGGAATTAATCACAGGATGCCTCAGTACAATTCTAGAATTCCACTTATACTTCAATAAGGATGTTTTCATCTCCCTACCCCAGCATTAGAGCATGGAATTTTCAAAATGAGAAAAGATATCTTCAAGAATGAACCTACTGTTCAAAGTGGACTTTTCAAAATAAAACCAACATTCAATACTAGGCCAATTTATGCTGGCGCTCCCTACCACAAATGACCTCTGCTGATATCCAGACACTTCATCAGGGCTTTATTTATTTTGCTACTGCCATACTGTTTTTACTGATCTCAGTCATCCTCCTCCATTGTGTAAAGATGTCCTTTTTAATCATGTCATCAAATTTAGACAGATTACAGCTGATGACACAGAAATTTAAGGAATGAAGCTTCTCTGAGAGAAATAAGGTGGAGGACACTGGCACCATCTTCTCAACATTGTTCTTAAATTCACTTTGTTCATCATCTGTGGTCCTACCTGTGACCTCTGGGTGCTGCAGCAGGAGCAGGAGTCCATATCTCAGAGTGGTGCTTGTTGTCTCTGTTCCAGCAACAAATAGATCAGCTACAGTGCCAACCAAGTTTTCAATAGTGAATTCTGACTGTTGGTTGTCCTTTTCCTAGAAATGATTTCATGCAATTATCTGACAAATTATGTGCCAGTATATCTAAATACACTAAGTTTTAAAAAAACATACTATGTTATAAAGTTAGCCAAAAGAGATACTGGACAGTACAGTATTAGAAAAAGCAACTGTATGGTATGGCAGAAACTGCAGATCAGTTGACTCAAACTTTATTTCCTGATAGGCCTACAAGTTCCATTCATGAAACCATTTGCTGCTTAGGTTAGTCACACAGAGTATTTCTTTCCCCAGAAATAAAAGCAGAAGTATACTGATGCCCTGTCTTAGTTCAATTTGTGTTATATAACAGAATACTATATACTTGGTAATTTGTAAAGAAAAGAAATTTATTTCTGATGATTCTAAAGGCTGGGAAGTCCAAGAGCATGGCACTTGCTTCTGGCAATGGCCTTCTTGCTACTTCATTGCATGGCAAAAAGTAGAAGGGCAAGAAAGGGTAAGAGTGAGAGCAAGGGTGGGGGCACAATCACATTTATAACAAGCTGTCAAGAACTACCCCACTCTTGCAATAATGACATGAGTATATTTATGAGGGCAGAACAATGATGACGTAGTCATGTTTTGTTAGGCTGCACCCACCAACTCTGTTGCATTGGGCATTCACTTTTAGCACATGAACTATAGAGGACACATTCAAACCAGAACATGAATCTTCTTCTATTTTTTCCTTATTACTCAAAACACAAAGTGAAGGAGGAGTAGGATTGACATCATCTTTGGACATGAGCATTCGATCATAGTAATGAAGACTTCTATACTAAATATGGTAAAAAAAAAAAAAAAAAAAAGAAGGCACTTGACTCTCTCATACTTTAGGGCTACCATATTATTTCTAGTCTAGCCCACCATAAGACTTCTTGTATTTGAGATGTATAAGCCAACTATTTGATTATGCTCTTGATATAGTTTGGATAATAAATATTTATCTCTCTCAAATCTTTTGTTGAAACTTAATCCACAATGTTGTAGGTAGGACCTGGTGAGAGGTGATTGGATCATGGGGGTAGGTTTCTCATGAACGTTATTTCCCTTGATGCTATCCTGATAATAAATGAGTTCACATGAGATCTGGTTGTTTAAAACTATTTCTCCAACTTGCTTCTCCTCTTGCCATGTGATGTGCCTGTTCTTGCTTTGCCTTCTGCTATGAGCAAATACTCCCTGAGGACTCTGCAGAAGCTGAGCAGATGCCAGCGTCATGATCGTACAGCCTGCAGAACTGTCAGTCAATTGGGCCTCATTTTCTTATAAATTATCTGGCCTCAGATATTTCTTTGTAGCAATTCAAGAACAGCCTAACACATTCATTTTTATGATTTTTTTTAATTATTTGTAAGTGAACACAATTTTACTGTATAAATATCGGTAAATGAGGGCCATATCATGAAAAGTGTTCCACTCTTGAATCAAGAGTTTGCAATTTTCTTCTGTCAAAAATTTACAAAGACTCAGTATCACCTACATATTCATTACAAAGCTGAAATGTGTGAAACAAATATGTCAACAAAACCAAGAATGAAATATAGTGAAAGATAATGAGTTCACAAAGATAAGACAGGTCTAATAAAATTGTAATCCAGATGGGAGGCAACAGGCAACTTATTCTAATGAATAAGTTCAGAAATAAATAGGAAAATACAAAGTGAAGAGAAATGGCAATTATTAATACAAAAACGTGAGGCATTAACTGCCTATATTGGATAAAGAAGTGTAGGGGTAACGCAAATGCCAAGGCTAAGGTACTAATTGAATAAAGTTCTCATAAATTGAAAGTGTGAATACACCTACAATGAGTAAAGTATTTGAATTAGTAATCAAAAACTACCCCCCACCCTCACCACAAAAAAAAAGTTCCAATTCAAGATTACTTCACTAGTGAATTCTACCAAAATAGTTGAAAAGAGCTCAGATCCAAGGGAAAAGGAAAGGGAACTTGTATGAACAAGGTAATGTCCTCGAGAAGTCTCAAAACCACAGCCCACTCCAGTACTTGTGCTTGTGAAGGCAAAGAAGGTCACCTTGACTTCAGATCCCAGCAGACTGCCAAATTGAGTAGGAAGGCTGAGAACACTCGTACCTGCCCTTTCCATGGATTACTAAGTCTCTCAGGGTTTCACCTCTGCCAGCTTCTTTTTACTTTATTTGTGTGTGTGTGTGTGCATGTGTGTGTGTGTGTGCGTGTTTGTGAGTTGTAGATTCTTCTTATGAATTGACCAATAAGCTCCATTGCTCTCTCTTTAACAGTCCATTTGGCCTATGATTATTCATTCACCTGTAATATTGGCTCTTCCTTCTGAGAATAATTGATGATTGACATCTTTGTCAATCAACTGGAAATCTCTGATGCTTCAGGCTGTGGAAAGGTCTGAGAGATATACAGTGCTTGGGTTCCACTCTTTGCCACAAAGGAGGGCAATGTTGAGTGGGGGTTAACTGGGCCTAACTGTGCTTGGCCTCCCAGGAGCAGGTGCAAGCACCACCTCTGATGGGGGTGGCAAGAGAGTGACATAGACTCTGTAAGATTTACTCGGTTATAAATAGGCTTAGTGTGGTGATTTCCTCAAATGCCAACTGTACTAGCAATGTACTGGGTTTGTGAACACACTGAAGACATTCTGATTAGCTGGGGTGATGTGGGTATGGTGTTAGCTGAGATAAGACAAAAGTCTTCTCCTTCCCAAATGTTGTATTATTTTGCCAGCAGATGTTGTAATAGGCTGTGCCTATTGGCTTCCAGCTAGGAGGTGGTTCTTGCAGGAGTGAGTCACCTACACTAGTAGCTGTGGGATTTGTGCTTGGCTTATATTACCCAGGGGAACATGTAGAAGAGTGAAATATGATTCCTATATCTCACCATATACAAAAATTAACTCAAGGTGGACTAAAGACTTAGATATGAGGCTTGAAATCATAAAAATTCTAGACAAAAACCTAGAAAAACCTCTTCTGAGCATTGGTGTAGCCTAAGGATTTATGACTCCGTGTTTAAAAGCAATTTCAACAAAAATAATTGACAATGGGACCTAATTAAACTAAAGAGCTTCTGCACAGTAAAAGAAATGACAAGCAGAGTAAACAAACAACCTACAGAATGGGAGAAAATATTTGCAAAATATACCTTCAACAAAGGACTATTTTCCAGAATCTACAAGAAACTCAAACGGCAAGAAAAAAAATCCAAATAATCCCATTAAAAAGTGGGCAAACAACATGAACAGAAATTTCTCAAAGGAAGATATACAAATGAGAGAGTGGAGCAAGATGACAGAATAGAATGCTTCACTGATTATTCCCCATGCAAGGACATCAACTTAACAGCTATCTACACAAAGTGTACCTTCATAAGAACCAAAATCAGATGAGCATGCGCAGTACCTAGATTTAAATGTATATCACTGAAAGAGGAACTGAAGAGATAGAAAAAATAGTATTGAATTACTGACATCCTCTCTTCCCCTGGCAGCAGTGGCATGGTTCAGAGAGTGTTTCTGAGTACTGAGGGAGGGAGAACACAGTAATTATAGCGCATAAAATTAATGCTGTTCTGTTATGGCAGAAGGGAAAACAGGCCCAAATTCAGCTGATGCCCACTCACAGAGGGAGCATTTAAACCAGCCCCGGCCTGAAGTGAATCTCTGATACCAGTGGTTGGAACCAAATTTCTACAAGCCTCATCACTGTGGACTATAGGGCTCTGGGACTGTAAATAAACTTGAAAGACAGACTTGGCTACAAGGATTGTAACTTTTATGTGAGTCCTAGTTCTAAACTGGGCCCAGAGACAGTAGACCGGGGGTGGGAGGTGCAACTTACTGAAATACTAGCTGAAGATGGGTAAGGGGGTGCTGGCATACCCCCTCTCCTAATCCCAAGCTGCACGGTTTTCACTTCCAAAAGAAACTCCTTTCTTCTGCTTGAGGAGTGGGGGCTTGAATAGCTAGCAGCAATACCCAGGTACTACGTTGAGGGCTTTGGGTAAGACTCTGAGACTTGCTGGCTTAGGTAAGACTCAACACATTCCCAGCTAGCTGGCTATCAGGAAAGACTCCTTCTACTTGAGATATCAGAGTAAAATATAAAGGCGACTTTGAATTGCAACTAGATACCAGCCTGATCACAGGTGAGTAGAGCACCAAGTGCACTCCTGGAGTCTCCAAAACCAGGACTTGGCTCTTGTGCAGGGTCTAGTATTCTGAATGGGCCTTTGATAGCACTGCTCAAGAGGTGAGACTCCACTGCCCTTGGAAAGGAAAGGGAAGAGTGAGAAGGACTGCATTTTGTGGTTTAAGTGCCAGCTTAGCTGCAGTACAACAGAACAACAAATAGATTTCTTAGGTTTTTGACTCCTGTCCCTGGCTTCTAGGTGGTACCTCTGGACATGCCTGGGTACTGGGGGAATTTGGTGCACTGAAGGGAAGGCCACAGGCCTGGCTGGATTCACCACCAGCTGATTGTAGAGCCCCAGATGCTTGGAAACATAGGCAGTAGCCAGGGAGTGGTTACAGCAGGCTTTGGGCAAGGCCCAGTGCTCTGCTGGTATTAAGTCTGACCCAGTGCAGTCACAGTGGTGGTGGATACATGAGTGCTTGTGTCATTCTATCCCCAGTTTCAGTTGGCTCAGAACAGAGAGAGAGACTTTCTTTATTTGGGAGAAACTAAGGGAAGAGAACAAGAGTTTCTGTCTGGTAATCCAGAGGATTCTCTCGGATCCTATCCAAGACCATCAGGGCAGTATCTCTACAAGTCTTCAAGAACCACGGCATTATTGGGCTTGGAGTGCCCCTAAAGCAGATACAGCTTAGATCACAACACTTAACTCATTTCCCATTTATTAAAAAAAGTGTAGTTCACTGCCAGTGCAGTATTCTAGGGGCAAATTGAAAATAGGTTAAGTCCTTTTTAATATCGGAAAAGCCTACCAAGAAGGATGGGTACAAAAAAAAATCCCAGACTACAAAGATGACAAAAATACCTAACTCTAGAATGCCCAGCCCCAGATGAACATCTACAAGTATAAAGAAAATCCAGGAAAACATGACCTCACCACATTCACTAAATAAGGCACCAGGGACCAATCCTGGAGAAACAGAGATATGTGATCTTTCAGCCAGAGAATATAAGATAGTTGTTTTGAGGAAACCTAAAGATGTTCAAAATAACACAGAGAAGAAATTCACAATTCTATCAGGTAAACGTAACAAAGAGACTGAAATAATTTACGAGTCAAGCAGAGATTGTGGAGCTGAAACATGCAACTGGCATATTAAAGAATGTATTAGTCTTGACTAGAATCATAGAATAGTAGAAGCGATCCAGCAGAAGAAAGAATTAGTGAGCTTTAACAGAAGCTATTTGAAAATACAGCTAGAAGAGACAAAAGAAAAAAGAATAAAAAACAATGAAGCACACCTACAGGATCTAGAAAATAGCCTCAAAATGCAAATCTAAGAGTTATTGGCCTTAATGAGGAGGTAGAGAAAGAGAAAGGAGTAGAAAATGTATTTAAGGGGAAATAACAAAGAACTTTCCAAAACTAGGGAAAGGTATCACTATCTAAGTACAAGAAGCTGATAGAACACCAAGCAGATTAAACCCAATGAAGACTACTTCCAGGTATTTAGTAATAAAACTCCCAAAGATGTCCTGAATTGTATTGCCTAGATTTTCTGCTAGGGTTTTTATAGTTTGGACCTTACATTTAAGTCTTTAATCCATCTTGAATCAATTTTGTATAAGTTTAAATACATGAAAATTAAACAATATGCTCCTGAATGAACAATGGGAGAATGAAGAAATTAAGAAGAAAATTGAAAAATTTCTTGAAAGAAATGACGAGAAAACACAGCATACCAAAACCTATGGGATTCAGCAAAAGTAATACTAAGAATAAAGTTAATAACTGTAAAGTGTCAACTACCAAAATAGAAGAAAAACATCAAATAATAAACAACCTAACAATATACCTTAAGAAACTACGAAAGCTGGAGCAAACCAAATCCAAAATTAGTAGAAGAAAAGAAATAATAAAGCTCAGAGCAGAAATAAATGAAATTGAAATAAAGAAAATAATACAAAATATTAATAAAGCAAAAAGTTGTTCTTTAGAAACATTAAAGAAAGCTGACAAACCTTTAGCCAGACTGAGGAATAATGTGACATGATCCAAATACGTCAGTGATGAAAAAGAAGACATTACAACTGATATCACAGGTATTCAAAGGATCATTCGTGGCTACCATGAGCAACTATATACCAGTAAATTGGAAAACTTAGAAATAATGAACAAATTCCTAGATACATACAACCTACTGAAATTGAACCATGAAGAAATCTAAAACCTGAACAAAATTATAACAAGTAATCAGATTGAACTCAAGAGAAAGCATCCTAGTAGAGAAAAGCTCAAGACTCAATGACTTCAATGATGAATTCTAGCAAACATTTAAAGAAGAACTAATACCAATCCTACTCAAACTATTTCACAAAATAGTGAAGGAGGGAATACTTCCAAACTAATTCTATAAGGCCAGTATTACTCTGATAACAAAACCAAAGACATGTTAAAAAAAAAAAAATAGGTATAGGCCAATGTCTCTGAGGAATATTGATGCAAAAATCCTCAAGAAAATAGCTGCAAACCAAACTAATGAACACATTAAAGAACTCATTCATAGCAACCAGGTGGGATTTATCACTGTATGCAAGGGTGCTTTAACATATGCCAATTAATAGATGTGGTACATCCTATCAACAGAATAAAGAACAAAAGCATGTGGTGATTTCAGTCGATACTGAAAAATTATTTGATAAAACTCAACATCCCTTCATGGTAAAAGCCCTAAAAAAACAAGGTATAGAAGGAACATACTTCACCATAATAAAAGCCATCTACAAAAGACCCACAGCTAGTAACATACTAAATGAGGAAAAAACTGAAAGCCTTTCCTCTAAGGTCTGGAAAACAACAAGGATGCTTACTTTTACCACTGTTGTTCAACATTGTACTAGAATACCTAGCTAGAGCAATCTGAGAAAGATATGAAGGAGATCCCAATTCGAATGGAAGAAGTCAAATTATCCTCATTTGCAGATAATATAATCTTATATTTTAAAAAACCTAAAGACTCCACTAAAAAACTACGAGAAATAATAAACAAATTCAGTAAAGTTGGAAGACACAAAATAACATACAAAAATCGGTAGTATTTCTATATTCCTTCAGTGAATAATTTTTTTTTTTGCCTTAAATATTTTATTTGAAATTGACACACAAATGCATACTAATTTGCCAGTTCTTTAAGGCAGAGCTGTATCAGGAACACTTGGCTGTGAGAAACAAGTTATTTTTTGTTTTTTTTGAGACACTTTTGCTCTCGTTGCCCAGGTTGGAGTGCAACAGCTTGCTCTTGGCTCACTGCAACCTCCACCTTCCGGGTTCAAGTGATTCTCCCGCTTCACCCCCATGAGTAGCTGGGATTACAGGCGTGTACAACTACGCCCGGCTAATTTTGCATTTTTAGCAGAGACGGGGTGCCTCCATGCCTGTCAGGCTGGTCTTGAACTCCTGACCTCAGGTGATCTGCCCGCCTCGGCCTCCCGAAGCGCTGGGATGACAGTCGTGAGCCACTGTGCCCAGCCGAAAGCCATGTTTTAGAGTGGCATAATCACACTGGGGCTTATTCTTCCCACACTCCCATGAACAAAAGCCCACAGTTAGGCAGCTGCTGCCCTTGGCTCGCCGGCTTAGGGTCGTCGGGGTACCTTCAGTGAATAATTTAAAAAATAATTTAAAAAAGTAATCCTATTTACAATATCCACACATAATATTAACAATGAGATACCATCTCACACCAGTTAGAATGGCGATCATTAAAAAGTCAGGAAACAACAGATGCTAGCGAGGATGCAGAGAAATAGAAACGCTTTTACACTGTTGGTAGGAGTGTAAATTAGTTCAATCATTGTGGAAGACAGTGTGGCGATTCCTCAAGAATCTAAAACCAGAAATACCATTTGAGCCAGCAATCCCATTACTGGGTATATCCTCAAAGGATTATAAATCATTCTACTATAAAGACACATGTACATGTATGTTTACTGCAGCACTATTTACAATAGCAAAGACTTGGAACCAATCCAAATGTCCATCAATGATAGACTGGATAAAGAAAATATGGCATATATACATCATGGAATACTATGCAGCCATAAAGAATAAAGAATGATGCTGGAAACCATCATTCTCAGCAAACTAACACAGAAACAGAAAACCAAACATTGCATATTCTCACTCAAAAGCGAGAGTTGAACAATGAGAACACATGGACACAGGGAGGGAAACATCACACACCAGAGCCTGTCAGGGGGTGGAGAGCAAGGGGAGGAAGACCATTGGGACAAACACCTGATTCATGTGGGGCTTACAACCTAGATGACGGGTTGACGGGTGCAGCAAACCACCGTAGCACATGTATACCTATGTAACAAAGCTGCACATGCTGCACATGTATCCCAGAACCTAAAATATAACTTAAAAAGTCACTGAAAAATATGAATAGAAGGGAAAATTCCTTATAATAATAAAATGTATTTATAAAAATTCCAAAGATATTTTATATCAAATTGTGAAAATCTAAAAGCTTATGCCTTAAAATCAGGGGGTAAAAAACCCAAGTATATCTACTTTTACTACTGCTATTTGGCATCATTCTTAAGGTCCTAGCCAAAACAATTAGACAAGAAAGAGAAATAATATGACAAGTTGTATATTATGAATTTTTTTTAAATTAAGGATTATGCATACATTCATACAGCCAACAGACACATGAAAAAATGCTCATTGTCACTCGCCATCAGAGAAATGCAAATCAAAACCACAATGAGATACCATCTCACACCAGTTAGAATGGCAATCATTAAAAAGTCAGGAAACAACACGTGCTGGAGAGGATCTGGAGAAATAGGAACACTTTTACACTGTTGGTGGGACTGTAAACTAGTTTGACCATTGTGGAAAACAGTGTGGTGATTCCTCAAGGATCTAGAACCAAAGATACCATTTGACCCAGCCATCCCATTACTGCATATATACCTGAAGGATTATAAATCATGCTGCTATGAAGACACATGCACACGTATGTTTATTGCAGCACTATTCACAATAGCAAAGACTTGGAATCAACCCAAATGTCCATCAGTGACAGACTGGATTAAGAAAATGTGGCACATATACACCATGGAATACTATGCAGCCATAAAAAAGGATGAGTTCGTGTCCTTTGTAGGGACATGGATGCAGCTGGAAACCATCATTCTCAGCAAACTATCACAAGAACAGAAAACCAAACACCACATGTTGTCACTCATAGGTGGGAATTGAACAATGAGATCACTTAGACACAGGAAGGGGAACATCACATACCAGGTCCTATTGTGAGGAGGGGGGAGGGGAAGGAGGGAAGGATAGCATTAGGAGATATACCTAGTGTACATGACAAGTAAACGGGTGCAGCACACCAACATGGCACATGTATACATATGCAACAAACCTGCACATTGTGCACATGTACCCTAGAACTTAAAATATAATTTTAAAAATTAAGGATTATATGTCATAACTAAATGGGATCTATATGAGGAGTGCAAGAGTGCTTCAATAAGAAAATCAATCAATGTAATACAACACCTTATTAGAAAGAAAGGAAAAATCTAACAAAATGACCATCTCAGTAGAAGCTGAGAAAGCATAAGACAAAATTCAATTCTCTTCCTGATAAAATCACTCAAAAATATGAATAGAAGGGAAATTCCTTATAATAAAATGTATTTATAAAAATTCCAAAGGTATTTTATGTCCAACTGTGAAAATCTAGAAACTTATGCCCCAAAATCAAGGGGAAAAGATCCAAGTATATCCAATTTTGCTACTGCTATTCAGCATAACACTTAATGTCCTAGCCAAAACAATTAGACAGGAAAGAGAAATAAAAAGCATTTAGGTAACAAAGGAAGATGTAAAACTGTTTCTATTTTAAAATAACACAATTCTATATAAAGAAAAGTCCATACAACCGACAAAACACAACGAGAGCTGACAAATGTTTTCAGCTTAATTTTAGAGTGCAAGATTGGTCCAGATATCAGTTGTGTCTGTTTATATCAGCAATGAGCGATATGAAAATAAAATCAAGGAAATAATTACATTCGCAATAGCATCAAAAGGGCCAAAAGCCCTGAGAATCTATAATCAAGAAGATAAAAGACGGAAAACTACCAAATGTTGCTTAGAAAAATAAGGAGTACCTAAATAAATGGCAAACCATGTCATGTTAAAGGATTGAAAGACTTAAAATTGTTAAGATGGCAATGCTTCCAAAAGTAATCTAAAGATTGAATGTAATCACTGTCACAATTCCAATGTCCTTTTTAAAATTTTTATTTGTGCAAAAATGGAAAAGTCAATCCTGAATTTATATGCAACTACAGGGAGAAGACTCAATTTCCAAATTTCCAAACTTCAAAACAAAACTATAGTAGTCAAAACAGCATGGTACTGGCAAAAGGAAAGAAATAAAGACCAGTGGAATAAATTGAAATCCAAACGTAAAGCTAATCATCTATGCCCAGTTCATTTTCAACAAATGTGCCAAGATCATTCAATCTAAAGGAAGAGTTTCAAAAAAATACATAAATAAAGGAAGAGTTTCTTCAACAATTAGTGCTGGGACAACTGGGTAACCACATACAAAAGAATGAAGTTGAACCCTTATCTCACTCTTATGCAAAATATAACTGAAAGTGAACAAAAAACTCAAATGTGAACTAAAACTATAAAATTCTTAGAATAAAACATCAGGTTAAATCTTAATGCCTTCAGAATTAGAAGTGGATGCATAGATATGATATCAAAGCAACTAAAATAAGAGACATAAACTGGGCTTCACCAAATTTAAAATGTTTGTTCATCAAAGGACAAAATTATGTCCTTTGTGAATGTGAAATGACAACCTATACAATGGGAGAAAATATTTGTATTTCATACATATTTAGTAAGCGTTTAATGCCCAGAATCCATAATCAATTACCTACAGTTGAACAACAAATGACAAGCAACCCAATATAGAAATGAGCAAAGGGCCAGGTGTGGTGACTCACACCTGCAATCCCAGTGCTTTGGGAGGGCTGAGGTGGGTGTACTGCTTGAGTTCAGGAGTTTGAGACCAGCCTGGGAAACATGGTGAAACCATGTTTGTATAAAAAAATACAAAAATTAACTGGGTGTTGGGGTTTGTGCCTGTGCTCCTAGCTACTTGGGAGGCTGAGGTAGGAGTATCACTTGAGCCCAAGAATCAGAGGTTGCAGTGAGCCAAGATGACAGCACTGTACTCCAACCTGAGCAACACAGAGAGGCCCTGTCTCCAAAAAAAAAAAAAAAAGAAAGAAAGAAAGAAAAAAGAACAAGGGCCTTGAATAACATTTCTCCAAAGATCTTGTAAAAATGGTAAAAAGCTGATTAATATCATTGGTCAAGTCAAAACCACAATGAAATATCACTTTGAGCTGACACAAAAAACAGAAAATTACAAATATTAGCTATAATATGGAAAAGGGGAACCCTCAAACATTGATAGTAGGATTTTAAAATGGTGCATTTACTGTAGAAATGTTTAGTTTTTTCTCCAAAAGTTAAATATAAAATCACCATATGACCCAGAAATAACACTCCTAGGACTATACCCTGGAAAAATGAAACTATGTTCATGAAGAAACTTGTGTACAAATGTTAACAGCAACATTATTTATAAGAGCCAAAAGATCATTTATATAACACAAATGACCATCAACAGATGAATGACAAGCAAATTGTTGTATGTGTACATGAAAATGGAATATTATTCAACCACAAAAAACAACAAGGTACTATCACATGCTAAAACTTAATTGACCCTCCATATCATTATGCTAAGTGAAAGAAGCCAGGAAAAATGTCACGTATGCCATGGGTCCTTTTAAATGCTATATTCATTATAGGAAAATCCATAAAGATAGTTGATAAATGTTTACTACATGATGGAGTGGGGAATGAGGTGTAACTATTTAATGATAGAGTATGTTTCTGTGGAGTGATAAAAAAAGTTTTGAAAGTAGAGAGAGAGACAGTAGTTGTGACGTAGGGCAGGCGAGTCCCAATGTGGAGCTTAATCGGGGAGGGTTCTTGGCTTTGCCCAGAAGAGAATTCAAACGTAGCTCAGAGGTAGAAGAAAACAGCTTTGTTGAACAGGCAGTGGTACAGCTCTGTGAGGGCTCCTGCAGAGCAGGGCTATGGTATAGGCAGAGTAGGAACTCAGGGCAGTTTTGCAGTCATGTTTATACCCACTTTTAATTGCATGCATATTAATGGACAGTTTGTGAAGGGAAGGGGTCCTATCTTTTGGGTCATTGGGTGCCACGGAAAGGGGAGGTAACTCCTGGGTGTTGCCATGGGAATAGTAAATTGACAGGGCACACTGGTGGGCGGGACTGATTGAAAGCTGCTTTCGTCCTGGCCCTGTTTTAGCTAGCCATCAATCTGGTCCCTTGTCCAAGTCCCACTTCTGGAGTTGATTTCTGCCTCTTACCTCAGTTGCACAATATTGTAATTAAACTAATACCATTGAAGTGTACACTTTAAATTGGGTGATAATGGTACATGAATTTTATCTCAATATTTAAAATGTCATAATTTTTTGAATTAATCTATAGATTTAATGCAATCTGTTAAAATCCCTATGGGCTTGTTTGCAGAAATTAACAAGTTTATTCTTAAATTTATGTTGAGACTGAATGAACCCAAAAAAGCCCAGATAGTCTTGAAAAAACTTTGAGGACTCACACTTTTTGATTTGAAAATTTGATACAAAGTTGCAGTAATTAAGACTTCAAAATGAGGTACTACTGGCATAGGGACAGACAGATCAATGGAGTAGAATTGAGAGCCCACAAATCCTCACATTATACTTATCTGGTTTATAATGAGGTCGTCAAGACAATTCAATAGGAAAAAAATATGCTTTTTCAATAAATAGTGCAATGAAAACAGGATTCACGCTCACAGGTTACCTGATAAACATCAACCTCCAACTCCTTTGTGCAAATTCATTTCAGGTTACACCAAATTAAACCTTCTCTCTTCCATCCACCAACTCTTTCCCATCACACACCTCTCCACAATCTACTCAGTCCATCTGAAACCTTTCTTCTGTTCCATACTGCAAATATTTTAAGGGCTATTTCAATATGCAGGGCATGCAGGAAGCCCATTTATGATAAGCCATTCTTTTCCATTGTCACATAATCTGTGTGCAATATTGATATCCATCTTCAGTTTACGGTAGGATATTTTATATTTTCTACTTATTTGTAATTGTTTCCATTTGACTGCAGTGTCTATATTATTCTACTCACGTAGATTATTTTTATTTCAAGAAGAGAGTCTATGCATTCTAGCTATTGGACAATTTTGTATTTTCCATGATGTTTAGTAGAGGCCCATAAATACAATAAGTAATTAAGGTGCTTGTCAAGCATTACTGGCCTGATCATTTAAACATCCTTAGTAAATTACAGAAGGATTCGATGAATCACAAAATGGACAAGAAATCAAAATACTGATCTGTTGCTAGTATCTTACCTGCTCCATTTTGATCAGGAAGCAATCAATAAAGTCCCGAGGATTGTTAACATCCAGTGTTGCTTGGTGTTCTTTTACTTTCTCCCTAATGTAACTTTTTGTAAGAGCAACATTTTTAAGCAATTTGTTGTGAATTCCTGGGAAACAATCAATGAGTAGAGGGAAATTATTGCAGACCTAAAAGATAAAAGAATATTAAATATAAACATGTCGTAAGACATATGTGTCTTACACCAAGCCCCGATTGAAATTATAGCTATAAATATGAATAAAATATTATGTTCATTTTGATGGGAAATTTTTATTGTGCATGTATAGCAATTTTCTGTACCTAAAGATTGGAGGGAGAAAATTTTGAACAGGAAATCAAAGATGATAATTATTTTCTTCACTCATACACCATTTTATTGTATAAAAACATTTTAATATCAATTTTCTCATTTTTAAACCAAGTCTTCCCTACAACCTTGAAATATAAGATGGCATGAATTACTATGATTTATATTTAGTTGATGACTCTAGAGGTTAAGGGGGTTTGGGCAACCTGATAGAGAGCACAAAGCTAGAACCCACTGTTTTTATTTCTGTCAAGTAGCTTCAAAAATGGAATCAGTATTTTAGAAGTGCGAGCAGCTCGAAGATACCTTAAAACCCAGCTGTGCACCTGAGCAGTTAAGTGATTTCTCTAAGATCACACAATTATTATTTAGGCAGAGTGTAGGGCATGCCAACTCAGCACAGGATAAAATTTGGATGTTTGTTTATGGTTCATGCACCATGAAACCAAACATTTTTGTCATTCCTAACCTAGCTGCCTCATCAGTCAGGATCGCAGCTACAACATCAAACACACCTGCCCTACTGAGTGTTTCCTGGCACCTTCTATGGTCACAAATATTCTCCCTCCTTGATGGAGATAGTCTTTCCCTAAATTAGAATATTTCTGCCAAGTAATGTGATGAAGAGGTCAGTAAACACGGATTGGAGGATAAGCCTGCTCGGTAATGGAAGTCTTCAGAAAGGGCCCAGATGTCCATGGAGTGATATGGACATGTTTTTGGGCTGTCACCAAAGCACTTTATTGAAATAGGCTTTGGGATTTAGTGGATAAACCACTGGTCAGGAAGCCATTGGGCTTGAAAGCCACCCCTGTATATGGGCATTCACTTTCTGTGTGTAAAATAAAAGGCTTGGTCACCTTTCCCAGATATTCACTTCATAAATTTCTGAGCAGGACTGTGGTGTTCAAACATGCCCTTCATATAGAACTTTGGACTTACCAGAAAAAATAGCATAAATAGTTTCCCAGGAAGATAAAATCTTGGCCTTACCTGGATCCATGGGGAGGTCAGAATCCTGAAGTTTACAGTGAATCTTTTCATCAGGGTGAGAAAATTCTCATCTTTATAATCAAATCGTTTCTGGAAAACAACGGAGCAGATCACATTGCAGGGAGCACAGCCCAGGATGAAAGTGGGATCACAGGGTGAGGCTAAAGATTTAAAAATGTTTTAAAATATTATTTAAAAATAAACATTTAAAAGATATGCATTTGTTAAGACATAAAGGAAATTTAGAAATTTTAAACAATATCTTACAAATTCCCCGTGTGTCCAAAAAAAATCAGCATGCATGAAATAAACACATTACTTTTACCTTAAATATGAGTTGAGCATTACAGTCTAGCTAAGCAATGCCATTTCAGATGTGGTAATTCACATCCACTGCCTTCATTTAAACTCTTTTGGCCGGGCGCGGTGGCTCAAGCCTGTAATCCCAGCGCTTTGGGAGGCCGAGACGGGCGGATCACAAGGTCAGGAGATCGAGACCATCCTGGCTAACCTGGTGAAACCCCGTCTCAACTAAAAATTACAAAAAACTAGCTGGGCGAGGTGGCGGGCGCCTGTAGTCCCAGCTACTTGGGAGGCTGAGGCAGGAGAATGGTGTGAACCTGAAGGGCGGAGCTTGCAGTGAGCAGAGATCTGGCCACTGCACTCCAGTTTGGGCGACAGAGCGAGACTCCGTCTCAAAAAAAAAAAAAAAAAAAAACTCTTTTAACCCAAGTTATCTTTTATTTTGGAAGGAAAAAGAAGACTTTTTCGAAATCTTAATAATTCAAGTTTTTAGAGCAGAATCGTGACTGTCTGCAAAGCCTCTGGACAATAAAACACACAGATAGGAAGAGAAAATTTGGGGACCTAGGAATGTCTTCCATACAGTGAATAGCTGCAAGTATAATGTGCTGAACCAACAGGAATTAAAGTTAGGGATATTGTGGGTGAATGCACGTGTCTGAGGGAACAAATGTGAAAAGCAGGTACATCCATATGGCATAGAGGAAAAACTAATATAAATGAGCATTAAGTATAACAGATTTGTTTATCTAAATAAGTAAAATGTTAACTTTTTATTTCAAATCTAAATCTCAGTAAAGCTAACCAAAGCATAAATTGATAAATGGAATCTTTTTACTTTTTCAGTTTGGAAAAAATGAATGTCCTTTCTTTGGAAATAATGTTTATCATTTTCAATCATCTTCCAAATTTAATTCATTTGGGCAAAACTACTCTTGTGGATTCTGGGATATTATTCAGTATAGTCATCAAGATAAGTATGTTTTAATAAAGTTTTAAATTTGACCGTAAGTTAGGCCAAATCTGTCATTTTACAGGTAAAGAAATTATTAAAAAGGCTTTTTTTTTGGTGCAGGAATCTCTAAAATGAAATTGCTGTAACCAAGTGACGAGTGAACATAAATGGAAAGGGTGCCCAAATTCACAACGATAGGTCCTAAATAAGAGTGACATGAAATGAAAGGGTTCTGAATAAAGTTGGAACATTGAACAACAGGAAACCTGCTGAGTTAGCAGCTTCTATGCCAGACTCCTTTAAACATTACTGGGCTCTAAATTTCAGAAAAACTGTTGTTGTAGCCAAGGGGGTGAAAGGTAATTTAGGAAGCCTTGGGGGGTGTGTGTGTGTGTGTGTGTGAGAGAGAGAGAGAGAGAGCGATTCTCAGGTACAATCTGATATCCAGGTTTTTTTTTTTTACTGCATTTGGGAGAGTGAATTTAAAAAGGTAATTTTATATCCCAGCTGATAATCACATTGATTATAACAATCACTTCGTAGGTAAGTAAATTGGCAGTGGGAGAAAAATGATTGGCACAAATTTCAAAGCTAAGATCCAATACAGGGGGAAAAAGATGACAAAACAGAAAACATAGCCAAATTACATTTAAGGAAGATAAGATAAAGAGTTTTTCATAATAGTTAAAATCTAGTTAAATTATTTATAAATTAGTATTTGTGTATTTTGCTGAGTTATACTATAGATTATATTTACTCAAAATATATGAATTGTTACAGTAAGTAGTGATTAACAAGAAATAATCCTGACAGTTTTCAAATAGTACTGTGTTTCCTGAGATTTAACAACTGATGAAAACTGTAGTGAGATATACCTAAGAAAGTGAAACCATACATAGTGTCATGCTGGCCAGAGCTGTAGGCATGGACCTGGAAGGAATTCCCAGACATATGAGTCTGAACATATGAAAAAACTCTAATTAAATGAAAGCACATGTCACTTGGTTCATGTTCCATAAGGTGTGATGAGGTCATTTTCACCATGTCCACTTTCCTAGTGTTCTCTAGAGAAATGTTCTGGTGAAGGTAATGCAGATTTATGCTATAGGAGAAAACTTCTTCTTTAACTCTTTTCAAAAAATGAACTCAAGACCCTTATTTATTATTTCTGATTTGAAAACAAGGAAACAAAATTGAGCAGAAAAAAGGATTAAATGACCTTTGATTCCTATACCCTATGAACCAACACATTTATACAGGTAAAATACAGGTACACAAAATCTCCCTTGTCTGTGCTTCAAACCTCCCTCCACCACCTGAGGGCTGACAACCAGGACGCACAATGAACATCTGGCCACCCCTGAAATGTTTCCAAGGATGTCATTAGTGAAGACAGCTAACTGTTAAGGTCAGTGATGCAGAGTCGAGTCACCCACCCTTGGTTTTTCTCAACTCCTCCACAAGGCAGCGAGCTTCCTCTTGAACACGGTCCTCAATGCTCCTCTTCCCCATCCCAAAATTCCGCAAGGTTGTGAGAGAGAAACGACGGGTCTCCTTCCATCTCTTTCCATTGCTGGAAATGATTCCTAACAAAAAAAGGGGACAGAAACTGGGAGAATTCACAGCCAAGGAAGAAAGCGCTGCAACACTTGGCAGCCAGGCAGATAGGCTAAGCTCTGCTGAGAAGCTTTTTAGGGCTCTGTTTTCCATCTTCCTCACCCCAGTTACCAAAGCTGACACAGGTATATGCACACCTACCAAGTCCTTTAGTAATTCTTTCAGATATTGGCAAAACACCTCTTCCAGAAAACTCCTCTGCATTATCAATCAGGGCTTCCTTCACTGCCTCATATCCATGCAACACCACTACAGGATTCATGCCAAAATACACGGTGAACACAGGACCGTAGACTTTTGAGAACTGGGAAAGGAAATGCAAATAGCAGCAAAATAAGTCACTATTTGCTCCAAATATTATGTATGATTCAGACTGATATTTTCATTGTATTTTTTAATGTTTATATTTGCCATACATAGATTCAATATTTCTGAATTTTGTACATAAATGTGATGGTGATTGTCATAGCTGCCACTTGTAGATGACCTATGATGTGCCATGCAATGACCCAGGCAATTGGTACACAAATCACAGTTCATCCTCACTTCAACATATTGAGCACATTCATTTGCCCTGTTTTAAAAATGAAGAAACTGAAGCCAGAGAATTCCATACTCATTCTCAGAGTCCCACAGGTAATATATAGAAGTTCCAAACTTGAACCTCTGCTAATTTAAACTGATGCTTGAACAATTTATCACTCCGCCATGTCCACCTGGAGGCCAATACCCAGTTAAGTACTTCCGGGTCACCTGTAAAGCTCTTACCATGAGGATTCTGATTCAGCAGTCCTGTGATGAACCCTAGAAATCTGTATTTTCAGTGTCACCCTAGGCAATTCTAATGCCCAATCCAGTTTGTAACTGCTGGTATTACCAATATGGAAAGATGAAGTACCACAAAGTTAGAATCAGGACATTCAGCAACTCCTGAAAAAAGAATTTCTTCCATTCTCCAGCAACCTTGGCCACAGACAGTGACTTTGTTCAGAATCCAGAAGAATTATGTTAACCGCCAATTGGGCCCTGACTGATTATTTCTTTCTTTCATGCATGTATGCTTGTCCTGAACCCACAAATATTTCTGTCATATCAGCCATGAAATGAATCTTCAGAGAAGTTCGATTTTCATGACGATTCTGAATAAAACACATGACTACTACAGTAGAGGACTTATTGGATGAAATTTCTAATCACACATACTTCCCTTCACCTTCAGTCAAATATCATAGCAAAACACTCTGAAACAAAGAGGGAAACAGCACTTTAAACTTTTGACATTGTATTTAATGATTCTATCATACAATGACCCCAATGACTCTGTATTCACAAAATGCATCAACTCACTCTACTATTTCTGACAATAACAGACTTAGAAAGACAAAAGAAACATCAAAGAAGTTCAGAGGGAGTATTTTACTTTATAATGATCTATTAAAATAGAGTGCTTCCAGGAATATATTTTGTCTAAAAGTAGCAGTCAAATAACTTACCCTTTGCAAGTGACTGGAGGAACATAAAGCATACTTACATTGCTGAAAGATTTGCAGATGTCCTTAACATCTATCTGTAGCATATTTCCAATAATAGGAAGAGGAGTGGGGCCAGGAGGGAGTTTCCTTCTCCCAGAGCTCTGTCTCCACAGTGAAAAGAGAAGCACAAAGGAGAGACAGAGCACCAGGACCACAAAAGGATCCATTGAAGACTTCTCTTCTTATTAATACAGCTGAGAGCTTGCACTCCAAGGCTTTTATAACACTCCCTGCTAATTCAGTGTGTGTCTCTTTGACATGTAAAGCAAGCAATCACCTAGGTCCAATTTATACTTTTTTTCTGTGTGGACTTTGGCCCATGGATAGAGATAAAGTGTTCTTTGGTCCTACTCCTTCTTTGCAATGCCCATCTAGGAGATTCTGGTTTAATTATATTGGATTGGAGTCCAGCTATTGGTAATTAAAAGTTCCTGGTTGTTCCAATGTGCTGTGATGATGGAGAAACACTGAAGTAAATGATTCTATGTTCGAATATACTCAAAATTCAATATTCTCAGATTAATGACCAGTTGGGAATTTATGACTTTGAGGGAACTCAGTGTATTCTATATGTCGTGTATAAAAAACATACATTGTAATGCTATATCAAAAAATAGGAGACTTAACCCTTGATAACAAAAGCCTTTCAAATATTTAGTATAGTTCACTTAAAATACAACTGCCTAAACATGAAATACTGAATATAACTCATACATGTTGAATGACTGCACATATATCAAAGTATTAGCTAATAAATGTATATTTATATATATTGAATTGGATATAAATGATATACATAAATATGTATTTATGTTATTACATAATAATATTTGTTATTATTACATTATTGTAATAATAGGTGATTGTTTACATGTCAAAGAGAACACTGAATTAGCAGGGAGTATTAATACATTCTTACATAACATAAATACATATTTATATTATTAAATATTATGTTAGATATATATAAATGTATATTCACCATTAAAAGAGACTGAAATGTAGAGATTATCATTTTTTATTTTTCAAATGGGGGAAGAAACTCTGGGAGAACAGGATACCTGTCAGTGCCACACAGCTCATCGCTGGTAAAACCGGGGTTTGAGCAGAGATCTTCTGATGCCCATTGGGGTGCATTACCACTTGCACCAGGGCTGGTTCAAGAACAATTTTAGAAAAACAAAACAAACCCCAGACATTAGTTACTCTGAAGATATACCACCTTGACTCTGTTCAGAAAGCAACAGGCTTCACATTAAATAAAAGTCCATTATTTGTTTATAAGGATAAGAGGACCAGAGATGCTCAAAAGAAGAAATAAAAATTAGAGTTCTGCCCTCTGCATCACCTCACAAGTGAAAGTTGTTCAGCACTATTAAGGAAAGGGCCAACCTCACATAATTTACGGCAGAGGGCTTGACAATCTATGGCTTCTCCACCTCCCAGTCACCTCCAGACATGGCTGCTTCTGTTGTTTTTGGTCTATTATTGTTACAAATAATAGAATGTAATCGTACACAGCAAGGAAGAGAAATTATATACAGAACAACAGTTGTGGATTCAATAGAAGATGGAACACAGGGAAATCACTGAATGGACCCAGGGCACAGAACCACTGCAATGTGCAGACCTGAATGGGAACTGATAGTCAATGGTCATGAAGATCTGAATTCAACCGGATTTATGAACGTTCCTAGATCACTAATGACAAAGTGTATGTACAAAGGCATGCTCTGAAAAGATTACCTTTATTTTAAATTGACTAGTACAGTTATTTCCAGCTCTTTCATTAAGAAAATATTAAGACCCAGTTATACAATGTTTTATCGATTATGTTTACAGACATTATGACAAATTTACAGAGAATTTTCACATTCATCACATCTCTTTTTATTCTCTCAATTATCTTTGCCCATTGTAAAATTATTCTCAGTTTAGAGAGGAGAAAGTTAGACTATGGAGATTCAGTACTTTAGCTAAGGGCACACAGAATGCAAGTGACCAAGCTGGGACTGTAAACCATAACTCCTGCATCTTGTTGCCTTCCCTTTAAGCAAAACATTCAGTTAAACTGGGGCACCAAGATTTACTAAAATTCAACACTTGTAGGTTAATCTAATCAGTGACTTTCAAAATAAACGTTAATTTAGTTAATAATTCTAGCACCAGTTGAGTAAAATGTAGGTCAGACGTGTTTGGTTTTATAACCTTTAAAAGGTGAGTGAGTCCAGGTCCTGGTGAACCCTTTATCCAGGGCAAAGGGAAGCAGTAATTTACTGCCTCACTCACATAGGTATAAGTTAGTTTATTTGGATAAAACAAGTTTACTTTCTCTCTTTAGAGTAATAATTTTATCCTTGAGAGACAGTTGTCCTTGCTCTGCTCCTCGTTTCTTCTCTTGAGCTGAGGCTCCTACCTTGACCTTTCTTTTTATAGAATAAAAGGAATGTAGATCATTTAAAGACAGATAGGATCTCTGAGATCTACTAATTTAATTTTGCTTTGTTTGTCAGGAATGACCAATTGGCGACTCAGTGAGTTAGAGCATTATCAATACACCAGTAAAAGATTTTGTATTAGAATCCCAGTTTTCCTGCTTGGTGGTTCAGTGAAATACCCCATCTCATAGAATTCCCACCTGAGTCCAAATGATCAAGAGTGTATTAGCATTAATTAAGCCCTCTACAGTCACAGATTAACACCAACCTCAGCTTGGTTAGAGTTGTGAATTAGAGCGGGGTTTTTTAAATTAATAGAATTTATTTTTATAGCAATTTTAGGCTCCCAGCAACAAACCCCTTCCCAGCACCTACAAATAGTCTTTCCCACAGTCAACAACCCCAATCAGCGGGGTTCGTTAGTTACAGTCAGTGAACCAACAATGAGACATATCATCAACCAAAGTTCAAAGTTTACATAGGTTTTACTCTTTGTGTTGTACATTCTATAAATTTGACTGATGTATAATGCCATATATCCATCATCGTAGCATCAGACAATATAGATTTGCTGTCCTAAAAATCCTCTGTGCTCTGCCTATTCTCTCCCTCCCCTGCAAGTCCTTGGTTCACTTTAGTGTTGCCATAATTTTGCCTTTACTATAAGAGATTGTTATGTAGTTGGAATCACACAGTATGTAGCCTTTTCAGATGGGTTTCCTTCACTTACTAATAATATGCAGAAGGTTTCTCCATGTCTTCTCATGGCTTGAAAGCTCATTTCTTCTTGCCACCAAATAGTAATGTAATAATATTCCCTTGCATTGATGTACCACAGTTTATTCATCTAGTGAAGGATATCTTGGTTGCTTCCAATTTTGGCAATAATGAATAAAGGTGCTATAAATGTCCATGTGTAAGTTTTGTGTAGACATACGTTTTCAACTCATCTGTCAAATATCAAGGAACAAAACTGCTGGATCATGTGGTAAGCATATTTTAGTTTTGTAAGAAGCCACCAAACTCTCTTCCAGAGTGTCTGTAACATTTTGCATTCATACCAGCAATAACTAATAGTTCCCATTGCTTCAAATCCTTGCCAACATTTGGTTTTATCAATGCCTTAGATGTTCTTATTGCAGAGGTGTGTGTCATTGTTGTCTTTGTTTGCAGGTCCCTAATTATGTGTAATGTTGAACAGTTTTCATGCTTATTTGACATCTGTTTATCTTCTTGGGTGGGGTGTCTGTTCAAATCTTTTGCCCATGTTTCTATTAAGGGTGTCCAGTTTTTTATTGTTGAACTTTAAGGGTTCTTTGAGTATTTTGGATGACAGTGTTTTATTCTTATAAGGATATATTCTTGTATCTTTTGGAAATATTATTCCTTTTTTAGATGGACTTCTCCTTCCCTTGATAGTGTCTTTTACAGAGTAAAACTTTTTTAACAAAGTTCAGATAATTGACTGTTTCCTTCCTGAATTGTGCACTTGTTGTTGTATTTGAAAAACCATTGCCAAAGTCTTCTATATTTTCTCCTATGTTATCTTCTCAGAATTTTATAGTTTTGTGTTTCACATTTAGTTCTATAAACAAGTTGGAGTTAACTTTTGTAAATAGTGTAAGATCTACATCTAGATTCTTATTTTTGCAAAAACATCTTAAGACAAGTGGGACTTAATTAAACTAAAAAGCTTCTGCACAGCAAAGAAATAAATAACAGAGTAAACAGACAACTTACAGAATAGGATAAAATATTTGCAAACTATGTATTCAGAAAAGAGCTAATATCCAGAATTTATAAGGACCTCAAATAAGTCAATAAGACAAAACAAATAACCCCATTAAAAATTGGGCAAATTTCCAATTGTCACAGGCTATTGTTGCATTTGTTTTAGAGGTCTTAGTTATGAATTATTTGCCTAGGCCAATGTCAGAATTTTTGCTAGGTTTTCTTCTATGAATTTTATGGTTTTAGGTCTCACATTTGTCTTTTATCCATCTTATGTTAATTTTGATATGCAGTGAGAATTAGGGGCCCAATTTCATTCTGTTTATGGCAAGCTAATTTTCCCAGCACCATTTGTTGAATAGGATGTCCTTTCCACAGTGTATATCTTTGTCAGCTTTGCCAAAGATCTGTTGACCATAGGTATGTGGCTTTATTTATGGGTTTTCTATTCTGTTCTAATATGGGAGTAAGGATTTCACACTATTTTTTTTTTTTTTTTTTTTTTTTTTTTTGAGACGGAGTCTCGCTCTGTTGCCCGGCCTGGAGTGCAGTGGCCGGATCTCAGCTCACTGCAAGCTCCGCCTCCCGGGTTTACCGCCATTCTCCTGCCTCAGCCTCCCGAGTAGCTGGGACTACAGGCGCCCGCCACCTCGCCCGGCTATTTTTTTCTATTTTTTAGTAGAGACGGGGTTTCACAGTGTTAGCCAGGATGGTCTCGATCTCCTGACCTCGTGATCCGCCCGTCTCGGCCTCCCAAAGTGCTGGGATTACAGGCTTGAGCCACCGCGCCCGGCCAGGATTTCACACTATTTTTGTAAGGTTTACAGTAGAGAGACTCTCTTTATTTTGGAATTAATTTTTCTTTAATTTTTAATTTCTGTGGGTACATAGTAGGTGTACTTATTTATGGAGTACATGAGATGTGTTGATACAGGCATGTAATGTGTAAAAATCACATCACGAAGAATAGTCTATCCATCTCCTCAAGCATTTATCCTTTGAGTTACAGTACAATTATACTCTTAGTTATTTTAAAATATGCAACTCAATTATTAATGACTATAATCACCCTGGTTTTCCATCAAATAGTGCGTCTTTTTTATTTTAACTATTTTTTTTGCATTCATTAAGCACCCCAAATACCCCCCACCCTCCCACTACTCTTCCCAGCCTCTTGTAACTATGAGAGAGTAACTTTAATAGAGAGTAGAGTTACCAGAGGATGGGAAGGGTAGTGGGAGAACGGGGGATATAAAATGAGTTAAATTTCTTTGATTTTTAGGACCCACAAATAAGTGAAAACATGCAATGTTTGTCTTTCTGTGTCTGGCTTATTTCACTTAACATAATGATCTCCAATTGCATCTATGTTGTTGCAAATAACTGGATCTCATTCTTTTTTTTATGGCTGAATAGAACTTCTTTGTGTATATATGCCACATTTTCTTTATCCATTCATCTGTTAATGGACACTTAGGTTGATTCCAAATCTCGGCAATTGTGAACAGTACTGCGACAAACATAGGAGTGGAGTTATCTCTTTGACACACTGATTCCCTTTCTTTAGGGTATACACCCAGCAATGGGATTGCTGGATCATATGGTAGCTCTATTTTTAGTTTCCAAGAAATCTCTAAACTGTTCTCTCATAGTGGTTGTAATAATTTACCTTCCCGCCAACAGTGTATGAGAGCTCCCTTTTCTCCACATTCTCTTCATTTGTTATTGCCTGTCATTTGGATATAAGCCATTTTCACTGAAGTGAGATGATATCTCATTGTAGTGTTAATTTGCATTTCTCTGATGATCAATGTTAAGCACATTTTTATATGCCTATTTGCCATTCATATGTCTTCTTTTGAGAAATATCTATTCAAGTCTTTTGCCCATTTTTTTGATCAGATTATTAACTATTTTTCTATAGAAATGTTTGAGCTCCTTATAGATTCTGGTTACTAACCTCTTGTCAGATGGGTGGTTTGCAAATATTTTCTCCCATTCTGTGGGCTGTGTCTTCACTTTGTTGATTGTTTTATTTATTATGCAAAAGTGTTTTAACTTGATGTGTTCTAATTTGTCCATTTTTGCTTTGGTTGTCTGTGCTTGTGCAGTATAGCTCAAGAAATCTTTGCCCGGACCAGTGTCTTGGAGATTTTCCTCAATGTTCTCTTGTAGTATTTTCATAGTTCAAGGTCTCAAAGTCTTTGATCCATTTAGATTTGATATTTTTATATGATTATAGATAGAGGTCTAGTTTCATCTGTCTGCACATGGGTATCCAGTTTTCCTAGCACCATTTATTGAAAAAATGGTCTTTTCCCCAGTGTATGTTCTTGGCATGTTTGTCAAAAGTGACTTCACTGTAGTTGTGTAAATTTGTCTCTGGATTCTCTATTCTCTTCTATTGGTTTATGTGTCTTTTTATTATGCCAGTGCCATGTTGTTTGGGTTCCTGTAATCTTGTAGTAAAATTTGAAGTCAGGTAATGTGGTTCTTCTGATTTTATTATTTTTGTTTAGAATAGCTTTTGCTATTCTAGGTCTTTTGTAATTCCTTACAAACTTAGGATAGTTTTTTTGTCTATTTCTGTGAAGAATGTCCTTTTTTTGTGGTAGTGATAGCATTGAATCTATAGATTTCTTTGAGTAGCATGAGTATTTTAATAATATTGATTCTTCCCATCCATGAATATGAAATATCTTTTCTTTGCTTTTTTTTTTTCTGTTCTCTTCAATTTTTTTAAATTAGGGTTTTATAGTTTTTATTATAGAGATCTTTCTCTCATATGATTAAGTTAATTCCTAGGTCTTTAATTTTATTTGTGACTATTGTAAATGAGGTTACTTTTTAATTTTTTTCAGGTTGTTCACTATTGAACAACCTGAAACTTTACTAAATTTCTAAATCAGTTCTAATGGGTTTTTCTTGGTGGAATCTTTAGGGTTTTCCAAATGTAAGATTATACCATCTGCAACAAGGGTAATTTGAATTTATCCTTTTCCATTCAAATACCCTTGATTTCTTTCTGTTGTCTGATTACTCTAACTAGGACTTCTAATATTATGTTGAATAACAGTGGTGAAAATAAAAATGGGCATTGTTTTTAAACTCTAGATCTTAGAGAAATACCTATCAATTTTTCCTCTTTAAGTAAGATAATAGTTGTCATAATTAATAGTTCCATCATATATGAGTTTTACTATGTTGAGTTTTATTTCCTTTATTCCCCGTTTTTTGAGGGTTTTTATCACGAAAGGATGTTGAACTTTATCAAATTATTTTCCAGCATCAATTGAAATGATCACATAGTTTTCATTCTGTTGACAGGATGTATCACATTGATTGATTTGCATATGTTAAACCATCCTTCCATCCCAGGGATAAATCCCACTTGGTCATGATGAATGGTCCTTTTAAAATATTGTTGAATTCAGCTTGCTAGCATTTTGTTGAGAATTTTTGCATCAATATTCATCAGCGAAATTGGCCCATCGTTTTTACTTTTTGATGTGTTTTTGCCTGGTTTTATTGTCAGGGTAATACTGGCTTTGTAGAATGAACTTGGAAGTATTCCCTCCTGCTCTATTTTTTTTTTTTTTTTTTTTTTTTTTTTGCACAGTTTGAGTAGAATTGGTATTAGTTCTTTTTTAAATGCTTGGTGGGATTCAGTAGTGAAGCTTTCAGGTCCAGGGCTTCTCTTTACAGGAAGATTTTTAATACAACTTTGATCTCATTGCTTGTTATTGGCTTGTCAGGCTTTAGATTCCTTCATGTTTCAGTCTTGATAGGTTGTATATGTCTAGGAATTTGTCTATTTCTTCTAAATTTTTCAATTTATTGACTTATAGTTGCTCATAGTAATCACTAATGATCCTTTAAATTTCTGCAGTATCAGTTGTCAGGTCTCTTTTTTCATCTCTGATTTCATTTATTTGGGTCTTCTCTTTTTAAAGTTAATCTTGCTAGAGGATTTTCAGTTTTGTTTAACCTTCCAAAATCAATGTTTTGCTAATTCATCTTCTATATTGTTTTCTTTTCAATTTCATTTATTTCTGTTTTGATCTTTATTATTTCTTTTCTTCTAATTTTGGCTTTCATTTGCTCTTGCTTTTCTTGTTCTTTAAGATTCATTGTTATGGTTATTTTTTGGAAGGTTTTCTTATTTTTTTGATGTAGGCGCTTACAGCTATAAACTTCTCTCTTAGTACTGCTTTTGCTGTATCTCATAGTTTTTGTTATGTTGTGTTTCTATTATCATTTATTTCAAGAAATTTTCAATTTCCTTCTAAATTTCTTCATTGACCCACTGGTCATTCAGGAGCACACTGTTTAATTGTCATGTATTTGTATATTTTTCAAGATTCCTCTTGTTATTGACTTCCAGTTTTACTTTACTGTGACCATAGAATTTGGTTTATATTATTTCAATTATTTTTTGAATGTTTTAAGACTTGTTTTGTGACTTAAAATATGGTCTATTATTGAGAATACTCCATGTGCTGAGGAAAAGAGTGTGTGTTCTAGAGTGATTGTATAAAACCTTCTGTAAATATCTATTATATCCATTTGGTGTGTAGTGCAGATTATGTCAGATGTCTCCCCTCTCCTTCCCTTTCTTCCCCTCCCCTCCCCTCCCCTCTCCCATTTCCTTTCCTTTCCCTTCTCTTCCCTCTTTTTCTTTTTTTTTGGGGGGAGTGGGGGGCGGGTAGAAACATTGTCTCAGTATGTTGCCAGGCTGGTCTCAAACTCCTGAGCTCAAGTCATCTGTTCACTCTGGCCTCCCAAAGTGCTGGGATTACAGGTGTGAGCCACTGTACCCAGCCTCTTTGTTTACTTTCTGTCAAGTGGACCTACCCAACGTTGAAAGTAAAGTGTTGAAATCTCCAGCTATTATTGTATTAAAGTTTACCTCTCTATATTTCTCTAATCATATTTGCTTTACATATCTGGGTGATCCAGTGTTGCGTGCATATATATTTAAAATTCTTATATCGTCTGTCTGAATTGACTCCAGTCATCAAAAGTGGACTTATTTGTTTCTTCTTATAGTTTTTGTCTTAAAATCTATTTAGTATGATATTAGTATGGCTACACCTGCTCCAATGGCATGGAATATATTTTTCCATTTTTTTACATTCAGTCTATGTGTGTCTCTGTAGGTGAAGTGTGTTTCTTGTAGGCAACAGGTCAATAGATCTCATGTTTTTCCTCCATTCAGCCACTCTATGTGTTTTGATTGGAGGGTTTATTCCATTTACATTCAATGCTATTATTGATAAGTAAGGACTTACTCCTGCCATTTTCTTATTTGTTTTCTGGTTGTTTTGTGGTCTTCTTTCCTTCCTTCCTTCCTGTCTTCCTTCTAGAGAAGGTGATTTTCTCTATTGATACAATTTAGTTTCCTGCTTTATATTTTTTTTGGGGGTATCCATTTAATGTATTTTGGCTTGAGGTTCCTATATGGACTTGCAAATACTGTCTCAGTATCCACTGTTTTAACCTGAAAACAATGTAATACTGTTTACATAAACAAACAAGCAAGCAAAAATGAACTAATAAAAGCTCTATCCCTCAACTTCCTCCACCCGCTTTTTAACTTTTTGTAGTATCTATTTATATCTTATGGCACTGCCTATTTGTTGTAGTTATTGTTTTTTATTTGTTCTTCATTCAGCCTTTCGATGTTAAGATAGGAGTAGCTTATTTCCAGGTGCGGATCACACCACTGCACTCCAGCCTAGGCGACAGAGCGAGACTCTGTCTCAAAAAAATAAAAATAAAAAATAAAAATAAGTAGTTTATACACAACAGAGTGTTGTAATGTTCTATGTTTTCCTGTGTACTTACTGTTACGTGAGATTTGTATCTTGAGGTGCTTACTTATTGCTCATTTATGTCCTTTTCTTTCTGATTAGAGTACTCCCTCTAGCATTTCTTGTAGGACAGGCTTTGTGTTGACAAAATCCCTCAGCATTTGTGTGAGAAAGTCTTTATTTCTCCATTTTTGAAGAATTTTTTTCTTTTTTCTTTTTTCTTTTTTTTTTTTTTTTTTTTTTTTTGCCAGATACACTATTCTAGGGTAAAATCTTCTTTCCTTCAGCACTGTAAATATGCCTTGCCACTCTCTCCTGGAATGTAAGGTATGCACTGAAAAGTCTGCTGCCATACGTACTGGAGCTCCGTTGTATGTCATTTCTTTCTTTTCTGTTGCTGCTTTTAGAATTCTTTTTAAAAAATTTTTATCATTTTTTTAATCCTTAACTTTTGGGAATTTTATCATTAAATGCCTTGAGGTAGTCTTCTTTGGAGTAAATCTGTTTGATGTTTCATAATCTTAGATACTAATATCTTTCTCTAGGTTTGAGAAGTTCTCTGTTTTTATTCCTTTGAATAAACTTTCTATCCTATCTCTTTCTCTACCTCCTCTTTAAGGCCACTAACTCTTAGATTTTCCATTTTGGGGCTACTTTTTAAATCTTATAGCAGTGCTTCATTGCTTTTTATTTTTATTTTTGTCTCCTCTGACTGTGTATTTTTAGATGGCCTGTCTTTAAGCTCACTAATTCTTCTTTTGTTTGGTCAGTTCTGTTATTAAAAGACTTTGATGCATATTTCAGCATGCCAATTGGATTTTTAAACTCCAGGATGTCTTCTTGATTTTTAAAAAATTATTTCAATCTTTTTGTTAACTTTATCTGATATAATTCTGAATTCTTTTTCTGTATTATCTTGAATTTCTTTGAGTTTCCTAAACAGAGCTATTTTGAATTCTCTGTCTTAAAGGTCATATATTTCTGTTTCTTCAGGATTGGCTCTGGTGCCTTATTTAGTGTATCTGGTGAGGTTATGTTTTCCTGAATTTTCTTGATATTTGTTCATCTGTGTCTGGGCATTGATGAATTAGGTATTTATTGTAGTCTTCGTAGTCTGAGTTTGTATGTACCAGTCCTTCTTGGTAGGCTTTTCAGTTATTTGAAAGAATTTGGGTGTTGTCTAAGCTATATCAGCTTTAGGTGGTAATGAAAGCTCAGTAATGCTGTGGTTCTTGCAGACTTACTGAGTTACCATCGTGATGTTCTTGGACAAGATTTTGGAGAATTCTCTAATTTACTAGACAGATACTCTTTTTCTTTCTTCATACTTTCTCTCAAACAAACAAAGTCTCTCTCTTTTGAGCCATCTGAAGCTGCAGGTGGGTGACACAAGCATCCCTGTGGCCACCACCACTATGAATGCACTGGTTCAAACCTGAAGCCAACACAGCACTGGATCCCACCCATGGGCTTCTGTAACTATGCTTTTTTTATGTTTGCTCAAAACCCTGAGGCTCTTCACTAAGCAGGTGGCAATGCCAGCCAGGCTTGTGTCCTTCCCTTCAGGATGGTGAGGTCCTTTAGGCCACAGGTGAGTCCAAAGGTCCTGTCAGGAGCCAGGGACTAGAGTCAAAATCTTTAGAAGTCTACCTGGTGTTTTGTGGTACTGTGGCCAAGATGGCACTCAAATTACAAGATGCAGTCCTTCCCACTCTTCCTACCCTTTCCAAAGGCAGAAGAGTCTCGCTCCAAGGCCACCACCAGGACAGACCCCTGGGAAGTTCTGCAAGATGACCACTGATGGTTTATTAAGGCTTAAGGGCCTCAGTTAGCTTGTGTTTAATGCTGCCTGGCCTGTAATTCACTCTTCAGAGAAGTGGGCTCCCCTATGGTCCTGAACAGGTTCAGAAACGCTGTCCAAGTGCCAAGTCCTGGAATCAATGACTCCAATAGTCCAATAGTCCACTTAGTACTTTGCCCCTCTGTGGCCAAGTTGGTATCTGAAGCCTGCAAGTCTCAGAATCTCACTCAAAGTTTGCAATTTAGTATCTTAGTATCACTGTTGATTATTCAGGGCTTAATGATTATTCATTTATCAAGTGATGGATGCTGCTAGGACTGTGTCCTTCTCTTCATCACAGTCTTTCTGGTCCACAGTTGTCTAGAAATATCATCAGGGAGCTAGGGACTAGAACCAGGGCCTCATGAGTCTGACTGGTGCCCTACCTTGCTGTGGGTGACTGGGTATCCAAAATGCAAGACAAAGTCCTTTTGATTCTTCTCTCTCCTCGCCTCAAGTGGAAGAAAATGATCTCTTTTGGAGCCGCAAGCTGTGCAATCTGAGGTTTTGGGGAGGGGAGATGCCAGCACTCCCTTAGCCATCACCAGCTGATGTCTTACTAGGTCACATTCCCCACCCACCCTAAGTTTCCTGACTCTGGGCCCAGTTCAGCACTAGCACTCACCTAAAAGTTGGAGTCCTTGTGGGCTAGACTGCCTTTTAAGAGTATTTAGATACTCCAGAGCACTTTAGCCCATGGTAGAGAGGCTTGCAGGAACTCAAGTTCCATCTCCTACATTGACAATTCTCTCTGTCTAGGGCTGGTTTAAATGCTCCATTTGTGGGCAAGTATCAGCTGAGTTTGTTCTGGCTTTCCTTTCTGCTATAACAGAACAGCACTGAGTTCAGTGCCTCACAGTTGCTGTGTGTTCTCTCCCCCAGCACTCAGAAATGCTTTCTGCACCACACCGTAGCTGCAGAAATGGGGTGAAGAGATGGCGGAGGGATGGTATTCTTTATTCAAGACTATTTTTTTCTAACAGATAGTTGTTAAATTGGTATCCTGGCGGGGGTGGGGTTGATTATTGGAGGCTTCTATGTTGTCATATTGCTCCACCTTCCCTCCATATTTATTTTTGTTCTGTTTTGATCATTCCTTTTTTTTCTTTTAACTTTTAGTTTGATTGTGTTGCAGTTAGTATGAGTAACTCTTTTTGGTTTGGTCTGGTTTGTTAAAGCCTAGTGCATGAATTTAGTTTAACACAATGGCTTCTTAAAATATTAAAGCCATATATGAAAATCCATGGCCAACGTTATACTGAACAGGCAAAAGCTGCAACCATTTCTCTTGAGAAATAGAACAAGACAAGGATTCCCCCTCACACTACTCTTATTCAATATAGTACTGAATGTCCTAGCCAGAACAATCAGGCAAGAGAAAGAAATCAAAAGCATCCAAATAAGGAGAGGAAGTGAAACAAACTC
The DNA here is from genome assembly GCF_009764315.1 of Trachypithecus francoisi. Taxonomy (NCBI): domain Eukaryota; kingdom Metazoa; phylum Chordata; class Mammalia; order Primates; family Cercopithecidae; genus Trachypithecus; species Trachypithecus francoisi. The sequence continues at coordinate 36,800,021 of NW_022681442.1, read as the reverse complement.
TCTTCACAGACAACATGACTCTATACCTAGAAAACCACATGGACTCTGTCACAGGACTCCTAGAACCGACTAACAATTTCAGTAACGTTTAAGGATAAAAACATCAGTGTACGAATATTAGTAGCTTTTCTATACAACAATACATTCCGAGCTGAGAGCCAAATCAAGAATACAATTCCATTTACAAAAGCCACGAAAATAAAATACCTAGAAATATGGCTTCCCAAGGAAGTGAAAGGTCTCTACGATGAAAATTACAAAACACTTCTGAAGGAAATTAGAGGTAATGAAAACAAATGGAAAGACATTCCATTCTCATGGATAAAAAGAATCGCTATCACTAAAATGATGTTACTGTTGAAAGCAATTTAAAGATTCACTATTTTTCTTATTAAACCACCAATGTCATTTTTCCCGTAATTAAAAAAAAATTATTCTAAAATTCGTATGGAATGAAAAAAGGGCACGAATAGCCAAAGGAATTCTAAGCAAAAAGAACAAAGCCAGAGGCATCATATTACCTGACTTCAAAATATACTATAAGTAACCAAAATATACTATATATACTATACAGTATATATAGTAAATATATACTGTATAGTATATATAGTATATTTAGTATATATACTAAATATACTATACAGTAACCAAAATAATATGGTGCTGGCACAAAAACAGACACATAGACCAATGGAATGTGTTATAGAACCCAGAAATAAAGTCACACACCTACAACCACATGTTCTTCAACAAAGTCAACAATAACAAACAATGTGGAAAATATTCCCTGTTGAATAAATGATGCTGGAATAACTGGCTAGCCATATACAGAAGATTGGAACTGGCACCCTTCCTTTCACCCTATATAAAAAATAACTCAAGACGGATTAAAGATTTAAATGTAGACCTAAAAAAGAAGAAGAAAACCTAGGAAATACCACACAGAATATCAATTTTGGTGAAGAATTTATGACTAAAACCCCACAAGCATTTGTAACGAAAACCAAAATTGGAAAGTGGGACCAATTAAAGAGCTTCTGCAGAGAGAGAAAAAAAAAAAAAACTATGTAAATGTAAACAGACCACCACAGAAGAGGAGAATATATTCACAAAAGATGCATGTAACAAAGTCTGATATCCAAAATCTATAAGGAAATTAAACAATTCAACAAACAAAAACCAAATAAACATATATGAAAACCGGAAAAAGACAAGGATGTCCTCTCTCACCACTCCTATTCAACATAGTGTTGGAAGTTTTGAACAAGGCAACCATGCAAGAGAAAGCAATAAAGTGTATTCAATTAGGAAAAGAAAAAGTCAAATTGTCCCTGTTTGCAGATGACATGATTGTATATTGAGAAAACCCCATCGTCTCAGACCAAAATCTTCTTAAGCTGATAAGCAACTTCAGCAAAGTCTCAGGATACAAAATCAATGTGCAAAAATCGCAAGTATTCCTATACATCAATAATAAACAAACAGAGAGCCAAATCATGAGTGAACTCCTATTGACAATTGCTACAAAGAGAATTAAATACCTGGGAATCCAGCTTACAAGGGATGCGAAGGAACTCTTCAAGGAGAACTACAAACCACTGCTCAATGAAATAAAAGAGGACACAAACAAATGGAAGAACATTCCATACTCATAGATAGGAAGATTCAATATCGTGAAAATGGCCATACTGCCCAAGGTAATTTATAGATTCAATGCCATCCCCATCTAGCTACCAATGACTTTCTTCACAGAATTGGGAAAAACTACTTTAAAGTTTATATGGAACCAAAAGAGAGCCCGCATTGCCAAGACAATCCTAAGCAAAAAGAACAAAGGTGGAGGCATCACGCTACCTGACTTCAAACTATACTATAAGGCTATGGTACCCAAAACAGCATGGTACTGGTACTAAAACAGAGATATATACACCAATGGAACAGAAGAGAGGCCTCAGAAATAACACCACATATCTACAACCATCTGATCTTTGACAAACCTGACAAAAACAAGAAATGGGGGAAAGGATTCCCTATTTAACAAATGGTGGTGGGAAAACTGGCTAGCCATATGTAGAAAGCTGAAACTGGATCCCTTCCTTACAAAGTATACACAAATTAATTCTAGATGGATTAACAACTTAAATGTTAGACTCAAAACCATAAAAAGCCTAGAAGAAAATCTAGGCAGTATCATTCAGGACATAGGCATGGGCAAGGACTTCATGACTAAAACAACAAAAGCAATGGCAACAAAAGCCAAATAGACAAATGGGATCTAATTAAACTAAAGAGCCTTTGCATGGCAAAAGAAACTACCATCAGAGTGAACAAGCAACCTACAGAATGGGAAAAAATTTTTGCAATACATTCATCTGACAAAGGGCTAATATCTAGAATCTACAAAGAACTCAAACAAATTTACAAGAAAAAGACAAACAACCCCATGAAAAAGTGGGCAATATGAACAGACACTTCTCAAAAGAAGACATCTATGTAGCCAATAGACACGTGAAAAAAATGCCCATCATCACTGGTCATCACAACAATGCAAATGAAAACCACACCAGTTAGAATGATGATCATTAAAAAGTCAGAAGACAACAGATGCTGGAGAGGATGTGGAGAAAGAGGAATGCTTTTATGCTGTTGGTGGGAGTGTAAATTAGTTCAACCATTGTGGAAGACAGTGTGGCGATTCCTCAAGGATCTAGAACCAGAATTACCATGTGACCCAGTGATCCCATTACTGAGTATATATCCAAAGGATTATAAATCATGTTACTATAATGACACATGCACACATATGTTTATTGCAGCACTATTCACAATATCAAAGACTTGAAGGCCGGGCATGGTGGCTCAAACCTGTAATCCCAGCACTTTGGGAGGCCGAGACGGGTGGATCACAAGGTCAGGAGATCGAGACCACCCTGGCTAATACGGTGAAACCCCGTCTCTACTAAAGAATACAAAAAACTAGCCGGGCGACGAGGCGGCCGCCTGTAGTCCCAGCTACTTGGGAGGCGGAAGCAGAAGAATGGCATAAACCCGGGAGGCGGAGCTTGCAGTGAGCTGAGATCCGGCCACCGCACTCCAGCCTGGGCGACAGAGCCAGACTCCGTCTCAAAAAAAAAAAAAAAAAAAGACTTGAACCAACCCAAAGGTCCATCAGTGATAGACGGGATTAAGAAAACGTGGCACATATACAACATGGAATACTATGCAGTCATAAAAATGAATGAGTTCATGTCCTTTTCAGGGACATGGATGAAGCTGGAAACCATCATTCTCAGCAAACTATCACAAGGACAGAAAACCAAACACATCATGTTCTCACTCATATATGGGAATTGAACAATGAGAACACTTGGACACAGGGCGGGAGGCATTACATACCAGGGCCTTTTGGGGGGTGGGGGACTTGAGGATGGATAGCATTAGGAGAAATACCTGATGTAAATGATGAGTTGATGGGTGCAGCAAACCAACATGGCACATGTACATCTATGTATCAATTCTGCATGCTGTGCCCATGTACCCTAGAACTTAAAGTATAATAAAAAAGCAAACAAAAAGTAATAAATAAAGTCCTGTTGTTCATGTTGCCATATTCTCAATGATGTATAAATATTAGCTGTAGTTAGAGGAGCACATGAGTGTCAAATAACAGGAGCCACGTGGGAAATTTTATTTAATGATACTAGATATCGTATTTGATAAATTAAACCAAGAAGGGAAATGTTTGGATCATGAATTTGAATAATAGTAGAGTCAATTTGGACACTGGGATAAGAGTAATATAGATGTTATAAGGATACATGTAGGTGCAAAGTCTTCTTTAAACTGGGGAGAGACCCAATCCAGAACAAACTGAAAACAGCTAACTCTAGACGAGACAGTTTTTCCCTAAGGCCACCATTATTTTCTTCAATCACTTCATAGTACTGGAAAGAAATGAGGAATCAGCAGTCAGTGAAAATGGCAATGAGTTGACAATGCTGATGAAGGTGACTTTCAAAGAATTGTCCATGAATGTGAGCAGTACCACTCAAATTATATGTTCTAGATGGAACGAAGTAACCATCTAGAATGGAATAGTTTGATACAATTGGAGGGGAAAGAAGCAAATTATTCCTACTCTTCACCTTCTTTCTCCAAGGTCAATGATTCTCATCCTTTGGAAATCAATTAATGTTAGAATCTCATTAAATGAACGAACACCTTACCAGAAGAATGTCCCTACATGAGTTCCCAGTAGTTTTCACACATTTATATGGGTTTTCTTAATGCTATGGAGCCTCTCCACTAATCCAAGGTTACGAAGAACTGTAAGGTCTCTGATATTTCAGTTACCAGTGGCTATTTTCTCATTACTGTCTTTTAAAACTGCATTGCTCCTTAGACCTCACTATGGTCTTCAGAATACAACTTTTTTTCTTTTTTGTTCCATTTACATAATATTTTTATTAAGTAAAATTCATATACCATTTCTTCACATATTTTAAGTACAATTCATGGTTTTATTATTTTCATAGAGCTGTGCAGCCACCACAGAAATCAATTTTAGAACAGTTCCTTCAACCTGAAAAGATAACCAATATGTTTCACAGTCACTTCCTATTGTTCCCAAACTCTCCAGCTCTAGGCAATGCTAATTTACTTTCTGTATCTATAGATTTGCTATTCTGGACATTTTACATATGTAGAATCATATGGTAATTGATTTTTTGTTTCTAGCTTCTTTCACTTGCATAATGTTTTCAAGATTCATTGATGTTGTAGCACATATAAGTACTTTATTTCCTTATACAGTTCACTAATACTCCAGTGTGGATATATTATGTTTCCATTCATTGATTGATAAACATTTCATTGTTTCTATTTTTTTGCTATTATAAATAATGCTAGTATGAATATTTATGTACAAGTTTTTGTGTATATCTGTTTTCATTTGTTTAGGGCCTATACCTGAAAGTAGAATTTCTGAGTCATATGTTTACTCTCTGTTTAATTTTTGGAGCAACTGTGGCTGGATCAAAAACACACCTATAAGAACTAAAAATAAAACATTCCTAGAAGAAAACATAGACATAAAATTGGCTGAACCATTTTATATCCTCAGCAGGGTATATGATGGCTTCTATTTTTTCCTGCCCTTGCCAATGCTTTTCATTATCTGTCGTTTTCAATCTAGCCATCCTAGTGAGTATGAAGTGGCTTTTTATTGTAGTTTTAATTTGTATTTTCCTCATGGCTAATGAGGTTGGGCATCCTTTCATGTGCTTATTGACCATTTGTATTTTCCTTTTATAGAAATATGTGTTCAGATTCTTTGCATTTTTAATTGCATCATTATAATTTTTTCAGTTAGTGAGTTGGATAAGTTCCTTTATATTCTTGATACAAGTCTCTTATCAGATACATAATTTGAAGATATTTTCTCCCATTCTGTGGGTTATCTTCTCTTTTCTTGCCAGTGTTCTTTGACATATGAAAGGTTTCTAATTTTTATAAAATCTAATATACTGATTTCTTTTGTTGCTTGTGGTTTTGGTGTCATATTTAAGAAACAGTTGCTTAATCCAAGATCACATAGATTCATTCCAAGTTTTTTTCTAAGAGTTTTATAGTTTTAGCACTTGTGTTTATGTCTATAATCTCATTTTGAGTCAGTTTTTCATTCTAGTGTGAGTTATGTGTCCAAATTGATTCTCTTGCACAAGGATATCTAGTTGTCTTTAGCACCATTCATTGAAAAGAAAATGTTTTTCCTGTTAAAGAATCTTGGCATATTTGTTGAAAATCAATTGGCTATACATGTGAGGATTTATTTTTGGATTCTCAATCCCATTCCATTGATCTATAAATCTTTCTTTATATGCCACTACACCCAGTCACCTTTGTTGTAAATTTTGATGTTGGAAAGTGTTATTCCTCCAATGTTGTTTTTTCCACAATTTTTTTTTGGCTCTAAACAATTTGGGTTACTTAAATTTCCATACAAATTTTAGAATAAACCTGTCAATTTCTGCAAAGAAGGTAGGAGGGATATGGGTATGGATTGTATTCAATCTGTAGATTTATTTAGGAAGTAATATCATCTTAACAATGTTAAACCTTCCAATAGATGAACGTGGGATATCTTTCCATTTACTTAGATCTTCTTTAATTTCTTTCAACAATATTTTCTATAGGCTAGCTTATTCTTGGTGCACTGTTTTTATATAACCACTGATTCATCAAATTCACTTCCGTTAATGGAAATATTAGCATTGGCTTATGAATGTTCTACTCTCCTTTGGCCTAAAAGTAATTTTGAGTTGACAAATTTAGAAAAGTGTATGAAATTGATGTTACAATTGAAGATGGTTTTGTATGTCTAGCAAGTACAAATGTTGAAAGGATTGGTGCGCCTCAGTAGAGTTGATTACACAATACTGGAAGTGCCACATATCACTCAGAAATTATAAGAACATTAATAAAATAATCTTGGCATAGAAGACTGAATGTGATAAAAAGTATTTTGGGTATGTTAATGATCCCCTGTAGTCAGTATTTCAAACTGTCACATCATATTGTCTTGAAAGTTGGCAAAGTGTGTCTTCCAAATTTGTTCTGCTTACTTAATAAGTTTTTGGTTACTCTTGGGTCTTTACGTTTCCAAATAACTTCTAATGGTGTCTCTTTGTTAATTTCCCCAAAACACTCTTCTGGTATTTTTATCAGGGTGACATTAACTTTGTAGGTCAATTTTAAAAGAATTTATTTCTTGACATGTTGAATCTTTTAATTCATGAATGTGATTATGCTTCCAATTTATTAAGGCTTTCTTTCATTTTCTTAGTAATGTTTAGTTTTAAGTGCAGTGGCTTGTACATCTATTAGATTTTTTCCTTAAGCAAATGATATTTTTGATGTTATTATAAATAGTATGTATTACAAAATCCCTTCTCATTTCTTTGTTTATGGTACAAGGAAATATAATTACCTTATTATGTCTAGGACCTTATATCTAGCAACTATGCTAATTTTACTTATCGTTGACAATAATTTTTTTCTTGATGCATTTGTAATTTCTATGTACACAATTCTATGATCTGATTTAATGCTTATTTCTTATTCTTTAATTGTCATAACTTCAATTTATCTTTATTGCATTATTTCACTAGTAAGGACAGTGTTGAATATAAATCATGATAGAGGGGAGCCTTATTATATTTCTAATCTCCAGGAGAGAGTGGAGGTTTAATATCCCACAATTAAAAATGGTGTTTAATGTATAGTTTGGTAAATTTTTTATCAGATTAGGGCAGCTTTCTCTCTTATTATTTTAAATTTTTTGGTCATAAATATGTATAATTTGATCAAGTTGGTTCCGTTTGTTCAAATTTTATTTTATTTTTAATTGACAACAATTTTATATATTTATGGGGTATAAAGGGATATTTTGATACAGGTATACATAGTAGAATTATCAAATCAGAATGATTATTATATCTATCATCTCAAACATTTGTTTCTTTGGGATGAAAACTTTTAAGCTTTTCTCTTTTATCGAATTTGAAGTAGATATGATTGCTAACTGTAGTCACATTGCTGTGCAATAGAATGCTACAACTTATTTCTCCTCTCTAACTGTAACCTTGTGGCCATTTGCTAATGACTTCCATTTCCCTATCCACCCTTCCTCCAAAAAACTCGGTCACTGTCATTCTACTCTCTATTTCCACAAGTTTGACTTTTTTAGATTCTACATATACATGAGATCTTATAATATTTGCCTCATTGTGTCTGCCTTATTTCACTTAACATAATGTCCTCTAGGTTCATCCATGTTGTCACGAATAACAGAACGTTCTGGATTTTTTTAAGATTGAGTAGTATTCCATTGTGTATATATAACACATGTCTTCATCCATTCGTCTGTTGATGGACACTTAGGTTGTCCTGATATTTTGGCTATTATGAATAATGCTGCTATGAGCACGAAAGTGCAGGTATCACTTTTGCATACTGATTTTATTTTCTTTGGGTATGAACTCAGTAGTGGGATTGGTGGGTTATGTGATAATTCTGTTTAGTTTTCTGAGAAACCTCTATACTACTTTCAAAACTGGTTGTGTTAATTTACAATACTAACAAGAGTGTATGAGTTTTCTATTCTTTACATCTTTGCCAATATTTATTTTTCTTTTTTAATCTATTAATATGGCCATTTATTTTGACCTGCCTATATATGTGATATACATAACATATATTAATATGTGTTAATGAAAATGCACGTAGAGACACAGTTTTATTTGATTTTCTATATTTAGTTGAGAATATTTGTGTTTGTATTTATATTTATAAGAAACATTGGTCTGCTATTTTTACTCATCAAAATTTTATTGTCAGTTTTCTGATGTTAAGGTAATGTATGCTTAATGATATTAAGGTAAATGTTGCTCTCTCAAAATAATGTAGGGAATGTTCCCTAATTTAAACATATTTGCATTGCCTTTTTTCCTCCTCTATTCTTTATCTGTTCATTTATTTCTGTCTTTGGCATGCCTGATAGGCTTTGGTTAAGTGACAGTAGTTACATATTTTAAAATTCAGAGTTTCCAGTGAGGTTTATCTTCTTCCAGAAAGGGTTCATCCTCTCACACTAGGCAGATAGAATTATTTAACACCTCCTGCCTTCACCCAGAATTAGATATGAACAACATGAAAAATTGACTGTAGCCATCAGCTGACCTCTCTGAGGTTCTCCCATCTCTGGATCCCTGAGACTAATTTTTGGCTCAAAAGTTCTCCAATGTCTTCTAACCCACAGTTTCTGTGTTTTGTTTTGTTTTGTTTTTTTTTCTTTTATTTTATTTTTTGTTGTTATTATACTTTAAGTTCTAGGGTACATGTGCATAGCGTGCAGGTTGGTTACATATGTATACTTGTACCATGTTGGTGTGCTGCACCCATTAACTCATCAGCACCCATCAATTCGTCATTTATATCAGGTATAACTCCCAATGCAATCCCTCCGACCTCCCCCCTCCCCATGATAGGCCTTGATGTGTGATGTTCCCCTTCCTGAGTCCAAGTGACCTAATCGTTCAGTTCCCACCTATGAGTGAGAACATATGGTGTTTGGTTTTCTGTTCTTGTGATAGTTTGCTAAGAATGATGGTTTCCAGCTGCATCCATGTCCCTACAAAGGATGCAAACTCATCCTTTTTTATGGCTACATAGTATTCCATGGTGTATATGTGCCACATTTTCTTAATCCAGTCTGTCACAGATGGACATTTGGGTTGATTCCAAGTCTTTGCTATTGTGAATAGTGCCGCAATAAACATACGTGTGCATGTGTCTTTATAGCAGCATGATTTATAATCCTTTGGGTATATACCCAGTAGTGGGATGGCTGGGTCATATGGTACATCTAGTTCTAGATCCTTGAGGAATTGCCATACTGTTTTCCATAATGGTTGAACTAGTTTACAATCCCACCAACAGTGTAAAAGTGTTCCTATTTCCCACATCCTCTCCAGCACCTGTTGTTTCCTGACTTTGAATGATTGCCATTCTAACTGGTGTGAGATGGTATCTCATTGTGGTTTTGATTTGCATTTCTCTGATGGCAAGTGATGATGAGCATTTTTTCATGTGTCTGTTGGCTGTATGAATGTCTTCTTTTGAGATGTCTGTTCATATCCTTTGCCCACTTTTTGATAGGGTTGTTTGTTTTTTTCTTGTAATTTGTTTGAGTTCTTTGTAGGTTCTGGATATCAGCCCTTTGTCAGATGAGTAGATTGCAAAAATTTCCTCCCATTCTGTAGGTTGCCTGTTCACTCTGATAGTAGTTTCTTTTGCTGTGCAGAAGCTCTTTAGTTTAATGAGATCCCATTTGTCAATTTTGGCTTTTGCTGCCGTTGCTTTTGGTGTTTTAGACATGAAGTCCTTGCCCATGCCTATGTCCTGAATGGTACTACCTAGGTTTTCTTCTAGGGATTTTATGGTATTAGGTCTAACATTTAAGTCTCTAATCCATCTTGAATTAATTTTCGTATAAGGAGTAAGGAAAGGATCCAGTTTCAGCTTTCTACTTATGGTAGCCATTTTCCCAGCACCATTTATTAAATAGGGAATCCTTTCCCCATTTCTTGTTTCTCTCAGGTTTGTCAAAGATCAGATGGCTGTAGATGTGTGGTATTATTTCTGAGGACTCTGTTCTGTTCCATTGGTCTATATCTCTGTTTTGGTACCAGTACCATGCTGTTTTGGTTACTGTAGCCTTGTAGTATAGTTTGAAGTCAGGTAGCGTGATGCCTCCAGCTTTGTTCTTTTGACTTAGGATTGTCTTGGCAATGCGGGCTCTTTTTTTGTTCCATATGAACTTTAAAGCCGTTTTTTCCAATTCTGTGAAGAAACTCATTGGTAGCTAGATGGGGATGGCATTGAATCTATAAATAACCTTGGGCAGTATGGCCATTTCCACGATATTGATTCTTCCTATCCATGAGCATGGTATGTTCTTCTTTGTTTGTGTCCTCTTTTATTTCATTGAGCAGTGGTTTGTAGTTCTCCTTGAAGAGGTCCTTGACATCCCTTGTAAGTTGGATTCCTAGGTATTTATTCTCTTTGAAGCAATTGTGAATGGAAGTTCATTCATGATTTGGCTCTCTGTTTCTGTCACTGGTGTATAAGAATGCTTGTGATTTTTGCACATTGATTTTGTATCCTGAGACTTTGCTGAAGTTGCTTATCAGCTTAAGGAGATTTTGGGCTGAGACGATGGGGTTTTCTAAATATACAATCATGTCATCTGCAAACAGGGACAATTTGACTTCTTCTTTTCCTAACTGAATACCCTTGATTTCTTTCTCTTGCCTGATTGCCCTAGCCAGAACTTCCAACACTATGTTGAATAGGAGCAGTGAGAGAGGGCATCTCTGTCTTGTGCCAGTTTTCAAAGGGAATTTTTCCAGTTTTTGCCCATTCAGTATGATATTAGCTGTGGGTTTGTCATAAATAGCTCTTATTATTTTGAGGTACGTTCCATCAATACCGAATTTACTGAGCATTTTTAGCATGAAGGGCTGTTGAATTTTGTCAAAAGCCTTTTCTGCATCTATTGAGATAATCATGTGGTTCTTGTCTTTGGTTCTGTTTATATGCTGGATTACGTTTATTGATTTGCGAATGTTGAACCAGCCTTGCATCCCAGGGATGAAGGCCACTTGATCATGGTGGATAAGCTTTTTGATGTGCTGCTGAATCCGTTTTGCCAATATTTTATTGAGGATTTTTGCATTGATGTTCATCAGGGATATTGGTCTAAAATTCTCTTTTTTTGTTGTGTCTCTGCCAGGCTTTGGTATCAGGATGATGTTGGCCTCATAAAATGATTAGGGAGGATTCCCTCTTTTTCTTTTGATTGGAATAGTTTCAGAAGGAATGGTACCAGCTCCTCCTTGTACCTCTGGTAGAATTCAGCTGTGAATCCATCTGGTCCTGGACTTTTTTGGTTGGTAGGCTTAATATTGCCTCAATTTCAGAGCCTGCTATTGGTCTATTCAGGGATTCAACTTCTTCCTGGTTTAGTCTTGGGAGAGTGTAAGTGTCCAGGAATTATCCATTTCTTCTAGATTTTCTAGTTGATTTGCGTAGAGGCGTTTATAGTATTCTCTGATGGTAGTCTGTATTTCTGTGGGGTTGGTGGTGATATCACCTTTATCATTTTTTATTGCGTCTATTTGATTCTTCTCTCTTCTTTATTAGTCTTGCTAGCGGTCTGTCAATTTTGTTGATCTTTTCAAAAAACCAACTCCTGGATTCATTGATTTTTTAGAGGGTTTTTTGTGTCTCTATCTCCTTCAGTTCTGCTCTGATCTTAGTTATTTCTTGCCTTCTGCTAGCTTTTGAATGTGTTTGCTCTTGCCTCTCTAGTTCTTTTAATTCTGATGTTAGAGTGTCAGTTTTAGATCTTTCCAGCTTTCTCTTGTGGGCATTTAGTGCTATAAATTTCCCTCTACACACTGCTTTAAATGTGTCCCAGAGATTCTGGTATGTTGTATCTTTGTTCTCATTGGTTTCAAAGAACATCTTTATTTCTGCTTTCATTTCGTTATGTACCCAGTAGTCATTCAGGAGCAGGTTACTCACTTTCCATGTAGTTGAGCGGTTTTGATTGAGTTTCTTAGTCCTTAGTTCTAGTTTGATTGCACTGTGGTCTGAGAGACAGTTTGTTACAATTTCTGTTCTTTGACATTTGCTGAGGAGTGCTTTACTTCCAATTATGTGGTCAATTTTGGAATAAGTGCGATGGGTGCTGAGAAGAATGTGCATTCTGTTGATTGGGGTGGAGAGTTCTATAGATGTCTATTAGGTCCGCTTGGTGCAGAGATGAGTTCAATTCCTGGATATCCTTGTTAACTTTCTGTCTCGTTGATCTGTCTAATGTTGACAGTGGAGTGTTGAAGTCTCCCATTATTATTGTATGGGAGTCTAAGTCTCTTTGTAAGTCTCTAAGGGCTTGCTTTATGAATCTGGGTGCTCCTGTATTGGGTGCATAGATATTTAGGATAGTTAGCTCTTCCTGTTGAATTGATTCCTTTACCATTATGTAATGGCCTTCTTTGTCTCTTTTGATCTTTGATGGTTTAAAGTCTGTTTTATCAGAGACTAGGATCGCACACCCTTTTTTTTTTGTTCTCCATTTGCTTGGTAGATCTTCCTCCATCCTTTATTTTGAGCCTATGTATGTCTCTGCATGTGAGATGGTCTCCTGAATACAGCAGACTGATGGGTCTTGACTCTTTATCCAGTTTGCCAGTCTGTGTCTTTTCTTTGGAGCATTTAGTCCATTTACATTTAAGGTTAATATTGTTATGTGTGAACTTGATCCTGCCATTATGATATTAACTGGTTATTTTGCTCGTTAGTTGATGCAGTTTTCTTCCTAGTCTCGATGGTCTTTACATTTTGGCATGTTTTTGCAATGGCTGGTACCGGTTGTTCCTTTCCATGTTTAGGGCTTCCTTCAGGGTCTCTTGTAAGGCAGGCCTGGTGGTGACAAAGTCTCTAAGCATTTGCTTATCTGTAAAGGATTTTATTTCTCCTTCACTGATGAAACTTAGTTTGGCTGGATATGAAATTCTGGGTTGAAAATTCTTTTCTTTAAGAAGTTTGAATATTGGCCCCCACTCTCTTCTGGCTTGTAGAGTTTCTGCCGAGAGATCTGCTGTTAGTCTGATGGCCTTCCCTTTGTGGGTAACCCGACCTTTCTCTCTGGCTACCCTTAAGATTTTTTCCTTCATTTCAACTTTGGTGAATCTGGCAATTATGTGTTTTGGAGTTGCTCTTCTCAAGGAGTATCTTTGTGGCATTCTCTGTATTTCCTGAATTTGAATGTTGGCCTGCCCTACTAGGTTGGGGAAGTTCTCCTGGATGATATCCTGAAGAGTGTTTTCCAACTTGGTTCCATTTTTTCCCTCACTTTCAGGCACCCTAATCAGACGTAGATTTGGTCTTTTTACATAATCCCATACTTCTTGCAGGCTTTGTTCATTTCTTTTTCTTCTTTTTTCTTTTGGTTTCTCTTCTCGCTTCATTTCATTCATTTGATCCTCAATCGCTAATACTCTTTCTTCCAGTTGATTGAGTCGGTTACTGAAGCTTGTGCATTTGTCACCTATTTCTCATGTCATGGTTTTCATCTCTGTCATTTCATTTATGACCTTCTCTGCATTAATTATTCTAGCTGTCAATTCTTCCACTCTTTTTTCAAGATTTTTAGTTTCTTTGCGCTGGGTACGTAATTCCTCCTTTAGCTCTGAGAAGTTTGATGGACTGAAGCCTTCTTCTCTCATCTCGTCAAAGTCATTCTCTGACCAGCTTTGATCCTTTACTGGCAATGAGCTGCACTCCTTTGCAGGGGGAGATGCACTCTTATTTTTTGAATTTCCAGCTTTTCTGCCCTGCTTTTTCCCCATCTTTGTGGTTTTATCTGCCTCTGGTCTTTGATGATGGTGACGTACTGATGGGGTTTTGGTATAGGTGTCCTTCCTGTTTGATAGTTTTCCTTCTAACAGTCAGGACCCTCAGTTGCATGTCTGTTGGAGATTGCTTGAGGTCCACTCCAGACCCTGTTTGCCTGGGTATCAGCAGCAGAGGTTGCAGAAGATAGAATATTGCTGAACAGCGAGTGTACCTGTCTGATTCTTCCTTTGGAAGCTTCCTCTCAGGGGTGTACTCCACCCTGTGAGGTGTGGGGTGTCAGACTGCCCCTAGTGGGGGATGTCTCCCAGTTAGGCTACTCAGGGGTCAGGGACCCACTTGACCAGGCAGTCTGTCCCTTCTCTGATCTCACCCTCCGTGTTGGGAGATCCACTGCTCTCTTCAAAGCTGTCAGGCAGAGTTGTTTTCGTCTGTAGAGGTTTCTCCTGCTTTTTTTGTTGTTGTTTAGCTGTGCCTTGTCCCCAGAGGTGGAGTCTACAGAGACAGGCAGGTTTCCTTGAGCTGCTATGAGCTCCACCCAGTTCGAGCTTCCCAGCGGCTTTGTTTACCTACTTAAGCCTCAGCAATGGTGGGCGGCCCTCCCCCAGCCTCGCTGCTGCCTTGCAGTTAGATCGCAGACTGCTGTGCTAGCAATGAGGGAGGTTCCGTGGCCGTGGGACCCTCCAGGCCAGGTGTGGGATACAATCTCCTGGTGTGCCCGTTTGCTCAAAGTGCAGTATTGGGGTGGGAGTCACCCGATTTTCCAGGTGTTTTGTGTCTCAGTTCCCCTGGCTAGGAAAAGGGACTCCCTTCCCCCTTGTGCTTCTCAGGTGAAGCGATGCCTCGCCCTGCTTCAGCTCTCGCTGGTCAGGCTGCAGCAGCTGACCAGCACCGATTGTCCGGCACTCCCCAGTGAGATGACCCCAGTACCTCAGTTGAAAATGCAGAAATCACCGGTCTTCTGTGTCGCTCGCGCTGGGAGTTGGAGACTGGAGCTGTTCCTATTCGGCCATCTTGCTCTGCCCCCAGTTTCTGTGTTTAATCAGACTTTTAGTTGCTACTCTAATAGCTACTCCATTTCACTTGAAGCCAGCACATATGACTAGTATTATTTGAAAAATAAGATAGCCGGGAGGCAGAAGTTGGAGTGAGCCATCATTGTGCCCCTGCACTCCAGTCTGGGCAATGAAGCAAGACTCCATCTATTAGATAGATAGATAGATAGATAGATAGATAGATAGATAAAGTAGCTAGCTAGCTAGCTAGCTAGATAGATAGATAGATAGATAGATAAATTTTAAAAAGATAACTAAATTTCTCGTTTGAAAGAAAAAATGGATTGTGAGTTTGCTGAGGTTGAAATTACTACTGTCGTCTTCTGGGTAAGAAGGAATTCTGAATATCTGTGCTGTGCCATATGGAAGCAACTAGCCACAGGTACCTATTGAGTACTACAAATGTGATTAATACAACTGCACAACTGAATTTAAAACTGCCTTTACTTGTAATTACTTTAAATATAAATATAAATAGCCATGAATCACTATGGCTCCTGTGTTAGACAATGCAGATCTAAGGTTTTTTTCACTAATACAGGGTTAGAAATCCTTCATCCTCACTCTGTGATACTAAAATCCTGAAAAATTAAAGGCAAATTAAGTTATTCGTAATTTTATTTGATGGCCAAGACTTTAAGTGAAGTGAAATGAATCCATTTATGTCCCTTACTCATCCACCTTTGTGTAATTACTAATATTTTTCTACAGAAGTATCAAGATGTTTGATTATATTTTATCATCCACATTACTGGAAGTTTCCAAAATCTGTAGAAAATATAACAATATATTTTTAAAGTCAAACAGTTCTGAATTAGAAAACATATTGGACTCCAGGTATTTCAGATAAAGGATTGTGTACTTATACCTCCATGAAGACAAATAATCATATCCCGAGTTAAAGCAGAAAAGTGGGAAGAGGGTATGATTGACCACCACCTCCCACCCACAGATAATTTTAAAATGAATGGTAAAAATAATTTTGAGAAAGGACAATTTCCTCCAAGTTGTAAAAAATTATGTGGATTTTATGTGCCCAAATTATGTCTCTCCTTGGGTTTTCATATGATTTTCCTTCCAGGAAAATACATGATCAGAGTCACAGTTGCATGCATAGAGAAGAAGGTTGAAGGAGTGTCATTTATGAACACAGCATTCTCCCTTTGGCTTTTCTAAATAAATTGGGTTCTGTCTCATGCAAACGGTGCCCTGAAAATGGAAAATTCAAGCAGGTGTTCCAAAACACAAGTGACCTGTATTAAGTCAAGTTTAGCCTAAAGGTATCTGTTTACATGTTTTCATGTCAGTCCAAAGGTTTCTCTATAGATAGTGGACTCTGACCTGCCTGAACATGTAAACAAACTGTAACCTACTCTTGTACCAATTACCAAGTTTCAGCTAATCAAAGGCAACCAATTGCTCCAACTATGTCCAACTGATAAGCTGTAACCAATCTAGCTGTTTCTGCACTTCACTTCCATTTCTTATACATCACGTCTCTTTTTCTGCCCATAAATCCCCTGTGACTACATGGGAATACAGAGTTTCTCTGAAGCTATTCTAGCTTAAGTGGCTGCCCAATTTACGAATATTCTTTGCCCAGTTAAACTTTGTTAAATATAATCTGCCTGTAGGTTTTAATTTTAACAAATGTTGTCTGAAGTGGGATCCAAAGTGGATATTTTAGTGACCCCCAAAACATCAAATGACCAAATGAGGTTCCTGCCATGTTGATTCACGTCCATTACTTTCTCACAGCTACTGGGGATTGTGGTTAAATTCTCTCTTGGATTACAAAGCTCTACAGATTTGTATTTTGAGCTATCTGTGTTTGAACACATTTTTAATCCAAGCTGGGTTTAACAGTCACAACAAAAACCAGATTAAATTAAAATTCAGATTAAATGTAATCATTAACTGGCTTGGAGGCAGTTAGAGGCCTTAAATGCCTGATTTGGTCTTACAGAAACTGACAGTAAATGGAAATACTGAAACAGGTGTGAAGTTCAGTTTTCATAAATTGCACAGTTTTTTGTATGTGTGTTCTATACCCTTTGTTTCTTTTTCTTGCATAGTTAGGTGGGGAAAAATCATTGACTAAAGTGATCAAGAGGAATCTGAGAGCCAAAGCCAACATTTAACATAAAAATAAGATTCTTAATATCTAAAGAAATGAATAATCTACCTTCTGGCTATGCCTACCTATACCTGTATAATTATTAGGTTCCTAAAACAATAAATGCTTACAAAACTGACAATTACTACAAATGATATTTAATTACAGTAAAATGTTCCAATGAAGAACACTATACTTTAAAAACTACATTTAAAATGATAGCTTCCAAATTAGTCTCATCCAGGGATGCCTATTGATACGCAAGTACTTCTAAAGAGTTTTCCATATGTGTACTGCATCATTTAAAAGGCTTTCTAAAAGATAAATAAAAGGTTTAAATGAATAATTAATAAAAATGTTGCATATGCTACATATGCTGATTCTCTTGGAAAAGGCAGAGCAAAATGGCAGAAGAGAAGGCAAAATTAGTTGAACCCTAATAGTAATATGTTTTAACAACATATTACTAAAGAGACACTAAAGAGATAGAAAAAAAAAATCTTGACTCTCCAATCACCCGTTTCCCACTTCTGAACCTTATAAGGAAATGAAGTACTTATATGTGCTACAAAATCAATGAATCTTGAAAACATTATGCAAGTGAAAGAAGCCAGAAACAAAAGATCAATTACCATATGATTCTGTATATGTAAAATGTCCAGAATAGCAAATCTATAGATGCAGAAAGTAAATTAGCATTGCCTAGAGCTGGAGAGTTTGGGAACAATAGGAAGTGACTGTGAAACATATTGGTTATCTTTTCAGGTTGAAAGAACTGTTCTAAAATTGATTTCTGTGGTGGCTGCACAGCTCTATGAAAATAATAAAACCATGAATTTAACTTAAAATATGTGAAGAAATGGTATATGAATTTTACTTAATAAAAATATTATGTAAATGGAACAAAAAGAAAAAAGTTGTATTCTGAAGACCATAGTGAGGTCTAAGGAGCAATGCAGTTTTAAAAGACAGTAATGAGAAAATAGCCACTGGTAACTGAAATATCAGAGACCTTACAGTTCTTCTTAACCTTGGATTAGTGGAGAGGCTCCATAGCATTAAGAAAACCCATATAAATGTGTGAAAACTACTGGGAACTCATGTAGGGACATTCTTCTGGTAAGGTGTTCATACATTTAATGAGATTCTAAAATTAATTGATTTCCAAAGGATGAGAATCATTGACCTTGGAGAAAGAAGGTGAAGAGTAGGAATAATTTGCTTCTTTCCTCTCCAATTGTATCAAACTATTCCATTCTAGATGGTTACTTCGTTCCATCTAGAACATATAATTTGAGTGGTACTGCTCACATTCATGGACAATTCTTTGAAAGTCACCTTCATCAGCATTGTCAACTCATTGCCATTTTCACTGACTGCTGATTCCTCATTTCTTTCCAGTACTATGAAGTGATTGAAGAAAATAATGGTGGCCTTAGGGAAAAACTGTCTCGTCTAGAGTTAGCTGTTTTCAGTTTGTTCTGGATTGGGTCTCTCCCCAGTTTAAAGAAGACTTTGCACCTACATGTATCCTTATAACATCTATATTACTCTTATCCCAGTGTCCAAACTGACTCTACTATTATTCAAATTCATGATCCAAACATTTCCCTTCTTGGTTTAATTTATCAAATACGATATCTAGTATCATTAAATAAAATTTCCCACGTGGCTCCTGTTATTTGACACTCATGTGCTCCTCTAACTACAGCTAATATTTATACATCATTGAGAATATGGCAACATGAACAACAGGACTTTATTTATTACTTTTTGTTTGTTTTTTTATTATACTTTAAGTTCTAGGGTACATGGGCACAGCATGCAGAATTGATACATAGATGTACATGTGCCATGTTGGTTTGCTGCACCCATCAACTCATCATTTACATCAGGTATTTCTCCTAATGCTATCCATCCTCAAGCCCCCACCCCCCAAAAGGCCCTGGTATGTGATGCCTCCTGCCCTGTGTCCAAGTGTTCTCATTGTTCAATTCCCACATATGAGTGAGAACATGATGTGTTTGGTTTTCTGTCCTTGTGATAGTTTGCTGAGAATGATGGTTTCCAGCTTCATCCATGTCCCTGAAAAGGACATGAACTCATTCATTTTTATGACTGCATAGTATTCCATGTTGTATATGTGCCACGTTTTCTTAATCCCGTCTATCACTGATGGACCTTTGGGTTGGTTCAAGTCTTTGATATTGTGAATAGTGCTGCAATAAACATATGTGTGCATGTGTCTTTATAGTAACATGATTTATAATCCTTTGGGTATATACCCAGTAACGGGATCACTGGGTCAAGTGGTATTTCTGGTTCTAGATCCTTGAGGAATCGCCACACTGTCTTCCACAATGGTTGAACTAATTTACACTCCCACCAACAGCATAAAAGCATTCCTGTTTCTCCACATCCTCTCCAGCATCTGTTGTCTTCTGACTTTTTAACGATCACCATTCTAACTGGTGTGGTTTTCATTTGCATTGCTGTGATGACCAATGATGATGAGCATTTTTTTCATGTGTCTGTTTCATGTGCATAGATGTCTTCTTTTGAGAAGTGTCTGTTCATATCCTTTGCCCACTTTTTGATGGGATTGTTTGTCTTTTTCTTGTAAATTTGTTTGAGTTCTTTGTAGATTCTGGATATTAGCCCTTTGTCAGATGAACGTATTGCAGAAATTTTCTCCCATTCTGTAGGTTGCCTGTTCACTCTGATGGTAGTTTCTTTTGCCATGCAGAGGCTCTTTAGTTTAATTAGATCCCATTTGTCTATTTTGGCTTTTGTTGCCATTGCTTTTGTTGTTTTAGTCATGAAGTCCTTGCCCGTGCCTATGTCCTGAATGGTATTGCCTAGATTTTCTTCTAGGCTTTTTATGGTTTTGAGTCTAACATTTAAGTTGTTAATCCATCTAGAATTAATTTGTGTATACTTTGTAAGGAAGGGATCCAGTTTCAGCTTTCTACATATGGCTAGCCAGTTTTCCCACCACCATTTGTTAAATAGGGAATCCTTTCCCCCATTTCTTGTTTTTGTCAGGTTTGTCAAAGATCAGATGGTGGTAGATGTGTGGTGTTATTTCTGAGGCCTCTCTTCTGTTCCATTGGTGTATATATCTGTTTTGGTACCAGTACCATGCTGTTTTGGGTACCATAGCCTTATAGTATAGTTTGAAGTCAGGTAGCGTGATGCCTCCACCTTTGTTCTTTTTGCTTAGGATTGTCTTGGCAATGCGGGCTCTTTTTTGGTTCCATACAAAGTTTAAAGTAGTTTTTCCCAATTCTGTGAAGAAAGTCATTGGTAGCTAGATGGGGATGGCATTGAATCTATAAATTACCTTGGGCAGTATGGCCATTTTCACGATATTGAATCTTCCTATCTATGAGTATGGAATGTTCTTCCATTTGTTTGTGTCCTCTTTTATTTCATTGAGCAGTGGTTTGTAGTTCTCCTTGAAGAGTTCCTTCGCATCCCTTGTAAGTTGGATTCCTAGGTATTTAATTCTCTTTGTAGGAATTGTGAATGGGAGTTCACTCATGATTTGGCTCTCTGTTTGTTTATTATTGGTATATACGAACACTTGCGATTTTTGCACATTGATTTTGTATCCTGAGACTTTGCTGAAGTTGCTTATCAGCTTAAGAGGATTTTGGTCTGAGACGATGGGGTTTTCTCAATACACAATCATGTCATCTGCAAACAGGGACAATTTGACTTTTTCTTTTCCTAATCGAATACACTTTATTGCTTTCTCTTGCCTGATTGCCCTGGCCAGAACTTCCAACACTATGTTGAATAGGAGTGGTGAGAGAGGGCATCCTTGTCTTGTGCCAGTTTTCAAAGGGAATGCTTCCAGTTTTGCCCATTCACTATGATACTGCTGTGGGTTTGTCATAAATAGCTCTTATTATTTTGTTATACATTCCATCAATACCTAGTTTACTCAGAGTTTTTAGCATGAAGGGCTGTTCAATTTTGTCAAAGGCCTTTTCTGCATCTATTGAGATAATCATGTGGTTTTTATCATTGGTTCTGTTTACATGATGGATTACATTTATTGATTTGCGTCCCAGGAATGAAACTGACTTGATTGTAGTGGATACGCTTTTGGATGTGCTGCTGCATTCAGTTTGCCAGTATTTTATTGAGGATTTTTGCATAAATGTTCATCAGGTTATTGATGTAAAATTATCTTTTTTCATTGTGTCTCTGCCAGGCTTTGGTATCAGGATGATACTAGCCTCATAAAATGAGTTAGGGAGGATTCCTTCTCTTTCTGTTGATTGGAATAGTTTCAGAAGAAATGGTACCAGCTCCTCTTTGTACCTCCGGTAGCATTCGGCTGTGAATCCTTCTGGTTTTGGACTTTTTTTTTTTTGGTTGGTAGGCTATTAATTATTGCCTCAATTTCAGAGTCTGTTATAGGTCTATTCAGAAATTCAACTTCTTCCTGATTTAGTATTGGAAGGTTGAATCTGTCCAAGAATTTACCCATTTCTTCTAGATTTTCTAGTTTATTTGCATAGAGGTGTTTATAGTATTATCTTATGGTAGTTTGTATTTCTATGAGATCCGTGGTGATATTGCATTTATCATTTTTTATTGCATCTATTTGATTCTTCCCTCTTTTCTTCTTTATTAGTCTTGCTAGCAGTCTATCAATTTTGTTGATCTTTTCAAAAAACCAGCTCCTGGATTTATTGATTTTTTGAAGGGTTTTTTGTGTCTCTATGTTTTTCAGTTCTGCTCTGATCTTAGTTATTTCTTGCCTTCTGCTATCTTTTGAATTTGTTTGCTCTTGGTTTTCTAGTTCTTTGAATTGTGATGTTAGGGTGTCGATTTTAGATCTTTCCTGCTTTCTTTTGTGGGCATTTACTGCTATAAATTTGCTGCTACACACTGCTTTAAATGTATCCCAGAGATTCTGATACATTGTGTCTTTTTTCTCATTGGTTTCAAAGAACATCTTTATAACTGCCTTCATTTCGTTATTTACCCAGTAGTCATTCAGGAATATGTTGTTCAGCTTTCATGTAGTTGTGTGGTTTTGAGTGAGTTTCTGAATTCTGAGTTCTCACTTGATTGCACTGTGGTCTGGGAGACAGTTTGTTGTGATTTCTGTCCTTTTACATTGGCTGAGGAGTGCTTTAATTCCAATTATGTGGTCAATTTTAGAAGAAGTATGATGTGGTGCTGAGAAGAATGTATATTCTGTTGATTTGGGGTGGAAAGTTCTGTAGATTTCTATTAGGTCTGCTTGGTGCAGAGTTGATTTCAAGCCCTGGATATCCTCATTACCTTTCTGTCTCATTGGTCTGTATAATATTGACAGTGGGATGTTAAAGTCTCCCATTATTATTGTGTGGGAGTCTAAGTCTCTTTGTAGGTCTCTAAGGACTTCCTTTATGAATCTAGGTGCTCCTGTATTGGCTGCATGTATATTTAGAATAGTTAACTCTTCTTGTTGCATTGATACATTTAACATTATGTAATGCCCTTCTTTGTCTCTTTTGATATTTGTTGGTTTAAAATCTGTTTTATCAGAGACCAGGAATGCATTCCTGCTTTTTTTTTCTTTGCTTTCCATTTGCTTGGTAAATCTTCCTCCCTCCCTTTATTTCGAGTCTGTGTCTTTGCATGTGAGATGGGTCTCCTGAATACAACACACTGATGGTTCTTGACTCTTTATCCAACTTGCCAGTCTGTGTCTTTTAATTGGAGCATTTAGCACATTTACATTTAAAGTTAATATTGTTATGTGTGAATTCAATCCTGTCATTATAATGTTTCCTGGTTATTTTGCCTGTTAATTGATGCCGTTTCTTCCTAGCATCAATGGTCTTTACAATTTGGCATGTTTTTGTAGTGGCTGGTGCTGGGTTTTGTTTCTTTTCATGTTTAGTGCTTCCTTCAGGAGCTCTTGTAAGGCAGGCCTGGTGTTGACAAAATCTCTCAGCATTTGTTTGTCTGCAAAGTATTTTATTTCTCCTTCACTTATGAAGGTTAATTTGGCTGGATATGAAGTTCTGTATTGAAAGTTCTTTAAGAATGTTGAATATTGGCCCCACTCTCTTATGGCTTGTAGGGTTTCTGCACAGAGATCCACTGTTAGTCTAATGGGCTTCCCTTTGTGGGTAACCTGACCTTTCTCTTTGGCTGCCCTTAATATTTTTTCCATATTTCAACCTTGGTGAATCTGACACTTATGTGTCTTAGGGTTGCTCTTCTCAGGGAGTATCTTTACAGTGTTCTCTGTATTTCCTGAATTTGGATGTTGGCCTGCCTTGCCAGACTGGGCAAGTTCTCCTGGATAATATCCTGAAGAATGTCCTCCAACTTGGTTCCATTCTCCCCATCACTTTCAGGTACACCAATCAAACGTAGATTTGGTCTTTTCACATGGTCCCATATTTCTTGGAGGCTCTGTTCATTTCTTTTTACTCTTTTTTCTCTAATCTTGTCTTCTTGCTTTATTTCATTAATTTGATCTTCAATCACTAATACCCTTTCTTCCACTTGATTGAATCAGCTATTGAAGGTTGTGCATGCATCACGAAGTTTTCATGCCATGGTTTTCATCTCTATCAGATCATTTAAGGTCTTCTCTACATTGTTTATTCTAGTTAGCCATTCATCTAACCTTTGTTCAAGGATTTTAGCTTCCTTGAGATGGGTTTGAACATGCTCCTTTAGCTCAGATAAGTTTGTTATTTTCGACCTTCTGAAGCCTACTTCTGTCAACTCGTCAAAGTCATTCTCTGTCCAGGTTTGTTCCACTGCTGGCGAGGAACTGTGATCCTTTCAAGGAGAAGAGGTGGTCTGGTTTTTAACTTTTCAGCTTTTTTTGCTGAAAATTTAAATTTTCAGCTTTTCTGCTCTGGTTTTTCCCATCTTTGTGGTTTTATCTACCTGTGGTCTTTGATGTTGGTGACCTACAGATGGGGTTTTGGTGTAGACATTCTTTTTGTTAATGTTGATGCTATTCCTTTCTGTTTGTTAGTTTTGCTTCTAACAGTCAAGTCCCTCAGCTGCAGGTCAATTGGAGTTTGCTGGAGGTCCACTCCAGACCCTGTTTGCCTGGGTATCACCAGCAGAGGCTGTGGAACAGCAAATATTGCTGCCTGATTCTTCCTCTGGAAGCTTTGTCCCAGAGGGGAACCCACCTATATGAGGTGGCCCCTACTAGGACATGTCTCCCAGTTAGCCTACACGGGTGTCAGGGAACCACTTGAGGAGGCAGTCTGTCTGTTCTCAGAGCTCAAACACTGTGCTAGGAGAATGGCTGCTCTCTTCAGACCTGTCAGACAGAGAAGTCTAAGTCTGCAGAAGTTGTTTGCTGCCTTTTGTTCAGCTATGCCCTGTCCTCAGAGGTGGAGTCTATAGAGGCAGTGGGGTTGCTGAGCTGTGGTGAGCTCTGCCCAGTTCAAGCTTCCTGGCTGCTTTGTTTACCTACTCAAACCTCTGCAATAGCGAACACCCCTCCCCAAGCCAGGCTGCTGCCTCACAGTTTGATCTCAGACTGCTGCACTAGCAGTAAGCAAGGCTCCGTGGCCATGGGACCCACTGAGCCAACCATGGGAGAGAATCTCCTTGTCTGCTGGTTGCTAAGACCTTGGGATAAGCACAGTATTTGGGCGGGAGTATCCCATTTTTCCAGGTACAGTCTGTCATGGCTTCCCTTGGCTAGGAAAGGGAAATCCCCTAACACCTTGTGCTTCCTGGGTGAAGCGACTCCCTGTCCTGCTTCAGCTTGCCCTCCATGGTCTGCACCCACTATCCAACCAATCCCAGTGAGATGAACCACTTACCTTAGCTGGAAATGCAGAAATCACATGTCTTCTGCATTGATCATGCTGGGAGCTGCAGATGAGAGCTGTTGCTATTCGGCCATCTTGGAATGGAGAGCCAGGCTTTATTCTAGAATTTACATTTCCATAGTCCAGACTTCCTTGAAGACAGAGGCCAAAGAGAGGAACAATCTCATAATCTGGTCCCTGAGTTCTGTTTTCATGGTATAGATCATTCTACAGAACTCCTAGTATAATTTTCTCTAATAATTATCCACATTCAACTCTTTTTCTGGTGCATACCTGACCAAATAAAAATTCTCCACGCCAACCTTCAGGCTTGCACGTTATTGAAAGACATCCCCAACTCCATATCTATTCAAATTCATTTTTGTTTCCACTCAATTAAGGTTTCTTTCCTCCATCTTTTTGCCACCAAATACCTCTGGACCTCTCATCATACTGCAAGACAATAGTGGCAAACATATGGCTCTGGCCAGCCACATAGTCAGCCCTTGTCATGAAGAATCCATTTGTTCATTCTGCTTGTCAGCATGAATTCACAAAACTCTGACTCATCGTCTGAGTGCAGCTTTCAGGGAGAATAACTTGAAAGCTATAAGCAGGATACAGTACAGGTCTCTACGAATCTTTCCTGAATTATGGCATTTTAAAAATAAATAAGTTTAATGATTATACCCCTTGCCTTTTTCTATACCTAAGATAATATCTGACCAGTTTATTAATAATGCATCTGTAATTTATAAGTAGATGTACCTTTACATTGAAACTTTGATGAAGTTTTGCTCTAAAGTAACTTCTAACCACATTTGATGTAACTTCTGAGCACATGCAGAATCTCCACTACCAGTATATAAGCTCTTGACTGAAACACTGCTTTGGAGTATTTTAACAGAAACTCTGAAAGACTACCCTAGATCACAGTCCTCAGGAAGACTCTGAATAAAATTAACTTTAATTCTTTAAAAGCAAAGTGTTTTTCTTTAGTTGACAGCACCATTCTACTCATCCAAAATCCCCTCTCCTATGTTTCATGCAAATATTTAAAGATCTACATCAAACCTCAGGGATTACAGGAGGCCCTCCTAGGTTTAACCCCTCCTTCCTTCTCTTCCATGTGCTGTGTGATATGATTATGCCTATATTTCAATTTATATTTGTATTTTTTAACTTGTTTGTATTTCCATTTCACCTGACATATGCATTATGTCTTTCTTAGATTATTAGTAACTAAAAACAGTGTAATTAGTATATTCTAATTATTTAACAATTTAATTTTTAATTATTCCATGAAGCTTAGGCCACATGCATATACACAATAGGTGCTTGTCAAACACTTCTGGATTGATCATCTCAATGTCTCCAATAAGTACAGAACTAATAAATAAGCCACAAAAATATAGGCAAGGAAATAACATTTTACATGTCCCATGTTGATACAAAAATTAATAAAATCTCATGGATTGGTACTGCTTAGGAATTATTGATGTTCTTTTATTTTTCCAAAAAATAACTTTTAACACAAGTAAAATGTTTACATACTTTATTGTGTTTATTTTTATATAATTCAAATTTTTTATTTTTTACTTAATGTTTTAGTATTTAAAAAATTCTGTGGGTACATAGTAGATGCACGTATTTGTGGGGTACATGGGATGTTTTGAAATAGCCATGCAATGTGAAATAAGCACATCATGAAGAATGGGGTATCTATCCCCCAAGCATTTATCATTTCAGTTACAAAAACCTGATTTCATTCTTTATATTATTTTAGAATATAGAATTAAGTTATTATTGAGTATAGTCACCCTACTCTTCTATCAAATAGTAGTTCTTATTTATTCTTTCTATTTTTGGTGCACATAAACTATACCCACCTTTCCTTGAGCCCCTCACCACCCTTCCCAGCCTCTGGTAACCATCCTTCTACTTTCTATGTTCAATCAGTTCAATTGATTTGATTTTTAGATGTCACAAATAAATGAGAATATGTGATCTTTCTTTCTGTGCTTGGTTTATTTTGCTTAACCTAATGATCTCCAGTTTTCATCCATGTTGCTACAAATGACTGGATGTCATTCATTTTTATGG
This sequence comes from Trachypithecus francoisi, assembly GCF_009764315.1. Classification (NCBI taxonomy): domain Eukaryota; kingdom Metazoa; phylum Chordata; class Mammalia; order Primates; family Cercopithecidae; genus Trachypithecus; species Trachypithecus francoisi. The sequence continues at coordinate 36,772,965 of NW_022681442.1, read as the reverse complement.
CTAAAAAGTACTTCATTGTGTATATATATACACCATGTTTTCTTTATCCATTCATCTGTTGATGGATGCTTAGGTTACTTCCAGATCTGGAATACTATAAACGGTGCTGCAGCAAAAATGGGAGTGCAGCTATCTCTTCAATATTCTGATTTCCTTTTTCTTGGGTATATACCCAGCAGTAGGATACCTGGATCATAGGGTAACTCTATTTTTGTTTTTTTGAATAACCTCTAAACTTTTCTCCATAGTGGTTGTACTAATTTACATTCTCACCAACAGTGTACCTGGGTGCCCTTTTGTACACATTCTCACCAGCATTTGTTATTGCCTGTCTTTTGGATGTAAGTCATTTTAACTGGGATGAGGTAATATCTCATTGTACTTTTGATTTTCATTTCTGTGATGATAATTGACATTGAGCACCTTTTCGTATGCCTGTTGCCCATTTGTATTTCTTCTTCTGAGAAATGTCTATTCAAAATTTTGCAAATTTTTAGATGGGATTATTAGATTTTTTTCTATAGAGATGTTTGAGCTTCTTGTACATTTTGGTTATTAATCCCTTGCCAGATGAGTAGCTTGCAAATATTTTCTCCCATTCTGTGGGTTGTCTCTTCAGTTTGTTGATTTTATTTGCAGTGCAAAAGATTTTTAACTTGATTTGATACCATTTGTCCATGTTTGCTTTGGTTGCCTGTGCTTGTGGGGTATTGCTCAAGAAATCTTTGCCCAGACAAATGTCACGGAGATTTTCTCAAATGCTTTCTTGTAGTAGTTTAATACTTTGAAGTCTTAAATTTAAGTCTTTAATCTATTTTGATTTGATTTTTGTATATGGCAAGAGATAGGGGTCTGGTTTCAATCTTTTGCATATGGCTATCCAGTTTTCTGAGCACCACTTATTGTAGAGACTGTCTTTCACCCCATGTATGTTCTTGGCACTCTTGTCAAAAAGCAATTTACTGTAGGAGCATGGATTTATTTCTGGGTTCTCTGTTCTGCTCCATTGGTCTATGTGTCTGTTTTTATATTAGTGCCATGCTGTTTGGGTTACTACAGCTCTGCAGTAGAATTTAAAGTCTGGTAATGTTATTTTTGCTTAGAATAGCTTTGACTATTCTGGGTGTTTTATGGTTCTATATAAATTTTAGAATTTCTTTCTGTTTCTGGGAAGACTTTCATTGGTATTGTTACAGGAATTTCATTGAATCTGTAGCAATGCAAGGAACTGCATTGCTTGGGCAGTGTATTTTAACAATATATATTTTTACAAAATGGATTCTTACAATCAATGAACATGAAATATTTTTTTACTTTTTTGTGCTATCTTCAATTTCCTTCATCAATGTCTTATAGTTTTTATTATAGAGATCTTGTACTTTTGTTAATTCCTAGCTATTTAATTTTCTGTGTGGCTCTCATAAATGGGATTACTATATTTCTTTTTCACATTGTTTACTGTTAGCATAAAGAAATGTCACTAAATTTTACATGTTGACTTTGTATCCTGCAACTTTACTAAATTTGATTATCAGTTCTAATAGTTTTCTTGTGGTGTCTTTAGGTTTTTCCCAATATAAGATTGCATCATCTGCAAACAAGAATAATTTGACTTTTTTTTCCAACTGGGATGCCTTTGATATTTTTCTTTTGTCTGATTTCTCTAGCTAGGACTTCCACTAATATATTGACTAACTATGGTGAAAGTGGGCATCCTCATCTTGTTCCAGATCTTAGAACAAAAGCTTTCTGTCTTTTCCCATTCAGTATGTACTAGTCGTTGGTCTGTCATATATGCTTTTTATTATGTTGAGGTATGTTTCTTCTATTCCCGGTTTTGTGAGAGTCTTTATCATCAAGGGATGTTAAATTTCATCAAATACTTTTCAGCATCAATTAAATGATCATATTGTTTTTATTCTTCAATCTGTTGATACAATGTATTATACTGATTTGCATATGTTGAACCATTTTTGCATCTCATGAATAAATGACTTGCTCATGATGGACAACATTTGTAATGTACTGTTGAATTCAGTTTGCTAGAATTTTGTTGAAGATTTTTGCATCAATGTTTATCAGTGATATTGCTCTGTAGATTTTTTTTGTATGAATCTTTGATTGGTTCTGGTATCAAGATAATACTGGCTTCCTAGAATGACTTTGGAAGTATTCCCTCTTCTTCTATTTTTTGGAACAGTTTGAGTAGGACTGGTATTACTTCATCTTTAAATGTTTGGTAATATCCAGCAGTGAAGACATCAGGTCCTGAGCTTTTCTTTATGGGAAAACTTTTTATCATGACATTGATCTTATTAGCTGTTACTGATCTGTTCAGGTTTTGGATTTTCTCCTAATTCCATCTGGGTAGGTTGTTTGTATCTAGGAATTTTTCCATTTCTTTTAGATTTTTAAATTTATTGGCATATAGTTGGTCATAGTAGTCACTAATGATCTCCTGAATTTCTGAAGTATCAATTGTAATGTTTCCTTTTTCATTTCTGACTTTATCTATTTGGATCTTATCTCTTTTTTTTGTTCATCTGGTTAAAGGTTTGTCAATTTTGTTTAAATTTTAAAAAAACTTTTTGTTTCATTGATTATTTTGTAATTTTGTAAATTTAATTGTATTTATTTATGCCTTGATATTTACCATTTCTTTTCTTCTATTAATTTTAGGTTTGGTTTACTCTTTTTTAGTTCTTTAAGATGTATTGTTAGATTGTTTAGTTGAAGTTTTTTCTCTTTTTTGATGTAGGCACTTAATAGCTACAAACGTTCCTCTTAGTACTGCTTTTACTCTATCCCATAGGTTTTTGTATAATGTGTTTCCATTAACATTTCTTTCAAAAATTTTTGAATTTCTTCCTTAATTTGCTCATTGACCCACTGGTCATTAGGGAGCATATTGTTTAATTTACACATGTATTTGTATAATTTTCTAAATTCCTCTTGTTATTAATTTCTAGTTTTATTCCATTGTGGTCAGAGAAGAGGCTTATTTTTTCAATTTTTTGACAACATTTTAAGGCTTGTTTTGGTACATAACGTGTGGTCTATTCTTGGAGGAGCCTTTATTAAACAAACGTATAGCACATAAGGAACACAATATGCAAACCTGAATGGGAGATGGAATTCAGTGAGCATAAGGAGCTATGTATCATTAGGATTATATACATTGCTAGATAACTAATGGCAATGCTTGTGCAAAGGTATGTCCTGTAGAGATATTATCATATTTATTTTAAATTGGTCAGTATAATTATTTCTAAGCTGTTTTATAAGGAAAAATTAAGTTTTTGTCAAGACTCCAGTTACACAATGTTTAACCCTCATGTTTTTAGGGACTCTGATAATTGACAGAGAATGTTCACACTCATTATTTCACTTTTGATTCTCTCAATTACCTTCACCTATGGTAAAATCATCCCCATTTTAAAGAAGAAGAAATCAAGACTCAGAGACTTATCATCTTAGCCAAGAACATGGTGTCTGCAAGTTGCAGAGCAGAGGCTAGTACCCATAACCTTTGCACCTCAAAAGCTTCTCTCTAAGTAAATTGTTCAGTTCAACATTCATGATGGTGTACTGTGATACACCGTTTCATTATTTTCTCTAAACAGTAACTTTCAAAATAAACATTGAGTTAATCATTACAGGACCAGTTGATTAAAAAGGGGGTGAAGAAAGTTTGATTTGGTAACTTTTTGAACTTGCATGAACCCAGGTCTTGGTGAACTTTTATACTAGAACAAAGATAAGCAGCAATTTGATGCCTGATTCACATTGCTCTAAATTCTGAAAGAAACACATTCCTTTATTATGGTTAAAATGAAAACTGGCTCTCTTTAGATCATCAGCTTTTTTCCCTAAGAGATGCAGGTCTCTCTTCTCCCCCTCCTTCCTAGCATAAGACTCCTGCCTGTATCATTTTATAAAATGAGAGAATTACAGATAACTGTAATTAGAGATAGAAGGAACCTCAGTGACTCACTCTTCTAATTCCCTACTTTATCTTTAGCAGTAAGGAATGCATGTCTCAGTGAGGTGAAGTGTTACCTATGAATGAGAATAAGACATTGTTTTCAAATCCAGCTTTCCAATTCCCTGTTCAGTGACTTTTCACATCAATAAGATTTTCCATCACTGCCTAAATGAATGGACAAGATATCATTAGCATGAAGTGCTCCACAAAAAGAATCATCAACCTTGCTTGACAAGAGTTGTTTGTTTTTTTTGTTTAAATTTTAAGTTCCAGGATACATGTGCAGAATGTACAGGTGTGTTACATATGGGTAAACATGTGCCATAGTGGTTTACTGCATCTATCAACCCATAACCTATGTATTAAGCCCCACATGCGTTCGTTTTATTCTGATGCTCTCCCTCTCCCCACTGCCCCTGACAGGCTTCAGTGTGTGTTGTTCACCTTTCTGTGTCCACATGTTCACATTGTTCAGCTCCCACTTATGAGTGAGAACATGTGTGTTTGTTTTTCTGTTCCTGTGTTAGTATGCTGAGGTTAATGGCTTCTAGCTTCATGCATGTCCCTGTAAAGGACATGATCTCTTTGCTTTTTGTGGTTGCCTAGTATTCCATGATATATATGTACCACATTTTATTTATCCACCCTATCATTGATGGGCATTTGGGTTGATTCTATGTTTTTGCTATTGTGAATAGTGCTGCAATAAACATATGTGTACATATATCTTTATAATAGAATGATTTATATTCCTTCGGGTATGTGCCCAGTAATAGGATTGCTGGGTCAAATAGTACTTGTGGTTGTAGCTCCTTGAGGAATTACCACACTGTCTTCCACAATAGTTGAACTAAATTACCTTCCCATCAACAGTGTATTTTTCCACAGCCTCACTAGCATCTGTTGTTTCTTGACTTGATATGAGTGGCATGAGGTGGTATCTCATTGAGGTTTTGATTTGTATTTCTCTAATGATCACCAATGTTGAACCTTTTTTCACATGTTTGTTGGTTGTATAAATGTATTCTTTTAGGAAGTGTCTCTTTATGTCCTTTGCCTGCTTTTTCATGGGGTTATTTTTTTTCTTGTAATTTGTTTAAGTTCCTTGTAAATTCTGGATAGTAGACCTTTGTCAGTTGAGTATATTGCAAAATTTTTCTCCCATTCTGTAGGTTGCCTTTTGCTGTGCAGAAGCTCTTTAGTTTAATTAGATTCCCTTTGTCAATTTTTACTTTTGTTGCAATTGCTCTTGGTGATTTCATTATAAAATATTTCTCCATACATATGTCCTAAATGGTGTTACCTAAATTTTTTTCTAGTGTTTTTGAAGTTTTGGGTTTTACATTTAAGTCTTTAATCCATCTTGAGTTAATTTTTGTATAGGGTGTAAAAAAGGAATCCAATTTCAATTTTCTGCATATGGCTAGCCAGTTCTCTCAGCATCATTTTTTAAATATGGAATACTTTTCCCATTTCTTGCTTTCATCAGGTTTGTTGAAGATCAGATGGTTGTAGATGTGTGGTCTTATTTCTAAGATCTCTATTCTGTTACATTGGTCTATATGTCTGTTTTAGTACCAGTGCCATGCTATTTTGGTTACTATAGGCTTGTAATGTAGTTTGAAGTCAGGTAGTGTGATGCCTTCAGCTTTGTTCTTTTTGCTTAGGATTGTCTTGGTTATACAGGCTCTTTTTTGGTTCCATATGTATTTTAAATTAGATTTTTCTAATTTTGTGAAGAATGTCAATAATAGTTTGATGGGAATAGCATTAAATCTATAAATCATTGTGAGCAGTATGAACTTTTTCATGACACTGATTCTTCCTATCCATGAAAACAAAATGTTTTTCTGTTTCTTTCTGTCTATCTTATTTCCTCAAGCAGTGGTTTGTAGTTCTCCTTGAAGAGGCACTTCACATAGTCTGTTAGCTCTATTCTTAGGTATTTTATTCTCTTTGTAGTAATTGTTAATGGGAGTTCATTCATGATTTGGCTCTCTGCTTGTCTACTGTTGGTGTATGAGAATGCTTTTGATTTTTGCACATTGATTTTGTATAATGAACTTTGCTGAAGTTGCTTATCAGCTTAAGGAGATTTTGGACTGAGTCATGGAGGATTAGGTTGTTTGATTTATATGTAGTTGTGTGGGCTTGAGTACTAATTTGGTTGCACTGTGGTCTGAGAAACTGTTAGAATTTCTGTTCTTTTGCATTTGCTGAGGAGTGTTTTACTTCAATTATATGATCAATTTTAGAGTAAGTGCCATGTGACACTGAGAACAATGTATATTCTGTTGTTTTGGGGTGGAGAGTTCTGTAGATACCTATCAGGCCCACTTGATCCAGAGCTCAATTCAAGTCCTAAATATCCCTGTTAATTTTCTGTCTCAATATGTCTAATATTGACAGTGGGGAATTAAAGTCTCCCACTTTTATTGTGTGGGAATCTAAGCCTCTTTATGGGTCTCTAAGAACTTGTTTTGTGAATCTGGTTGTTCCTGTATTGGGTGCATATATTTTTAGGATAATTATCTTTTCTTGTTTAATTCATCCATTTATGATTATGTAATGCCCTTCTTTGTCTTTTTCTCTTCGTTGGTTTAAAGTCTGTTTTGTCAGAAACTAGGATTGCAACCCCTGCTTTTTTCCTGCTTTCCATTTGCTTAGTAAATTTTCTCCATCTTTTCATTTTGAGCCTGTATGTGTTTTTGCATGTGAGATGGGTCTCTTGAATACAGCACACCAATGAGTCTCGATTCTTTTTCCAGTTTGCCAGTCTGTGTCTTTTAATTGGGGCGTTTACCCCATTTACATTTAAGGTTAATATTGTTATGTGTGAGTTTGATCCTGTCATCATGATTCTAGCTGGTTATTTTGCACACTAGTTAATGCAGTTTCTTTATAGTGTAATTGGTCTTTGTATTTCAGTGTGTTTTTGCAGTGGCTGGTACCAGTTTTTTCTTTCCATGTTTAGTGCTTCCTTCAGGAGCTCTTGCAAGGTAGGCTTGGTGGTGATGAATTCCCTCAGCATTCACTGTCTGAAGAGGATTTTATTTCTCCTTTGCTTATAAAGCTTAGTTCGATTGGATATGATATTCTGGGTTGAAAATTCTTTTATTTAAGAATGTTGCATATTGGCCCCCACTCTCTTCTGGTTTGTAGGGTTTCTGCTGAGATGCCCACTATTAGTCTGACGGGCTTTCCTTTGTAGGTGACCTGGCCTTTCTCTCTGGCTGCACTTAACATTTTTTCCTTCATTTCAATCTTGGAGAATCTGGTAATTATGTATCTTGGGGCTGATTTCTCATGGAGTATCTTACTGTAGTCCCCTGTATTTCCTGAATTTGAATGTTTACCTCTCTTGCTAGGTTGGGGAAGTTCTCCTGGATGATATCCTGAAGTGTGTTTTTTAACTTGGTTCCATTCTCCCCCATCTCTTTTAGGTATTCCAATCCATTGTAGGTTCAGTCTTTTTACATAGTCCCATAGTTCTTGGGGGTTTTGTTCATTCCTTTTCATTCTTTTTTCTATAATCTTATCTGTCTGCCTTAATTCAGTCTTCAAGCTCTGATATTCTTTCTTCCATTTGATCAATTCAGCTATTGATACTTGTTTTTGCATTATGAAGTTCTTGTGCTTTATTTTTCAGCTCCATCAGCTCATTTATCTTCCTCTCTAAACTGGTTATTCTCATTAACAGCTCCTATAACCTTTTATTGTGGTTCTTAGCTTCTTTGCATTGGCTTAGAACATGCTCCTTTACCTCAGTAAAGTTTGTTACTACACACCTTCTAAAGCCTACTTCTGTCAATTTGTCCATCTCAATCTCCATCCAGATCTGTACCTTTGCTGGAGAGGTGTTTCAATCATTTGGAGAAGAGGCACTCTGGCCTTTCGAGTTTTTGCCATTTTTTCATTGATTCTTTCTCATTTTCATGTGTTTGTCTAGCTTTGATCTTTGAGGCTGTTGACCTTTGGATGAGGTTTTTGTGGGGACTTTTTTGTTGATGCTGTTGTTGTTGCTTTCTGTTTGTTTTTCTAAAATAGTTAGGTCCCTTTTCTGTAAGGCTGAAGCAGTTTGCTAGGGGTTCATTTCCTGCCATATTCCTCTGGGTCTCTCCAGCACCTGGTGATGTAACACAAGGAGGCTGGAGAATGGCAAAGATGGGTGCCTGCTCCTTCCTCTGGTATGTCTGACCTCAAGGGGCACCAACCTGATGTCAGCAGGCACACTCCTGTATAGGGTGTCTGATGACCCCCATTGTGGGGTTCACCCAGTTGGGGTGAGTGAGAACCAGGACCTGTTTAATGAAGCACTTTGGTTGTCCCTTGGTGGAGTGGGTGTGCTGTGCTGTGGGGAAACCCACTCATCTGGGCTGATTCCTTCTCATCTCATGCAGATTCTTCAGAGCTAGGAGGGGGAAATAGTAAGTATACTGGTCTGTGGAGACCATAGCCACCACTCCTTTTAGAGACTCAGGCCCAGGGATATCAGAGCTATGTCCCTAAGTCCCTGGCTTTAGTTGCTGGAGTTCCTGCAGGGAAGCCCTGCCCACTGAGGAGGGATGGGTTAGGGTCCAGCCAAAAAGGCAGTCTGGCTAAGATTTGCCACAGTTGGTGTGCTTCATTGTGAGGAAATACATTTTTGGAACCAAGCCATTCAGTCTCCCCAGCTCCAGCAGGAAAAAAACGTGGCCTGAGCTATGGTGATGGCTGCTGCAATTCCCCCCAAGGAGTTCAGTGTATTAGGCAGCTAGCAGCCACAGTTATGGCTACCATGTCTTCCCCAGGGAGTTCAGTTTTCTTAGACAGTCAACAGTTGCAGTGATGGCTGCCACCCCTTCCCTAGGGAGCTCAAATGTATTAGACAACAGGCAGCTGCAATGATGATGGCTGCCCCTCCTCTGGGAACTTGGTAAGGTTCCAGCTTAGGCAGTTTCCAGCTGAGTTGCTGTTGAGAATCTGTGTAGCTCTGTGGTTCAGACCCAAGGCCCTGGTAGTGTGGGATCAAAAGTGGGGTCTTCTGAACTGTGGGTTATACAGACCAATGGAAAAAGCACTGTTTCACAGGCTTGGTAGCTTGCTCACTAACCACTTCCCTTGGTTGGGAGTGGGGGTTCCCCTTGCCCCATGTAGCTCTCAGGTGGGGCAACTCACCACCCTGCTTTTCCTGGCTCTCTATGGGTCATGTCAACTGCTTAGTCAATTCTGATGATAGAACCTGGATGCCTTGGTTGCAGATGCAAGATTCTCATGCTGTTTTTGTTCCTCTGGTTGGGAGTCTCTGACTGCCACTGCTTCTCTTTGGACATCTTGGCTCCACCCCCTGTCAAGTTGTTTATTTTTAAATAGCAATTTCCATTGAAGAATAATACACATAGTGATTGTTGCACATGTCCTAAATATATAGCTCAATGAATTATCACAAAGTGAATACGTCTGTTTAGCCAACCAACATGCCAAGAAAAAAAGTCCCAGGACCACAGACGTTCCCTTATACTTCCTGTTAATACTTGTGATTGCATCATGAAATTTTTGTGTGTTTAGTTCAGCTCTATCAGGTCGTGTTGGTTCTTTTTTTATATATATAGTGGATATTTTGTCTATCAGTTTCTGTATTATTTTATTGCAATCCTTATATTCTTTGGATTGGGTTATCCTGAATCTCAATGATCTTTATTCCTATCCATACTATAAATTCTATATGTGTCATTTCAGCCGTTTCAGCCTGGTTAAGAACCCTTGCTGGGAATTAGTGTGGTTATTTGGAGAAAAAAGACAGTCTGACTTTTTGAATTTCTGGAGTTTTTGCACTGGTTCTTTCTCATCTGTGTGGGCTGGTACTCCTTTAACTGCAGTGTAAACTGAGCATAGTCAGTAGACTTCTTTTCTGAATGTTTTAACAGGGCCAAGGCTTTGTGCAGGGTCTTATTTGCAGCTGAAAATTTGTCCTTGGTTTCACAGGGGATATTTTAGCAAAGTATTTTTGGTATTGAAGTTTTGGGCTGTGACCCCTTGGTGCAACTTCAGTGTGATGGTCAGTAAGCAGATTCTTGCTTGGCCACATGGCTTCTCTATTTCCTCATGATTGCAGCCATGCTCCCTCTCACTGCTCTGAAAGTGTGGGCTTCTCTCCCAATTTAGGGTTTGATATGAAAGCAACAATTTTTTTGAGAAAAACATATATTCCCCCATTGACTTGCCATTAGGGAATAATTTTAAGTCTAGGTTATCTTTTATAATTTGTGATATGATTCGGAGAAATATGTTATTTTGTGGCTAAAATAACTTTAGTGTTAACCTCGGCTAAATCTCTCCTGCAATTATTAATTCTTTCAAGACTTGCATAGACCATCTAGAAAATGCTTCAACTTTCTCACTTGTCCTAAACATGCCTCTTTTTAAACAACCAGTCTTTAGGACAAGAATTTACCCTAAAAGATCATTTCTTATATAAAATCTTTCTTTTTTTTTGTTTTAACAGCCCAGATAAATCAATTTTTATTCAGATGGTGTTACTTTCTGAGAGTTATTTGCAACACAAACAACAAAACATGTCATAATAAATAAAACAATACATCATTAAGTTTTTGGTGGAAAAATCTGTTCAAGTTTTTTCTTATAACAGTAATGCTTGTTATAAAAGTCTAATAATATAGAAATGTGGAAAGTCAAATGTGAAAGTCTCCCTTCACGAATCTCACAGCCGACCATTAATAATTAGATTTGTATCCTTTAACTTTTTTTTCTATGTACATAGAGGCATTTGAAATAAAAGAGCCCTTCATGTTATTTCTGTTACAGAACCAGGAAGATCCTGATAAAGACACTGTCTGCACTCCACCCAGATTCCCTTGGAGTCTATGCGCTGTTTCTGGGTTCATCCTCCAGCCTCAGTGTGTTTGCTGTAAGTCTGTCTGTCCTTGGGCTCCTGGAGGAGTTTTGCAGTGCACAGGTGATGGAAGTACTTGGGAATTGATGTCCCACTAGATCAGTCTGTAGTTAATGACTGGTGCATGAAGAATTCACCTCCAGAGCTCTTCTGGGATTTGGCTGAGGCTGGAACTTTGCCTCAAATTGCACCCTTGTTTGATTTCCTCTTCACGGTCCCATTGGCCCTCCTCTCTACAAGTGTCTTTGCAGCACTTTCTTCCTATCACCTGCATATAAATCCTTGTCTCAGGGTCTGCTGGTGGGGAACTCAGCACAGGGAAAGTATACAAAGAACTGAACAAAACTGACATACTTAAGGGAGAATTTGTGACTGTTTCAACTTGTCTTCAACTAAATGACCTCAGGCCTTACATAGGGCCATTGAAATTTCCCTATTTGAAATGTGGTTACACATTTGAGACCCTTAAAATTATAAAAAGAGATTTTCAATAGTGACAATTAACACCAAACATAGTGTATAGTTTTATAACTGTTCTCTGACTAAAGAAACAAACAAAACCACTTCTCATTATCAAGATCCTCCAACTACTTGCAATGCAGGAGGAGGCAACTTTATAACACAAAGCAGTGGAAAAAAATTATTTAAAAGTGATAGCGTATAATTAGATTCACATGACTTATGTTGTGGACTTTTAGAAAAGTGGTTAAGAGTTCTGTTCTGAAGTTACCAGGAAATGCTTCACTGCAAAGTTGAAATTGAAATTGAGTCCAGAAAGCTGTAGCATCTAGATAATGGAAAGTCAGACATTCTGAATACTTGGTGTATTTTGGGGGAAAGAAGGTGGCGTTAGGGGGAATTCTTTGACTAAAGCAAAAGATGTGGGTTCAGGAATTATGTTCTAATGAGTGTTATCTGGTTGGATAGACAAGGTAGGGTCAGATAATGAATGGACCATCTCAAATGCTGGGCTAAGAAGTTTGGGCTTCATTAGAAAGGCTACAGTGAAAAAGCATACATGTTTAAGCAAATGGTGTGTTGAGGTTCTGTAAAGACTTACTTAGCTTTAGTGTCAGAGAATTAATTGTGACAGACAGAGGCTGAAAATTTGTTGGAAACTGCAAGTCTGTACAAGAATAAAACTCTAAATTTGAGGGAATGGCAGTGTAGAAATGAACACTAGCGATCATAACAAGAAAAGATGGTACTGATTATTAGGGGAGGAGTAAAGAAAAGACTCGAAGATAGGTCTAGTTTAAGCTTGAGTGATTTGGAAATGTAATGGAAAGCAATGAAGCTGAACTTAAAGCAAGAAAGGTTTATTCAGGTGGGAATGTTCCTTAGTTTGAATTTTGGGCCCTATAGAATTAAAGCAGGATGTTCTGGTGGAAATGTCCTGGAAATATGGAACAAACCTGACTGAAAAATTAATGTTAGAGTTACAAAGTTTGGATTGGTAGACATGAGAACTTAAGCAATGGAAATAGATGCATTCTTAAGAATGGAAATATACAGAGAAAATAACTGGAAATGGGAAATTAAGACCACTCGAGTTATGTTGAAAGATTTCATTACATCTGAATGGAAATTGGAGGATGTATGCTAGTTTACCCAAAAGGCAGCCTGTTTTTGTTAATTTAACACTACATTAAACTAGGAAAGATAACCTCTTTCTCCATGGATCCTCCATTGACTTTTGGTTCATTAGAATTCCCTCATTCCCTCTTTGGGAAAGTGGAATGGGAAAGTCAAGGATGTGGGGCGAGAATAGGTGACATCTCCTGGATTTTCTCCTCCTATTCCTCCCCATTCCCACACTCTATTTTCTGCAAACTTAGATTTGGGGTAAATTCTCGTTGTATTACTTTTTTTTTTTAATTTTTATTATTATACTTTAAGTTCTAGGGTACATGTGCATAACGTGCAAGTTTGTTACATATGTATACTTGTGCCATGTTGGTGTGCTGCACCCATCAACTCGTCAGCACCCATCAATTCGTCATTTATATCAGGTATAACTCCCAGTGCAATCCCTCCCCCCTTCCCCCCTCTCCATGATAGGCCCCAGTGTGTGATGTTCCCCTTCCTGAGTCCAAGTGATCTAATTGTTCAGTTCCCACCTATGAGTGAGAACATGCGGTGTTTGGTTTTCTGTTCTTGTGATAGTTTGCTAAGAATGATGGTTTCCAGCTGCATCCATGTCTCTACAAAGGATGCAAACTCATCCTTTTTATGGCTGCATAGTATTCCATGGTGTATATGTGCCACATTTTCTTTTTTTATTTTATTTTATTTATTTATTTTTATTATACTTCAAGTTCTAGGGTACATGTGCATAACGTGCAGGTTTGTTACATATGTATACTTGTGCCATGTTGGTGTGCTGCACCCATCAACTCGTCAGCACCCATCAATTCATCATTTATATCATGTATAACTCCCCAATGCAATCCCTCCCCCCCCTCCCCATGATAGGCCCCAGTGTGTGATGTTCCCCTTCCCGAGTCCAAGTGATCTCATTGTTCAGTTCCCACCTATGAGTGAGAACATGCGGTATTTGGTTTTCTGTTCTTGTGATAGTTTGCTAAGAATGACGGTTTCCAGCTGCATCCATGTCCCTAAAAAGGACGCAAACTCATCCTTTTTTATGGCTGCATAGTATTCCATGGTGTATATGTGCCACATTTTCTTAATCCAGTCTGTCACAGATGGACATTTGGGTTGATTCCAAGTCTTTGCTATTGTGAATAGTGTCACAATAAACATACGTGTGCATGTGTCTTTGTAGTAGAATAATTTATAATCCTTTGGGTATATACCCAGTAGTGGGATGGCTGGGTCATATGGTAAATGTAGTTCGAGATCCTTGAGGAATTGCCATACTGTTTTCCATAATGGTTGAACTAGTTTACAATCCCACCAACAGTGTAAAAGTGTTCCTATTTCTCCACATCCTCTCCAGCACCTGTTGTTTCCTGACTTTTGAATGATTGCCATTCTAACTGGTGTGAGATGGTATCTCATTGTGGTTTTGATTTGCATTTCTCTGATGGCCAGTGATGATGAGCATTTTTTCATGTTTCTATTGGCTGTATGAATGTCTTCTTTTGAGAAATGTCTGTTCATATCCTTTGCCCACTTTTTGATGGGGTTGTTGGTTTTTTTCCTGTAAATTTGTTTGAGTTCTTTGTAGGTTCTGGATATCAGCCCTTTGTCAGATGAGTAGATTGCAAAAATTTTCTCCCATTCTGTAGGTTGCCTGTTCACTCTGATGGTAGTTTCTTTTGCTGTGCAGAAGCTCTTTAGTTTAATGAGATCCCATTTGTCAATTTTGGCTTTTGCTGCCATTGCTTTAGGTGTTTTAGACATGAAGTCCTTGCCCATGCCTATGTCCTGAATGGTACTACCTAGGTTTTCTTTTAGGGTTTCTATGGTATTAGGTCTAACATTTAAGTCTCTAATCCATCTTGAATTAATTTTCATATAAGGAGTAAGGAAAGGATCCAGTTTCAGCTTTCTACTTATAGCTAGCCAATTTTCCCAGCACTATTTATTAAATAGGGAATCCTTTCCCCATTTCTTGTTTCTCTCAGGTTTGTCAAAGATCAGATGGCTGTAGATGTGTGGTATTATTTCTGAGGACTCTGTTCTGTTCCATTGGTCTATATCTCTGTTTTGGTACCAGTACCATGCTGTTTTGGTTACTGTAGCCTTGTAGTATACTTTGAAGTCAGGTAGCGTGATGCCTCCAGCTTTGTTCTTTTGACTTAGGATTGTCTTGGCAATGCGGGCTCTTTTCTGGTTCCATATGAACTTTAAAGCCGTTTTTTCCAATTCTGTGAAGAAACTCATTTGTAGCTAGATGGGGATGGCATTGAATCTATAAATAACCTTGGGCAGTATGGCCATTTTCACGATATTGATTCTTCCTAACCATGAGCATGGTATGTTCTTCCATTTGTTTGTGTCCTCTTTTATTTCATTGAGCAGTGGTTTGTAGTTTTCCTTGAAGAGGTCCTTTACATCCCTTGTAAGTTGGATTCCTAGGTATTTTATTCTCTTTGAAGCAATTGTGAATGGAAGTTCATTCCTGATTTGGCTCTCTGTTTGTCTGTTACTGGTGTATAAGAATGCTTGTGATTTTTGCACATTGATTTTATATCCTGAGACTTTGCTGAAGTTGCTTATCAGCTTAAGGAGATTTTGGGCTGAGACAATGGGGTTTTCTAAATATACAATCATGTCATCTGCAAACGGACAATTTGACTTCTTCTTTTCCTAACTGAATACCCTTGATTTCTTTCTCTTGCCTGATTGCCCTAGCCAGAACTTCCAACATTATGTTGAATAGGAGTGGTGAGAGAGGGCATCCCTGTCTTGTGCCAGTTTTCAAAGGGAATTTTTCCAGTTTTTGCCCATTCAGTATGATATTGGCTGTGAGTTTGTCATAAATAGCTCTTATTACTTTGAGGTACGTTCCATCAATACCGAATTTATTGAGCGTTTTTAGCATGAAGGGCTATTGAATTTTGTCAAAAGCCTTTTCTGCATCTATTGAGATAATCATGTGGTTCTTGTCTTTGGTTCTGTTTATATACTGGATTACGTTTATTGATTTGTGAATGTTGAACCAGCCTTGCATCCCAGGGATGAAGGCCACTTGATCATGGTGGATAAGCTTTTTGATGTGCTGCTGAATCCGGTTTGCCAGTATTTTATTTTATTTTATTTTATATATATATATATATATATTTTTTTTTTTTTTTTTTTTTTTTTTTTTTTTTTGAGATGGAGTCTCGCTCTGTCGCCCAGGCTGGAGTGCAGTGGCGCTATCTGGGCTCACTGCAAGCTCTGCCTCCCGGGTTCACGCCATTCTCCTGCCTCAGCCTCCCAAGTAGCTGGGACTACAGATGCCCGCCACCTCGCCCGGCTAGTTTTTTGTATTTTTTTAGTGGAGACGGGGTTTCATCGTGTTAGCCAGAGTGGTCTTGATCGCCTGACCTCCTGTTCCCCCCGTCTCGGCCTCCCAAAGTGCTGGGATTACAGGCTTGAGCCACCGCACCTGGCCTGCCAGTATTTTATTGAGGATTTTTGCATCCATGTTCATCAAGGATATTGGTCTAAAATTCTCTTTTTTTGTTGTGTCTCTCACAGGCTTTGGTATCAGGATGATGTTGGCCTCACAAAATGAGTTAGGGAGGATTCCCTCGTTTTCTATTGATTGGAATAGTTTCAGAAGGAATGGTACCAGCTCCTCCTTGTACCTCTGGTAGAATTCAGCTATGAATCCATCTGGTCCTGGACTTTTTTTGGTGGGTAGGCTATTAATTATTGCCTCAATTTCAGAGCCTGCTATTGGTCTATTCAGGGATTCAACTTCTTCCTGGTTTAGTCTTGGGAGAGTGTAAGTGTCCAGGAAATTATCCATTTCTTCTAGATTTTCTAGTTGATTTGCGTAGAGGTGTTTATAGTATTCTCTGATGGTAGTTTGTATTTCTGTGGGGTCGGTGGTGATATCCCCTTTATCATTTTTTATTGCGTCTATTTCATTCTTCTCTCTTTTCTTCTTTATTAGTCTTGCTAGTGGTCTGTCAATTTTGTTGATCTTTTCAAAAAACCAACTCCTGGATTCATTGATTTTTTGGAGGGTTTTTTCTGTCTCTACCTCCTTCAGTTCTGCTCTGATATTACTTATTTCTTGCCTTCTGCTAGCTTTTGAATGTGTTTGCTCTTGCCTCTCTAGTTCTTTTAATTGTGATGTTAGAATGTCAATTTTAGATCTTTCCTGGTTTCTCTTGTGGGCATTTAGTGCTATAAATTTCCCTCTACACACTGCTTTAAATGTGCCCCAGAGATTCTGGTATGTTGTATCTTTGTTCTCATTGGTTTCAAAGAACATCTTTATTTCTGCCTTCATTTCGTTATGTACCCAGTAGTCATTCATAGCAGGTTACTCACTTTCCATGTAGTTGAGCGGTTTTGATTGAGTTTCTTAGTCCTGAGTTCTAGTTTGATTGCACTGTGGTCTGAGAGACAGTTTGTTATAATTTCTGTTCTTTTACATTTGCTGATGAGTGCTTTACTTCCAATTATGTGGTCAATTTTGGAATAAGTGCGATGTGGTGCTGAGAAGAATGTATATTCTGTTGATTTGGGGTGGAGAGTTCTATAGATGTCTATTAGGTCCGCTTGGTGCAGAGATGAGTTCAATTCCTGGATATCCTTGTTAACTTTCTGTCTCGTTGATCTGTCTAATATTGACAGTGGAGTGTTGAAGTCTCCCATTATTATTGTATGGGGGTCTAGGTCTCTTTGTAAGTCTCTAAGGGCTTGCTTTATGAATCTGGGTGCTCCTGTATTGGGTGCATATATATTTAGGAGAGTTAGCTCTTCCTGTTGAATTGATCCCTTTAGCATTATGTAATGGCCTTCTTTGTCTCTTTTGATCTTTGATGGTTTAAAGTCTCTTTTATCACACACTAGGATTGCAACCCCTGCTTTTTTTTTTTCTCCATTTTCTTGGTAGATCTTCCTCCATCCCTTTATTTTGAGCCTATGTATGGTTCTGCATGTGAGATGGGTCTCCTGAATACAGCAGACTGATGGGTCTTGACTCTTTATCCAGTTTGCCAGTCTGTGTCTTTTCATTGCAGCATTTAGTCCATTAACATTTAAGGTTAATATTGTTATGTGTGAACTTGATCCTGCCATTATGATATTAACTGGTTATTTTGCTCATTAGTTGATGCAGTTTCTTCCTAGCCTTGATGGTCTTTACATTTTGGCATGTTTTTGCAATGGCTGGTACCGGTTGTTCCTTTCCATGTTTAGGGCTTCCTTCAGGGTCTCTTGTAAGGCAGGCCTGGTGGTGACAAAATCTCTAAGCATTTGCTTATCTTAAAGGATTTTATTTCTCCTTAACTTATGAAACTTAGTTTGGCTGGATATGAAATTCTGGGTTGAAAATTCTTTTATTTAAGAATGTTGAATATCGGCCCCCACTCTTTTCTGGCTTGTTGAGTTTCTGCCGAGAGATCTGCTGTTAGTCTAATGGCCTTCCCTTTGTGGGTAACCCGACCTTTCTCTCTGGCTGCCCTTAAGATTTTTTCCTTCATTTCAACTTTGGTGAATCTGGCAATTATGTGTCTTGGAGTTGCTCTTCTCGAGGAGTATCTTTGTGGCATTCTCTGTATTTCCCGAATTTGAATGTTGGCCTGCCCTACTAGGTTGGGGAAGTTCTCCTGGATGATATCCTGCAGAGTGTTTTCCAACTTGGTTCCATTTTCCCCCTCACTTTCAGGCACCCCAATCAGACGTAGATTTGGTCTTTTTACATAATCCCATACTTCTTGCAGGCTTTGTTCATTTCTTTTTCTTCTTCTTTCTTTTGGTTTCTCTTCTCGCTTCATTTCATTCATTTGATCCTCAATCGCTGATACTCTTTCTTCCAGTTGATTGAGTCGGTTACTGAAGCTTGTGCATTTGTCACGTACTTCTCGTGTCATGGTTTTCATCTCTGTCATTTCGTTTATGACCTTCTCTGCATTAATTATTCTAGCTGTCAATTCTTCCACTCTTTTTTCAAGATTTTTAGTTTCTTTGCGCTGGGTACGTAATTCCTCCTTTAGCTCTGAGAAGTTTGATGGACTGAAGCCTTCTTCTCTCATCTCGTCAAAGTCATTCTCTGACCAGCTTTGATCCGTTGCTGGGGATAAGCTGCGCTCTTTGGCAGGGGAGATGCGCTCTTATTTTTTGAATTTCCAGCTTTTCTGCCCTGCTTTTTCCCCATCTTTGTGGTTTTATCTGCCTCTGGTCTTTGATGATGGTGACGTACTGATGGGGTTTTGGTATAGGTGTCCTTCCTGTTTGATAGTTTTCCTTCTAACAGTCAGGACCTTCAGCTGTAGGTCTGTTGGAGATTGCTTGAGGTCCACTCCAGACCCTGTTTGCCTGGGTATCAGCAGCAGAGGTTGCAGAAGATAGAATATTGCTGAACAGTGAGTGTACCTGTCTGATTCTTACTTTGGAAGCTTCCTCTCAGGGGTGTACTCCACCCTGTGAGGTGTGGGGTGTCAGACTGCCCCTAGTGGGGGATGTCTCCCAGTTAGGCTACTCAGGGGTCAGGGACCCACTTGATCAGGCAGTCTGTCCCTTCTCAGATCTCACCCTCCGTGTTGGGAGATCCACTGCTCTCTTCAAAGCTGTCAGACAGAGTTGTTTGCGTCTGTAGAGGTTTCTCCTGCTTTTTTTGTTGTTTAGCTGTGCCTTTTCCCCAGAGGTGGAGTCTACAGAGACAGGCAGGCTTCCTTGAGCTGCTGTGAGCTCCACCCAGTTCGAGCTTCCCAGCGGCTTTGTTTACCTACTTAAGCCTCAGCAATGGTGGGCAGCCCTCCCCCAGCCTCGCTGCTGCCTTGCAGTTAGATCGCAGACTGCTGTGCTAGCAATGAGGGAGGCTCCCTGGGTGTGGGGCCCTCCCGGCCAGGTGTGGCGTATAATCTCCTGGTGTGCCTGTTTGCTTAAAGCGCAATATTGGGGTGGGAGTTACCCGATTTTCCAGGTGTTTTGTGTCTCAGTTCCCCTGGCTAGGAAAAGGGATTCCCTTCCCCCTTGTGCTTCCCAGGTGAGGTGATGCCTCGCCCTGCTTCAGCTCTCACTGGTCTGGCTGCAGCAGCTGACCAGCACCGATTGTCCGGCACTCCCTAGTGAGATGACCCCAGTACCTCAGTTGAAAATGCAGAAATCACCGGTCTTCTGTGTTGCTCACACTGGGAGTTGGAGACTGGAGCTGTTCCTATTCGGCCATCTATCTCTTTTCTTTTTAACCTTCTTTGCATAGCTAGGGTGTGACCAAGCTCAATAAAAAATTCTAGCAGACTCAGTGATAGTAAAACTTTCATGCTTCCTTTTTTTGGTAACTATTATCTCTGCTATAACGATAATAATTAAGTAAAATACTACAGCAATAGAAACTGTCTGATTTTCCAGTTAGAAGGTGCTACAGTATATACTCCCACTGCAAATAGTAGAGTGAGTATAGCAATTTCTGAAAGTGTGGTGTAGTAGATAAATTACATTTAAAATTTTACTCACCAAGACATAGCATTTCCCTCTGGGTGTGTATGAAGTTACAAATGCAATTCCATTAACATTAAAAATCTCCCTGCAAGTATGTATGAAAAAATGTTTTAATACCTGGCAGTGACTCTCATGAGGAAAAGTAGAAGTGACTAAATATATCTGGTAAGGTAAACATGGGACTAAGTAGGATGAGTAGCCCTTACGCATTTACTTATCTTTTATGATTTTCAGCTTGAAATCTCCTATTTCTTCACATTAATATCCAGGACATTCCTTTAGGTTGTCAGGGGTTGCTCTCTCAGCTTTCCAGGCTTTGACTTCAGTATGATGTATCCAGGAGCTGATATCTGTAACTTTTACTGTTGAGGGGACTGAAAGAAAAGCAATTCAGGGCCCTTCCTAGATTAGGCATAGGGAAGTAGAGAGGGAAGGGAGAGCTTTTACCAATACCAAATCTTCTGGATTAAATAAAGGTGGTCCTATTTCTTGCGGCTGGGCTTCCGCTAGTTGAGTTAATTTTCACAGTAAAGCCATAGGAAGAATAGTGGCCCAATGAAGGTGGGTTTCATGGGACAGTTTCCCAAGGTGTCTTTTGATGATATCACTTGTCTTCTCTAACTTTCCCGAGGACTGAGGTCTCCAAGCACAATGGAGATTATACTGTTATGTCTAGTGTCTATGAGATGCCCTGTATGACTGCTGCCTTAAATGAGGCGCTGTTGTCACTTGGAGGTACTTAAGTAGACAGAAGAGGGAATAATTTCATTAATTAACACTTGTATTACCTCAGAGGATTTTTCTCTATATTATGGAAGTGCTTCTACCTAGTTAGTGGAAATATCTACCAATACCAGGAGGTATTGGATGCCTTTCATCTTTGGCATGTGGGTGAAGTGTATTTGCCAGTACTCCCCTGGACAGTTTCCCATCCTTTGGGCTTGAGAAGGAAGGAACCATCTGTCAAGGGAATTATTTTTAAGACAGACTTCACAACCATTAACATCCTGTTTGACTATTCTTAATAAGCTCTTTCCTGGAAACAATCTCTGGACACACTGATCAATTTTATCCTTTCCCAAGTGAAAAGCTTGGTGAAGGAATTTAAGGATTTTCCTTTGGCTAGGGGCTGGCAGGGTTGGCAAGTGGAGCTTGCCATCCTCTGATTGTAGCCATTCTGAGGACTGGAGAGTGTACCCTAATGAAGTGCCCCATTCCATTTTTTCCAGGGCAGTACTGAGGTTTAATTTATTATGAAGCCTCCCCAGATTAAAGGGTCTTGAAGTGTGCTGATGTCCTGAGGCTTCCTTGCTGCTGACTTGGCTGCCTGATCAGCTAACATGTTTCCAGTGGCTATTATATCTACTCCTTTCTTATGTCCCTTACAAGGCATCACTGTAAACTCTCGTGGAAGGAAAACTGTTAATTTCCTGTTGGTAGTTTATAGAAGATCTATTGGTAGTATAAAAGTGTCCTTCCTTCCAAATGGCAGCATGAGCATGGAGAACTAAGAAAGCACACTTGATGTCAGTGTAAATGTTAACTACCTTTCTCTTGCTTAATTCAAAGGCTCTTGTAAGGGCTATCAGTTCAACTAGTTGAGTGCTTAGCCATGAAGCAAGAGATGCACTTTCAATAACATAATTCAGAGTAATTGTTGCATATCCCACCCTATGAACTCCATGCTCCACAAAGGAGTTTCCATCCATAAAGAAGGTCCAGTCTGGATTTTCTAGGAAAGTTTCTCTGAGATCCTCCCTGGCTGCATAGGTCTGTACCACAACTTGTTCAAGTCATGCTCAGGTTCCCCTGTTCCCTCAGGGAGAAAAGTGTCTGGGTTTAGGCAAGAGCAAGTTTTTACCTGGATGGTGGAACTCTCTAACAAGACAGCTTGATATTTAAGGAGCTGGCTATCTGTTAGCCAAAGGTTCCCCTGGATGACAGTAATCCTGCCACATTATGTGGGGTGTAAACAGTGAAATCCTTTCCCAGGGTTAATTTGGAGGCTTCTGGGACCAGTAGGGCCACCATGGCAATATCTCAGAGGCATGCTGGCTATCCTTTAGCCACCAAATTAAATTCCTCACTCAGATAAACTTCTGGCTGTTGAGCTGGTCCTCAGGCATGCATTAAAACTCCCAGGGTCATTCCCTTCCTTTCTGATACATACAGAATGAAGGCCCTATGAAAAGACTGAGGACAGGTGCCTTAAGCAAGCCTTGTTGTAACTGATTAAAGGCCTTTTGAGCTTTGGGGTCCCAGTTTAAGAGATGAGTTTTAGCCACTTGAGTTTCTTTTATGAGGTGATATAGAGGACAAGCTATCTCACCATACCCAGGTATCCATAGCCTGCAAAATCCTATAATGCCCCAAAATCTTCTTAATTGCTTTAGGGTTTTGAGGAGGGAAAAGGAATAAATAAGGCTTAATCCTTTCTTCCCCTAATGCTCTGGTCCCTTCAGACAGCACTACACACAAGTACTTCACTGAGATTTTTTAAAGCTGGGCCTTAGATTTTGAAACCTTATCTCCTCTGTCAGCTAATAAATTAAGAAGAACTTCAGTGATTTTCTTAGAAGCTTCCTCAGTTGGAGCACAGAACAGTCTATCATCTACATGTTGCAAGACCCTGAACTGAGGATGGAAAACCTCAGAGAGGTCTTTTGATGGAGCCTGTCCAAACAAAAGAGGATTATCTCAAAATACCTAAGCAGCACTGTCCATGTTAACTGGGCAATTTGGTCAGAGGGATCTTCAAAGACAAGCAGGTATTGAGTCAGGATGTGATGGTATATAGAAAAAGGCCTTCTTTAAATCTAGGACTGGAAATCATTTAGTTCCCTCAAGTATTTGGGTCAGCACGGTATAGGGATTAGGTACTACTGTATAAATTGCGACTACCGCCTCATGAATGAGGCAGAGGCCTGAAGTAGTCTCCATTCCCCATTGGGATTTTGCCTTCCTAATATTGGGGTGTGGCAGGGACATTACAGTGTTTGAAAAGGTCCTGTATCTTAAGGTTATTAATAATGGCTTCTAGCCCTTTCCTAGCCTCTGGCTTTAGGGGGTATTATCTTTGGTTGGGAAAATAAGTGGGATCCTTAAGATGGATCTGGACTGACCTCGTGGTTACTGCTCAACCTACTCTTCCTTGGGTTGCTCACACTTCTGGATTGATATTAGCTTCCACCAGGGGAAGACAAAGAGTTTGTCCTGGAGCTGTAAGGATGCTGGAGCCCATGTGAACCAAAATGTCTCTACCTAATAAAGGAGTGGGACTTTCAGGTCTGATTGAAAAGTCATGTGTAAATAATAGGTTCCTCCCAACTGCAACTAAGGGGTTGAGAAAAAATATAGATTAGAGTTTTTTCTGAGATGCCCCTCACAGTTATGGGAAGATGGCAAGCCTGGATTAGAAAGGAGAAGAGAGAGGCTTGCTCTAGTGTCCAGAAGGAGGTGTACCTTTCTTCCTTCAATTTCCAGAATCACCTGGGGCTGCTGTGCTGTAGCGGCAATTTGAGCTCCTGGAGCCAGAAGTTTGAGCCCCAGGACACATCAGCCCAGTGAGATTGGTTCTGAACCCAGCCACCTTTATCTCAAGGGACAATCCAATTTCCAATGATCCCCGTCACATTCTGGACAGGGTCATGGTGGTTTCTTCTTGCTGCCTGGGCACTCCTTAAGGTGCCCTGACTTGCTGCACTGATAGCCACTAATGGATGCACCTCAGGGATCCTGGACTTTGAAAGTTTCCAAAGCAGTTACTAGAGCCTCTTTTTTTCTCTTTCACTTCTTCTCTTTCTCCTGGACCTCCTCCTGGTCCCTATAATAAAAAACGATGGTGGCTACCCTCAGGAGGTTCTTCAAGGTGCTATCTGATCCTATAACCTGCCTCTGTAGTTTCCTTCTAATATCAGGAGCTTCCTGTATAATAAACTTGGCCTTTAGGATGAACTGTGCATCAACTGAATTGGGGGTTAAGGAGGTGTGTTTTATTAGTGCCTCTCTGTCTTTCAATAAAGGCTGTGGGATTGGCATCTGGCTTTTGGTCTATCATGGACAGTTCAGAGTAATTAAGATCTTTGGTCCTAATTCTTTGTAGGCCCTCCAATATGCTAATTAGAAACTGTTTTCTTTTTCATTCATCTGTGGTGTCACTGAAGTTCCAAGTAGGGTTGTCAAGACGTATTGCCTCTCTTCTTATTGGGAATGGTTTTTCCCCTATTTCTTCACCTTTCCTATTCTCTCTTTTCCTTTTTGGCCTACTATAGAAGACATACTGCTAATCTCCTAATTTCTCTGCTGCCTGCAGAGCTTCCTGCTTTTCGCTGTGGTTAGGGTTTGGCTTAGGAGCAGCACAACATCCCTCCATGAGAGGTTAAACACCTGAGTTAAGTTTTGGAAAGCTTCTATATACCTAACAGTGTCACAAAAAAATCTGCCTAAGTCTCCCTTTATTTGCCTGAGGTCCTGCAATAAGAAGGCAGCTTGAACCCTTGTGGCATCACCTCTGCTGGGCATTTCCTGTAGGCATAAGTGTGAAGGTGAGGAAATGGGGAATTTTGAAGGTGATGGGGGTAGAGGAGCTGGTGGTGCAGTATGAGGTTGCCCCAGGTAAGGTGGTTGGAAGGGTTGTAACACCCAATAGCTGCCTCAGATGATTTATCCATGATATGGTTTGACTGTGTCCCCACCCAAATTTCATCTTGAATTCCCAGGTGTTATGAGAGGGACCTGGTGAAAGGTAATTGAATCATAGGGTCAGGTGTTTCCTATGCTGTTCTTGTGATGGTGAATAAGTCTCATGAGATCTGATGGTTTTAAAAATGGGAGTTTCCCTGCACAAGCCTTTTTGGCCTGTTTCTCCTCCTAGCCTTCTTCCATGATTATGAGGCCTCCCCAGCCACGTGGAACTGTAATTCCATTAAAGCCTCTTTTTCTTCCCAGTCTCAACTATGTCTTTATCAGCAGTGTGAAAACAAACTAATTCGGTAAATTGGTACCAGTAGAGTGGGGCACTATAGAAAATATACCCCAAAATGTGAAAGCAACTTTGAAACTGGGTAACAAGCAGAGGTTGGAACAGTTTGGAGGACTCAGAAGAAGATAGGAAAATGTGGGAAAGTTTGAAACCTTCCAGAGACTTGTTGAAAGGCTTTAACAAAAATGCTGATAGTGATATGAACAATAAGGTCCAGGCTGAGGTAGTCTCAGATGGAGATAAACTTGTTGGGAACTGGAACAAAGGTGACTCTTGTTATGTTTTAGCAAAGAGACTGGCATCTTTTTGCCCCTACCTTAGATATTTATGAAATTTTGAACTTGAGAGAGATAATTTAAGTTACCTGGCAGAAGAAATTTCTAAGCAGCAAAGCATTCAAGAGGTGACTTGGGTGCTGTTAAAGGCATTCAGTTTTAAAAGGGAAACAGAACATAAAACTTCAGAAAATTTGCAGCCTGACAATGCAATAGAAAAGAAAATCCCATTTTCTGAGGAGAAATCCAATCCAGCTGCATAAATTTGCATAAGTAATGAGCAAAAAGTTAATCCCCAAGACAATGGGGAAAATGTCTCTAGGGCAAAGGTCTTCATGGCAGCGCTTCTCAACGCAAGTCCAGAGTCCCAGAAAGAAAAAGTGGTTTTTTGGGCTGGGCTTCAGGTCCCCATGCTGTGTGCACCTTAGGGACTGGTGCCCTGCCTCCTGGCCACTCCAGCCATGACTGAATGGGGCCAATAAAGAGCTCAAGCTGTGACTTCAGAGTGTAAACCTCAAGCCTTGTCAGCTTCTACATTGTGTTGAGCCTGCCAGTGCACAGAAGTCAAGAACTGGGGTTTGGGAACTTCCACCTAAATTTCAGAAAATGTATGGAAATGCTTGGATGTCCAGGCAGAATTTTGCTGCAGAGATGGAGCTATCATGGAGAACCTCTGCTAGGGCAGTGCAGAAGAATAATGTAGGGTTGGAGCCCACACACAGAATCCCTACTGGGGCACTGCCTAGTGGAGCTGTGAGAAGAGGTCCACTTTCCTCCAGACTCTAGAGTGGTAGATCCACCAAGAGCTTACACCGTGCACCTGGAAAATTCACAATCACTCAACTTCAGCCCATTAAAAAAGCCAGAAAGGAGGCTTTACTCTGCAAAGCCACATGGGTGAATTTGACCAGACATTGTGAACCCACTTCTTGCATCAGTGTGACCTGGATGCGAGACATGGAGTCAAAGGAGATCATTTTGGAGCTTTAAGATTTGACTGCCCCACTGGATTTCAGACTTCCATGGGGACTGAAGCCCATTTTTTTTGGCCAATGTTTCCTATTTGGAATGACTGTATTTATGCAATGCCTGTACCCCCATTGTATCTAGGAGGTAACTTGCTTTCCATTTTACAGGCTCATAGGCAGGAGGGACTTGCCTTGTTTTGGATGAGACTTCAGACTTTGGACTATGTACTTTTGAGTTAATGTTAAAATGAGTTAAGACTCTGGGAGACTGTTGGGAAGGCATCATTGGTTTTGAAGTGTTAGGACATGCGATTTGGGAGGGACCAGCGGTGAAATTATATGGTTTGGCTGTGTCCCCACCCAAATCTCATCTTGAATTCCCACATATTGTGGGAGGGACCTGGTGAGAGGTAATTGAATCACGGGGGCAGGTCTTTCCCTTGCTGTTCTTGTGATAGTGATTAAGGGTCATAAGACCTGATAGTTTTAAAAAGAGGAATTTCCATGCATAACTTCTTCTCTGTGCCTGATACCATCCATGTAAGATGTGACTTGTTCCTCTTTGCCTTCCACCAGGATTTGTGAGGTCTCCCAAGCCACATTAAGTTGTGAGTCCAATTAAACCTCTTTCTTTTGGAAATTGCCTAATCTTGGGTATGTCTTTATCAGCAGTGTGAAAACAGACTGATACCCCTGGAAGTTGCTTTTCTAGTCTTGGGGAATCATTCCCTTTGGGCCTTCCTGATATGATTGCTAGAAGGACTGGGTGAATTGTGCAATACTTGCAAAGGTCTGGGTTTTCTCACAGGGCAAAGAAATCCTGTAGATAATGGACCTTGGGCCATTTTCCCTCCCACCTGGAGAAAATATCTAATTGTTGGATAATATTTACATTAAAGGTCCTTCCCACAGGTCAGGCTGTTTCAAGTGGGTAAGAAGGCTATACCTTTGTGGGGAAAAAAAAAAGCCACTTTTCTTCATATCTCAGGGTAAAAGGAGTCCCAGTGTTTTGGAATGTACTCCAGAGGAGTACAGGCCAAAGATGATCTGTTACTCATCTAGAAATGAAAGCATGAAAAAGATGTCCCTTTATTCTCCTTCCTATTGGTGTGACCCAGGGTGGAGGGGAAGACAGTGGTAGCATGTCCCACCTACTGCTTTTCCTCCTTGGCTCCTGGGTCCCAGCACCTTAAAGTGCTGCCCATGGCTGCATGCTTGCAACCCTGCAGCCATTTAAAACTACAGGACCAGAGGAACTAAGCAGTTAAGATTAGTCATGCTTACCCATGTGACTCTAGTCCTCTGATTGTGATTTCCTAGACTTATGTGGCCTGTGTGGCTCCCAGAAAGATGGATCTCAGGAAAAATTATAATATTTGCATTTGAGCAAGTCTCCTTTAATGGATAGTGCATGCTAGATTGAACTCTATATCCTGCTATTATGGCCCATGCTAAACCGTTTACCCTTAGAGAATGGTTCCAATTAACTTCCGAACTTAAAATCTCCTTACTATTTAAGTACCTTTCTAATTGGAGGCAGAATAGGTGCCTTAAAAGAACATAGGGACAAAATGACAGTTTTCTAGCTGATGGGACAGTATCAAAACTAAAACTTGTCTTTGGAGGACATTTTAGTCCTAATTGTTGATGACAGAGATTTCCTGTTCAAAGAAGCAGCATGAAGCCTGGTCTCTTGTTGAGGGGCAAAAAAAAAGTGACAACAATTGGGAGGCTAGAGTGTTTCAGCAGAGGACCAACAATGTGCCTCATGGAGAGAATTCCCATTCCACTAGGTGGCACTGTTGACCTTGAAATGCCATGTGATCACTAAGAGAACAGAGTGACCTTGACATGTCATGTGTTCTCCATACCAAGGGCAGAGAGTGAACTTCAAATGCCATGTGCTTTCCAGACAAGAGTAGAAAGTTACCTGGAAATGTCATATGCTCTCCAGACCAAGGGCAGAGAGTGACCTCACTGTGATGAGGGACCCTCTGTTCCTAGAAAATTATGATGAGCTATGCCCTCTGTTACTATGACATTTCCTCATCTTACTTAACAGGATTACTTTCCCGAACTGTAAAATTCCTGTGGCATTGCATACAGAGAGAGGATGTGAGACATGGTGGTTGCAGACAGGAAAGGAGGAAATTATAATATAAAAGCTGGATATCCTGTTGCTGACACTCTCAGGCAGTCAGAGGATGGGGTCAGTCCAAATCATTTGGATAACACCAGGGAGTAGCTTCAGCCAGAAATCCTCAGTTGCTTCAGGACTTTTTCCAGATCCATGCGATTGCTAGGTCCTCTGTGAAAGAAAACTGGTTCAAACATGGCCAATATGCCTAGCAACATGTGGGTACTGGGGGATTCTTGTTTTCCCCAGCAAGCCTCTCCCCCAAGTCTTGTAAAGCTGGCAGCCATGTAATTATTTTGAAATGGCTGAAGGGAGCCCAGTATTTGGTGTGATTTGATTCTAAAATGGAGGCTGAGAGCCTTGAAATGAAAGGACAGAGTTGAGGTTCGCTCCTGTATTCAACATTTCAATCAAAGTACCTTGGGATCCTAGACGAGTCCCCGGTATGAAGCTTCATTGTTGTCTAAGGTAAATACTTGAGGTTTATCGTCTTGCAACAATAAGTCTAAGGTCATGGACACACACAAGGAGTCAGTTTAGGAGTAGAAGTTTTATTTCCAAAAGAAAGAGAAAGGAGAATGGCTCTCTCTCTTGTGAGAAAGAGGGGCATCCAAATAAGAATTCTGCCCTGTGGCAGAGTGAACCAGATTTTATAGACAGGCTTGAGAAAGCAGTGTCTAATTTACATAGGGCCCACAGATTTGTTGGACCAGATGTGAAGTTTACATAGTGCATGGGGAAGCTGGCCATCCCATCCTAATCTTCTTACTATGCAAATGGGATCTTTGCTTGACTAATGCCATATTCCCTGCTCCTTACTGTACATATGGCTGGCAAAGAGAAGGGAAGATGGAGCTGACATTTTCAACAGGCCCAGTCCCAGGTAGCTTTATCTTATTGGCACAACTGATGGCATTGACTAGTGCAAGGTTCCAGCTTCTTTCTCTATGTCTACAAGTCCATTTTACAGTCTATTTGTTGGAAAAAAAGAGTATTTGGGGGCTGCTTTTCATTAAAAGGAAAACCTTACTGAGGACTGCTGTGCTCTCACTGTCTGCCTAAATAATTTTTTGACTCATATATCACTAACATATGTTGCATCTTGGAGAAGTTTCCATATGCATTAAAAAAAAGTATTTTGTTACTTGTGTGGAGTGCTTTGCATGTCTTTGTTAGGTTTCAACTGATTATAATATTGTTCAAGTACTGTATTTTCTTACTGAAATCCTGTCTGGTTTTCTTTTCCTCAACATTAAATAATATTTTATCTTTGCTGTATAAAGTATTATAGACTGGCAGTTATTGCTTTTGGCATTTAGATTGTATCCCTCTATCATCTTCTGAATTTCATTGCTTTTATTTAGAAGTTAGCAATACTATTGCTACTTTGAAAGGTAATGCTTTTTGTTCTCTTTCAGTTTTTAGGACCTTTCTTTAATATTTATTTTATAGTCTTTTTACTATTTTCTCCCTAAACATGTTTTCTTATATCTTGTTTCAGACTCGTAGTTCTCCTCCAATATGTAACACAGTATCTTTAGTCTGCTCTGAAAAATTACAGGTGCTTATCTGTTCGATACCTGCTTCTACATTCTATCTAATCTCTCCTTGGAAAGTCTAATTTCACCCTAAGTTCTATAAACTTCATTGCCTTTTCTCTATATTTTTTCCTAGGACGGTATGTTGTTTCTCATATATTTTCCAAATTATGAATTATGTAGCTATGAAATATCTGCTGTTAAACCCATTCATTAAGCAATTCACTATAGTTAGTGTATTCTTAGTTGCAAAATTTTCATTTAATATTTTGAAATATTTTATATTGTTATGCTGGTATTATTTACCTTTGAATTTATTTCTTTTTAAAAATTATTATTATACTTTATGTTCTAGGGTACACGTGCATAACGTGCAGGTTTGTTGCATATGTATACTTGTGCCATGTTGGTGTGCTGCACCCATCAACTCGTCAGCACCCATCAATTCGTCATTTATATCAGGTATAACTCCTAATGCAATCCCTCCCCCTAACCCACTCCCCATGATAGGCCCCGATGTGTGATGTTCCCCTTCCCAAGTCCAAGTGATCGCATTGTTCAGTTCCCATGTATGAGTGAGGACATGCGGTGTTTGGTTTTCTGTTCTTGTGATAGTTTGCTAAGAATGATGGTTTCCAGCTGCATCCATGTCCCTACAAAGGACACAAACTCATCCTTTTTTATGGCCGCATAGTATTCCATGGTGAATATGTGCCACATTTTCTTAATCCAGTCTGACACTGATGGACATTTGGGTTGATTCCAAGTCTTTGCTATTGTGAATAGTGCCGCAATAAACATACGTGTGCATGTGTCTTTATTGCAGCATGATTTATCATCCTTTGGGTATATACCCAGTAGTGGGATGGTGGGGTCATATGGTACATCTAGTTCGAGATCCTTGAGGAATTGCCATACTGTTTTCCATAATGGTTGAACTAGTTTACAATCCCACCAACAGTGTAAAAGTGTTCCTATTTCTCCACATCCTCTCCAACACCTGTTGTTTCCTGACTTTTGAATGATTGCCATTCTAACTGGTGTGAGATGGTATCTCATTGTGGTTTTGATTTGCATTTCTCTGATGGCCAGTGATGATGAGCATTTTTTCATGTTCCTATTGGCTGTATAAATGTCTTCTTTTGAGAAATGTCTGTTCATATCCTTTGGCCACTTTTTGATGGGGTTGTTTTTTCTTGTAAATTTGTTTGAGTTCTTTGTAGGTTCTGGATATCAGCCCTTTGTCAGATGAGTAGATTGCAAAAATTTTCTCCCATTCTGTAGGTTGCCTGTTCACTCTGATGGTAGTTTCTTTTGCTGTGCAGAAGCTCTTTAGTTTAATGAGATCCCATTTCTCAATTTTGGCTTTTGCTGCCGTTGGTTTTGGTGTTTTAGACATGAAGTCCTTGCCCATGCCTATGTCCTGAATGGTAGTACCTAGGTATTCTTCTAGGGTTTTTATGGTATTAGGTCTAACATTTAAGTCTCTAATCCATCTTGAATTAATTTTCATATAAGGAGTAAGGAAAGGATCCAGTTTCAGCTTTCTACTTATGGCTAGCCAATTTTCCCAGCACCATTTATTAAATAGGGAATCCTTTCCCCATTTCTTGTTTCTCTCAGGTTTGTCAAAGATCAGATGGCTGTAGATGTGTGGTATTATTTCTGAGGACTCTGTTCTGTTCCATTGGTCTATATCTCTGTTTTGGTACCAGTACCATGCTGTTTTGGTTACTGTAGCCTTGTAGTATAGCTTGAAGTCAGGTAGCGTGAGGCCTCCAGCTTTGTTCTTTTGACGTAGGATTGTCTTGGCAATGCGGGCTCTTTTTTGGTTCCATATGAACTTTAAAGCCGTTTTTTCCAATTCTGTGAAGAAACTCATTGGTAGCTAGATGGGGATAGCATTGAATCTATAAATAACCTTGGGCAGTATGGCCATTTTCACGATATTCATTCTTTCTATCCATGAGCATGGTATGTTCTTCCATTTGTTTGTGTCCTCTTTGATTTCATTGAGCAGTGATTTGTAGTTCTCCTTGAAGAGGTCCTTGACATCCCTTGTAAGTTGGATTCCTAGGTATTTTATTCTCTTTGAAGCAATTGTGAATGGAAGTTCATTCCTGATTTGGCTCTCTGTTTGTCTGTTACTGGTGTATAAGAATGCTTGTGATTTTTGCACATTGATTTTGTATCCTGAGACTTTGCTGAAGTTGCTTATCAGCTTAAGGAGATTTTGGGCTGAGACAATGGGGTTTTCTAAATATACAATCATGTCATCTGCAAACAGGGACAATTTGACTTCTTCTTTTCCTAACTGAATACCCTTGATTTCTTTCTCTTGCCTGATTGCCCTAGCCAGAACTTCCAACACTATATTGAATAGGAGTGGTGAGAGAGGGCATCCCTGTCTTGTGCCAGTTTTCAAAGGGAATTTTTCCAGTTTTTGCCCATTCAGTATGATATTGGCTGTGGGTTTGTCATAAATAGCTCTTATTATTTAGAGGTACGTTCCATCAATACCGAATTTATTGAGTGTTTTTAGCATGAAGGGCTGTTGAATTTTGTCAAAAGCCTTTTCTGCATCTATTGAGATAATCATGTGGTTCTTGTCTTTGGTTCTGTTTATATGCTGGATTGCATTTATTGATTTGTGAATGTTGAACCAGCCTTGCATCCCAGGGATGAAGGCCACTTGATCATGGTGGATAAGCTTTTTGATGTGCTGCTGAATCCGGTTTGCCAGTATTTTATTGAGGATTTTTGCATCGATGTTCATCAGGGATATTGGTCTAAAATTCTCTTTTTTTGTTGTGTCTCTGCCAGGCTTTGGTATCAGAATGATGTTGGCCTCATAAAATGAGTTAGGGAGGATTCCCTCGTTTTCTATTGATTGGAATAGTTTCAGAAGGAATGGTACCAGCTCCTCCTTGTACCTCTGGTTGAATTCAGCTGTGAATCCATCAGGTCCTGCACTTTTTTTGTTTGGTAGGCTATTAATTATTGACTCAATTTCAGAGCCTGCTATTGGTCTATTCAGGGATTCAACTTCTTCCTGGTTTAGTCTTGGAAGAGTGGAAGTGTCCAGGAAATTATCCATTTCTTGTAGATTTTCTAGTTGATTTCCATAGAGGTGTTTATAGTATTCTCTGATGGTAGTTTGCATTTCTGTGGGGTCGGTGGTGATATCCTCTTTATCATTTTTTATTGCGTCTATTTGATTCTTCTCTCTTTTCTTCTTTATTAGTCTTGCTAGCGGTCTGTCAATTTTGTTGATCTTTTCAAAAAACCAGCTCCTGGATTCATTGATTTTTTGAAGGGTTTTTTGTGTCTCTATCTCCTTCAGTTCTGATCTGATCTTACCTATTTCTTGCCTTCTGCTAGCTTTTGAATGTGTTTGCTCTTGCCTATCTAGTTATTTTAATTGTGATGTTAAAGTGTCAATTTTAGATATTTCCTGCTTTCTCTTGTGGGCATTTAGTACTATAAATTTCCCTCTACACACTGCTTTGAATGTGTCCCAGAGATTCTGGTAAGTTGTATCTTTATTCTCATTGGTTTCAAAGAACACATTTATTTCTACCTTCATTTCGTTATGTACCCAGTAGTCATTCAGGAGCAGGATGTTCAGTTTCCATGTAGTTGAGCGGTTTTCATTGAGTTTCTTAGTCCTGAGTTCTAGTTTGATTGCACTGTGGTCTGAGAGACAGTTTGTTACAATTTCTGTTCTTTTACATTTGCTGAGGAGTGCTTTACTTCCAATTATGTGGTCAATTTTGGAATAAGTGCGATGTGGTGCTTAGAAGAATGTATATTCTGTTGATTTGGGGTGGAGAGTTCTATAGATGTCTATTAGGTCTGCTTGGTGCAGAGATGAGTTCAATTCCTGGATATCCTTGTTAACTTTCTGTCTCGTTGATCTGTCTAATGTTGACAGTGGAGTGTTGAAGTCTCCCATTATTATTGTATGGGAGTCTAAGTCTCTTTGTAAGTCTCTAAGGACTTGCTTTATGAATCTGGGTGCTCCTGTATTGGGTGCATATGTATTTAGGAGAGTTAGCTCTTCCTGTTGAATTGATCCCTTTACCATTATGTAATGGCCTTCTTTGTCTCTTTTGATCTTTGATGGTTTACAGTCTGTTTTAACAGAGACTAGGATTGCAACCCCTGCTTTTTTTTGTTCTCCATTTGCTTGGTAGATCTTCCACCATCCCTTTATTTTGAGCCTATGTATGTCTCTGCAAGTGAGATAGGTCTCCTGAATACAGCAGCCTGATGGGTCTTGACTCTTTATCCACTTTGCCAGTCTGTGTCTTTTAATTGGAGCATTTAGTCCATTTACATTTAAGGTTAATATTGTTATGTGTGAACTTGATCCTGCCATTATGATATTAACTGGTTATTTTGCTCGTTAGTTGATGCAGTTTCTTCCTAGCCTCGATGGTCTTTACATTTTGGCATGTTTTTGCAATGGCTGGTACCGGTTGTTCCTTTCCATGTTTAGGGCTTCCTTCAGGGACTCTTGTAAGGCAGGCCTGGTGGTGACAAAATCTCTAAGAATTTGCTTATCTGTAAAGGATTTTATTTCTCCTTCACTGTTGAAACTTAGTTTGGCTGGATATGAAATTCTGGGTTGAAAATTCTTTTCTTTAAGAATGTTGAAATTGGCCCCCACTCTCTTCTGTCTTGTAGAGTTTCTGCCAAGAGATCTGCTGTTAGTCTGATGGCCTTCCCTTTGTGGGTAACCCGACCTTTCTCTCTGGCTGCCCTGAAGACTTTTTCCTTCATTTCAACTTTGGTGAGTCTGACAATTATGTGTCTTGGAGTTGCTCTTCTGGAGGAGTATCTTTGTGACGTTCTCTGTATTTCCCGAATTTGAATGTTGGCCTGCCCTACTAGGTTGGGGAAGTTCTCCTGGATGATATCCTGAAGAGTGTTTTCCAACTTGGTTCCATTTTCCCCTTCACTTTCAGGCACCCCAATCAGACGTAGACTTGGTCTTTTTACATAATCCCATACTTCTTGCAGGCTTTGTTCATTTCTTTTTCTTCTTCTTTCTTTTGGTTTCTCTTCTCGCTTCATTTCATTCATTTGATCCTCAATCGCTGATACTCTTTCTTCCAGTTGATTGAGTCGGTTACTGAAGCTTGTGCATTTGTCACGTACTTCTCGTGTCATGGTTTTCATCTCTGTCATTTCGTTTATGACCTTCTCTGCATTAATTAGTCTAGCTGTCAATTTTTCCACTCTTTTTTCAAGATTTTTAGTTTCTTTGCGCTGGGTACGTAATTCCTCCTTTGGCTCTGAGAAGTTTGATGGACTGAAGCCTTCTTCTCTCATCTCGTCAAAGTCATTCTCTGACCAGCTTTGATCCGTTGCTGGCGATGAGCTGCGCTCCTTTGCAGGGGGAGATGCGCTCTTATTTTTTGAATTTCCAGCTTTTCTGCCCTGCTTTTTCCCCATCTTTGTGGTTTTATCTGCCTCTGGTCTTTGATGATGGTGACGTACTGATGGGGTTTTCGTATAGGTGTCCTTCCTGTTTGATAGTTTTCCTTCTAACAGTCAGAACCCTCGGCTGCAGGTCTGTTGGAGATTGCTTGAGGTCCACTCCAGACCCTGTTTGCCTGGGTATCAGCAGCAGAGGTTGCAGAAGGTAGAATATTGCTGAACAGTGAGTGTACCTGTCTGATTCTTACTTTGGAAGCTTCCTCTCAGGGGTGTACTCCACCCTGTGAGGTGTAGGGTGTCAGACTGCCCCTAGTGGGGGATGTCTCCCAGTTAGGCTACTCAAGGGTCAGGGACCCACTTGAGCAGGCAGTCTGTCCCTTCTCAGATCTCAACCTCCGTGTTGGGAGATCCACTGCTCTCTTCAAAGCTGTCAGACAGAGTCGTTTGTGTCTACAGAGGTTTCTGCTGCTTTTTTTGTTGTTGTTGTTTAGCTGTGCCCTGTCCCCAGAGGTGGAGTCTACAGAGACAGGCAAGTTTCCTTGAGCTGCTGTGAGCTCCACCCAGTTAGAGCTTCCCAGAAGGTTTGTTTACCTACTTAAGCCTCAGCAATGGCGGGTGCCCTCCCGGAGCCTCGCTGCTGCCTTGCAGTTAGATAGTAAACTGCTGTGCTAGCAATGAGGGAGGCTCTGTGGCCGTGGGACCTTCCCAGCCAGGTGTGGGATATAATCTCCTGGTGTGCCTGTTTGCTCAAAGCACAGTATTGGGATGGGAGTTACCCGATTTTCCAGGTGTTGTGTGTCTCAGTTCCCCTGGCTAGGAAAAGAGATTCCCTTCCCCCTTGCACTTCCCAGGTGAGGCGATGCCTCGCCCTGCTTCAGCTCTCGCTGGTCAGGCTGCAGCAGCTGATCAGCACCGATTGTCCAGCACTCCCTAGAGAGATGACCCCAGTACCTCAGTTGAAAATGCAGAAATCACCGGTCTTCTGTGTCGCTCGTGCTGGGAGTTGGAGACTGAAGCTGTTCTTATTTGGCCATCTTGCTCCGCCCCCTACTCGATTTCTGCATTTTCAACTGAGGTACCGGGTTGATCTCACTGGGGAATGCCGGACAATTGGTTTTGGTCAGCTGGTGCAGCCCGACCAGCGAGAGCTGAAGCAGGGCAAGGCATAGCCTCACCTGGGAAGTAAAAGGGGAAAGGGAATCCCTTTTCCTAGCCTAGGGAAACTGAGACACACAATACCTGGAAAATCAGGTAAATCCCACCCTAAAACTGCACTTTACCAATGGTCTTAGCAAATGGCACACCAGGAGATTATATCCCAAACCTGGCCAGGAGGGTCCCATGCCGACAGAGCCTCCCTCATTGCTAGCACAGCAGTTTTAGATCTAACTGCAAGGCAGCAACAAGGCTGGGGGAGGGGCGCTGCCATTGCTGAGGCTTAAGTAGGTAAACAAAGCCACCAGAAAGCTTGAACTGGGTGGAGCCCACAGCAGCTCAAGGAAGCCTACCTGTCTCTGTCAAGTGCACTTCTGGGGACACGGGAATAGCTAAACAAAAAGCAGCAGGAACCTCTGCAGATGTAACTGACCTTGTCTGACAGCTTTGAAGAGAGCAGTGGATCTCCCAACACGGAGGTTGAGATCTAAGAACAGACAGACTGCCTGCTCAAGTGGATCCCTGACCCCTGAGTAGCCTAACTGGGAGACATCCTCCACTAGGTGCAGACCAACACACCACACATCGCACGGTGGGGTACACCCCTGAGACGAAGATTTCAGAGCAATAATCAGACAGGAACCCTCTCTGTTCAGCAATATTCTACCTTCTGCAGCCTCTGCTGCTGACACCCAGGCAAACAGGGTCTGGAGTGGACCTCAAGCAATCTCCAACAGACCTACAGCTGAGGGTCCTGATTGTTAGAAGGAAAAGTAACAAACAGGAAGGACACCCACACCAAAACCCCATCAGTACGTCACCATCATCAAAGACCAAAGGTAGATAAAACCACAAAGGTGGGGAAAAAGCAGGGCAGAAAAGCTGGAAATTCAAAAAGTAACAGCGCATCTCCCCCTGCAAAGGAACACAGCTTATCACCAGCAACAGATCAAAGCTGGACAGAGAATGACTTTGACTAGTTGAGAGAAGAAGGCTTCAGTCCATCAAACTTCTCAGAACTAAAGGAGGAACTATGTATCCAGCACAAAGAATCTAAAAATCTTGAAAAAAAAAATGGAAGAATGGATAACTAGACTAATTAATGCAGAGAAGGCCATAAACGAACTGACAGAGGTGAAAACAATGACACAAGAAATACGTGACAAATGCACAAGCTTCAGTAACCAACTCAATCAATTGGAAGAAAGAGTATCAGTGATTGAAGATCAAATGAATGAAATGAAGTGAGATGACAAGTCTAGAGAAAAAAAGGAAAAAGAAATGAACAAAGCATTCAAGAAGTATGGGATTGTGTGAGAAGACCAAATTTACATCTGATTGGGGTGCCTGAAAGTGAGGGGGAAAATAGAACCAAGTTGGAAAACACTCTTCAGGATATCATCCAGGAGAGCTTACCCAACCTAGTAAGGCAGGCCAACATTCAAATTCAGGAAATACAGAGAATGCCACAAAGGTATTCCTTGAGTAGAGCAACTCCAAGACACATAATTGTCAGATTCACTAAAGTTGAAATACAGGAAAAAATCTTAAGGGCAGCCAGAGAGAAAGGTCAAGTTACCCACAAAGGGAAGGCCATCAGACTAACAGCAGATCTCTTGGCAGAAACTCTACAAGCCAGGAGAGTGGGGGCCAATATTCAACATTCTTAAATAAAAGAATTTTCAACCCAGAATTTCATATCCAGCCAAACTAAGTTTCATCAGTGAAGGAGAAATAAAATCCTTTACAGATAAGCAAATGCTTAGAGATTTTGTCACCACCAGGCCTGCCTTACAAGAGACCCTGAAGGAAGCCCTAAACATGGAAAGGAACAACCGGTACCAGCCATTGCAAAAACATGCCAAAATGTAAAGACCATCGAGGCTAGGAAGAAACTGCATCAACTAACGAGCAAAATAACCAGTTAATATCATAATGGCAGGATCAAGTTCACACATAACAATATTAACCTTAAATGTTAATGGACTAAATGCTGCAATGAAAAGACACAGACTGGCAAACTGGATAAAGAGTCAAGACCCATCAGTCTGCTGTATTCAGGAGACCCATCTCACATGCAGAGATATACATAGGCTCAAAATAAAGGGATGGAGGAAGATCTACAAGCAAATGGAGAACAAAAAAAAAGGCAGGGGTTGCAATCCTAGTCTCTGATAAAATAGACTTTAAACCATCAAAGATCAAAAGAGACAAAGAAGGCCATTACAAAATGGTAAAGGATCAATTCAACAGGAAGAGCTAACTCTCCTAAATATATATGCACCCAATACAGGAGCACCCAGATTCATAAAGCAAGTCCTTAGAGACTTACAAAGAGACTTAGACTCCTATACAATAATAATGGGAGACTTCAACACTCCACTGTCAACATTAGACAGATCAACCAGACAGAAAGTTAACAAGGATATCCAGGAATTGAACTCATCTCTGCACCAAGTGGACCTAATAGACATCCATAGAACTCTCCACCCCAAATCAACAGAATATACATTCTTCTCAGCACCACATCGCACTTATTTCAAAATTGACCACATAATTGGAATAAAGTACTCCTTAGCAAATGTAAAAGAAGAGAAATTATAACAAACTGTCTCTCAGACCACAGTGCAATCAAACTAGAACTCAGGACTAAGAAACTCAATCAAAATCGCTCAACTACATGGAATTTGAACAACCTGCTCCTGAATGACTACTGGGTACATAACGAAATGAAGGCAGAAATAAAGTTGTTCTTTGAAACCAATGAGAACAAAGATACAATATACCAGAATCTCTGGGACACATTTAAAGCAGTGTGTAGAGGGAAATTTATAGCACTAAATGCCCACAAGAGAAAGCAGGAAAGATCTAAAATTGACACTCTAACATCACAATTAAAAGAACTAGAGAAGAAAGAGCAAACACATTCAAAAGCTAGCAGAAGGCAAGAAATAACTAACATCAGAGCAGAACTGAAGGAGATTGAGACACAAAAAATCAATGAATCCAGGAGCTGGTTTTTTGAAAAGATCAACAAAATTGACAGACCGCTAGCAAGACTAATAAAGAAGAAAAGAGAGAGGAATCAAATAGACGCAATAAAAAATGATAAAAGGGATATCACGGACCCCACAGAAATACAAGTTACCATCAGAGAATACTATAAACACCTCTACGCAAATCAACTAGAAAATCTAGAAGAAATGGATAATTTCCTGGACACTTACACTCTTCCAAGACTAAACCAGGAAGAAGCTGAATCCCTGAATAGACCAATAGCAGGCTCTGAAATTGAGGCAATAATTAATAGCCTACCCACCAAAAAAGTCCAGGACCAGATGGATTCACAGCTGAATTCTACCAGAGGTACAAAGAGGAGCTGGTACCATTCCTTCTGAAACTATTCCAATCAATAGAAAAAGAGGGAATCCTCCCTAACTCATTTTATGAGGCCAACATCATCCTGATACCAAAGCCTGGCAGAGACACAGCAAAAAAAGAGAATTTTAGACCAATATCCCTGATGAACATCGATGCAAAAATCCTCAATACAATACTGGTAAACCGGATTCAGCAGCACATCAAAAAGCTTATCCACCATGATCAAGTGGGCTTCATCCCTGGGATGCAAGGCTGGTTCAACATTCGCAAATCAATCAACGTAATCCAGCATATAAACAGAGCCAAAGACAAGAACCACATGATTATCTCAATAGATGCAGAAAAGGCTTTTGACAAAATTCAACAGCCCTTCATGCTAAAAACACTCAATAAATTCGGTATTGATGGAACGTACCTCAAAATAATAAGAGCTATTTATGACAAACCCACAGCCAATATCATACTGAATGGGCAAAAACTGGAAAAATTCCCTTTGAGAACTGGCACAAGACAGGGATGCCCTCTCTCCACTCCTATTCAATATAGTGTTGGAAGTTCTGGCTAGGGCAATCAGGCAAGAGAAAGAAATCAAGGGTATTCAGTTAGGAAAAGAAGAAGTCAAAAATGTCCCTGTTTGCAGATGACATGATTGTATATTTAGAAAACCCCATTGTCTCAGCCCAAAATCTCCTTAAGCTGATAAGCAACTTCAGCAAAGTCTCAGGATACAAAATCAATGTGCAAAAATCACAAGCATTCTTATACACCAGTAACAGACAAACAGAGAGCCAAATCAGGAATGAACTTCCATTCACAATTGCTTCAAAGAGAATAAAATACCTAGGAATCCAACTTACAAGGGATGTAAAGGACCTCTTCAAGGAGAACTACAAACCACTGCTCAGTGAAATAAAAGAGGACACTAACAAATGGAAGAACATACCATGCTCATGGATAGGAAGAATGAATATCGTGAAAATGGCCATACTGCCCAAGGTTATTTATAGATTCAATGCCATCCCCATCAAGCTACCAATGACTTTCTTCACAGAATTGGAAAAAACGGCTTTAAAGTTCATATGGAACCAAAAAAGAGCCCGCATTGCCAAGACAATCTTAAGTCAAAAGAACAAAGGTGCAGGCATCATGCTACCTGACTTCAAACTATACCACAAGGCTACAGTATCCAAAACAGCATGGTACTGGTACCAAAACAGAGATGTAGACCAATAGAACAGAACAGAGTCCTCAGAAATAATACCACACATCTACAGACATCTGATCTTTGACAAACCTGAGAGAAATAAGAAATGGGGAAAGGATTCCCTATTTAATAAATGGTGCTGGGAAAATTGGCTAGCCATAAGTAGAAAGCTGAAACTGGATCCTTTCCTTACTCCTTATACGAAAATTAATTCAAGATGGATTAGAGACTTAAATGTTAGACCTAATACCATAAAAACCCTAGAAGAATACCTAGGTACTACCATTCAGGACATAGGCATGGGAAAGGACTTCATGTTTAAAACACCAAAACCAACGGCAGCAAAAGCCAAAATTGAGAAATGGGATCTCATTAAACTAAAGAGCTTCTGCACAGCAAAAGAAACTACCATCAGAGTGAACAGGCAACCTACAGAATGGGAGAAAATTTTTGCAATCTACTCATCTGACAAAGGGCTGATATCCAGAATCTACAAAGAACTCAAAGAAATTTACAAGAAAAAAGCAAATAACCCCATCAAAAAGTGGGCAAAGGATATGAACAGACATTTCTCAAAAGAAGACATTCATACAGCCAACAGACACATGAAAAAATGCTCATCATCTCTGGCCATCAGAGAAATGCAAATCAAAACCACAATGAGATACCATCTCACACCAGTTAGAATGGCAATCATTCAAAAGTCAGGAAACAACAGGTGTTGGAGAGGATGTGGAGAAATAGGAACACTTTTACACTGTTGGTGGGATTGTAAACTAGTTCAACCATTATGGAAAACAGTATGGCAATTCCTCAAGGATCTAGAACTAGATATACCATATGACCCAGCCATCCCACTACTGAGTACATACCCAGAGGATTATAAATGATGCTGCTATAAAGACACATGCACACGTATGTTTATTGCGGCACTATTCACAATAGCAAAGACTTGGAATCAACCCAAATGTCCATCTGTGACAGATTGGATTAAGAAAATGTAGCACATATACACCATGGAATATTATGCAGCCATAAAAAAGGATGAGTCTGAGTCCTTTGTAGGGACATGGATGCAGCTGGAAACCATCATTCTTAGCAAACTGTCACAAGAAGAGAAAACCAAACACCGCATGTTCTCACTCATAGGTGGGAACTGAACAATGAGATCACTTGGACTCGGGAAGGGGAGCATCACACATCGGGGCCTATCATGGGGAGGGGGGAGGGGGGAGGGATTGCATTGGGATTTATACCTGATATAAATGATAAATTGATGGGTGCTGACGATTGATGGGTGCAGCACACCAACATGGCACAAGTATACATATGTAACAAACCTGCACGTTATGCACATGTACCCTAGAACTTAAAGTACAATAAAAAAAAAAAAAGAAAGAAAGAAAGAAAATTAACAAGGATATCCAGGAATTGAACTCAACTCTGCACCAAGCAGACCTAATAGATATCTACAGAACTCTCCACTACAAATCAACAGAATACATATTCTTCTCAGCACCACATCACACTTATTCCAAAATTGACCACATAGTTGGAAGTAAAGCACTCCTCAGCAAATGTACAAGAACAGAAATTGTAACAAACTGTCTCTCAGACCACAGTGCAATCAAACTAGAACTCAGGACTAAGAAACTCAATCAAAACTGCTCAACTACATGGAAACTGAACAACCTGCTCCTGAATGACTACTGGGTACATAACAAAATGAAGGCAAAAATAAAGATGTTCTTTGAAACCAATGGGAGAACAAAGATACAACACACCAGAATCTCTGGGACACATTTAAAGCAGTTTGTAGAGGGAAATTTATAGCACTAAATGCCCACAAGAGAAACCAGGAAAGATCTAAAATTGACACCCTAACATCACAATTAAAAGAACTAGAGAAGCAAGAGCAAACACATTCAAAAGCTAGCAGAAGACAAGAAATAACTAAAATCAGAGCAGAACTGAAGGAGATAGAGACACATAAAACCCTCCAAAAAATCAATGAATCCAGAAGCTGGATTTTTGAAAAGATCAACAAAATTGATAGATCACTAGCAAGGCTAATAGAGAAGAAAAGAGAAAATAATCAAATAGATGCAATAAAAAATGATCAGGGGGATATCACCACCTACCCCACAGAAATACAAACTACCATCAGAGAATACTATAAACACCTCTAGGCAAATAAACTAGAAAACCTAGAGGAAATGAATAATTTCCTGGACACTTATACGGTCCCAAGACTAAACCAGGAAGAAGTTGCATCCCTTAATAGACCAATAGCAGATTCTGAAATTGAGGCAATGATTAATAGCCTACCAACCAAAAAAAAGTCCAAGACCAGACGGTACAAGGAGGAGCTGGCACCATTTCTTCTGAAAATATTTCAATCAATTGAAAAAGAGGGAATCCTCCCTAACTCATTTTATGAGGCCAACATCATCCTGATACCAAAGCCTGGCAGAGATACAAAAAAAAAGGAGAATTTTAGGACAATACCCCTGATGAACATCAATGCAAAAATCCTCAATAAAATACTGGCAAACCGAATCCAGCAGCACATAAAAAACTTGTCCACCATGATCAAGTGGGCTTCATCCCTGGGATGCAAGGATGGTTCAACATACGCAAATCAATAAACGTAATACAGCATACAAACAGAACCAAAGACAAAAACCACATGATTATCTCAATAGATGCAGAAAAGGCCTTTGACAAAATTCAACAGCCCTTCATGCTAAAAATGTTCAATAAATTTGGTATTGATAGAACGTATCTCAAAATAATAAGAGCTATTTATGACAAACCCACAGCCAATATCATACTGAATGGGCAAAAACTGGAAGCATTCCCTTTGAAAACTGGCACAAGGATGCCATCTCTCACCCATTCAACATAGTGTTGGAAGTTCTGGCTAGGGCAATCAGGCAAGAGAAAGAAATCAAGGGTATTCAGTTAGGAAAAGAAGAAGTCAAATTGTCCCTGTTTGCAGATGACATGATTATATATTTAGAACACCCCATTGTCTCAGCCCAAAATCTCCTTAAGCTGATAAGCAACTTCAGCAAAGTCTCAGGACACAAAATTAATGTGCAAAAATCACAAGCATTCTTATATAACAGTAACAGACAAACAGCCAAATCATGAATCAACTCCCATTCACAATCTAAGCTGACCTGATTGGCTATTTGTGAATATTTTCTTAAGAAAAGGAAGGGAGATATGAGTTATAGTGGTGGGCCATGCAGTTTCAAAGGGAGGAATGTGTGCAGAGTGGATAACTAAGAGAAGAGATGTGAGTTATTGATTAGAGGCGATGGGAAAATTGTTTACAGCAACTAGTGGGAAGGAGGCATGGAGAACAAGAAAGTTGAGTTTGAGAACAAAGAACAAGGAAGTTAGCAGTTTAAACCTTTGAAGAGAAAATTATTGTATCATGCAATAATTATTGTATCATGCAAGGAATATGGGGGCTTCCTTTTATATAGCCCATGGGGGGAGTAACACAGAA
Organism: Trachypithecus francoisi; assembly: GCF_009764315.1. Taxonomy (NCBI): domain Eukaryota; kingdom Metazoa; phylum Chordata; class Mammalia; order Primates; family Cercopithecidae; genus Trachypithecus; species Trachypithecus francoisi. Next base: position 36,728,409 of record NW_022681442.1, on the reverse strand, counting down.
GCAGAGACTACACATTAGAGATACAAACTCCTTCTCTCCTTTGTTCATTGTACTCTTGTGATTTTGATTGATGCAGGCAGCACCCTTCTGAAGAGGTAAATTGCCTTGCTGAGAAAATTTTGCCTGAGTGCTTATTTCACTTTGTGGCACCAAGCATTTATCTCCAACATTTCTCTTACATGAAACTTAAGTCTATAACTGCTTTCCAGTTGAAACCTCCATTCTAGAGTAAACACTTATTTGCCCTGAACTTGCTTATTTCTTCATTTCTTTTGGATGAACTGATGTCATGTTCTTCTATCTGTCTACATTGTAAAATCGTATCTGGGTGTCCAACAGACACATCTATATAAAGGCATCTCTTTAAAACTTGGTATCTGGGGACATATATTGCTTAGTTATGGGGTTATATGATTCACTCATTGCAGAAAACTAAAAGAAAAGTAGGCATACTTACCATGCTTATGGATTTGCTAATGTTCTTAGTATGTAACTGTAGAATATTTCCAATAATGGGGAGAGGAGTTGGGCCAGGTGGGAGCTTCCCTTTGGCATAGCTTTCATTCCACAGAGAAAGAAGAATCAGACAAGAAAGACAAATCGCCAGGATGACATAGAAATCCATTGATGTGTTCTGTGAAAATGCAGACGAAAGTTAAGTATCTAAAGATTTTGTAAACACAAGTGCAAGCTTTTCACCAATTATGAACTGAGACTTTGAACTTTAGATGATTGATTTTTTTAATCTTTAGTATACCTTGAACTGATAGTAGAAGTAAAAACAAAACTTTAGTTTAATATTGATTAGTTCTTAAGTTTCACCTAAAATTGTAACTAAATGACTCTCACTTTTTAAAAGCAAGAAATAATAAAATCAAAATAATAGAAAGAAGAAAATAATAAACCAAAGCACGTAAATAGATGCAATAGAGACTGAGAAGTAATTCAAAACATAAAAAAAGTTGGTATTTGAAAAGAAGAAAAAAGTCAATGAACTTTTAGCTAGAATACCTAAGTAAAAGTGAGAAGACATAAATAAATAAAATCAGAGATAGCAAAGAGACATTTCAGGTGATATTAAAAAATACAAAGGATCATAAGAAGCTGTTATTAACAACTATATGCCACCAAATTGAATAACAGAATAAATGGAAAAATTTCTGGAGGAATACAGCTTTCTAATATTAAACTATGAGGAAATAGAAAATACAACAGATAAATATGTAGAGAGAAAATTAAATCAGTACAAAAAGGTAGTCATCAAAAGGAAGCCCAGGACATGATAGCTTAACTACAGAATTCTGCCAAACATTTAAAGAAGAACTAATACAAACCCTTCCCAAATTATTCCAGAAATTAAAAGAAAAAAATATGTTCAAACTAATTTTGCAAGGTTAGCATATTCTGATTCCAAAACCAAACAAGAACATACACATATGTACAAACTACAGACCAATATATCTAATAAACATAGATGTAAAATTTCTCAAAACATACTAGCAAATCAAATTCAATAGCACACTGAAAAGATGATTCACTGTGATCAAGTTGAATTCATACCAGAGACGCCATGATGGCTTATCATAGAAAAAAATAAATATGATATACCATATTCAGAAAAAGAAAGACAAAAACCACACAATCATGTCAATACATGCAGAAAAAAATTGACAAAATTCAATATTCTGTCATTATAAAAACTCTCAACAAGTTAGGTTTATACCTCAACACAATAAAAGCCATATATCACAAGCCAACAATTGACATCATACTATATGAAGAAAACCTGGAAGCCTTTCCTCTAGTATCAGGAAGAAGACAAGGATCCTTGTGTTCACCACTTATATAAAACGTGGTACTGGAAATTCTAGACAGAGCAATTAGGCAAGAAAAACTTACAAAAGACACCTATATTGGAAAGGAGAAATGCAAATTGTTCCTGTTTGCAGAAGACATAATATTATATATAGAAAATCCTAAAGATTCTACCAAAACAGTGTTGAAACACATAAAAACATTCAGCAGATATGCAAGATACACAATCAATATACCAAAATCAGTACTGCTTCTATATGCTAATACTGAGTTATCTAAAAAAGAAATCAAGAAAAAATTTCATGTACAATAAACTCAAATAATATACCTACCAGTAAACTTAAACAAGGAGGAGAAAGATATCTACATTAAAAACTATAAAACATTGATGAAAGAAACTGAAGAGAAGGCAAATAAATGACAAAAATATCCCACATTTATAGACTGGAAGAATTAATATTGTTAAATGACCATAATACCCAATCTGATCTGTGGATGTAATACAATCTTTGTCAAAATACTAATTACATTATTCACAGAGATAAAACAATCCTAAGGTTTATGTAGAATCAAAAAATATGCCAAATAGCCAAAACAATCTTACCAAAAAAGATCAAAGCTAGAGGCACCATGCTATCTGACCTCAAAATATACTACAAGGTTACAGTAAACAAAACAGCATAATAGTGGCATAAAAACATGTGAATAGATCAATGAAACAAAACAGGGTGCCCAGAAATAAATTTACATATCTTCGGACAACTGATTTTAGACAAAAATTCCAAGAGCAGACATTGGGGAAAAAAAACAGCCTCTTTAGGAAGTGATGGGAAAGTTGGATATATACATGCAAAAGAATGTGTCTAGATCCTTTATTTATCATATGCAAAAATCCACCCAAAATGGATTAAATAATTGAATGTAAAAACTAAAAAAACAAAACATAAGAGAAGAACTCACAACACAAGGTGTGCAAGAATTTTTTTGTAATTATACTTTAGGTTCTAGAGTACAAGTACACAATGTGCAGGTTTGTTACATAGGTATAGATGTGCCATGTTGGTTTGCTGCACCCATCAACTCGTCATTTACATTAGGTATTTCTCATAATGATATCCCTCCCCCAGTCTCCCACTCCCTGACAGGCCCCAGTGTGTGATGTTCCCCCCGCTGTGTCCATGTGTTCTCATTGTTCAGTTCCCACCTATAAGTGAGAACATGTGGTGTTTGGTTTTCATCCTTTTGATGCTTTGTTTAGAATGATGGTTTCCAGCTTCATCCATATCTCCGCAAAGGACATGAACTCAAACGTTTTTATGGCTGCATAGTATTCCAAGATGTTTATGTGCCACATTCTCTTAATCCAGCATATCACTGATGGACATTTGGGTTGGTTCCAAGTGTTTGCTATTGTGAATAGTGCCTCATTAAACATACGTGTGCCCAGTTAGAATGGCAATCATTAAAAAGTCAGGAAACAACAGGTGCTGGAGAGGATGTGGAGAAATAGGAACAAATTTACACTGTTGGTGGGATTGTAAACTGGTTCAACCATTATGGAAAACAGTATGGCGATTCCTCAAGGATCTAGAACTAGAAGTACCATATGACCCAGCCATCCCATTACTGGGGACATACCCAAAGGATTATAAATCATGCTGCTACAAAGATACATGCACACGTATGTTCATTGAAGCACTGTTCACAATAGCAAAGACTTGGAATCAACCCAAATGTCCATCTGTGACAGACTGGATTAAGAAAATGTGGCACATATACACCATGGAATACTATGCAGCCATAAAAAAGGATGTGTTTGTGTCCTTTGTAGGGACATGGATGCAGCTGGAAACCATCATTCTCAGCAAACTATCGCAAGAACAGAAAATCAAACACCGCATGTTCTCACTCATAGGTGGGAACTAAACAATGAGATCACTTGGACTCAGGAAGGGGAACATCACACACCGGGGCCTATTATGGGGAGAGGGGAGGGGGGAGGGACTGCATTGGGAGTTATACCTGATGTAAATGACAAGTTGATGGGTGCTGACGAGTTGATGGGTGCAGCACACCAACATGGCACAAGTATACATATGTAACAAACCTGCACATTGTGCACATGTACCCTAGAACGTAAAGTATAATAATAAAAAATAAATAAATAAAATACCAAAAAAAAAAAAAAATACGTGTGCATGTTTCTTCATAGTAGCATGATTTATAATCCTTTGGGTATATACCCAGTAATAGGATCGCTGGGTCAACTGATATTTCTAGTTCTAGATCCTTAAGGAATCACCACACTGTCTTCCAGAATGGTTGAACTAATATACACTCCCACCAGCAGTGTAAAAGCACTCCTATTTCTTCACATCCTCTCCAGCATCTGTTGTTTCCTAACTTTTTAATGATCGTCATTTTAACTAGCATGAGATGGTATCTCACTGTGGTTTGATTTGCATTTCTCAGATGACCAGTTATGATGAGCGTTTTTGCATATGTCTGTTGGCTGCATAAATGTCATCTTTTGAGAAATGTCTGTTCATATCCTTTGCTCACTTTTTGATGGGGTCGTTTTTCTCTTGTAAATTTGTTTAAGTTCTTTGTAGATTCTGGATGTTAGCCTTTGGTCAGATGGATAGATTGCAAAACTTTTCTCCCATTTTTAGGTTGCCTGTTTACTCTGATGATAGTTTCTTTTGCTGTGCAGAATCTCTTTAGTTTAATAAGATCCCGTTTGTCTATTTTGGTGGTTGTTGCCATTGCTTTTGGTGTTTTAGTCATAAAGTCTTTGCCCAAGCTTATGTCCTGAATGGTATTACCTAGGTTTTCTTCTAGGGTTTTTATGGTGTTAGGTCTTTAATTTAAGTCTTTAATCCATCTTGAGTTAATTATTGTATATGGTGCAAGGAAGGGATCCAGTTTCAGCTCCATATGGCTAGCCAATTTCCCCAACACCATTTATTAAATAGGGAATCTTTTCCCCATTTCTTGATTTTGTCAGGTTTGTCAAAGATCAGATGGTTGTGTGTCCAGAATTTATTCCTTCTGGTGGGTTCTTGGTCTCACTGACTTCAAGAATGAAGCCATGGACCCTCGCAATGAGTGTTACAGCTCTTAAAGATAGTGTGTCTGGAGTTTGTTCCTTCAGATGTTCCAATGTGTCCAGAGTTTCTTCCTTCTGGTGGGTTCATGGTCTTGCTGACTTCAGGAGTGAAGCCAGGGACCTTCACAGTGAGTGTTACAGCTCTTAAAAGGTGGTGCATCCAGAGTTGTTTGTTCCTCCTGGTAGGTTTGTGGTCTCGCTGACTTTTGGAGTGAAGCCGCAGACCTTTGCAGTGAGTGTTACAGCTCTTAAAGGTGGCACGTCCAGAGTTGTTTCTTCCTCCTGGTGGGTTCGTGGTCTCGCTGACTTCAGGAGTGAAGACGCAGACATTCGCAGTAGGTGTTACAGCTCTTAAAGGTGGTGCATCCAGAGTTGTTTGTCCCCCCGGTAGGTTTGTGGTCTTGCTGACTTCAGGAATGAAGCCACAGACCCTCATGGTGAGTGTTACAGCTCATAAAGGTAGTGCAGACACAAAGAGTAAGCAGCAGCAAGATTTATTGTGAAGAGCAAAAGAATAAAGTTTCCACAGCATGAAACGGGATCCGAGCAAGCTGCTGCTGACCACTCGGGTGGTCAGCTTTATATTCCCTTATTTGGCCCCACCCACCCACATCCACCTGATTGGTCCACTTTACAGAGCATTGATTGGTCCATTTTACAGAGTGCTGATTGGTGCATTTACAATCCTTTGCTAGACACAGAGTGCTCATTGCTGCATTTTTACAAAGTGCTGATTGGTGCATTTACAATCCTTTAGCTAGACACAGAGCGCTGATTGGTGCATTTTTATAGAATGCAGATTGGTGCATTTACAATCCTTTAGCTAGATACAGAGTGCTGATTGGTGCATTTACAATCCTCTAGCGAGACAGAAATGTTCTCCAAGTCCCCACTCGACCCAGGAAGTTCAGCTGGCTTCACCTCTCAGTTGTATATGTGTGTCACTATTTCTGAGGCCTCTGTTCAGTTCCATCAGTCTATATATCTGTTTTGGTATCAGTACCATGCTGTTTTGGTTCCTGTGTCCTTGTAGTATAGATTAAAGTCAAGTAGCCTGATGCTTCCAGATTTCTTCTTTTTGCTTACGATTGTCTTGGCTATGTGGGCCCTTTTTTGGTTCCATGTAAACTTTAAAGTAGTTTTTCCAACTGTGAAGAAAGTCAGTGGTAGCTTGATAGGGATAGCATTGAATCTATAAATTACCTATGGCAATATAGCTACTTTCATGATATGATTCTTTCCATTCATGAGCATGGAATGTTCTTCCATTTGGTTGTGTCCTCTTTTATTTCATTGAGCAGTGGTCTGCAGTTCTGATTGAAGCAGTCCTTCACATCACTTGTAAGTTGGATTGCTAGGTATTTTATTCTCTTTGTAGTAATTCTGAATGGGAATTGACTCATGATGTGGCTATTATTTGTGTATAGGAATGCTTGTGATTTTTCGCACATTTATTTTTTATCCTGAGACTTTGCTGAAACTGCTTATCAGCTTAAGGAGATTTTGGGATGAAATGATGGGGTTTCTTAAACATACAATCATGTCATCTGCAAGCAGAGACAATTTGACTTTCTCTTTTCCTAACTGAACACCCTTTATTTATTTCTCCTGCCTGACTGCCCTAACCAGAACTTCCAATACTATGTTTAATAGGAGTGGTGAGAGAGGACATGCTTGTCTTGCATCAGTTTTCAAAGGGAATGCTTCCAGTTTTTGCCATTCAGTAAGATATTGGCTGTGTGTTTCTCATAAATAGCTCTTAATATTTTAAGATACGTTCCACCAATACCTAGTTTATTGACAGTTTTTAGCATGAAAAGCTGTTGAATTTTGTTGAAGGCCTTTTCTGCATCTATTGAGATACCCACGTGGTTTTTGTCTTTGGTTCTGTTTGTGTGATGGATTACGTTTATTGATTTGTGCATGTTGAACCAGCCTTGCTTCCCAGGGATGAAGCTGACTTGATCATGGTGGATAAGCTTTTTGATGTGCTGCTGGATTCAGTTTGCCAGTATTTTATTGAGAATTTTTGCGTTGATGTTCATCAGGCATATTGGTCTAAAATTCTCTTTTTTTGTTGTTGTGTCTCTGCCAGGCTTTAGTATCAGGATGATGCTGGCCTCATAAAATGAGCTAGGGAGGATTCTCTCTTTTTCTATTGATTGGAATACTTTCAGAAGGAATGGTACCAGCTCCTCTTCATACCTATGGTAGAATTTGGCATTGAATCCATCCAGTCCTGGACTTTTTTGGTTGGTAGGCTATTAATTATTGCCTCAATATCAGAACCTGTATTGGTCTATTCAAAGATTCAACTTCTTCCTGATTTAATCTTGGGAAAGTGTATGTGTCCAGGAATTTATCCATTTCTTCTAGATTTTCTAGTTTATTTGCATAGAGGTGTATATAGTATTCTCTGACGCTAGTATGTATTTCTGTGGGATTGGTGATGATATCCCCTTTATCATTTTTTATTGCATCTATTTGATTCTTCTCTTTTTTCTTCTTTATTCATCTGGCTAGCAGTATATCTATTTTGTTGATATTTTCAAAAAATCAGCTCCTGGATTGATTTTTTGAAGGGATTGTTGTGTCTCTATCTCTTTCAGTTCTGCTCTGATCTTTGTTATTTCTTGCCTCCTGCTAGCTTTCAAATTTGTTTGCCCTTGCTTCTCTAGTTATTTTAATTAGGATATTAGGGTGTTGATTTTAGATCTTTCCTGTTTTCTCTTGTGGGCATTTAGTCCTATAAATTTCCCTCTACACACTGCTTTAAATGTGTACCAGAGATTCTGGTATGTTGTGTCTTTGTTCTTACTGGTTTCAAAGAACATCTTCATTTCTGCCTTCATTTCCTTATTTACTCATTAGTCATTCAGGAGCAGGTTGCTCAGTTTCCATATAGTTGTGCAGGTTTGAGTGAGTTTATTAATCATGAGTTCTTGTTTGATTGCACTGTGGTCTGATAGACAGTTTGTCATGATTTCTGTTCTTTTACATTTGCTGAGGAGTGTTCTACTTCCAATTATGTGGTCAATTTTAAAATGAGTATGATGTGGTGCTGTGAAGAATGTATATTCTGTTGATTTGGGGTTTAGAGTTCTGTAGATGTCTATTAGGTCCTCTTGGTCCAGACCTGAGTTCAAGTCCTAGATATCCTTGTTAACCTTCTTTCTCAAGCTGAGACTGGAGCTGTTCCTATTCGGCCATCTTGGAAGTGACTAAACTTTTTAATTAAGGTATCAAAAGCACTGGCAATAAAAGCAAAAGTAAACAAATGAGATTATATCAAATTAAAAGGCTTTTGCACAGGCAAAGACACTATTAACAGAGTGACAAAAAGAATCTGCAGAATGGGAGAATATATGTGCAAATGATATGTCTAACCAGGCACTTATATCCAGAATATATAAGGAAGTTAAACATGTCAACAACACAAAAAAAAAATGACCTGACTGAAAATGGGCAAAAGATCTGAACAGACATTTCCCAAAAGAAGACATATGAAAATGTTCAGTGTAACTAATCATGAAGAAAATGCAAATCAAAGCACAATGAAATACCATCTCATTCAAATTACAATGGCTATTATTAAAAAGACAAAAGAAAACTAACGTTGGCAAGAATGTAGAAAAAGGGAACAATTACACACTGTTGGTGGCACTGTAAGCTAGTACAGCCACTATGAAAAAGAGTATGGAGGTTCCTCAAAAACCTTTAAGCTAGTACAGTGTTATGAAAAAGAGTATGGAGGTTCCTCAGAAAATTCCTCAAAAAAAAAAAGGCGGGGGCGGAGCAAGATGGCCGAATAGGAACAGCTCCAGTCTCCAACTCCCAGCGCGAGTAACACAGAAGACCGGTGATTTCTGCATTTTCAACTGAGGTACTGGGGTCATCTCTCTAGGGAGTGCCGGACAATCGGTGCTGGTCAGCTGCTGCAGCCTGACCAGCATGAGCTGAAGCAGGGCGAGGTATCGCCTCACCTGGAAGCGCAAGGGGGAAGGAAATCCGTTTTCCTAGCCAGGGGAACTGAGACACATAACACCTGGAAAATCGCGTAACTCCCACCCCAATACTGCGCTTTAAGGAACAGGCACACCAGGAGAATATATCCCACACCTGGCCGGAGGGTCCCACGCCCACGGAGCCTCCCTCACTGCTAACACAGCCGTCTGCGGCGATCTATCCGCAAGGCAGCAGCGAGGCTGGGGGAGGGGCGCCCGCCATTGCTGAGGCTTAAGTAGGTAAACAAAGCCGCTGGGAAGCTCGAACTGGGTGGAGCTCACAGCAGCTCAAGGAAACCTGCCTGTCTCTGTAGACTCCACCTCTGGGGACAGCCCACAGCTGAGGTCCAATAGGGAAAGCAGCGGGGGCGGTGCAGAGGCGAACGACTCTGTCTGACAGCTTTGGGGAGAGCCGTGGATCTCCCAACGTGGAGGTTGAGATCCGAGAACGGACAGACTGCCTGCTCAGGTGGGTCCCTGACCCCTGAGTAGCCTAGCTGGGAGACATCCCCCACTAGGGGCAGTCTGACACCCCACACCTCACAGGGTGGAGTCATCCCTGAGAGGAAACTTCCAAAGAAGAATCAGACAGGTACACTCGCTGCTCAGCAATATTCTATCTTGGCAACCTCTGCTGCTGATACCCAGGCAAACAGGGTCTGGAGTGGACCTCAAGCAATCTCCAACAGACCAACAGACAGTCCTTCTGACTGTCAGACGGAAAACTATCAAACAGGAAGGACACCTATACCAAAACCCCATCAGTACGTCACCATCATCAAAGACCAGAGACAGATAAAACCACAAAGATGGGGAAAAAGCAGGGCAGAAAAGCTGGAAATTCAAAAAATAAGAGCGCATCTCCCCCTGCAAAGGAGCGCAGCCCATCGCCAGCAACGGATCAAAGCTGGTCAGAGAATGACTTTGACGAGATGAGAGAAGAAGGCTTCAGTCCATCAAACTCTCAGAGCTAAAGGAGGATTACGTACCCAGCGCAAAGAAACTAAAAATCTTGAAAAAAAGTGGAAGAATTGACAGCTAGACTAATTAATGCAGAGAAGATCATAAACGAAATGACAGAGATGAAAACCATGACACGAGAAATACGTGACAAATGCACAAGCTTCAGTAACCGACTCGATCAACTGGAAGAAAGAGTATCAGCGATTGAGGATCAAATGAATGAAATGAAGCGAGAAGAGAAACCAAAAGAAAAAAGAAGAAAAAGAAATGAACAAAGCCTGCAAGAAGTATGGGATTATGTAAAAAGACCAAATCTACGTCTGATTGGGGTGCCTGAAAGTGAGGGGGAAAATGGAACCAAGTTGGAAAACACTCTTCAGGATATCATCCAGGAGAACTTCCCCAACCTAGTAGGGCAGGCCAACATTCAAATTCAGGAAATACAGAGAACGCCACAAAGATACTCCTCCAGAAGAGCAACTCCAAGACACATAATTGCCAGATTCACCAAAGTGAAATGAAGGAAAAAATCTTAAGGGCAGCCAGAGAGAAAGGTCGGGTTACCCACAAAGGGAAGCCCATCAGACTAACAGCAGATCTCTCGGCAGAAACTCTACAAGCCAGAAGAGAGTGGGGGCCAATATTCAACATTCTTAAAGAAAAGAATTTTCAACCCAGAATTTCATATCCAGCCAAACTAAGTTTCATCAGTGAAGGAGAAATAAAATCCTTTACAGATAAGCAAATGCTTAGAGATTTTGTCACCACCAGGCCTGCCTTACAAGAGACCCTGAAGGAAGCCCTAAACATGGAAAGGAACAACCGGTACCAGCCATTGCAAAAACATGCCAAAATGTAAAGACCATCGAGGCTAGGAAGAAACTGCATCAACTAATGAGCAAAATAACCAGTTAATATCATAATGACAGGATCAAGTTCACACATAACAATATTAACCTTAAATGTAAATGGACTAAATGCTCCAATTAAAAGACACAGACTGGCAAACTGGATAAAGAGTCAAGACCCATCAGTCTGCTGTATTCAGGAGACCCATCTCACATGCAGAGACATACATAGGCTCAAAATAAAGGGATGGAGAAAGATCTACCAAGCAAATGGAGAACAAAAAAAAGCAGGGGTTGCAATCCTAGTCTCTGATAAAACAGACTTTAAACCATCAAAGATCAAAAGAGACAAAGAAGGCCATTACATAATGGTAAAGGGATCAATTCAACAGGAAGAGCTAACTCTCCTAAATATATATGCACCCAATACAGGAGCACCCAGATTCATAAAGCAAGTCCTTAGAGACCTACAAAGAGACTTAGACTCCCATACAATAATAATGGGAGATTTCAACACTCCACTGTCAACATTAGACAGATCAACGAGACAGAAAGTTAACAAGGATATCCAGGAATTGAACTCATCTCTGCACCAAGCGGACCTAATAGACATCTATAGAACTCTCCACCCCAATCAACAGAATATACATTCTTCTCAGCACCACATCGCACTTATTCCAAAATTGACCACATAATTGGAAGTAAAGCACTCCTCAGCAAATGTACAAGAACAGAAATTATAACAAACTGTCTCTCAGACCACAGTGCAATCAAACTAGAACTCAGGACTAAGAAACTCAATCAAAACCGCTCAACTACATGGAAACTGAACAACCTGCTCCTGAATGACTACTGGGTACATAACGAAATGAAAGCAGAAATAAAGATGTTCTTTGAAACCAATGAGAACAAAGATACAACATACCAGAATCTCTGGGACACATTTAAAGCAGTGTGTAGAGGGAAATTTATAGCACTAAATGCCCACAAGAGAAAGCAGGAAAGATCTAAAATTGACACTTTAACATCACAATTAAAAGAACTAGAGAGGCAAGAGCAAACACATTCAAAAGCTAGCAGAAGGCAAGAAATAACTAAGATCAGAGCAGAACTGAAGGAGATAGAGTCACAAAAAACCCTCCAAAAAATCAATGAATCCAGGAGTTGGTTTTTTGAAAAGATCAACAAAATTGACAGACCGCTAGCAAGACTAATAAAGAAGAAAAGAGAGAGGAATCAAATAGACGCAATAAAAAATGATAAAGGGGATATCACCACGACCCCACAGAAATACAAACAACCATCAGAGAATACTATAAATGCCTCTACGCAAATCGACTAGAAAATCTAGAAGAAATGGATAATTTCCTGGACACTTACACTCTCCCAAGACTGAACCAGGAAGAAGTTGAATCCCTGAATAGACCAATAACAGGCTCTGAAATTGAGGCAACAATTAATAGCCTACCCACGAAAAAAAGTCCAGGACCAGATGGATTCACAGCTGAATTCTACCAGAGGTACAAGGAGGAGCTGGTACCATTCCTTCTGAAACTATTCCAATCAATAGAAAAAGAGGGAATCCTCCCTAACTCATTTTATGAGGCCAACATCATCCTGATACCAAAGCCTGGCAGAGACACAACAAAAAAAGAGAATTTTAGACCAATATCCCTGATGAACATCGATGCAAAAATTCTCAATAAAATACTGGCAAACCGGATTCAGCAGCACATCAAAAAGCTTATCCACCATGATCAAGTGGGCTTCATCCCTGGGATGCAAGGCTGGTTCAACATTCGCAAATCAATAAACGTAATCCAGCATATAAACAGAACCAAAGACAAGAACCACATGATTATCTCAATAGATGCAGAAAAGGCTTTTGACAAAATTCAACAGCCCTTTATGCTAAAAACGCTCAATAAATTCGGTATTGATGGAACGTACCTCAAAATAATAAGAGCTATTTACGACAAACCCACAGCTAATATCATACTGAATGGGCAAAAACTGGAAAAATTCCCTTTGAAAACTGGCACAAGACAGGGATGCCCTCTCTCACCACTCCTATTCAACATAGTGTTGGAAGTTCTGGCTAGGGCAATCAGGCAAGAGAAAGAAATCAAGGTATCCAGTTAGGAAAAGAAGAAGTCAAATTGTCCCTGTTTGCAGATGACATGATTGTATATTTAGAAAACCCCATCGTCTCAGCCCAAAATCTCCTTAAGCTGATAAGCAACTTCAGCAAAGTCTCAGGATACAAAATTAATGTGCAAAAATCACAAGCATTCTTATACACCAGTAACAGACAAGCAGAGAGCCAAATCAGGAATGAACTTCCATTCACAATTGCTTCAAAGAGAATAAAATACCTAGGAATCCAGCTTACAAGGGATGTAAAGGACCTCTTCAAGGAGAACTACAAACCACTGCTCAGTGAAATCAAAGAGGACACAAACAAATGGAAGAACATACCATGCTCATGGATAGGAAGAATCAATATCGTGAAAATGGCCATACTGCCCAAGGTTATTTATAGATTCAATGCCATCCCCATCAAGCTACCAATGAGTTTCTTCACAGAATTGGAAAAAACGGCTTTAAAGTTCATATGGAACCAAAAAAGAGCCCGCATTGCCAAGACAATCCTAAGTCAAAAGGACAAAGCTGGAGGCGTCACGCTACCTGACTTCAAACTATACTACAAGGCTACAGTAACCAAAACAGCATGGTACTGGTACCACAACAGAGATATAGACCAATGGAACAGAACAGAGTCCTCAGAAATAATACCACACATCTACAGCCATCTGATCTTTGACAAACCTGAGAGAAACAAGAAATGGGGAAAGGATTCCCTATTTAATAAATGGTGCTGGGAAAATTGGCTAGCCACAAGTAGAAAGCTGAAACTGGATCCTTTCCTTACCCCTTATACGAAAATTAATTCAAGATGGATTAGAGACTTAAATGTTAGACCTAATACCATAAAAACCTAGAAGAAAATCTAGGTAGTACCATTCAGGACATAGGCATGGGCAAGGACTTCATGTCTAAAACACCAAAAGCAACGGCAGCAAAAGCCAAAATTGACAAATGGGATCTCATTAAACTAAAGAGCTTTTGCACAGCAAAAGAAACTACCATCAGAGTGAACAGGCAACCTACAGAATGGGAGAAAATTTTTGCAACCTACTCATCTGACAAAGGGCTAATATCCAGAATCTACAAAGAACTCAAACAAATATACAAGAAAAAAACAAACAACCCCATCAAAAAGTGGGGAAAGGATATGAACAGACATTTCTCACAAGAAGACATCCATACAGCCAACAGACACATGAAAAAATGCTCGTCATCACTCGCCATCAGAGAAATGCAAATCAAAACCACAATGAGATACCATCTCACACCAGTTAGAATGGCAATCATTAAGAAGTCAGGAAACAATAGATGTTGGAGAGGATGTGGAGAAATAGGAACACTTTTACACTGTTGGTGGGATTGTAAACTAGTTCAACCATTATGGAAAACAGTATGGCGATTCCTCAAGGATCTAGAACTAGATGTACCATATGACCCAGCCATCCCACTACTGGGTATATACCCAAAGGATTATAAATTACTCTACTACAAAGACACATGCACACGTATGTTTATTGCGGCACTATTCACAATAGCAAAGACTTGGAATCAACCCAAATGTCCATCTGTGACAGACTGGATTAAGAAAATGTGGCACATATACACCATGGAATACTATGCAGCCATCAAAAAGGATGAGTTTGCGTCCTTTGTAGGGACATGGATGCAGCTGGAAACCATCATTCTTAGCAAACTATCACAAGAAGAGAAACCAAACACCGCATGTTCTCACTCATAGGTGGGAACTGAACAATGAGATCACTTGGACTCGGGAAGGGGAACATCACACACTGGGGCCTATCATGGGGAGGGGGGAGGAGGGAGGGATTGCATTGGGGAGTTATACATGATATAAACGTTATGCACATGTACCCTAGAACTTAAAGTATAATAAAAAATAAAAAAATAAAAAAATAAAAAAAAAAAAGGCGGGGGGGAGTTAGAGGTTCCGAAAAATTGAGGCTCCTCAAAAAAAAAGAGTATGGAGGTTCCTCAAAATTAGAACTAATATACTATCCAGCAATGCCACTACTGGATATACATCCTAAGGAAATTAAATCAGAATATCAAAGCGATTTTGAACTTTCCTGTCTTTTGCAGCACTGTTTACAATAACAAAGATGTAAAAACAACCTGTTTAGCATTAGGTTAACAAATAATTTAAAATGTGGTATATAGATAAAATGAAATACTAGTCAGCCACAAACAGAATGAAATCCTGTCATCTGCTGTAACATGGATAATCCTGGAGGATATCACAGTAAGTGAAATAAGCTAAACACAGACAAATACCACATGATTTCACTAATATCTGGGAACAAAACTCTTTTTTAACTTGATGTTATAGAAGCACAGAATCTCAGAGGGCTTACTGGAGGTGAAGTCAGGGGAAGTAAGTAGAAAGTGGAGAGAAGTTGATCAATGGCTAAAAAGTTAAAATTAGATGGGAGGAGTACATTCTGGTATTCTCTTTCACAGTAAGGTTACTGAAGTTAACTGTAAAATATATATTACAAAATAGTGAAAAAAGTGACTTTCAAATATTTTAATCACAAAAACGTTCATGTGTAAGATTATAATTACAATTACAACCATGATTGTATTATAAAACATAGATATGTATCAAAACATCAAAACATACCACATAAATATGTACAATTGCAATAAGAAAATTCAAAAAATAAGTAAATACATAAACATTAAACATGGAAATAAAGTAAAAATACCAATACTACTACTTTCTTGTGAAAACTGAGAACATCAAAGGTAAAAATGAAAACATCACCAAAATCTAAAAAGTTCTAGAGTGGTGCCAGGCACAGAGGATCACGCCTAACATGCCAGCACTTTGGGATGCCAAGGCAGGCAGATCACCTGAGGTCAGGTGTTCAAGACCAGCCTGACCAACATGATGAAACCCCAACTCTATTAAAAATACAAACTTAGATGGATACGGTGGTACATGCCTGTAATTCAAGCTACTCAGGAGGCTGAGGCAGGGGAATTGCTTGAACGCAAAAGGCGGAGGTTGTGGTGAGCTGTGATCGCACCACGGCACTCCAGCCTGGGCAACAAGAGCAAAACTTCATCTCAAAAAAAAAAAGTTCTACAGTGGAAAAGGAATTTTATAAAGAATAAGACTCAGTTTGTAATACATTTTTTCCATATAGAAATATTGTAAATACAAAGTATGATGGAGTAAAGTCTTTATAAGTTTTATTATTCAAAAAAGAAACAAACATACAGTGCCAGATACACTAGAACTTAAACATAAAATTAACATTTAGACACTTTTGGATATCTGAACATTCAGACATCTTATAACCTTGAAAATAATTCGGAAAAAATTACTGGAGGAAAATTTTTAACAGTAGACTAAACCAAGCAGAAGAAATATCTCACAGCTTGAAGAACAGTCTTTCAAATTAACCAATTGAGACAACATTTTAAAATATAAATGTTTAAAAATTAGCAAAGTGTTTGAGGAATATGGAAATATGTAAAGTGACAAAACCTAAGACAAACAGGCATTCCTAAAAGAGAAGACGAAGAATCAAGCAACCTGGAAAATATGTTTGAGGGATAAATTGAAGAAAACATTTCTAATCTCTCTAGAGAGGTAGACATCCAATCAGATACAAGAAATTCAGAAAACATCTGTGAGATGCTATACAAGATGAACATCACCAAGGCATATAGTCATCAGGCTACCTGAGGTCAATGCTAAGGAAAAATATCTTAACTAAAGCTAGAGACAAGGGTCAAATCGTCTAGAGAAAAGTGTCACACAAAGGAAGATCCATGAGACTAACAGTAGACTTTACAGCAGAAGCTATCCAAGTTAGAAGAGCATGGGGTTCTATTCTTAGCCTCCTCAAAGGAAAGGAATGCTAGCCAAAGACTTTATATCCTGTCAAACTTAGCTTCATAAATGAAGGGGAAATAATATTTTTCTCAGACAGGCAAATAACATGGGATTTCATCAACTACTAGCCTTGGCCTACAAGAAATGTTCAAAGGAATTCTAAACACAGAAAAAAAAAATACTCATCTGAAAAGGGCAATAACTACAAAGTTCAAAGTTCACAGGTGTTATAAAGAATGACACAATCGAAACTACAAATAGCTAGCTAAAAACACTACGGCAGGAACAAAATCTCACATATAAATATTAATCTCAAATTGCAAATGGCCTAAACATCCCATCTAAAAAGTGTAGAGTGGTAGGGTTAATGAAAATAAGACACAACTATTTACTGCCTACAAAAGACCCACCTAATGGCTAAAGACATCATCAGACTCAAAGGAAAAGAGTGGGAAAAGAGATATCACGCAAATTGTAAGCAAATGTGAGAAGAAGTATCCATTCTTATAATAGATAACACAGACTTTAAACAGACCACAGTTTATAAAGACACAGAAGGATATTACATAATGATAAGTTTTCAATACAACTGCAAAATTTAACTATCCTAAATATATTTGCATCCAACACTGGAGCACCAAGATTCATAAAACAAATACTACTAGACCTAAGAAGAAAGACTGATAGACTGAGGAAAGATTACAGCCTTAAATGCCCACACCAAAAAGATAGAAAGATCTGAAACTGACAATTCAACTTGAACATCAAGCAAATAGAAAAACACAAACAAACCAAATGCAAAGATAGAAGAAGAAAATAGATAACAAAGATCAGAGCAGAACGAAATGAGATTGAGATGAGAAAAAATAATACAAAAAATGCCCACATCAAAAAGATAGAAAGATCTGAAATTGACAATTCAACTTGAACATTAAGCAAATAGAAAAACACAACAAACCAAATGCAAAGATAGAAGAAGAAAATAGATAACAAAGATCAGAGCAGAACGAAATGAGATTGAGATGAGAAAAAATAATACAAAAAATGCCCACATCAAAAAGATAGAAAGATCTGAAATTGACAATTCAACTTGAACATTAAGCAAATAGAAAAACACAAACAAACCAAATCCAAAGAGAGAAGAAGAAAAGAGATAACAAAGATCAGAGCAGAATGAAATGAGATTGAGATGAGAAAAAATAATACAAAAAATCAAAACAATTAAGTTGGCTCTTTGAAAGAATAACTTTCAAAGACCCCTTTGGTGAGACCCCTAGGTAGACTAACCAAAAATCAGAAGATTTAAGATAGGCTAATCAGAAATAATAAAAATGGCATTGCAACTGATACCACAGAAACATAAAAGATCATCAGAGACTATTATGAACACTTCTATGGGCACAAACTAGAAAACCCAGAGGAAATAGATAAATTCCTGGAAATATACAACATCCCAAGATTGAACCAGGATGAAATAGAAATCTTGACTAGACCTATAACTAGAAATGCATGTGAATTAGTAAATGTAATTCTTAAAGGAAAAAGACCCAGGACCGGATGGATTCACAGCCAAATTTTACCAGGTGTACAAAGAAAAGCTCATGGAAATTCCTGGAAATGACTGGGAAAAATCTCATGGAAATGACTGAAAATCTCATGGATATGACTGGAAATCTCATGAAAATGATTGAAAAAATCTCATTGAAATGACCGGAAAAAAATTGAAGAGGAGACATTCTTCCTAATTCTAAAAATCCAGTATCTCCCTGATACCCAAATCAGGAAAGGACAACCAAAGTAAGAAAACTACAGGCCAATATCCACAATGCACATATATATAAAAATTCTCAAGAAAATACTAGCAAACTGAATTCAACAACACATCACAAAGTGAATGCATCATGATCAATTGGGCTGTCTTTGGGATGCAAGGATGGTTCAATATATGCACATAAATAAACATGATTCACTGATTCACATAAACAGAACAAAGAAAAAAATCATATGAAATTCTCAATAGATGCACAAAAAGCATTCAATAAAATCTAACACTCCTTCATGATAAAAGCCCTCAACAAACTAAGAGCCATATATCATAAATACATGGCCAACTTCATATTAAATGAAAACATTTGAAAGCATTTTACCCAAGAAGTCAAACAAGACAAGGAAGTCTATGATCACCCCTCTTACTCAACATAGTACTGGAAGTCTTGGCCAGAACAATCAGTCAAAAATAAATAAATATAAGCCATTCAAATTGAAAAAAAGAAAGTCAAATTATCTATGTTCATTGATGACATAATTCTTAACCTGGAAAACCCTACAGACTCCTCCAACAGTCTCCTAGACTTAACAAATGACTTTAGTAACATCTCAGGATACAAAAATGAATGTACAACAATCAGTAACACTTTAATGCACCAACAACATTCAAGCTGTGAAAAACAAACAAAAAACACTCCAATTCACAAGAGCCACACAAAAAATATAATACCTAGAAATACATTTAACAAAGTAGGTGACAGATCTCCACAGGAGAAACACAAAACTCTGATTTTAAAAAATCAGATAACCTAAACAAATGGAAATAAATGTCCCATGCTTATGGTTCAGAATAATGCATATGGTTAAAATGAACATATTAATGAACTACAGATTGAGTGGAATATCAAATTACCAATGTCATTTTTCACAGAATTAGAAAAAAAAATCCTTAATTCCATACAAAATCAAAAAAGTCCAAATAGCCAATGCAATTCTACAGAAAAATAACAAAATTGGAGTCATCTCATTGCCTGAGTTCAAATTATACTACTAGAGTCAATAAAAAAGCACAGTATTGGTATGAAAACAGACACCCAGATGAATGGGGCTCAACAGAATACTCAGAAATGAAGCCACATACCTACAACCAACTGATCTTTGGCAAAGTTGACAAAAATAAACAATGGGAAAAGGACATCCAATTCAAACAATGGTGCTGGGAATACTGGCTAAAAATAGATAAAAAACTGAATGTGTACTCATCTCTTTCGTGCTATACAAAAATTAACTCAAGAGAGATCAAAAACCTAAACATAGAACTTGAAACTGTAAGATTGCCAGAAGTAAACCTAAGAAAATCTCTTCTGGACATTGGCAGAGGCAAATAATCCATAAAGAAAGCCCCAAAGCAAATGCAATAAAAACAAAACTAGACAAATGGGATCTAATTAAACTAAAAATACGATTCTGCACAGCAAAAGAAACTCTCAAGAGAGTACATAAACAACATATAATGTGGGAGAAACTAATTGTAAAGTATTCATCTGACAAAGTAATAACATCTTGAATTCACAAGGAACACAAACTGAACAAGAAAAGAAACACAAAACCCCATTACAGATTGCACAAAACACATGAACAGATATTTCTCAAAAGAAGAAATACAAGCAGATGAGAAACACATGAGAAAATGCTCAACATTGCTAATCATCAGAGAAATGCAAATTAAATTCACAGTGACAACATTTTATACCAGCCAGAATGGCTACTATTAATAAAATTTTTAGGAAAAAACATGTTGATGTGCATACAGAGAAAAGAGAACACCTGTACACTGTAGGTGAGAATGAAAATTGGCTCAACCTCTATGGAAAACAGTATGAATATATTTCAAAAAACTTAAAATAGAGCTACCATTCAATCCAGTAATCCCATTACTGGGTATCTATCCAAAGAAGAAATTATTACATAAAAAAAGACACCTGCACTTGTATATTTATTGCAGCACTGTTCACAATAGCAAAGTCATGGAAACAACCAGGGTCCATCAACAGTTGATCAGATAAAGAAAATGTCATATATATAAACCACTGAATATGAAACAGCCATAAAAATGAATGAAATCATATCCTCTGTAGCAACATAGAAGGAGCTGAGGCCATTATCCTAGGAAAACTCATTCAGAAGCAAAAAGTAAAGTGTTGCATAATTTCATTTATAAGTAGAAGCTGAACAATGAGCATCCATAAAAGCAAAGATGAAACAATAGACACTGAGGACTCCAGAAAAAGAAAGGAAGAAAGGAGGAAAGGCTAGAAAGATTAAAAATTGATACAGTGGTCATTATTTGGGGGACAGGTATACTAAAATCCCAATTTCCGTTATTATACAATATACACCCAAGAAACAAACATGCACATGTACCCCCTGAATCTAAAATTTAAAAATAAAGAAAACTTCAAGCTAATATTTTTGATGAACAATTTATGCTAAAATCCTCAACAAAATACTGGTGAACTGAATCCAGTAGCACATGAAATAGCTTTCCACCACAATCAAATAGGCTTTGCTCCTGGGATGCAAGGTTGGTTCAACAGACACAAATCTACAAATGTGATTTGTCACATAAACTGCAGACAAAAACCACATGATTATCTAATAGACACAGAAAAAAACTGTTGATAAAATTCAACACTCCCTCATTTTAAAAATTCTATATAAAGTAGGGATTGAAGGAATATGTTTCAAAATAGACACTGAGCCAGCTGCAGTTTGTTTTTTTGTTTGTTTGTTTTTGTTTTCGTTTTTGCTTTGTTTTGTTTTCATACCCCAGTGGTGCCTGGAATGGCAGCAAGACAGAACCATTCACTCCCCTGCAAAGGGGGTTGAAGCCAGGAAGCCAAGTGGTCTAGCTCAGCTGATCCTGCCCCCACAGAGCCCAGCAAGGTAAAATCCACTAACTTGAAATTCTTGCTGCTAGCGCAGCAATCTGAAGTAGATGCAGGATGCCCAAGCTTGGTAGGGGGATGGGCGTCCACCATTACTGAGGCTTGAGTAGGTGGTTTTCCCCTCACAGTGTAAACAAAGCTGCCAGGAACTCTGAACTGGGAGGAGTCCACTGCAGCTCAGCAAAGCTGCTGTGGCCAGACTGCCTCTCTAGACTCCTCCTCTTTGGGAAAGACATCTCTAAAGGAAAGGCAGCAGCCCCAGGCAGGGGCTTATAAATAAAACCCCTATCTCCCTGGGACAGAGCACCTGGGGGAAAGGATGGCAGGGGGCACATCTTCAGCAGACTTAAAAGTTCCTGCCTGCTGGCTCTGAAGAGAGCAGTGGATCTCCTAGCACAGTGCTCGAGCTCTGCTAGGGGACAGACTACCTCCTTAAGTGGGACCCTGACCCCCATGTATCCTGACTCTGAGACACCTTCCAGCAAGGATTGACAGACACCTCATACAAGAGCTCTCTGGCTGGCATATGGCAGGTGCCCCTCTAGGACAAAGCTTCCAAAGGAAGGATCAGGCAGCAATCTTTGCTGTTCTGTGGACTCTGCTGGTGATACAGGAAAACAGGGTCTTGAGTGGACCTCCAGCAAATTCTAGCAGACCTGTAGCAGAGGGGCCTGACTGTTAGAAGGAAAACTAACAAACAGAAAGGAATAGCATCAACATCAACCAAAAGGATGTCCACACAGAAATGCCATCTGAAGCTCACCAACATCAAAGACCAAAGGTAGATAACTAAACAAAGATGAGGAAAGATCAGTGCAAAGAGGCTGAAAATTCCAAAAACCAGAACACCTCTTCTCCTCCAGACAGATTATGAGTTTGAGGAATTGACAGAAGTAGGCTCAGAAGGTGGGTAATAACAAACTCCTCTGAGCTAAAGGAGCATATTCTAACCCAATGCAAGAAAACTGAGAACCTTTAAAAAAGTTAGACAAACTGCTAACTAGAATAACCAGTTTAGAGAAGAACATAAACGGCCTGATGGAGCTGAAACACACAGCACAAGAAATTCGTGAAGCATACACAAGTATCAATAGCTGAATCCGTCAAGCAGAAAAAAGGATCTCAGAGATTGAATATCAACTTAATGAAATAAAGTGTGAAGACAAGATTACAGAAAAAAAGAATGAAAAAAAATGAACAAAGGCTCCAAGAAATATGGGACTTTCTGAAAAGACCAAACCTACGTTTGACTGGTATACCTGAAAGTGATAGGAGAATGCAACCAAGTTGGAAAACACACTTCAAGTTATTATCCAGGAGAATTTCCTTACCTAGCGAGATGGGCTAACATTCAAATTCAGGAAATACAGACACCACCACAAAGATAGTCCTCAAGAAGAACAACCACAAGACACATAATCATCAGATTCCAATATTCAACATTCTTAAAGAAAAGAATTTTCAACCCAGAATTTCATATCCAGCCAAACTAAGCTTCATAAGCAGAGGAGAAATAAAATCCTTACAGACAAGAAAATACTGAGGGATTTTGTTACCACCAGGCCTGCCTTACAAGAGCTCCTGAAAGAAGTACTAAACATGGAAAGAAACAACAGGGACCAGCCACTGCAAAAATATACCAAATTGTAAAGACCATCTACACTGTGAAGAAACTGCATCAACTAATGGGCAAAATAACCAGCTGGCGTCATAATGACAGGATCAAATTCACACATACCAATATTAACCTTAAATGTAAATGGCCTAAATGCCCGCAATAAAAAGACACAGACTGGGAAACTGGATAAAGTATTAAGACCCATTGGTGTGCTGTAGTCAGGAGATCATCTCACGTGCAAAGACACACACTGGCTCAAAATAAAGGGATGGAGAAATAGTTACCAAGCAAATGGAAAGCAAAAGTGTAGGGGTTGCAATTCTAGTCTCTGATAAAACCTACTTTAAGCCAAGAAAGATGAAAAAGGACAAAGAACAGCATTACATAATGGTAAAGGGATCACTGCAACAAGAAGAGCTAACTATCCTTAATATATATGCACCCAGTATAGGAGCACCCACGTTCATAAAGCAAGTTCTTAGAGATGTGCAAAGACACTTAGACTCCCACACAATAATAGTGGGAGACTTTAACACCCCACTGACAATATTAGATCAATGAGACAGAAAATCAACAAAGATATTCAGGACTTGAAATCATTTCTGGACCAAGCCAACCTAACAGACTCCTACAGAACTCTACACCCCAAATCAACAGAAGATACATTCTTCTCAGCAACACAATGCACATTTTGTAAGTAAAACACTCCTCAGAAAATGCAACAGAATGGAAGTCATAGCACACAGTCTCTCAGACCACAGTACAATCAAATTATAACTCAGGATTAAGAAACTCACTCAAAACTACACAACTATATGGAAACTGAACAACTTGCTCATCAATGACTACTGGGCAAATAAAGAAATTAAGTCCAAAATAAATAAATTATTCGAAGCCAATGAGAACAAAGACACAATGTGCCAGAATCTCTGGGACACAGCTAAAGCAGTATTTAGAAATAAATTTATAGCACTAAATGCCCATAGGAGAAAGTGGGGAAGATCTAAAATTGACACCCTTACATCACAATTAAAAGAAGTAGAGAAGCAAGAACAAATTCAAAAGCTAGCAGAAGACATGAAATAACTAAGATCAGAACAGAACTGAAGGAGACAGAAACATGAAAAACCCTTCAAAACATCCATGAATCCAGGAGGTGGTTTCCTGAAAAGACTAATAAAATTGATAGACTGCTAGCCAGACAAATAAAGTAGAGAAGAGAGAAGAATCAAATAGACACACAAAAAAATGATAAAGGGTATATCATCACTGATCCCACAGAAATACAAACTACCATCAGAGAATACTATTAACACCTCTATGCAAATATACTGGAAAATCTAGAAGAAATAGATAAATTCCTAAACACCCTCCCAAGACTAAACGAGGAAGAGGTCAAATCCCTGAATAGACCAATAATAAGTTTGAAAATTGAGGCAGTAATTAATAGCCTACCAAACAACAACAAAAAAAAGCCCAGGACCAGACAAATTCACAGCCAAATTCTACCAGAGGTACAAAGAAGAGCTGGTACCATTCTTTCTGAAACTATTCCAAATAATAGAAAAAGGGATTCCTCCTTAACCCATTTTATAAAGCCAGCATCATCTTCATACCAAAACCTGGCAGAGATACAACAAAAATGAAAATTTCAGGCCAATATCCCTGATGAAAATTGATGTGAAAATCCTCAATGAAATACTGGCAAACCAAATCCAGAAGCACATCAAAAAGCTTATCCATCACGATCAAGTCAGCTTCATCGCTAGGAGGCAAGGCCAGTTCAACATACACAAATTAATAGATGTACCCATCACATAAAATGACAAAAACCACATGATTGTCTCAACAAATATACAAAAGGCTTTCAACAAAATTCAACCCCTCTTCATGCTAAAAACTCTCAAGAAACCAGGTATTGATGGAAGGTATCTCAAAATAGTAAAAGCTATATATGACAAACCCACAGCCAATATCATACTAAATGGGGAAAAGCTGGAAACATTCTTTTTGAAAACCGGCGCAAGACGAAGATGCCCTCTTTCACTCCTATTCTACATAGTATCGGTAGTTCTGACCAGGGTAAACAGGCAAGTAAAAGAAATAATGGGAGCTCAAACAGGAAGAAAGGAAGTCAAATTGTCTCTGTTTACAGATGACATGATTGTATGTTTAGAAAACCCCATCATCTCAGCCCAAAATCTCCTTAAGCTGATAAGCAGCTTCAGCAAAGTCTCAGGATACAAAATCAATGTGCAAAACTCACAAGCATTTTTATACACCAATAATAGACAAACAGGAAACCAAATCATGAGTCAACTCCCATTCACAATTGCTGCAAAGAGAATAAAATACCTAGGAGTACAACTCACAAGGAATGTGAAGGACCTCTTCAAGGAGAACTACAAACCACTGCTCAAAGAAATAAGAGAGGACACAAACAAATGGAAAAACATTCTATGTTCACGGATAGGAAGAATCAATATTGTGAAAATGGCCATCCTGTCCAAAGTAATTAATACATTCAATGATATTCCCATCAAGCTACCACTGACTTTCTTCACAGAATTAGAAAAAGCAACTTTAAATTTCATATGGAACCAAAAAAGAGCCCAGATAGCCAAGACAATCCTAAGCAAAAAAAAAAAAAAAAAAAGAAAGAAAGCTGGAGGCATCATGCTACCTGACCTCAATCTATACTACAAGGCCACAGTAAGTAAAACTGCATGGTACTGATGCCAAAACAGATAGATAGATAGATAGATAGATAGATAGATAGATAGATAGATAGATAGATACACCAATGGAACAGGACAGAGGCCTCAGAAATAGCCATCTGATCTTTGACAAACCTGACAAAAACAAGCAATGAGGAAAAGATTCCCTATGTAATAAATGGTGTTAGGAAAACTGCCTAACCATATGAAGAAAACTGCCACTGGACATCTTACACTTTATACAAAAATTAACTCAAGATGGATTAAAGACTTAAATGTAAGACCTAAAACCATAAAACTCCTAGGAAAAAACCTAGGCAATACCATTCAGGGCATGGGCATGGGCAAAGACTTCATGACTAAAATACCAAAAGCAAGGGCAATAAAAGCCAATATTTTTGCAATCTATCCACCTGAAAAAGAGCTAATATCCAGAATCTACAAGGAACTTAAACAAATTTACAAGAAAAAAACAAACAACCCCATCAAAAAGTAGGTGAAGGACATGAACAGACCCTTCTCAAGAGAAGACATTTATGTGGCAAAAAAACTTATGAAAAAAAGCTCATAATCACTGGTTATTAGAGAAATGCAAATCAAAACCACAATGAGATGCCATCTCACACCAGTTAGAACGAATCATTAAAAAGCCAGAAAACTACAGACGCTGGAGAGGATGTAGAGAAATAACAATGCTCTTACACTGTTGGTGGGATTATAAATTAGTTCAACCATTGTGGAAGACAGTTTGGTGATTCCTCAAGGATCTAAAACCAGAAATACCATTTGACCCAGCAAACCCATTACTGGGTATATACCCAAAGGATTACAAATCATTCTATTATAAAGACATATGCACACGTATGTTTAATGCAGCACTATTCACAATAGCAAAGACTTGGAACCAACCCAAATGCCCATCAATAATAGGCTGGATAAAGAAAATGTGGCACATATACACCATGGTATACTATGCAGCCATAAAAAAGAATGAGTTCATGTCCTTTCTGGGGACATGGATAAAGCTGGGAACCATCATTCACAGAAAAGTAACACAGGAACAGAAAAGCAAACATCGCACGTTCTCAATCATAAGTGGGAGTTGAACAATGAGAACACATGGACACAGGAAGGGGAACATAAAACACAGGGACCTGTTGGGGACTGGGGGGCTATGGGAGGGATAGCATTAGGAGAAACACCTAATGTGCGTGATGAGTTGATGGGTGTAGCAAACCACCATGGCATGTGTATGTTTATATAACAAACCTGCACATTCTGCATATGTATTCCAGAGCTTCAAGTTAAATTTTTAAAAACAGTTTTACTTTTTGTGGGCACACAGTAGGTATACAGAAACCAAAACAGTGTGGTGTTGGTACAGAAACAGACACATATGCCAGTGGAAAAGAGTGGAGAATCCAGAAATAAAGCCACACACCTACTATCATCTGATCTTTGACAAAGTTCTCAAAAATTAAGCGATGAGGAAAGGACTCCCTATTCAATAAATTGTGCTGGGACAGCTGGCTAGTCATATGCAGAAAAATGAAACTAGATCTCTCTCTTTCACCATATATAAAATTAATTCAAGATAGATTAAATGTTTAAATATAAGAACTGAAACTATAAGAATCCCAGGAAAAAAAAGAAAAAACCCTAGGAAATACTATTGTGAATGTTAGTGTTGGCAAAGAATGTTTGACTAAGTCCTCAAAAGTAATTGCAACAAAAAATTGACAAGTGACTCCTAGTTAAATCAAAAAAAAAAATTATTTTTCACAGTAAAAGAAAATCTCAACAGAGTAAACAGACAGCCTACAAAATGGCAGAATATGTTCACAAGCAACACATCTGACAAAGGTTTAGTATTCCAGAATTTATGAGGAACTGAACATGCAAAAAACTCATTCTATTAAAAAATAGGCAAAAGACACGGACGCTTCTCAAAAGAAGACAGATAAGTAACCAACATATAAAAAAAACTCCATATCACTAATTATCAGGAAATGCAAATCAAAACCACAATGAGGTATTATCTCACACCAGTCAGATTGTACTTTGGAGATTTTTCAAAGAACTTAAAACAGAACTACTATTTAACCTAGCAATCCTCTTGCTGGGTATATATCCAAAAGAAAACAAATTCTCTGCCAAAAGACACATGCACTCACATGTTTATCGCAGCATAATTCACAATAGCAAAGACACGGAATCAACCCAAGTGCTCAATGTTACATTGGATTAAAAAAATATGGTACAAACACACCTTGGAATATTATGCAGCTGTAAAATTAATGAAATCATGTTCTTTGAAGCAACATGGGTGCATCTGAAGGCCATGATTCTAAGCACAATAATACAGGAACAGAAAATCAAACACTACATGTTCTCATTTATAAGTGGGAGCTAAACGTCACATACTAATCGACATGGAAATGGCAAAAATAGCAGCTGGGTCTACTAGACAAGGGAGGGAGGAAATGGGCAAGTGTTGAAAAACTATTGGGAAGTATGCTCAGTACTTTGGTGATGGGATCATTTTTCCCCTCAGCATCATGCAACATAAGTAACAATCCTGCACATGTACCTCTTGAATCTAAAATAAAAGTTATGGGGGAAAAAAAGGATTTGAGTACAGAGAAACAAGAAACAAAGAAGATATACAAATGGCCAATAGATACATAAGAAAACGTTCAGCATCCCTAAATAGCAGAGTAACACAAATTAAAATCACAGTCAACTATCACCTTACACCTGATAGATTGGCTGTGATCTAAAAGATGAATGACCTCAAGTGTTGGTGAGAATGTGGAGTAAAGAAAAAACCCGTACACTGTTGGTTGTGTGATACATCAGTGCCAGACATTTGAAAAACCATGTGGAGGCTCTCAAAAACCTAAAAATAGAATTACTATATGCTCCAGCATTCCTAATTCTGGTTATAAACTCAAATGAATTGAAATCAATATTTTTAAGAGATACATACACTTTTATGTTTATTGCAGTATTATTCATTATAACCAAGAAAAAGAAACAACCTCAGTGTCCATCAATGAATGAATGTATTTTATAAATGTGGTATATATACACGATGGAATACTGTTCTGCATTTTAAAAAGACAAAATGTTCTGTTTTTATGACAAAGTGGATTAACCTAGAGCACATTATATTAAGATAAATAAGCCAAGCACAAAAGAGAAAAATACCATATAATCTCACTTACATGTGGAATCTGAAAAAGTCAAACTCATAAAAACTTAGAGTACAATGGTGGCCCTAAGAATCTGGAAGGGGGTGTAGACGGAGAAAGGGGAGATGTTGGTCCATGGGTACAAAGTTTCAGGTGTTTAGGAGGAAAATGTTCTGGTGTTCTATTGCACACCATAATGACTACAGTTAATAATAAGGAATCATATATTTCAAAATAGCTGAGGAAGAAAATTTTGAATGTTCCCACCACAAACAAATGATAAATATTTGAGTTAACAGATGTGCTAATTACTCTGGTTTGATCATTTCACAATGTATACGTGTATGATAACATGACGTTGTACCCTATAAGTATATACAATTGTTATTTTTAATTACAAATATAAGATTTACAAATATATACAACCACTGTTCTACTAAAACAATACACAGCTGACCCTTAAACAACACATATTTTAACTGTGCAGATCCACTTTTAGGCAGATTTTTTTTTTTCAATAAAATTACACCAAGTGCCCCTGTCTCTCTTGACTTTCTATCTACCTCATCCATCTCTTCCACTTCTTCCAACCCTAGGACACCACCACCAATCTCCCCTTTTCCTCCTCCTCAGCCTACTCAATGTAAACATGACGAATACAGAGACCTTTATGATGATTAACTTCCACTCAACGAATAGTAACTATATTTCCCTCATTATTTTAATAACATCATCTTTTCTCTAGCCTACTTTATTGTAAGAATACAGTATATGAAACATATAGCACCAAAAATATAGGTTAATGAAGTGTTTCTGTTATCAGTAAAGCTTCCAGTCAGTACTAAGCTATTTGCAGTTACGTTTTAGGAGAGACAAAACCTATATATAAAATTTTGACTGCACAGGCTTTGGGAGTCCCTAGCACCTGCATTATTTAAGGTCAATTGTATTTATAAGAGATATGGATGTAGTTTTCTTCCTTGTAGTGTCTTTGTCTGATTTCAGTATCAGGATAATGATGGCCTCATGCAATGAGTTTAAAACTGTTTTCTCCTCTTTAATTACTTGGAAGACTTTGAGAAGGATTTGTGCTAACTTCCCTTTACATGTTTGGTCAAATTCCTTGGAGAAGCCATCTGGCCCTAAGCTGTTTTTGGCAAGACTGTTTTTTGATTCATGTTTCAATTTCCTTATAAGTTACAGGTATATTCTAATTTTCTATTTGTTTGTGATTAGTCCTGGTAGGTTTTGTGATTCTAGGAATTTTTCCATTTCATTGAGGTTATCCAATTTGTTGGAATACAATTTTCACCCTACTGATAAAGACATACCCAAGACAGGGTTATTTCACTCTAAGCCACTTAACAATGGCCTTACAAATACCCATTCACACATCCTGCCTATTTCACCCAAAGCTTTCTGCAACGCAAAAGAAAAAATATTATAAGAGACCACTCTTCTAAAGCTTTATACATGGTAATTACAGGTATCAGCACAGACTTATAGCTGCTTGCAAAGCCTAGAGACAGTTAAACATTTGTAGAAAAAAATGAGGTGCTAAGAATCATGAAGCCCTTTCACATACTGAGAAGTAAAAGTAACTGAGTGTAGGTCTAGAGAAACAGAGAGAGAAAAAGGCGGCAGAGAATAAAGTCAGATATTTGAAAGATTACAGGTGAAAAATAAAAAGTTGTCCATATTGTTTCAGGAGAAAAACTAAGACAAACGAGTAGACATTCCTAAAGGCAAGCATGTTTTGATTTTCATCTTTCCGTAACAAGAGAATAAAATAGATATTTGTTTTCCAACTACAAACATGGGTTTCAAATGAAGAAAGGTCTTGTTTCCTAGTTTTCATGAACCAAAGAGAAACTCTTGGAAGTCTTGGACATTTAGGTCAAAGTTCTACTTTAAAGAGAATGCCTGCCATCTTGTGGCCTTTTAGGATATTGCCATGTAGAGCCTTTAACGAAAATAAAAGTGACCGTAGTTTACTCAATTCGCTTATCTTACAGACGAACTTTCAAGGAATATGAAAGTTTCTTTTGAAGAAGTGTACATGTAAAGTAAGACTCTTATGATTTTCAGCCTGAATACTGATTTGCTATGGATCTCCATTCATTTAGATTAAAAGACCATCCTAAAAAAAGTGGAGACATTTTCAAATGCAAGATGACAATCAGCCATCGTGTGAGTTTAAGCCCTTGCAGAGTCAAGCACCATGTGGGTCATCAGAGCTGGTAGTGCGAGTTAAATAATTACCACCAATGTTTTAACCCATTATCAACATTGCTATTGGAAATTTGTCCTCTTCAAATCTCATGTTGACATTTAATCCCCATTGCGGCAGTGTTTGGACGTGGGGCCCTGTGGAAGGTGTTTGGGGAGTGGGGGTTAATCTCTCATGGATAGATCAATGCCCATCCTGTGGAGGGAGGGGAGTGAGCTCCCCCTCTATTTCTTCCTAGGAGAGCTGGTTGTTAAAAAGAGCCTGGCACCAAAGAACATGAACAGACACTCCTCAAAAGAAGACATTTATGCAGCCAACAAACATGAAAAAAAGCTCAGCATCACTGATCATTAGATAAATGCATGTCAAAACCACAATGAGATAGCATCTCACGCCAATCAGAATTGCGATTATTAAAAAGTCAAGAAACAACAGATGCTATGGAGAAGTAGGAAAGCTTTTACACTGTTGATGGGAATGCAAATTAGTTCAACCATTGTGGAAGACAGTATGGTGATTCCTCAAGGCTCTAGAACTAGAATATAGATTATTCTATTATAAAGCTACATGCACACATATGTTCACAATAGCAAAGACATGGAATCAACCCAAATGCCAATCAATGATAGACTGGATGAAGGAAGTGTGGTACATATACACCATGGAACACTATGCAGCCATAAAAAGAAACGGGATCATGTCCTTTGCGGGGACATGGTTGGAGTTGGAAGCCATTATCCTCAGCAAACTAACACAGGCACAGAAAACCAAACACCACATGTTCTCATTCATAAATGGGAGCTGAATGATGAGAACACATGGACACAGGGAGGGGAACAATACAATCTGGGGTCTGTTAGGGGGGTGGGGGAGGGATAGCATCAGGATAAATAGCTGATGCATACAGGGCTTAATACCTAGGTGAGGGACTGATAGGTGCAGCAAACCACTATGGCACATGTGTACCTATTTAACAAACATGCACGTCCTCCACATGTATCCTGGAAGTTAAAACAAAATTAATTCAGAAAATTAAAATCTACATTTTAAACCCAAAAATAGCCTGGACCTCTTCCACTCTCTCATTTCCTTTCTTGCCCTGTATTCTCTGCACAAGCTGTCTCCTTCCTGCCTCCAGCATGAGTGAAAGCAACCTGAGGCACTCACACCATGCAGATGCTTGTGTCATGCTTCTTGTGCAATCTGCAGAACTGTAAGCCAAATAAACCTTTTTTCTTTATCAATGACGCAGCCTCTGGAATTTCCTTATGGCAACATTATTGTTCTTTCCAATGAAAGCAGGTAGAATACAAAATGAAAATATATATATATATATCTCACCATTAAACAAACTAAGAAAATATAACTTACTTAAGATAAACAATGTTGAAAATAGAACAAAAGTACTGACAGTGAACAAAGAGGAAGCAATGATTTTAAATATACCCATTTAGTAGGTGGTATTTGTGTGTATTCCATAATTGTTCTGTGGTCTACTGTTTCTTAAAGTGTTTATGATGAAACACTAATTAATAAGTAATGGAGGAAATTTGTAGGAAATTTATATTGTTAATTTTAATAAACTATATATTTAAAGAGAAACCACACTTAAAGAGAAACACTAAAAGATACTTAGACAACCAAATTCATTAAAAGGTCCTTTAATTGATCCAATTGCATCAAAGCACCATGTGGACCCAGGAAGAAAGAGTCAAATCTACATCTGGCAATAAAAATACAGTCATATTAAGTGACAAATACATCTGTGCCTACAGTTGTTTTATATTCCACAGACATGAATTATTTCATTCCAATAACACATGATATATTCACAGATAGCTAACACACAATTATTCTGTGAGAAAATATTGCCGTTACTGCTTGTGTAAATTCATTAAAATCGTTTGATCTTCGTGACATGCTAATTAAATTTTTAGAAAGCTTATTTGGGGAGAAAAATACTTGGGTCAGAATAGGACTAAAGAGTGAAAGTTCACTTCTGGTTACATTGTAGATGGTCACGAAAGACCATTGTTCCCATAGTAATATATCAAGAACACACTGGAGAGACACCAAGATCTTAATGATCTAAAGGAGAGTTGAGGGTGCAACTCAACCCCAGAGGATATTAGCTTCTTCCCTAGATAGGCCATTTTTACACCTAAAGAGCAAGAAGAATCAGCTGAATTTTGAATGACTGAGTGGCCTAGAGTAACAAAGAGTAATCTGTTGGGGTCCTAGACATAACACCATTCCTTACTGTCAGTGAGTTTCACCCCAACAGACATTTACCACACACACAGCAGAGTATAGCACACTGAGGATGGGCTGGAAGAAGAGGTCTCCTTAGTATGAAAAGCTGGAGCTCAACTGGAAAGCAAACAAAAAGCCTCAGGTGCTTATATCTCAAGCCCTGCTGAGGAAAGGGGCATGATCCTGCTCTCGTAACAATGAAGTGAATTAACTGAAACTAATTAAAATTGAATTCTAACACCAAAGGCACTCAATTTATGATCAGTGCAAAGAGTTTAGCTTTTCATTCAGCCTGATACAGAAAAAGGTATGGCAAACCTTTAGTTTTTACTGTTGTTTTATCCAGTGTCTCTAGCATGCAATCAAAACTTATGAGGTATGAAACAAAGCAGAAAAATGTAACATATGATTCAAGTAAAAACTTGTCAGAAGAAACAGACCCACAGATGATCAAGATGTTGAAATTAGCAGGAGAGGACATGAAATTATCTATTAAAAATATGTTAAAGAATTGAGAGATGGAATTGGAGACAATGAACAAATATAGCAGAGAAAAAAACCCTAAAATAAACCAAAGAGGCATTTTAGTATTCAAAATTGCAATATCTAAAGTGAAGAATGCATTGGATGGGCATAACAGCAAATGGAACGAAGTAGAAAATGTCAACAAAAATTATGCAAATTGTGGAACAGAGAGAAAAAAGAATAAAATTGAAAAGAAAAAAAGAGGACATTAGTTGACATCTGGTGTCATATTAAGCCTATATCTACTATACATCTAATTGGAGTCTCTAAAGGAGAAGAGAAGCAGAATGGAGAAAAGATGATGTTGGAATAAATAATGTAGAAACTTTCACAAATGATTTTTAACTACATAAAATTATTTACCCAAGGAAAACATTCTACAAAGAAGGTGGATAAATAAAGAGATTTTCTGGATCCTAGTGCCCTTTCTACCCTGAAGTGCTGCTTTCTGAACCAGAGGCCTTTCTGAAAGACAGGACCCTTCATCAAAGGTCTTTACTGTCTTTACCGTCCTAAGCTTTCAACATTTTATCCCAAATAAAAACAGGCATTTGGGTTTCCTCCCTGGACAGCCTTCTGCATGTGATGAATGTTTGGACTGAAATTTATCCTATTGTATTCAGTAAAAACTTAATTACAAGTGCATATTAAGAGATACAGGAGAAACTACAAGATCTGTTATCTCCCTCTCTTTTCTACAAAATATCAATTCTGTTCGTGGAAAGAAGACATTAACCCTAAGGGATAAAATATGTAAATATATCCCAGACTTTCATGCAACTACATATGATCCTGTGACTAAATTGTGGTCAATAAAATGTAAATGGAAGAGTAGTGTGGCACTTCTTGGAAGGAGAAAGCTGGCTCAGCCGAAATAGGGATTCCCCCAATAGCCAAGTCTCCGTTCCTCTTCACTGCTTCCCTGATGACTGGAAGTGTGTATGATTGCTGGAGCACCAGCTGTTAACTAAGACCACAACGTAACCTTGGGAACAGAAGCCATGGGTATGGTTGCTGGAGCACAGGATGGAAGGAGTCCAGATCATGATGCGCATGGAGCTGCCAACTCCAAGCTCAGGTTTTTTCTCTGTGAGCCCAGATGAGTTCTGCAGCATCTGTCTATGTCCTAGTTAGGTCTGCGATGAACTGACTGCCTCTCAGTGAAGGGCTTCACACCCCTCACACAGTGAAATAAGCTGTGGTTTCCCATATGTTTTAACAAAGCTGTCATCTCAAGGGTTGATCCCCAAGTTGTTCAACAGGCAAAGCTAATATTAGAACTTGATACAAAGTGTGGCTCATTACTTCCCAGCTGCTCAGGTACTCCAAGCAAAGGAGGAAAGTGCTGGTAGAACAATATCATCTCAGCATGAAAGAAGCACTTTTTCCCCCTAATTTCCGATGATTGTAAATTGCCACTGTCTCTGAAGAATCCACCCAAATAGGGAGGAAGCTCAGGTCTCAGGTGTTCGGAAGGGAACTCTCTACTCAGAAAGGGCTCCCAAGGAAGCTGAATCTTCAGCTGCGGACCTTGAGGAGGGAGTTTCTTCTTCCAGAAGGAAATAAACTCTCAGCCGACATGTCAATTCCTTTACAAAGGCAGGTCTCACACACACATAATCACAAGGTGTACCCCCACCCCAGGGAGCACGAACTATCTCTTTGCAGGTGGGCCCATGAGAGAGGTAAAGAGAGCATAGAAAGCAAGACCCCTGTGAGATGCCAAGCCTCAAGAAAGGGAGAGTGTGTGGAGAGCTGGGCATCACAGAAACTAGGAAAGGATGCAAATCCAGCTGTCTGGAAAAGTCTGCCAATGAGTATCATGGGAGGTGTTAATGAGGAACCACCAGGGAGGAGCAGAGCATGAGAATTGCTGATCCACAGGTCAGTTTATGAGAGGGGAAAAAAGCATCCTTCTTCAATACATCCACCTGTCAAGACTTTCTCACAATATGCCATTGTTATTAAGTGAAGATACTTTTACTGCTATCTGCTTGAATATTATCATAATAAATATATGGTATATAGTGTATATACCATATACAGGAGAGCCTCTTGAGATTTGAAACATCACAATAATAATGAAGCACCCAGTTGGTCTTGGTGATGGATGTTTCACACAATTTGTGACATTTGACATCCATAAAAATTGTAGGAGGAAGGATTTTTATCCTGATGGACAGACAAGAAAACAGGCCTCAGAAGATCCAGAGATTTGCCTAAAGTCACATGGTAAGAACATGGCCACACTAGGCCTCTCAAGCTCTGAAGAGGACATTCCCCCAAGAGAAAAACCAAAGACATGGCCCCAGAGGAAAGTTGGCACCTGTCTTCACTGGGCACTGATTCAATCTCATTCTGCTTCTCATCACCCATGGTCTTCACCCACTCCCACTCCCACTCCTCAGCCACCACTAGAGTGTGGTTTGTGAGCTCAATCTCTCTCTCTCTTTTTCTCTCCCTCTCTCTCACTTTCTTCATTTTAAAAGCCCGTGTCCTCCAAATCACACCATGCTCTTTCCACCTAAT
This sequence comes from Trachypithecus francoisi, assembly GCF_009764315.1. Classification (NCBI taxonomy): domain Eukaryota; kingdom Metazoa; phylum Chordata; class Mammalia; order Primates; family Cercopithecidae; genus Trachypithecus; species Trachypithecus francoisi. The sequence continues at coordinate 36,691,876 of NW_022681442.1, read as the reverse complement.
CCAGGCTGTGTTCACCTGTTCTTCCACAATGACTGACTCTTACACCTGACCTTGAATGACAGCCTGACTGCAGGTTTTCCAGACTCCAGAATTTCCTGCAAAGCCAGGAAACACAGACTGTTTTAGGAGCTCATTCAACTCCTGTTTCTCTTGAAGCATCTTGTAAAGTTCACATTCTTTGCCAATGATGAGGATACCTGGAGGCTGAGCACGGTCTAAGTTGTAAAGAATGTTTGGAAATTCATTAGGAAATATCTGAAGTTAGAAGAAACTTCACCAGGCACATCTTCCAGGCAAAGACATCCCTGATTCACAGGATTGACAGATACTATCCCAATGAACAAAGCCCTATCCAAACTCAGCCACAGACCCGCCAGCGCGGTGAAAATGAAGTGTCTTTGTAGTTAGCTGCCTGCTGCTTCAATGCAATCGGGGGCTCTTGTTTCAAATAGCTTCAGTAATTTAATTACTTTGTGGCCTAACCCAATAGAATGGGAATGCATTCTTTCATTATAAATTACATAAACAACATTATGTTCACAGAAAATTGAGAAGAAAAATGCCAACCACAACCTGTCCGCTAAAATCTCAGCTGGATCCTTTCCATTCCAGCCACATGCATTCCTTTCATGAGCAAGAATCACAGTGTTATTCACTCCTGATTATCTCAAAGTGCTTTCTCTGTCTCTATAAATGCCTTCTAATTCTCATGACTAGGTGCTTGGGTCTCCTCACCTATAACACACAGGCAATAGTATCTTACTTGCCTGGTTCACAGGGTTGGTTGTGAGGATAGAACCTGCAAGTACTTTTTGATTTGTCGATGTTCAGGCTCAGGGACTGGGCAAGCCAGGCCTTGCCTCTCACACTTTCCTTCTGTCATTCTGGGTGCTTCAGCATAGGATGAGATGTGCAGAGTGATGAGGCGTCTTTTATCCTGGGCTCCACTCTCTAAGCCATCCCATCCCTTACCAACACAGCTGACTAGCTGCCTATCTGGTTTCCTTGCTGTCGTTCTTAGGCCCAGGACAGTCATATTTTTAACCTGAAGGCAGAGTAATACTTTGCTTTACTTTTTTTAATTTATTTTTTTAGAGATGGAGTCTCAGTCTGGTGCCCAGGCTGGAATGCAGTGGCATGATCATGGCTCACTGCAGCCTCAAACTCCTGGGCTCAAGCAATGCTCCTGCCTCAGCATCCCCAGTGGATAGAACTACAGGCACATACTACCATGTATCATTAATTCTGCCATCATTTTTTTGTAGAGACAGGATCTTGCTATGCTGCATAGGCTAATCTTAAACCCCGGGCCTCAAGCAATTCTCCCTCCTTGGCTTCCCAAAGCACTGGGATTACAGGCATGAGTAACCATGCCCAGTCCAAAGTAATATTTTAAACACACCAATCAGACCCTGTCATGCTGTAACTCTATGTATTCTCAACTGATTTAGAATCAAATACACTTTTAATAGCAAAATACAACTTTAATCAAATTCAACTATTTTGAAATAAATGTTTATCACAAAATGGACAAAGGCCCTAAAATATGTGGCCTAGCTTCCCTCTCCAGAGATATCTCCTGCTATCCCTGACTCACCCTGCTCTACTTAGACTAGCCTTCCTGCTGGGCCTGTGACAAAACAACCACATAGACTTTATGCTTACTGTTCCCTCAGCCTGCAATGCCCTTCCCAGGTGCTACTATGGCTCCCATGCTTCATCTAGGACTTGAAACAGTCTACCCTATCCCCATCTCTCTTTACCCCCTAGAGAAAGTGTAAGAAAGCTCACACTTCAATCAGGGCTTACTGCAGCCTCAACAGTTCCTCTCCATTAGCCTCTTGAGTAGCTTAGACTACAGGACCAAACCACCATACCTGGCTAATTTTGTCTTTTTTGTAGAGATGGAATCTCACTATGTTTCACAGGCTGGTATTGAACTCTTGGACTCAAGATATCCTCCCACCTCAGCCTCCAAAACTGTGGGGATTAAAGGAATGAGCCACCATGACTGGCCTCCAGCCTTTCTTTGAGTTACATGCGTGACTCTTTGAGTCTTGTGTTTAGAACTTGCTTTATAGTAAGTGTAGTGCACTATTTTGATAAATCTTTTTTCTATTACACTTACAACTATTTTCAAATCAAGGTCAGATCATGGAATGTACTGGAGAAGTTTTCCTCTTCTTTGGTATAGGTTATATCTGGAACCCTTCAAGGGAACACCAAAAATTATGAAATCCAAACCACAAGGCCATCACACAGTCACCCAGCAAATGGCTTTGTAAAGTATTTCCATGCTCAAAAGAAGAAAACAATTTCTCTTTTATGCATAAAGATATGACAATACTTTTATGCCACTGGACAATTTGCAAGGCACTTTCAATATCTATTACCTTATCAGATACAGCTGATTCAAAAATAACATCCTAAGAACCAAAGTCTAAGTCTTAAACATTAGACTATAAATATTGACATGACACCAGAATATATTTTAAAAGTAATTAGGACAAAAATATGAATGAAAAATGGAGCAAAAATGTCTCATTTTATATTATTAAACAATAGTAACAGAAATGAAAGAGCACTACAGTGCCATGGCTTCAGAAAACATAATGAACATGCTGGAGTCTCCACAGGAAAAAGTGTTGAGGGTGTAACACTGGAAGTAACACTTTCTTCTTAACCCACTTTGCAAAAGTTTTAATAAGAAAATACAAGAGTTTAACCAAATACAACTCCTTTGGAGTAAGGATACATTACACAAAGTATCCTAGTTCTTGTTTCTCCCTGAGTCACACTTAGAGCTGATGTGTACCAGTTTCCTAAAGGTTTAATATTTTCTCCCACTATTTTGGCCCTGAGAGCCTGCCTCCCCAGGGATATTCTAGCCAAACCCCTCCCAGGCTGAAATAGCCAGGCAATAAGGATCCCAGTAGTCCTTAGAACATAAGAAGAAATCCTTCTTGAGCCCATCTCCCAGAGAGGGGTTTTGGAGGCTGAACCTGCAGACTTTATGTGACTCTCAGGCTTGCTCCAGCCAAAAGAGCACCTGGGGTGAGGGTTAGAAGGTCAAGGACCAGGAAGTCAAGGGTGCAGTGAGCTATGATCATGCCACTGCACTCCAGCCTGGGTGACGAAGTGAGAATCTGTCTCAAAAAGCAAAAAAAAAAAAAAAAGGTCAAGAAGGACAGAAAAAAGCAAGCAAATCTATAACTCTGGGATGAGCTACTACAACCAAACAGGATGAAAGTCTACCTCCTCATAATCATATAGTGACCAGAGTGAGGATAAAGGTTTTTTTAACTTGAGCCATCATCTCTTGTGGAGGCAAATTTTCTGCATATAACTCCTAGCTAAACAAGAAAACCATAAAGAAAATATTTCCCACAGCTGATTTAATAGGGGCATTTTCTCTCATAGTAAATGAATTTTTATATTTTAGTAAAACTACCTATGAAGATCAGTATGTTATGAAGCAAAGATTGGAACAGAAAGGGGGATGACTTGAATTATGGAAAGCATCCAGACAGGAGAAGATGGTCTCTTCATAAAAATATTTTTCCCTCTTTTACTCACTCAATACAACTAAAAACCCTCAACTTTATATATAAAACAACATGAGAAGACTCTGACAGGGCAACAGAAGGCAGACGCAGACTGGCTAGGGACCCCGCATCCTGAGGACCATGGTGGTGAGCTCCCAGGGTGTTCCTGTTGCCTTGGACATCCCAGACATGGAGCTGAGGGCAGCAACCTGGAAAGGGCAATGGGCACATACAGAAAAAGTCTCAAGACGAGCCTACTGTCTCTGACCAAATGGCCAGAAAGAAGCAGCCCAGCAAGGCACAATACTTTGAAACAGTAACCCTTTCCCCAGCCAAATGCCTGAAAAGGCCAAGTGGGGAGTCCAGGCTTCCACACTCAACATGCTATAATGAGGTGCCCCAAATACCCTACTGAGTTGGGAACAGAAAAGGCCCAATAAGGAGCCCATATTTCATCCCTACCCAGATGTAATGAAGAAAACCTAGTGGAGAGTCAAAGCTCTCACCACTACTCAGCAGTACGGAGGACATCCCCAGTTATGTCCGTGGAGGCCATATGTGGAGCTAGATATCCCACCCCTGTCCAGCAGTAATGAGGAGCCCCACATAACCTCAGATGTGAATGTAGGCTGAGTGAGCAAACTAGACTTTTACCCCCACCTGCCAGTACCGAGACAGCACTCCCACCTCTTCCTTAGCCATAGGGTTCTGAGAGGAAGCCAGTGAAAGGAGGTTTTAGTAAGATCCAAAGTTTTATAACATCATAAAAAAATATATCCAGGATTCAACTGAAAATTACATGTCTTAGAAGAACCAGGAAGATTCAAACTGCAAATAAGACAATCAAAAGCTACCAATACCAAGATGACAAGAGATGTCAGAATTATCTGACAAAGCTATTAAAGCAGTCATCACAAAAATGTTTCAATGAGTAATTATGAACACATTTGAAACAAATGAAAAAAGTATAAAGTCTCAGCAAAGAAACAGAAAATAACAACAAATAAAGAGAAGATATAAAGAATGAAATAGAAATTCTAGAATAGAGAAATAAATAACCAAAATAAAACTACAGTTGATGGGCTCAGTGGCAGCATCGATGAAACAAAGGAAAAGTGACATTAATGAGACAAAGACAAAGTGAACTGGAAGACAGAACAATAGAAATAACCTAATATGAAAAACAGACAGAAATGGACCAGAGAGAAAAAAGAAATGAGAAGAACCTCACAGACCTATGGGACTATATAAATGGTCTAAAAATTATGTAAATGGAGTGCTGCCAAAAGAGAAGAAAATGTGGGGCTGAAAAAGTACCAGGAGAAATTTTGTCTGAAGATATCCCAAATTTGGAAAAAGACATAAACCTACAGATTCAAGAATCCCAGTGAACATCAATCTGGATAAATTTTTTTAAAATCCACACCAAACACTTCTGGAAATTTTCCAAAAAGGAAAACAAATAATTTTCAAAGCAACAAGAGAAAAATTACACCTTACCTAGCGGGGCAGACTTGTCATCAGCATCCACGGAGAAATAGGAATTAGCAGAACGTTTTTAAGTGCTGGGGAAAAAAAAAATCTGTCAGCCTAGCATTCTATATCTATTGAAAGTATTCTTCACAAATGAAGAGGAATTCAAGACATTCTTATATGAAGGGAGACAAAGATAATTTATCTCTAGCAAATCTACCATAAAATAGTGTTTAAAGAAAGTTCTCTAAAGTTCCTTTATAGGAAATTTTAAAAATTAAAAAAAAAAACACACAAAAAACAAGCATGGGTAAGGACATGGAGAAATCAGAATTCTCCTACCCTGACAATGGGAATGTAAAGTAGTGAACCTATGGTGGAAAACAGTGTGGCAGGGTTTCTCAAAAAATTAAAAGTAGAAAAAAGGATGAGTTTGCGTCCTTTGTAGGGACATGGATGCAGCTGGAAACCATCATTCTTAGCAAACTATCACAAGAACAGAAAACCAAACACCGCATGTTCTCACTCATAGGTGGGAACTGAACAATGAGATCACCTGGACTCGGGAAGGGGAACATCACACACTGGGGCCTATCATGGGGAGGGGGGAGGGGGGAGGGATTGCATTGGGAGTTATACCTGATATAAATGATGAATTGATGGGTGCTGATGAGTTGATGGGTGCAGCACACCAACATGGCACAACTATACATATGTAACAAACCTGCACGTTATGCACATGTACCCTAGAACTTAAAGTATAATAAAAATAAAAATAAAAAAAATTAAAAAAATTTTAAAAAATTTTTAAAAATTGAAAGTAGAATGTCCATATGATCCAGCAATTACATTTCTACGTATATACCTCAAAAAACTGAAAGCATCAAATTGATATTTGCATACCCATGTTCATTGCAGTATTATTCACAATAGCCAAAAAATGGAAGCAACCCATTTGTCCATCAGCAGATGAATGCATGAACAAAATGTGGTTTCTACAGACAATGGAATATATTCAGCCTTAAAAACGAAAAAAAAAGTCGGATACATGCTACAACATGGAAGATGGATGAACCTTGAAGACATGATGCTAAGTACAATAAAGCAGTCACAAAAGGACAAATATTTTATGATTCCTCTTCCATGTGGCACCTAGAATAGTGAAGAAAAAAAAAAATCACCAAACAGAAAGTATAATGGTGGTTTCCAGGGGCTGGGAGGAGGAGAGAATGGGGAGGTAGTGTTTAATGGGTACAGACTTTCAGTTTTGCAAGGCGAAAATGTTGCTGTGTGCTTGCTCCTGCCTGTAATCTCAGCACTTTGGGAGGCCAGGTGGGAGGATTGTGTCAGGCCAGGAGTTGGAGAATAGCCTGGGCAACAAAGAGAGACCCTACCTCTGAAAAACATTAAAAATTACTTAAGTGTGGTAGAGGCTGACGTGGGAGAGTCATTTGAACCCAGAAGTTTGAGGCTGCAGTGAACTATGAAGATAATCATCTCCTCCGTCCGTTCTGTTTCACCACCAGCAATGCAATTCTATTCAATTACACATTTGTACTCTCAAGACCTAAATAAGGCATTTTTACTCCAGTTTGCTTTGTGTTTTAGTGGTTTCTCTGAAATAATTCTATAAAGTCTTTCTTCTTTCTTATGTCAGCTTAATAAAGTCATTGTTCAATTAGCTTAATGCCCCACTATTAATGGGACAGAGATTTCCTTAGACATCAAAAACCAATAAATTTCCCAGTCTTTGCAAGAGGCTCTGTGTGCGTGTTGGGGAATGCCTTTAACACCTACCTGGGCACTTTATAAATCTGCTAGCTAACTAAAAATCTTAAAAGAAGGAATTGAAAAATAAGATGTTCATAGAAGGCTTTGAAGAGTAGTGACACATTTCTGGAACATAGAAGGCCACACAGGCTTAGGAAATATCTGAGAATGCCCTGAGCCCTCGCCTCTGACAAACTTTGAGGCTCTATGAGAGCAGAACATTACGTTTCTCTAGCAAAAAATGTGTGCAGAAATAAGAAAACATATAGGAGTAGATTATTTAAAGCAAGACTATGGCCTTATAATGAGGCCTTTTCAACTGCAGGCTTATTCTAATCCGTGGTTGCAAACCTTCATATGGCCTTTAGGCTTCAACTGAAATAAAAGTGCTTACTTGGTCTTTCTCACTTGAAAAGCTCTATACTCCATTTAATTTCCTCTAGCTCTGGGAACTCTCACTTGAAAAGCTCTATACTCCATTTAATTTCCTCTAACTCTATATTCCATTTAATTTCCTCTAACTCTGGAATTGCCAGAAATTATTTCCCAATTCTAAAGTTTCTAAATGAAATTTTATAGCCAGAATTTCAGCCTTTCAGCTACTGATTTCAAACCAGCAATCATTTCAACAGATAAATTGCATAAAATATCGGATTTGCCAATATGAATTTCCTAAACTGTTATCCTGTCTCCACAAATCTTTACAACTTTTGTCAGTTTCCATAAAAACACATATTTGCATGTCTATGTGAGAGAGAGATGGGTAACTGAGAGGAAACAGCAGAGACAGAAACAGATATTGACAAAGATATTCAGTAGGTGCTATTTCTTAAAACTTCTGGTCATTACAGTGAAACATTATTTGCAGATGATAGGATTTACTATTTGAAAACTCCATGAAAAGTAACCCAAAATTGCTAAAATTATCAAAGAATTCAATCTTCAGTATTTATACAGATTTGGGGAAATAGTCTTTCTATTATACTCATGTTAGAAAAGTAAACACATATTTAAGTTTTAGTGAACTATATTCCAGTATTTATGAAAAGTAAAAGATTATATACATTATGGTGCAGCCATTTTTATCTATAAAACCACCTTAAAGAAATAGTATAAGAATATAAGATGTATGCAGATAGTAGCATTTATAGTAAATAACAGTTCAAAAATAATCTAAACATCATTGAAGCTGGAGATAATTCTGAAAATATAGAACAGTCATCAAATAGGACATTATGAGCTACATTTCTTTATGTTGCTTTTTAAAATATCTATGATATGTTATTATGTAACTATCACCTTCAAATCACAGCTATATTCTACATACACACATAAACACACACACACATATTTCTGTTTGTGTATATTCAAATACATATTCCCCTCTCCTTTGCCTTAATATGTCTGTACATCAGTGTGTGTCCCTGTATGTGTGTATTTAACCACTGAGGGAGAAAAGAATGGATAACCTTGGACAGACTGGCTAATTCAAGTTTACATCATGTCATTCCCTTTGGCTAAAGTAACCTTCTTTTCTTTTCTCCCTGCATTTATACACATACACATACATGCTAAAATAAACACATACACAACATATATATCCAACACATGCATATATATACATGTAATTATATTTTAACAGCCACTGGGGGAAAAAAGAAAGTATACAAGCTAATCTGTCAAGAGATCATTTGCCTAGACAGGTAGATAGGAGTGAGAGATTAATAAAGCTCATATTTTAATACTTTTTACATTTTTAAAAAATCTCATGGGATAATTTCTGATTTCTCATTTGTGGTAGCAGAGCAAAATATGGCATTTATAGGGTGCTTTCCATTTCATATGCACTACAGATAAAATGTAGCATATGATCTTAAGATTGTGTTACAAACATAATTTTATTGGAAATGAAACAATAAATTTTCTTTCATACAGGGAAAACTGGAATGGATTTTGAAGGATAGATACAATTAAAAGAGATAGGGCTCAGAGATGGCCTTCCTCCTATTAAGATAGGAGAGATAATGGTTGACACACAGGCAAGGAAACATCTGCATTTTTCACATGAGACTGAAGGGCCTTGCTCCGCAATCTAGCAGCCAGACACTTCATCAGACTGGGATGAAACAAAGCTCATAGAAGGGTGGTATACTGCCAAAGCCTTTGTGAACCGGGGTGGTGTCAATATCCTTTGGATCAACCAGAGGTTTCAAGGTAAAATTCTGCAAAATGGTGGTCAGGATTAAAAACAGCTCCATGCGGGCCAGGCCTTCTCCAGCACAAATTCTTTTTCCTAAAAATTACACACAAGATCATTATTTATTTAATTCTTTAGCTGAGTTAGCACACAGGGAGGCTGAAATTAATGTGGAATGAAGAAATATATTAATGAATGACTAATGAACCTACAACTTTTTCTATTTACACCCAAACCTGGCTTCTTTTTTATTCTTTAGCACATATTTCTGTGAATGCACTATATGAAAAAATTTTTTCTGTCCATGCACATTGGAACTGCCGTGTTGCAGCTTGCCAGTGACATATTTACACACACACACACATCTATCCCAACTGGCATGATACACAACACTGTATCTACTTCTCCATATACTTCTGACCCTGGACTTGACAAATAGATTTATTTGTCCTTATCTGGATTCTAAAGGATAATCTATCTTGCCACATACCTGCTTTAAAAAAAAATAGTCAAGAGTTTATTATTGCCAGGTATAAAAAAGAAATGTCACCAAGTGGCCACAGGCAATTCTTAGGGCATCATTTCGTTCCACATCTTCCACCCAGTTCCCCTCACCCCAGTCATTACTAATGATTCACCACTCCTCAAACAGATTGGTAATTTCAAGATTCCGCTCAGATTCCAGGTATTCTTCTATCTGGAATGGTCTCCTACTCTGCTTTGCCTGCCAATAGTCCCCATATCCTTCCAGATTTAGTTCAGATGTTATTTATTCTATGCAATCTTCTTTGATGCATCAGGACATACAATTCATGCTCTTATCTGTTTTCCACAATATTCATTAATGCTTCTAATACACTACATTTCACATGAACTGTAAATTATTCATCTGTTTTACAAACTGGAATATAAACTCTTAAGGTAAACCCTTAGATCTTATAATACACAGAGTAATACCCACTGTCAGGACAAGAGCTGGCCTGCAAGCCATGTGAAATGAATAGAAATCTTGAGCAGGCTCATGGTGCAATAGTGGACTCCTAAATACAAAAGGAGATAAGAAGTCACATAGCAATGGCTTTTTTTGAGATTATCTCTGGGCAATGCACATAATCTTGAGAACACAACATCAAGGGTTGCTCTACACTTATTTTCTTATATAATTAAACAGGAACAAATCTCTTATTTTTGTTTCTGTTTCAGTTATTTCTGTTGGAAACATCTTCTACCCTCCTACCCACTTCCTACTTCTTTGAAGTGTGCTGAATATTTTCCATTTCTTCCTCTTTCCAGATCCATTTTGTATTTATCTCTTGTGCCTTTCTATTCCCAGGAAACTGACCTCTAAGAACTGCATTAACCCAGGAGGTAGTTCCCTTCTGGGTTCTGGATACATTCAGAGGCTCAGATGTTGAAAAGTTCAGAGTATTTGTTCCCTCCATCCTACCCTGTCAGGCTAGTTTTGACAGTAGCAACATCCCTCTACCTATAGATGCTTCTCTTGATGAGGAATCTGCTCATTATTCAGGTTCCAGCAACCTTCCTTTGAATCTTTTGATCTAGGATTGTAACATCTTCTTGCTGATGTTAGTCCTGAGTTCTTCCCCCACATTTTGTTACTCCCCTTATTTGGCCACACCTCTCAAAACCATCTCTTTATTAAACTCTCTTTTATTAAACTTTTTGACATTGCTGCATGTTTCTTTCCAGGACCATCAAAAATTGGGGGAAGATACTCAAATGTGATTTATTGCAAGAAAATTTCACTTACTTTACAACTATTCTGCCCCTATCCCTCTCAAATAAATCATCTGAAACTCGCTCTCTCTCTTGCTCTCGCTCTCTCTCTCTCCCTCCCTCCCTTTCTCTGGACTCCCAAAGAAACCGCAAGCATAGCATCTGTGATCTTGGAATTTCATTACCTGTTCATTTGTTTTCCCTTCTCTTAGAGAAAAGATCTAATATTTATTCACACTTGTATGCCTGGACCTGAGCATAGCGTTGCTATATATAAGGTACTCAGTGAAGTTTATTGAGTGAACTGGCTTCTCAGGGTAAATGAGAAAAGTTTTACTAGAACTGGACTTCTGGCCGGGCGCGGTGGCTCAAGCATGTAATCCCAGCACTTTGGGAGGCCGAGACAGGCGGATCACGAGGTCAGGAGATCAAGACCATCCTGGCGAACATGGTGAAACCCCGTCTCTACTAAAAAAATACAAAAAACTAGCTGGGCAAGCTGGTGGGCGCCTGTAGTCCCAGCTACTCGGGAGGCTGAGGCAGGAGAATGGCATAAAGCCGGGAGACGGAGTTTGCAGTGAGCCGAGATCGCGCCACTGCACTCCAGCCTGGGCGACAGAGCGAGACTCTGTCTCCAAAAAAAAAAAAAAAAAAAGAACTGGACTTCTAGGAGGAACTTTTAATGACCTACGTAGTGGACCAGGAAGCAGAATCTATGAACATAGTCACCAATCCCATGAGAAATAACTTGGTCTTTGGGAGTGGTGCCTCTGGCCTTATGCAAATGACAAATTGTTCAGCCCAGAGTAGCCTCCATGCAGAGCCCTTCCTTACCTCACTTGACCCCTGAGGTACACATAAAAAGAAAGCTTGCTTGCCTGCTGAAAAAGCCATGAAATAATCACTCTTTTTAAAGTTGCCACTTTCATCCAGGAAGTGGCCAGGGTCAAACTTCTCTGGATTGGGAAATTCCTTGTCATCGTACAGGACAGAAGTCAGATCTGTTAAGATTGTTGTGCCCTGAAAGAAAGAGAAAAAGATAAACCAGATCAAAATACAGTGTTCATGGGATGCAAAAGACATGGATAGGAAAGGCCAACATTTTGTATGCATGGATTCTGCAGGGCTGACTATGGGACTTGAGTATATGTGCATTTTAATATCTACAAGGAGTCCTGCAACCAATTCCCCATGAATACCAAGGGATGACTTTAAATTAAAACCCGTAAAAAGAGACAAAGAAGGTGATCATATAACAATAAAGGGCAATTTCATCAAGTGGGTATAAAAATTGTAAATGTACATGAACTCAACATCAAAGTACTTAAATAAATGAAGCAATTATTAACAGACCTAAAGGAAGAAATAGACTTCAAAACAATAATAGTAGAGAACTTAACACCCTATTTTCAGTAATAGACAGATCATTCAGACATAAATATCAAACAACAAACAATGGTGTTAAATTGTTCCTTTGACCTGACTTAGCAGGTATGCACAGTACAGTCCACCCAACAGCTACAGAATACACATTGTTCTATACAGCATATGAAACATTCTCCAGGATAGATCATATGGTAAGTTACTGAACAAGTTTTAACAATTTTTTTAAAGTTAAAATCAAATCAACTTTTTTTCTGAAAACAGTACAATAAAACTAGCAATCAAGAAGAACAGAAAATATACAAATACTTAAAAATTAATTAACATGCTTATAAAGATCCAATGAGTTAATGAATAAATTAAGAGGAAATATTTAACAATTTCTTGAGACTAATGATAATGTAAGTACAACATACCAAAAACCTATGAAATACAGTAGAAGCAGTATTGATAATGGAGTTTAAAACAATTAACCTTTACATCAAAAAAGAGAATAATCTCAATTAACAATCTAACATTGAAACTTAAGAAACTAGAAAAACAAAAACAAACCAAATCCAAAATAAGTAGAAGGACAAAAATTATAAATATTATAGAATAAATCAAAATACAAAATAGATATAGAAACTAAAATACGAGGAAGTCAATGAAAGAAAGTTTTGGTTTTCTTGAAATGATATACAAAACTGACAAACCCTTAGCTAGACTATGAAGAAAGAGGGAAGACCAAAATAAGTAAAACGAGAGAAGAAAAAGAGGCCATTAAAACTGGACCACAGAAATGCAAAGGATCATTAGAGACTATTATGAACAAATATATGCTTACAAATTGGAAAATCTAGAAGGAATGGATACATTTCTGGACTCATATAATGTACCAAGATTGAATCATGAAGAAATAAAAAATCTGAAAGTGATAATAATTGAGTAACAAATTAAATCAGTAATAAAAATCTCCCATCAAAGAAAAGCCAAAGACTATTATTTTTGGCTTCACTGCTGAATTCTACCAAACATTTAAAAATACACCAAGAAAAATTCTTTTGAAATTCTTCTGAAAAACTGTAAAGGGGGAAATCCTTCCATAATCATTTTATGAGGTCATTATTCCCCTAATATCAAAGACAAAACAAGAAAAGAAAACTGCAGGCCATTGTTTCTGAAGAACATGGATGCAAAAAATCTTAACAAAATACAAGTAGGCCCAGTGTGGTGGCTCACGCCTGTAATCCTACCACTTTGAGAGGCTGAGGCAGATCTCCTGAGGTTGGAAGTTCAAGATCAGCCTGACCAACATGGAGAAACCCCATCTCTTCTAAAATTAGCTAGGCATGGTGGTGCATGCCTGTAATCCCATCTACTCGGGAGGCTGAGCCAGAAGAGTAGTTTGAACCCAAGAGGTGGAGCTTGCAGCAAGCTGAAATCATGCCAGTGTACTCCAGCCTAGGTGACATAGCGAGAGTCCATCTCAAAAGAAAAGTGACTTGGGTGCTGTTAAAGGCATTCAGTTTCAAATGCAAATGGAAAAAGTTTCAAAAATTTGCAGGCTGACAATGCAATAGAAAAGAAATCCCATTTCTGAGGAGAAATTCAAGCTGGCTGCAGAAATTTGCATAAGTAACAAGGAGAAGAATGTTAATCACCAAGAAAATGGGGAAAATGTCTCCAGGGCATGTCAGAGACCTTTGTGGCAGCCCCTCTCATCACAGGCCTGAAAGGCTAGAAGGAAAAAGTGGTTTCATGGGCTGGGCCCAGGGTCTCGGTGCTATGTGCAGCCTAGGGTCTTGATGTCCTGCATCCCACATGTGGCTGAAAGGAGTCATAGAACTTTGGCTATGGCTTCAGAGGGTGCAAGCCTCAAGATTTGGAGGCTTCCACAGGGTGTTTAGCCAGAACTTCTACTAGGGCAGTGCAGAAGGGAAATGTGGGGTAGGAGTCCCTCTACAGAGTCCCTACTGGGGCACCAGCTAGTGGAGCTGTGAGAAGAGGGCCACCATCCTTCAGACTCCAGAATGGTAGACACACTGACAGCGTGCACCATGTGCCTGGAAAAACTGCAGACACTCAACACCAGCCCATGAAGGCAGCTGGGAGGGAGACTGCACCCTGAGAAACTACAGGAGCAGAGCTGCTCAAGACTATGGGAACCTATGTTTTGCATCAGCATGACTGGGATGTGACACATGGATTCAAAGGAGATCATTTTGGAGCCTTAAGATTTGACTGCCCTACTGGATTTCAGACTAGTGTCAGGCCTGAAGCCCTTTTGTTTTGGCCAATTTCTCCCATTTGGAATGGCTGTATTTACCCAATGCCTGTACCCCCATTGTATCTAGGCAGTAACTAACTTGCTTTTGATTTTACAAGTTCATAGGCGAAGGGACTTGCCTTATCTCTTACGGGACTTTGGATTGTGGACTCTTGAGTTAATACTGAAATGAGTTAAGACTTTGCAGCACAGTTGGGAAGGCATGATTGCTTTTGAAATGTGAAGACATGAGATTTGGGAGGGGCCAGTGGCAGAATGATATGGTTTGGCTCTGTATCCTCACAAAAATCTCATCTTGTAGCTCCCACAATTCCCACATTTCATGGGAGGGACGTGGTGGAAGATGATTGAATCCTGCGGGTGGGTCTTTCCCATGTTGTTCTTGTGATAGTGAGTGGGTCTCATGAGATCTCATGGTTTTAAAAATGAGAGATTCTCTGCACAAGCTTCCTCTTTGCCTGCTGCCATCCATGTAAGATGTAACTTGCTCCTCCTTGCCTTCCACCATGTTTGTGAGGCCTCTCCAGCAATGTGGAATTGTAAGTCCAATAAACCTCTTTCTTTTATAAATTGCCCAGTCTCAGGTATGTCTTTATCAGCAGCATGAAAACAGACTAATACAAATGGATTTCAAAATGCTAATAGAGAAGTTCTTGAACACTGTCATCACAAATAAATAATAAATGTTCAAGGTGATCAAGATACTAATTACCCAATTTAATCATTACACAACTCATACATGTTTCTAAACATCACGTTGTTCTCCAAAAATATTAGGTGTCACTAATAAATAAAAGAGAAGTGATTATGCTCACAGGCTGATAAAAAGGAGCCAGGAAAAAGGGAGAAGATGAAGAGGAAGGAAGAAGAAATAATTATTTAAGGAAGATAATTGAAAAAGTAAGAGAGAAGGGATCCATGCCACAGTTAAAACAGCTTACAGTAGAACAAAAGAAAGCCCATCTGTCACAGCAACTGACATGAAAAAGAATCAAAGGTTGTAAATGTAGCCAAGTAGGTAAATCTAATGGAAAGCATTAGAGGAGTCCACTTCCAGTGACTAATTTTTCTGTGAGATGGAAGAGCAGGTCACCTATTAAAAGTAAGATAATGAAAGGCTGAGAAGAGTTCAAGGTTGAAAGTCATTGTGGAGTATGGTGAAGCAAGTTGAGTTAGATTATAAAGCAGGATTGTTGGGTAAGATTGAGAATACTTTTGGCATTGATGAAAATTAAACCACCACATTTGGCATTGATGATAACAATATCAACCTGCTGGGCTGCATGGTCTTTTCCAGCACAGGTCAGTAGCCAATAATCAGGCAGGGTGGAAGGAGATTTTTGTATTGGACTTTTCACAAGTAAGTCATAGGGACAGTACAGAAGGGGTGGGATATAGGATACAGGTTAATTGGTAAGAGTAATAAAACCTAAAATTGAAAGGAAGGGACAGGATAGCACACTGGGCTAATGGACAGGCAGAGTGTAGAGCTATCAAAGCATGGAAAATCCCGTGGGAGTCTAGGCACTATCATATTTAGAAACTTGTATCAAAAACTAGAAGGAAAGAAGTACATGGTCACAGGGTAGGATGCCTGAGTTATGATTGTGCCATACCTATAGAAGATTAGGCAATCTACAGTTCTACTGCTATGATATTTGATTGCCTAAGACACCTAAGGAAGGGTATAGACATAAATATCTCTCACCTTTGGAATAAGGTATTCTCTAAACCGAATGTCTTGAGTCACTGCATGGGGCAGGTTGGTGGGGACGAGGTCAATATATCTCTGTATCTCATGCACCACGGCATCCGTGTAGGGCATCCGGCTTCTGTCCTGCATGCAGACACTTCGGTTTTTGCCGACCACATGATCAATTTCTTCCCGCACTTTAGCTGGCAAGGCAGGAGTCAGAATTTATGAGAAGTGAAAAAAACTTGAAGTACCATTTGTAGGATCCCTTCATCATTGTCCCATTGTAGTTGGAAATGGGACAATGATGGAAAATTACGTGTCACTACCTCCATAAGCGAAAAAAAAGGACACACAATTTACATTTCTTGGGCAAATTGAAAGCTCAGTAGACACAGGTATGCAGGTATGAAATACAATTGCACCATGACATTCAATCCTCAACTTTGATTCCCTACTCTGTGTACTTTTTCTTGACAGACTCAGAGATCTGGGATCCTGAAGAATCACTGAAGACCTTGTAGTTTAGCCATTTTGTGTATGTCAATTTTATCTGAAATATTTAAGTTTCAATAATCTAAGAACTACACAGTGCAGTTCAGGAAGTAAGATATTAACTTGATTCAGCACAAAACTTAAGAAGTTAAAATTTATTCAGAAGGTATTAATAATATAGGACAGACACACTGCACTCTTCATTATTTTACTTTATAATTCCTTAAAAAACTTCTATGTGGAAGGTATAATTTCATGTAATTTACAAAGAAACAAGTCCAGAGAAGTAAATAGTTTCCTAAGGATGCTCAGGGAATATGTGGTCTTTCCCATATTATCCCCCTTGAACAGATAAGGGACCATAGTTATGGAGAGTAATCATGTGTCTGCAGGTCAAGCAAGCCACCTATTAGTAGAATCAGAATTCAAAGCCACCACTATTGAAGTCTACAGCTCATTGTTCAAAATAACAATGCCACACTGCTGCATCTGTTCCAAACCAAATCAAGAATCCTATACCATCGCAGGGAGAATAATGGCCTCTGCTCTTCAAATCTCTATCATTATTTAAACATTTTATTCTCCTTTTATACTAGGAACTAATTTGAATTGAATCCACCCAATGGTAGGTAGATGTACTAATGAATAGAAATGTTGTTGTACCTTGTGTTGGCAGGTAAATGGTGGGGTGGTTATCCGTATTTTCTGTCCACTTCTACCTGAAATTTGATCCTGCCCATCATCTGTTCATACCTGAGATCTCAGGGTGCTTCAGCAGGAGTAAGAGTCCATATCTCATTGTGGTGCTTGTTGTCTCTGTTCCTGCACTAAACATATCCCATATAGTAGCAACCAAGTTGTCCATGGTAAATTCAGACTCTTTATTGTGTTTTTCCTAGCAATGACATGTTACGATTACTTAATAAAAAGCTTTTCAAGTAACACAATACTATTCAGTACAACATCAGTACCTGGCTAATTAAGCCAGACTTTAGAGTGTGCTATGGGTGAAGATAATATTAGGTGAACAGTTAGAATTGCTTCAAATTTAAAATAACATCGGACTCACAAACATTCAAGTACTTTCTGATTCTTCAGTTTCTAACCCCCTAGAGCCAGTCAGTCCTTTGTAATTTTTTAAACATACTTTTCATTAAGTCATCACTGCTAATCACTGTCAACTCTAGCATCTATTGTCTATTTCATCATATCTAATTTTTCATTCAAATTTCTTAAACTAATCACACCCAAACTACAGCAGTATTTACAGCTCCATCAGTCATTACACCCAACACTGCTCTTCAATTACAATCATTATAGCCTCTTTGAAAATTTCACAAACTTGATTACTACACTCATCATCTCCTGGATCTATTTTCTCCCTCCTGTTTATCTAAGTCAGAGTTTCTCAAACCTACCTCATCTGTAAATGAATATATCTTAGAGATTGCCCAAAAGTAAGCCCGTCTGGGTTTCTATCCATTCCTGTGTTCCCTCATTTGTTACATCTTCTCTTCATGGAACCATGATATGTTATCATCAGTCTTGAATGGATGTGTGCATGTGTGTGTTTGCATGTTTTGATCTGCCCCCAGATAAAGAATCAGCTTTGAGGGGCGGAGCAAGATGGCCGAATAGGAACAGCTCCAGTCTCCAACTCCCAGCGCGAGCGACACAGAAGACCGGTGATTTCTGCATTTTCAACTGAGGTACTGGGGTCATCTCTCTAGAGAGTGCCGGACAATCGGTGTGGGTCAGCTGCTGCAGCCTGACCAGCGTGAGCTGAAGCAGGGCGAGGCATCGCCTCACCTGGAAGCGCAAGGGGGAAGGAAATCCCTTTTCCTAGCCAGGGGAACTGAGACACACAACACCTGGAAAATCGGGTAACTCCCACCCCAATACTGCGCTTTAAGGAAACAGGCACACCAGGAGAATATATCCCACACCTGGCCGGGAGGGTCCCACGCCCACGGAGCCTCCCTCACTGCTAACACAGCCGTCTGCGGCGATCTATCCACAAGGCAGCAGCGAGGCTGGGGGAGGGGCGCCCGCCATTGCTGAGGCTTAAGTAGGTAAACAAAGCCGCTGGGAAGCTCGAACTGGGTGGAGCTCACAGCAGCTCAAGGAAGCCTGCCTGTCTCTGTAGACTCCACCGCTGCGGACAGCGCACAGCTGCAGTCCATTAGGGGAAAGAGCGGGGCCGCTGCAGACCCGAACGACTCTGTCTGACAGCTTTGGGGAGAGCGTGGATCTCCTAACGCGGAGGTTGAGATCTGAGAATGGACAGACTGCCTGCTCAGTGGGTCCCTGACCCCTGAGTAGCCTAGCTGGGAGACATCCCCCACTAGGGGCAGTCTGATACCCCACACCTCACAGGGTGGCGTCACCCCTGAGAGGAAACTTCCAAAGAAAGAATCAGACAGGTACACTCGCTGTTCAGCAATATTCTATCTTCAGCAACCTCTGCTGCTGATACCCAGGCAAACAGGGTCTGGAGTGGACCTCAAGCAATCTCTAACAGACCAACAGACAGTCCTTCTGACTGTCAGACGGAAAACTATCAAACAGGAAGGACACCTATACCAAAACCCCATCAGTACGTCACCATCATCAAAGTCCAGAGACAGATAAAACCACAAAGATGGGGAAGAAGCAGGGCAGAAAAGCTGGAAATTCAAAAAATAAGAGCGCATCTCCCCCTGCAAAGGAGTGCAGCTCATCGCCAGCAACGGATCAAAGCTGGTCAGAGAATTACTTTGACGAGATGAGAGAAGAAGGCTTCAGTCCATCAAACCTCTCAGAGCTAAAGGAGGAATTACGTACCCAGCGCAAAGAAACTAAAAATCTTGAAAAAAAAGTGGAAGAATTGACAGCTAGACTAATTAATGCAGAGAAGATCATAAACGAAATGACAGAGATGAAAACCATGACACGAGAAATACGTGACAAATGCACAAGCTTCGGTAACCGACTCGATCAACTGGAGGAAAGAGTATCAGCGATTGAGGATCAAATGAATGAAATGAAGCGAGAAGAGAAACCAAAAGAAAAAAGAAGAAAAGGAAATGAACAAAGCCTGCAAGAAGTATGGGATTATGTAAAAAGACCAAATCTACGTCTGATTGGGGTGCCTGAAAGTGAGGGGGAAAATGGAACCAAGTTGGAAAACACTCTTCAGGATATCATCCAGGAGAACTTCCCCAACCTAGTAGGGCAGGCCAACATTCAAATTCAGGAAATACAGAGAACGCCACAAAGATACTCCTCCAGAAGAGCAACTCCAAGACACATAATTGCCAGATTCACCAAAGTTGAAATGAAGGAAAAAATCTTAAGGGCAGCCAGAGAGAAAGGTCGGGTTACCCACAAAGGGAAGCTCATCAGAATAACAGCAGACCTCTCGGCAGAAACTCTACAAGCCAGAAGAGAGTGGGGGCAATATTCAACGTTCTTAAAGAAAAGAATTTTCAACCCAGAATTTCATATCCAGCCAAACTAAGCTTCATCAGTGAAGGAGAAATAAAATCCTTTACAGATAAGCAAATGCTTAGAGATTTTGTCACCACCAGGCCTGCCTTACAAGAGACCCTGAAGGAAGCACTAAACATGGAAAGGAACAACCGGTACCAGCCATTGCAAAAACATGCCAAAATGTAAAGACCATCGAGGCTAGGAAGAAACTGCATCAACTAACGAGCAAAATAACCAGTTAATATCATAATGACAGGATCAAGTTCACACATAACAATATTAACCTTAAATGTCAATGGACTAAATGCTCCAATTAAAAGACACAGACTGGCAAACTGGATCAAGAGTCAAGACCCATCAGTCTGCTGTATTCAGGAGACCCATCTCACATGCAGAGACATACATAGGCTCAAAATAAAGGGATGGAGGAAGATCTACCAAGCAAATGGAGAACAAAAAAAAGCAGGGGTTGCAATCCTAGTCTCTGATAAAACAGACTTTAAACCATCAAAGATCAAAAGAGACAAAGAAGGCCATTACATAATGGTAAAGGGATCAATTAAACAGGAAGAGCTAACTCTCCTAAATATATATGCACCAAATACAGGAGCACCCAGATTCATAAAGCAAGTCCTTAGAGACCTACAAAGAGACTTAGACTCCCATACAATAATAATGGGAGACTTCAACACTCCACTGTCAACATTAGACAGATCAACGAGACAGAAAGTTAACAAGGATATCCAGGAATTGAACTCATCTCTGCACCAAGCGGACCTAATAGACATCTATAGAACTCTCCACCCCAAATCAACAGAATATACATTCTTCTCAGCACCACATCGCACTTATTCCAAAATTGACCACATAATTGGAAGTAAAGCACTCCTCAGCAAATGTACAAGAACTGAAATTATAACAAACTGTCTCTCAGACCACAGTGCAATCAAACTAGAACTCAGGACTAAGAAACTCAATCAAAACCGCTCAACTACATGGAAACTGAACAACCTGCTCCTGAATGACTACTGGGTACATAACGAAATGAAAGCAGAAATAAAGATGTTCTTTGAAACCAATGAGAACAAAGATACAACATACCAGAATCTCTGGGACACATTTAAAGCAGTGTGTAGAGGGAAATTTATAGCACTAAATGCCCACAAGAGAAAGCAGGAGAGATCTAAAATTGACACTCTAACATCACAATTAAAAGAACTAGAGAGGCAAGAGCAAACACATTCAAAAGCTAGCAGAAGGCAAGAAATAACTAAGATCAGAGCAGAACTGAAGGAGATAGAGACACAAAAAACCCTCCAAAAAATCAATGAATCCAGGAGTTGGTTTTTTGAAAAGATCAACAAAATTGACAGACCGCTAGCTAGACCAATAAAGAAGAAAAGAGAGAAGAATCAAATAGACGCAATAAAAAATGATAAAGGGGATATCACCACCGACCCCACAGAAATACAAACAACCATCAGAGAATACTATAAATGCCTCTACGCAAATCAACTAGAAAATCTAGAAGAAATGGATAATTTCCTGGACACTTACACTCTCCCAAGACTAAACCAGGAAGAAGTTGAATCCCTGAATAGACCAATAGCAGGCTCTGAAATTGAGGCAACAATTAATAGCCTACCCACCAAAAAAAGTCCAGGACCAGATGGATTCACAGCTGAATTCTACCAGAGGTACAAGGAGGAGCTGGTACCATTCCTTCTGAAACTATTCAATCAATAGAAAAAGAGGGAATCCTCCCTAACTCTTTTTATGAGGCCAACATCATCCTGATACCAAAGCCTGGCAGAGACACAACAAAAAAAGAGAATTTTAGACCAATATCCCTGATGAACATCGATGCAAAAATCCTCAATAAAATACTGGCAAACCGGATTCAGCAGCACATCAAAAAGCTTATCCACCATGATCAAGTGGGCTTCATCCCTGGGATGCAAGGCTGGTTCAACATTCGCAAATCAATAAACGTAATCCAGCATATAAACAGAACCAAAGACAAGAACCACATATTATCTCAATAGATGCAGAAAAGGCTTTTGACAAAATTCAACAGCCCTTATGCTAAAAACGCTCAATAAATTTGGTATTAATGGAACGTACCTCAAAATAATAAGAGCTATTTATGACAAACCCACAGCTAATATCATACTGAATGGGCAAAAACTGGAAAAATTCCCTTTGAAAACTGGCACAAGACAGGGATGCCCTCTCTCACCACTCCTATTCAACATAGTGTTGGAAGTTCTGGCTAGGGCAATCAGGCAAGAGAAAGAAATCAAGGGTATCCAGTTAGGAAAAGAAGAAGTCAAATTGTCCCTGTTTGCAGATGACATGATTGTATATTTAGAAAACCCCATCGTCTCAGCCCAAAATCTCCTTAAGCTGATAAGCAACTTCAGCAAAGTCTCAGGATACAAAATTAATGTGCAAAAATCACAAGCATTCTTATACACCAGTAACAGACAAGCAGAGAGCCAAATCAGGAATGAACTTCCATTCACAATTGCTTCAAAGAGAATAAAATACCTAGGAATCCAGCTTACAAGGGATGTAAAGGACCTCTTCAAGGAGAACTACAAACCACTGCTCAGTGAAATCAAAGAGGACACAAACAAATGGAAGAACATACCATGTTCATGGATAGGAAGAATCAATATCGTGAAAATGGCCATACTGCCCAAGGTGATTTATAGATTCAATGCCATCCCCATCAAGCTACCAATGACTTTCTTCACAGAATTGGAAAAAACTGCTTTAAAGTTCATATGGAACCAAAAAAAAGAGCCCACATTGCCAAGACAATCCTACGTCAAAAGGACAAAGCTGGAGGCGTCACGCTACCTGACTTCAAACTATACTACAAGGCTACAGTAACCAAAACAGCATGGTACTGGTACCACAACAGAGATATAGACCAATGGAACAGAACAGAGTCCTCAGAAATAATACCACACATCTACAGCCATCTGATCTTTGACAAACCTGAGACAAACAAGAAATGGGGAAAGGATTCCCTATTTAATAAATGGTGCTGGGAAAATTGGCTAGCCATAAGTAGAAAGCTGAAACTGGATCCTTTCCTTACCCCTTATACGAAAATTAATTCAAGATGGATTAGAGACTTAAATGTTAGACCTAATACCATAAAAACCCTAGAAGAAAATCTAGGTAGTACCATTCAGGACATAGGCATGGGCAAGGACTTCATGTCTAAAACACCAAAAGCAACGGCAGCAAAAGCAAAAATTGACACATGGGATCTAATTAAACTAAAGAGCTTTTGCACAGCAAAAGAAACTACCATCAGAGTGAACAGGCAACCTACAGAATGGGAAAAAATTTTTGCAACCTACTCATCTGACAAAGGGCTAATATCCAGAATCTACAAAGAACTCAAACAAATATACAAGAAAAAAACAAACAACCCCATCAAAAAGTGGGGAAAGGATATGAACAGACATTTCTCAAAAGAAGACATCCATACAGCCAACAGACACATGAAAAAATGCTCATCATCACTCGCCATCAGAGAAATGCAAATCAAAACTACAATGAGATACCATCTCACACCAGTTAGAATGGCAATCATTAAGAAGTCAGGAAACAACAGGTGTTGGAGAGGATGTGGAGAAATAGGAACACTTTTACACTGTTGGTGGGATTGTAAACTAGTTCAACCATTATGGAAAACAGTATGGCGATTCCTCAAGGATCTAGAACTAGATGTACCATATGACCCAGCCATCCCACTACTGGGTATATACCCAAAGGATTATAAATTACTCTACTACAAAGACACATGCACACGTATGTTATTGTGGCACTATTCACAATAGCAAAGACTTGGAATCAACCCAAATGTCCATCTGTGACAGACTGGATTAAGAAAATGTGGCACATATACACCATGGAATACTATGCAGCCATAAAAAAGGATGAGTTTGCATCCTTTGTAGGGACATGGATGCAGCTGGAAACCATCATTCTTAGCAAACTATCACAAGAAGAGAAAACCAAACACCGCATGTTCTCACTCATAGGTGGAACTGAACAATGAGATCACTTGGACTCGGGAAGGGGAACATCACACACTGGGGCCTATCATGGGGAGGGGGGAGGAGGGAGGGATTGCATTGGGGAGTTATACATGATATAAAAGTCATGCACATGTACCCTAGAACTTAAAGTATAATAAAAAAAAAAAAAAAAGGAGAGTGGAAAAAAAAAAAAAAAAAAGAATCAGCTTTAACATGGTAAACATAAAACCTAAGTCTCTTTGGGTGAGAACTTAGAAATATCCAGAGACACGCAATATGGCTTACACAGGTAATATGTTGCATAAACAATTAATACACTTTAGGATACAGCATTTGTTTTCATATCTCAGTTTCACCAGTAAAATCAAAGCATATCAATGAGTCACAACACCCACAAAGATAAAGTAGCAAATCAGAATTACATTGTACCTTTTCCATTTGAATCAGAAAACAGTCAATAAAATCTCGAGGGTTATTGATGTCCAGAGATTCCTGATGTTCTTTTACTTTCTCCAAAATAAAACTTCTTTGGAGAGCATAATTTTTAAATATCACATTATGACTTCCTGGGAGAACCCGTAAAAAGGGGAAAGCATTGTAGAGCTGAAAGAAGAAAGAATCCATCATTAATTCATTCACCAAACGCTGGTCCTTATTATTTATCAGAAACTGGTTATATGCTAAGTAGATAAAGATGAATAGACATGCTTCCTGCACAGGAATGCATTCTGAATCTGAAGGAGAGAGCACTGAAAAAGTAGGCAGAGACAGTATGCACAGGTTACAAAGCAACTTCAAGGCCAATCACGTTGATTTCCTAACCATAACTCTGAAGGAAATCAGGAAATTACCCCTGTTGTCACCTCTCTTCAGATGAGGAAATTGAAGTTCATAAGGTTAATCAACAATTCGAAGACACCAAACTAGTGATCTCGGAGCTAATACCCTGTGTTTGTACCAGTATACACAATATATGTTTTACCAGGGGACAGTTTAAAAATTTTGAAAACTCATACTCATTTGTTGTAATGAAGAAATAGTACATCTGAAAGATTAACAAAGTGCCCAAATCACTTAGCGTATACATATATATAAAAAAACACAAACACACACATATACATATATATATAAATTTTAAATATTCCACCCCAAAGAATGTGCACATTTTCCTGACTCATGTTTTTGCTCGTCCTAGAGCTTACAGAACATGCTTTAATTTAGACAACACCCTAATGACCTAATACCCTTGGAAGGCATCAACATAATATATTCAGGCTTGTAGCTTAAATCAAACTAGATACAGAATCAGGAATCAGGAATTCTAGATTCTAGATTTTGATGTTCATTGTCTTAGCTAGGCTATTTTGAAAAATATGCCTAATAGCTCTGGGTCAGTTTCCCATTCCAGTAAATAAGAGACATTAGACTATTTTTTCTCTAGGGTCCTTTGAAGGTAGGTCACATCAGGAACTTATGATCAGTACAGAATTTTAGTTGTTAGTGATTATAAAACATAGGTTACTAACATTTTCTGACTGTGTACTTTAATAAGAAATCCATCTTAAATCACTACCCTCTATATCTGACGATCTAAAAACAAACAAAAAAGTTTCATCCAAACAAATCTTGCTATAAATGTAGCACTCTGAGATTATGTATTTTTTTATATTCTATCTTACTTCATGTTTTCAATTTTATTGCATCACATTAGACTGATTTGATAACTCACTAATGTGTTGCAAATGATAGTTTGATAAGCATTGCTTTGGACATTTTTAAATAGGGCAGAGAGATGGGGTAGGCATGAGCTATAGATGAGCTAGAAAACTATTACACATTCTAAAAAGAACCTTGGCCTTACCGGTATCCAGGGGCTGCTCACAGTTTCAAAGTTTTCATTAAAATACTTCATCAAGGTTAGAAATTTCTGATCCCTGTAATCAAAACGATTCTGGAAAATGATGGAGCTGATGACATTGCAGGGAACACAACCCAGAAGAAAAGTGGGATCACAGGGAGATGCTACAAACAATACCAGTCAGAAGTTAGTACACAATTTTCATATGAATCTAGAATTGACTGCTTAAAATAATTGGAAATGATTAACTTCTAAGATCTTCTAGAAATAAAAACTACCTGGACATGCCACCATTACTATAAACTTCAAATGCTTAAAATAAAATTTGCTGTATTTCTCCAAATAAAACTGTCTAATCCAGTCCACTTTATTTGATAATTTTGCCCCAAGGAGTCTCCTATTTACATCATTTTCCAAAATGTTCTAATTCACAAGAAGGAATACAAAACAAAAAGAGGCCATTTAAAATATATTTTAATGTATGGAATTTAATTATCAGTGTTGATACATCCTCATGATGCCAACAGAAAACTAAACAACTTAAAAAGAAAATCAAAATACTCAAGAAACTTGAAACAGAACATGGAAAACAGAGTTGAAAAATTTGGTTGTCTTTTTTTGTAAAAGATAAAAATAATGAGAGAAATTGGAATTATAGTTACATATTTGAAAAACTACATTGTGGGTAGACATAGACTTCATATATGCAATAAAGAGCATGGCTCCATTTTTGGATGTTTGATTGCTAGAAGTTTTATAAGACTCACCCTGAACTCTTCCCCTTCTACCCACATCTGGAAACGCTTTAAAAATAAATGTGTAACAGTTCCCTCCGTTAGCACAAATAGACAGTTTAAGCCACACAAGCCCTGACCTGCACACAGGAAACTTCAACCCAGCCCTAAACCGTAATTGCCATGAAAACCTCATGCCACTATCCTCCTGCTGCTCTTTCAGTGTCATTTTGGACCTGGTTGGGTGTCAGCCTGCTCTTCATTGAAAGCAACATTATGTGAGTAATAAACCTTTCATATCCTATTGGTGCTTGTGTGGAATCTTTATTGTAATCATCTAAACCAGATTTTGAATGATAGGTAGGTCCCTCCTGCCTCTGTGTGGTGATAACCACAACACCACAACTCTAGAAGGACAATGCAAGCTCAGATCAAAAATTAGAAGTTACTATGTAAATTAGCTCTGCTCAACCTGTGGAAATAACTTCCAACTGTTAGTGTTATTAGTGATTAAATGGGCTTCCCCAAGAGTGTGAGGTCCCTACAACGAAGTGGAATCAAGCAGATTTTGGATGACTAAAGGTCAGGGAGTTGAGAGAAGGCCATAGTCACCATGGGAAAAGTTGAACGAGTTAATAACAAGTTCTGCTTCAATACAAATTAAGAATACAAATAATTTCACAGATAATATGTGCCAAAATTCAATATTCATTGCTTGACTAATTCTATTTCCAAATTTTATTCTAAGAAAGTAGTCAGAGATTTACAATAATGAACATGGGTTGCACTTTTGTATACTAAGAGCAGGAAAAACTAGAATCAACCTACCTGGCCAAAACAGAGGATTAGTTAAATAAACTCTGGTGTGTCCAAAATAATGGACTACTGTACTATCCAGCTAATAATGTTCTTGAAAAACATTTAAAAGTTAAACCCATAAAAATATTCATTCAATACATGACATTATAAAACCACATATATCTTATGATCTTACCCCTTGCTTGCCCTGCCTAGCCCTTTCTCTTCCACCTGCTCTCCCAGCCCTGCAGGTGCACACACACACATCTATGTGCTGCAGAGATCTGTGCTGCTGCAGTACCATCTCTTCATATCCACACTCCATTATGAGAGGTGAATGGCAGCCCCACACTTTTGTGGTAATTGGCAACCCCTGTATTGTTCTTAAACACTTTACTAGAAAAGTTACCTAATTTTTTAAGCGTATGTGGCCAAGACTGATAGCTGATTGCCAAAATTCATGTTCTTTTCTTCCTGTGCACAGAGTAAACCACATTTTCCAGCTTCTCTGGCAGTTAGGTGTGGCCTTGTTACTAAGTGGCACACATGAGAGAAGTTATGTGTGCCACTTCTATGCCTGGTCTAAAGTATTTGCTTTTTAACTTGCTCTTTTCTCCTTCCTCTATCACACAGAGATATGAACCGTTGATGATATTGAAAGACATTTGCTGAAGATATCAAAGACCAATTAACCTGGTACCTAAAAAGACTGTTATTCCAAACACTTCACCTCTTAATTACTGTTATGTGAGCAAAAAGTAAACTATGATACTTCAGCCATCATAATGTTTTGTAGTCTATTTACAATCCCATTTGTTCTACCCAAACTATTAGTGTTAATTATATGAAGAAATAAACACCATTGGTTTTTTTTAATGCCTCCACCAGACACAAGGCCTCCTCTTGAATTCGGTCTTCAATTGTTTTCTTCCCCATCCCCATATTCCTCAAAACCATGAGAGAGAAACGCCGAATTTGCTTCCATCTGTCTCCATTGCTAAAAATAACTCCTATCAACACAAAAGAAAAAACAGAGAGAGAAAATATTCTTCATTGTCATGAATACAAGCTGACAGTTCTCATCTCAGGAGATGATATTGACATTTCAGCAGGGATGTAAATATAATGGTGTCAGCTTCAGGGATTCCCATTGAACCCTTCATCACACCTGCCTCCTCTTTGAACCCAAACTACTATTTAACAGTCAGGATTCTTAATTTTGCATATTGCTAAACTATTCTTAATCCACCAGCTGCACTAAACCTCAGAATAATTCTGTAAACTGAATGTTTTGTCCAGTTTTACAAGCAGGCTAAAAATCATAAAGGCAAAATGCTTGCTCGTGATCCTGCAGCAATAAACATGGTGAGTCCTGGTCATAGCTTAAATTTTCAGGGCTGGCTTTTCAAACTGTAAGTTAATTTTAGGAGACATAACAAGAGGAGGGAATTATCAGGAGAATGTGAGACAGCACTTTTTCATTGGAAGGAATTTCCTAACATTCCATTCCTCAGATAAGGGGTACAGTCATTAAACAAACAGCTAGTCTCCTTTTAACATACCCCATCTATTTGTTAAATCTCTCCCATGAAATATGGGAGGAAACACCAAAAAAGTTCAGTATTAAGTTGCCAGAGCAAAGACCAGATCAAGGGGAAAAAAATAAGCTCATAGGAAACTTTTCCAGGAAGCCTCTTAGAGAACAATGTAGAAGGGGTCAGGACCCCACTGTGGTCATATCTCTGTTTGCCAGAACCCTGTGATCCACCAGAAGACTTGACAGTTTAAGGCTAGCTCCAAAAAAAACAGAAGAGAGTTCCAGCACTTAATCAAAAAAGCTTTTTTTAATATCAATTCTGATACATCCTTACTATATGCTTTCCCATGATCTTTTCAGAACATATGTTTGCTTTATGCTTTGTCTTTTATTGGATTCTAATATTTCTCATGCTTTTTTAGAATCATATTTGAAGGTGAGGATGGAAATATTCCAAACTGATGTGGTTCCATGCACACTATTCAAGCTTCCTAAAATAATCTCTGGGTATCCATGACTAAAACCAGGAAGCAAAATATATGGTGAATAAGGATATTTCAGTAATTTTCCTCCTCTCTCTCATCTCTTTATTGCTTTTCCACTATTTTAACTAACCATAATTTACAATGAACTTGTCTTTGTAACGAATTTATAGAAAACTAGCGGTTAGATGGCTTATCATTGAATTTTATGTTTAACGGGGACATAGTGTCACATTCACAAGTTTTAAATACAGATTAATGATCCTTTATAAAAAATTATTCTTAGCCTCAGGTAGAAAATATGAAAAGTGTGTTTCATAAATTTTTCTAAATACTTATAATTTCTCAATTTCTTAGAATTTTTCAAGTTTTTACAACTTACAAACCCACACACATACCCCAAAAGGAAGCATACCGAATCCTTGGGCAATTTTATCTAGCACTGGAAAACTCCCTCGGCCAGAAAATTCTTCTCCCTAATCAATCAGTGCTTCCTTAATTGCTTCGTATCCATGCAACACCACGGTGGGCTTCATGCCACAATAAACAGTGAGCACAGGGCCATAATCTTTTGCTAGCTGCAAAAATAGCAGATGCAAGTAAAGTGAATTTCAAAAATAAAATGTAGATAGCTTAGGGAAATATTTTTAATATTGCCAGAAGGATGTTTTAATACTTGTCCACCTATTATATAAAATGTTACATTTTAGAACCAATTATTTGATAAGAAAAAAGTATTTCAATAGTAATTAGCATTACTAATAATAATGCTATAAGTGCTAGTGTCAGCTTCAATATTTATTTCTTATTCAGCCACTACTATATGATAGGGGCTATATTTTTGCATTTTGTTTCTATTATTTCATTAATTTTTTATGCCAAACTACTAATTGTACCAACTTTCTCCTTTCCTCTTACAGTTACAGTAAATCTGTGTTCTTCTTTGGGTTAAGGGAAGTCCATCTAATTCGCTTCATGTGTAGTCTAACAATTGTCCCCCATTGTTCATTCTCCATAATATCTTTTTAGCACCAGACACTGCCACATTTTTGTAATGCAAGATAACATAGCAGTGTGGTCACACATATTTCCCAGCTTCACTTGAACGTACATGCAGCCAAGTGACTTAGTTTCTATGAACTGATGTAAGCACAAGTATTGTGTTAAAATTCTACATTTGTGCATAAAAGGTAATTGCTTCCCCTTCATTCCTGCCCCTCCCTATGGGATGAAATAATAGCATTGGAGATGTCCATACTGTGACCATGCAAATGAGAAAAACAGTCTAGAGGCAGAAGATACTAAAACTACGAAGATTAAAAAAAAAAAAAAAAAAAACTGGTTCTCTGAATGACATCATGAAGGAGAAGCAAGTTGACAGTAAGCACCTAGAGTTTCTTATGTGAGATAGAAATAATCTCCTATCTTCTTTCAGCATCATCTTTCTGTAGTATCAGCTTATGTGGTATCCTAAATGATATATATAGGACTTACAGTCTTTCAACTTTTCTATTGTAGAAGTTTTTTTGCTGACCTAAAAATTCAGTCTACAAACTATAGTGACCTTTTCACAAGGAAGATGTTAACATGACTATCCTTTAAGCATGTTAATAGTATCACATTGCTCTTTTTTTTTTTCCTTTTTTTTTTTGAGACAGAGTTTCACTCTTCTTGCCCAGGCTGGACTGCAATGTTGGGATCTTGGCTCACCACAACCTCCACCCCCCGAGTTCAAGCGATTCTCCTGCCTCAGTCTCCCAAGTAGCTGGGATTACAGGTATGTGCCACCATACCCTGCTAATTTTGTACTTTTAGTGGAGGTGGGGTTTCTCCATGTTGGTCAGGCTGGTCTCAAACTCCCGACCTCAGATGATCCTCCTGCCTCCACTTCCCAAAGTGCTGGGATTACAGGTGTGAGCCACTAGGCTCGGCCCATATTGATCTTATGACAGAAACAAGTGTTCTTTACACCCATGCCTGCATGTCCTGTCCCCTGCTTCCCTCTCTACTCTCAGTTTGTACCATATTCTTACTTACTCTCTGAACTACAAACACTTTTGACCTCTTTTCAGGGTCTTAGGGAGAGACGTATAAACAAAAATAAAATTCAAAGCATCCCTCTCCCCGCGAGCTGGCCCCACTCCCTTACCACCAGCAATTTAAACAGACTTCCTCCTCTAGGCCAGGTCCCTCCAAATTTAACCTGAAAAACTGATTCATGCCATCATGGGAAGGGGGCATTGAATATGCCTCATTATGTCCTCTTCCCTTTTGGAATTCAGGAAAAGCTGACCAACATTTAACATTAACACAGATCTTAACTCTAATAAGAAGCAATTACAATCTATTCTCGCTGAAGACTGCTGCCTGGAAGCTTCATCTGCATGATAAAACTTTGGTCCCCACAACTCTTATCATAACCCAGACATTCCTCTCTATTAACAATAACTCTTTCAATCAATTGTCAATCAGAAAATTTTAAACTCTGGATATCCTGGAAGCACCCCCTCTCTCATTTCTTCGAGTTGTCCCACCTTTCTGGGCCAAACCAATGTATATCTTAAATGTATTGACAGGAGTCTCATATGTACATACTCAAACATATAAATGTATAAAACCAAACTGCCCTGACCATCATGGGCACATATTCTTGGGGTCTCCTGAAGGCTATGTCGTGGGTCATAGTCATTCACATTTGCTCAGAATAAATCTCTTCAAGTATTTTGCAGTTTGACTCTTTTCATCGACAGAAGCAATTCTCCCCCAGATTGAAAACACGTGAAATTGGGTTTTGTCAATATTTGATATGTTTCATTCCTAATCATTCTTATGATTATCAGCTCCAACTTCACTTCCTCAGAGAACCCTTTGCTGAATGCTCCTCTAACTGGTTAGTCCCTTGAAATTACATGGTCTCTTTCTACCATGTCCCTGTTACACAGTTTGTAATCATACCTTTACTTGCATTACTGTTTCATAAATATATTCCTATCCTCTAAACTGTAAGTCCTTAATGATAGGGTCGCTTTAAATTTTCTTTCGCCATTGAAAGAAAATACCACCTTGCACCATGCAAGGAGGTATTTAATTACTTCTAGAAAATGTGGTATACTTAAGTAACCTGTGCAAAATCTTTTTTATTTACATCTTCCAGAAATGGAAATTAAAGCGAAGAGAGGTTTTAATCCTGCTTAAATCTGTGAATTTAAATCAACAATAGATGAGCTGGGGTGCAGACACAATCTCTTTAAATTCAAAGCCAAGGCATAGGAAGAATGAGCTTCCAGAAGCAGTATTCCAGTAACTGGCTTCCTTAAGAGAAAGACAGATTCCAGATCATTCCTTCAGGCTTTAGAGAGCAACTGATATGGAAACAACTTGGAGTAGAGAAGTTACTGACTCATTTATTGAGAACTACAGTATGAAATATGAAAGATCTGAACCCTCAGTAATTCCCTTGATTTCAATTCATATATGCTTTATGAAAATGTGGTGTTGTGACACTGTAAATCAGTGCTTATTTAAAAAACTAAAAGCTGTTCCATTTTCACTAGCATTTACCAAAGAAGAGTTAAAGCAACCTGGATTACAATATCGACAAAGAATTTCTGCTCCTGGCAATGTCAACAATCATAACATGGATCAATGATCTTGGCAATGTTCCACTGGTGGCAGGAATGACTCACATCTTGAGCAACTGCTGCCGTGTTGAACTGCTGATAAACTTTGACGTCAATAAGGAATTGTGAAAAACATTTTCTTCACAAACAACTGGGCTCTCAACAATATACAATACAAGAAAACTTTGTATATAAGTTATATCTGATTCAAATATGCAAATGCACTCTTGTACTAATGACTGATGATGCATTATTTGTTTAATCTACCAATGAAGAAATCTGACAATTTATATAATTGAAACGAGTTCCTATATAAATGGAAGCCCCCATATTCCTTGCATAAAATGAATTTCTCTTCAAAGGTTTAGCCTGTTAACTTCCTTGTTCTTTGTTCTCAAATTCAACTTTATTGTTCTCCATGGCTCCTTGCCCATAGTTACTTTCCCGTCAGCTCTAATCAATAACTCACCTCTGTTTACTTAGTTACCCACTCTGCACCCATTCAACCCTTTGAAACTTCATGGCCCACCACTGTAATTCACAACCCCCCCTGCCTTCCTTATTTAAGAGAATATTCACAAATAGCTAATCAGGTCAGCTTAGATTGTGTGGTCTGACCGTAGTCCATGGGGTGAGTGACACAGAGGTAGAGACTATGTGGTAGAGATAAAACCTCCTTCTCTCCTTTATTCAGTATACTCTTGTGATCATGATTGATGCAGGCAGCACCCTTCTGAAGAAGTAAATTGCCTTGCTGAGAAAA
This sequence comes from Trachypithecus francoisi, assembly GCF_009764315.1. Lineage (NCBI taxonomy): Eukaryota > Metazoa > Chordata > Mammalia > Primates > Cercopithecidae > Trachypithecus > Trachypithecus francoisi. Next base: position 36,657,990 of record NW_022681442.1, on the reverse strand, counting down.
CTTTTGCCTGAGTGCTAGTTTCACTTCGTGGCACCAAGCATTTATCTCCAACATTTCTCTTAGGTGATACAGTCTATAATTGCTTTCCAGTTGAAACATCCATTCTGGAGTAAACACTTATTTGCCTCAAACGTGCTGATTTCTTCATTTCTTTTGGATGTACTGATTGCATGTTCTTCTATATGTCTACATTATAAAGGCATATCTGGGTGTCTAATGGATACATCTCTATAAAGGTATCTCTTTAAAACTTGGTATCTGGGGACATATATTGCTTAGTTATGGGGATATCTGACTTACTCACTGCAGAAAACTAAAGGAAAATTAGTCATACTTACCACGCTTATGGATTTGCTGATGTTCTTAGTCTTTAACTGTAGAATATTTCCAATAATGGGGAGAGGAGTTGGGCCAGGTGGAAGCTTCCCTTTGGCATAGCTTCGGTTCCACAGAGAAAGAAGAATCAGACAAGAAAGGCAAATCACCAGGATGATGAAGAGATCCATTGATGGGCTCTTTGAAAACGCAGTTGAAAGCTAAGAATCTAAAGATTTTGTAAACCAAAGTGCAAGCGCCTCACCAATTATGTACTAAGACTTTGAACTTCGGATGATTGATTTTTTTATCTTTAGTACACTTTGAACTGCTGGTAGAAGTAAAAACAAAAATTAATTTAATATTGATTCGTTCTTAAGTTTAACCTAAAATTGTAACGAAATGATAACCCTCACTTCTGTAAAAGCAAGAAATAATAAAATCAAAATTAATAGAAAGAAGAAAATAATAAACCTCAGCACAGAAATAAATGCAATAGAGACTGAGAAGTAATTCAAAACATTAAAAAAAAAGAGTTGGTATTTGAAAAGAAAAAAGAAAATTGATGAACTTTTAGCAAGAATACTGAAGTAAAAAGTGAGAAGACTCAAATAAATAAAATCACAGGTAAAAAAGAGACATTTCAGATGATATTAAAGAAATACAAAGGATCATAAGAAACTGTTATGAACAACTATATGTAATAAATTTAATAAAAGAATAATTGGATAAATTTCCAGAGACATACAACCTTCTAATATTAAATTATGAGGAAATAGAAAATATAACAGAAAAATATAGAATGAGAAAATTAAATCAGTACAGAAAGCTATTGTATTAAAAGAAAGCCCAGAATATGATAGCTTAACTACAGAATTCTGCCAAACATTTAAAGAAGAATTAATATTAACTCTTCTCAAACTATTCCAGAAATTAAAAGAAAAAGTATTTCCAAACTAATTTTGCAAGGTTAGCATAACCTGATTCCAAAACCAAACAAGAACACACACATACATACAAACTACAGACCAATATGTCTAATAAATATCAATATAAAAATCCTCAAAAGACACTAGCAAAGCAAATTCAACAACACACTGAAAAGAACATTCACTATGATCAAGTTGGATTCATACTAGATATGCCACAATGGCTTATCATAGGGAAAAAAATATGATACATCATATTAAAAGAAAGAAACACATATTAAAATTAAAATTAGAAAAAGACATATTAAAAGAAAGAAAGAAAGATTGCCCTAGCCAGAACTTCCAATACTATGATGAATAGGATTGGTGAGAGAGGGCATCCTTTTCTTGTCTCAGTTTTCAAAGGGAATGCTACAAGATTTTGCCCATTCAGTATGCTATTGGCTGTGTGTTTGTAATAATTAGCTCTTATTATTTTGAGATATGCTCCATCAATATCTAGTTTATTGAGAATGTTTAGCATGAAGGGCTGTTGATTTTGTCAAAGGCCTTTTCTGCATCTATTGAGATAACCATGTGGTTTTTGTCATTGGTTCTGTTTATGTGATGAATTATGTTTATTCATTTGTATATGTTGAACCAGCCTTGCATCCCAGGGATGAAGCCAATTTGATCGTGGTGGATAAGCTTTTTGATGTGCTGCTGAATTCAGTTTCCCAGTATTTTATTGAGGATTTTTACTTCAATGTTTATCAGGGATACTGGCCTATAATTCTTATTTTTTTGTTGTGTCTCTGCCAGGCTTAGGTATCAGGATGACACTGGCCTCATAAAATGAGTTAGGGAAGATTCCCTCTTTTTCTATTGATTGGAATAGTTTCAGAAGGAATGGTACCAGCTCCTCTTTGTACCTCTGGTAGAATTCGGCTGTGAATCCATCTGATCCTGGACTTTCTCTGGTTGGTAGGCTACGTAATTATTGCCTCAATTTTGGAACCTGCTATTGGACTATTCAAAGATTCAACTCCAGGGGCACGCCCAAGATGGCCGAACAGGAACAGCTCCAGCCTCCAACTCCCAGCGTGAGCGACACAGAAGACGGGCGATTTCTGCATTTTCAACTGAGATACCGGGTTCATCTCACTGGGGCATGTTGGGCAGTTGGTGCTTGTCCACAGGTGTAGCCCAACCAGTGAGAGCTGAAGCAGGGCAAGGCATCGCCTCACCTGGGAAGCACAAGGGGGAAGGGAATTCCTTTTCCTAGCCAAAGGAAATTGAGACACACAACACCTGGAAAATCAGGTAACTCCCACCCTAATATTGCACATAACCAAGGCTCTTAGCAAATGGCACACCAGGAGATTATATCCCACACCTGATGCGGAGGGTCCCACGCCCACAGAGCCTCCCTCATTGCTAGCACAGCAGTCTGAGATCTAACTGCAAGGTGCCGGCGAGGCTGGGTGAGGGGCTCCCACCATTGCTGAGGCTTAAGTAGGTAAAAAAGCGGCCTGGAAGCTTGAATTGGGTGGAGCCCACCACAGCTCAAAGAGGCCTGCCTGCCTCTGTAGACTCCACCTCTGGGGACAGGGCATGGCTAAACAAAAAGCAGCAGAAATCTCAGCAGAGGTAAATGTCCCTGTCTGACAGCTTTGAAGAGAGCAGTGGATCTCCCAGCATGGAGGTTGAGATCTGAGAACAGACAGACTGCCTGCTAAGGTGGGTCCCTGACTCCTGAGTGGCCTAGCTGGGAGACATCCACCACTAGCTGCAGACTGAACCTCACACCTCACACGGCTGGGTACACCCTTGAAACAAAGCTTCCAGAGCAAGAATCAGACAGCAACACTTGCTGTTCAGCAATATTCTATCTTCTGTAGCCTCCGCTGCTGATACCCAGGCAAACAGGGTCTGGAGTGGACCTCAAGCAAGCTCCAACAGACCTGCAGCTGAGGGTCCTGACTGTTAGAAGGAAAACTAACAAACAGAAAGGACACCCACACCAAAACCCCAATATACATCGCCATCATCAAAGACCAAAGGCAGATAAAACCACAAAGATGGGGAAGAAACAGTGCAGAAAAGCTGGAAATTCAAACAATCAGAGAGTATCTCCTCCTCCAAAGGAATGCAGCTCATCGCCACCAATGGAACAAAGCTGGATGGAGAATGATTTTGATGAGTTGAGAGAAGAAGGCTTCAGTCGATCAAACTTCTCAGAGCTAAAGGAGGACTACAAAACCAGAGCAAAGAAACTAAAAACCTTGAAAAAGGATTTGACAAATGGCTAAATAGAATAGCCAATGTAGAGAAGTCCTTAAAGAAATGATAGAGATGAAAATCATAATACAAGAACTACATGACAAATGCACAAGCTTCAGTAACCAACTCAATCAACCAGAAGAAAGAGAATCAATGATACAAGATCAAATGAATGAAATGAAGTGAGAAGAGAAGTGTAGAGAAAACAGTAAAAAGAAATGAACAAAGTCTCTAAGAAACATGGGATTATATGAAAAGACCAAATCTACATCTGATTGGTGTGCCTGAAAGTGACAGAGAAAATGGACCCAAGTTGGAAAACACTCTTCAGGATGTCATACAGGAGAACTTTCCCAACCTAGCAAGGCAGGCCAACATTCAAATTCAGGAAATACAGAGAACGCCACAAAGATACTCCTCCAGAAGAGCAACTCCAACACACATAATTGTCAGATTCACCAAAGTTGAAATGAAGGCAAAAATGTTAAGGGCAGCCAGAGAGAAAGGTCAGGTTACCCACAAAGGGAAGGCCATTAGACTAACAGCAGATCTCTCAGCAGAAACTCTCCAAGCCAGAAGAGAGTGGGGGCCAATATTCAACATTCTTAAAGAAAAGAATTTTCAATGCAGAATTTCATATCCACCCAAACAAAGTTTCATAAGTGAAGGCAAAATAAAATCTTTTAGAGACAAGCAAATGCTTAGAGATTTGGTCACCACCAGGCCTGCCCTACAAGAGATCCTGAAGGAAGCACTAAACATGGAAAGGAAAAACAGGTACCAGCCATTGCAAAAACATTTCAAAATGTAAAGTTCATTGATGCTAGGAAGAAACTGCATCAACTAACGAGCAAAATAACCAGCTAATATCGTAATGAGAGGATCAAGTTCACACATAACAATATTAACCTTAAATGTAAATGGAATAAATAATCCAATTAAAAGACACAGACTGGCAAACTGGATAAAGAGTCAAGACCCATCAGTTTGCTGTATTCAGGAGACCCATCTCACATGCAGAGACACACATAGGATCAAAATAAAGGGATGGAGGAAGATCTACCAAGCAAATGGAAAACAAAAAAAAAGCAGAGGTTGCAATCCTAGTCTCTGATAAAACAGACTTTAAACCATCAAAGATCAAAAGAGACAAAGAAGGCCATTACATAATGGTAAAGGGATCAATTCATCAGGAAGAGCTAACTATCCTAAATATATATGCACCCAATACAGGAGCACCCAGATTCATAAGGCATGTCCTTAGAGACTAAGAAAGAGACTTAGACTCCATATAATAATAACAGGAAATTTTAACATCCCACTGTCAACATTAGACAGATCAACGAGACAGAAAGATAACAAGGATATCCAGGAATTGAACTCAACTATGCACCAAGCGGACCTAATAAACATCTACAGAACTCTCCACCCCATAGCAACAGAATATACATTCTTCTCAGCACCACATCACACTTATTCCAAAATTGACCACATAGTTGGAAGTAAAGCACTCATCAGCAAATGTCAAAGAACAGAAATTATAACGGACTGTCGTCTCAGACCACAGTGCAATCAAACTAGAACTCAGGACTAAGAAACTCAAACAAAACTGCTCAACTACATGGAAACTGAACAACCTGCTCCTGAATGACTACTGGGTACATAATGAAATGAAGGCAGAAATAAAGATGTTCTTTGAAACCAATGAGAACAAAGATACAACATACCAGAATCTCTGGGACACATTTAAAGCAGTGTGTAGAGGGAAATTTATAGACTAAATGCCCACAAGAGAAAGCAGTGAAGATCTAAAATTGACACCATAACATCACAATTAAAAGAACTAGAAAAGCAAGAGCAAACACATTCAAAAGCTAGCAGAAGGCAAGAAATAACTAAGATCAGAGCAGAACTGAAGGAGATAGAGACACAAAAAACCCTCCAAAAAATCAATGAATCCAGGAGTTGGTTTTTTGAAAAGATCAACAAAATTGATAGATCACTAGCAAGGCTAATAGAGAAGAAAAGAGAAAAGAATCAAATAGATGCAATAAAAAATGATAAAGGGGATATCACCACTGACCCCACAGAAATACAAACTACCATCAGAGAATACTATAAACACCTCTATGCAAATCAACGAGAAAACCTAGAAGAAATGGATAATTTCCTGGACACTTACACTCTCCCAAGACTAAACCAGGAAGAAGTTGAATCCCTGAATAGACCAATAGCAGGCTCTGAAATTGAGGCAATAATTAATAGCCTACCAACCAAAAAAAGTCAAGGACCAGACGGATTCATAGCCAAATTCTACCAGAGGTACAAGGAGGAGCTGGTACCATTCCTTCTGAAACTATTCCAATCAACAGTAAAAAAGGGGATCCTCGCTCACTCATTTTACAAGGCCAACATCATCCTGATACCAAAGCCTGGCAGAGACACAACAAAAAAAGAGAATTTTAGACCAATATCCCTGATGAACATGGATGCAAAAATCCTCAATAAAATACTGGCAAACCGGATTCAGCAGCACATCAAAAAGCTTATCCACCATGATCAAGTGGGCTTCAGCCCTGGGATGCAAGGCTGGTTCAACATACGCAAATCAACAAATGTAATCCAGCATATAAACAGAACCAAAGACAAAAACCACATGATTATCTCAATAGATGCAGAAAAGACCTGTGACAAAATTCAACAGCCCTTCATGCTAAAAACGCTCGATAAATTCGGTATTGATGGAACGTATCTCAAAATAATAAAAGCTATTTATGACAAACCCATAGCCAATATCATACTGAATGGGCAAAAACTGGAAAATTTCCCTTTGAAAACTGGCACAAGACAGGGATGCCCTCTCTCACCACTCCTATTCAACATAGTGTTGGAAGTTCTGGCTAGGGCAATCAGGCAAGAGAAAGAAATCAAGGGTATCCAATTAGGAAAAGAAGAAGTCAAATTGTCCCTGTCTGCAGATGACATGATTGTACATTTAGAAAACCCCATTGTCTCAGCCCAAAAATCTCCTTAAGCTGACAAGCAACTTCAGCAAAGTCTCAGGATACAAAATTAATGTGCAAAAATCACAAGCATTCTTATACACCAGTAACAGACAAACAGAGAGCCAAATCAGGAATGAACTTCCATTCACAATTGCTTCAAAGAGAATAAAATACCTAGGAATCCAGCTTACAAGGGATGTAAAGGACCTCTTCAAGGAGAACTACAAACCACTGCTCAGTGAAATCAAAGAGGACACAAACAAATGGAAGAACATACCATGCTCATGGATAGGAAGAATCAATATCGTGAAAATGGCCATACTGCCCAAGGTGATTTATAGATTCAATCCCATCCCCATCAAGCTACCAATGACTTTCTTCACAGAATTGGAAAAAACTGCTTTAAAGTTCATATGGAACCAAAAAAGAGCCCGCATTGCCAAGACAATCCTAAGTCAAAAGGACAAAGCTGGAGGCGTCACGCTACCTGACTTCAAACTATACTACAAGGCTACAGTAACCAAAACAGCATGGTACTGGTACCACAACAGAGATATAGACCAATGGAACAGAACAGAGTCCTCAGAAATAATACCACACATCTACAGCCATCTGATCTTTGACAAACCTGAGAGAAACAAGAAATGGGGAAAGGATTCCCTATTTAATAAATGGTGCTGGGAAAATTGGCTAGCCGTAAGTAGAAAGCTGAAACTGGATCCTTTCCTTATCCCTTATACGAAGATTAATTCAAGATGGATTAGAGACTTAAATGTTAGGCCTAATACCATAAAAACCCCAGAAGAAAATCTAGGTAGTACCATTCAGGACATAGGCATGGGCAAGGACTTCATGTCTAAAACACCAAAAGCAACGGCAGCAAAAGCCAAAATTGACAAATGGGATCTCATTAAACTAAAGAGCTTTTGCACAGCAAAAGAAACTACCATCAGAGTGAACAGGCAACCTACAGAATGGGAGAAAATTTTTGCAACCTACTCATCTGACAAAGGGCTAATATCCAGAATCTACAAAGAACTCAAACAAATATACAAGAAAAAAACAAACAACCCCATCAAAAAGTGGGCAAAGGATATGAACAGACATTTCTCAAAAGAAGACATTCATACAGCCAACAGACTCATGAAAAAAGGCTCATCATCACTGGCCATCAGAGAAATGCAAATCAAAACCACAATGAGATACCATCTCACACCAGTTAGAATGGCAATCATTAAGTAGTCAGGAAACAACAGGTGTTGGAGAGGATGTGGAGAAATAGGAACACTTTTACACTGTTGGTGGGATTGTAAACTAGTTCAACCATTATGGAAAACAGTATGGCAATTCCTCAAGGATCTAGAACTAGATGTACCATATGACCCAGCCATCCCACTACTGGGTATATACCCAAAGGATTATAAATTATTCTACTACAAAGACACAAGCACACATATGTTTATTGCGGCACTATTCACAATAGCAAAGACTTGGAATCAACCCAAATGTCCATCTGTGACAGACTGGATTAAGAAAATGTGGCACATATACACCATGGAATACTATGCAGCCATAAAAAAGGATGAGTTTGAGTCCTTTGTAGGGACATGGATACAGCTGGAAACCATCATTCTTAGCAAACTATCACAAGAACAGAAAACCAAACACCGCATGTTCTCACTCATAGGTGGGAACTGAACAATGAGATCACTTGGACTCGAGAAGGGGAACATCACACACTGGGGCCTATCATGGGGAGGGGGGAGGAGGGAGGGATTGCATTGGGGAGTTATACATGATATAAATGATGAATTGATGGGTGCTGACGAGTTGATGGGTGCAGCACACCAACATGGCACAAATATACATATGTAACAAACCTGCACCTTATGCACATGTACCCTAGAACTTAAAGTATAATTAAAAAAAAAAAAAAAAAATTCTTCCAAAAAATTGAAATAGAGGAAATCCTTCCAAACTCATGCTATGAGGCCATCATTCACCTAATATCAAAGACACAACAAAAAAAGAGAACTACAGGCCAATGTCTCTGAAGAACACAGATGCAAAAAATCTTAATAAAATACAAGTAGGCCAGGCGTGCTGGCTCACGCCTATAATCCCAGAACTTTGGGCGGTCGAGGCGGGTGGATCACCTGAGGTTGGGAGTTCAAGACCAGCCCGACCAACATGGAGAAACCCTATCTCTACTAAACATACAAAATTAGCGAGGTGTGGTGGCACATGCCTATAATCCCAGCTACTCAAGAGGCTGAGGCAGGAGAATCGCCTGAACTCAGAAGGCGGAGGTTGCTGTAAGCTGAGATCACACCATTGCAATCCAGCCTGAGCAATAAGAGTGAAATACCATCAAACAAACAAAAAAAAAGATACAAGCAAACTGAATCCAACAACAAATCAAACAGATTCTTCCACATCATCAGGTGGCATTCATCCGAGAGATGCAAAGATGGTGCAACATACACAAATCAATAAATGAGATAGATAACGTAAACAAAAAGAGGGACAAAAACCATGTGAACACCTCAGTAGACACAGACATCCCTTCATTTAAAAAAACCACTTGATAAATGTATATAAAAGGAATGTGCTCCACCATAATAAAGCCATGTAGAAGAAATCCACTGCCAACATCTTACTGAGCAGGAAAAAAACTGAAAACATTTTCTCTAAGATTTGGAACAAGACAAATATACTCACTTTCACCACTTGTAATTCCACATAGTACTAGAAGTTCCAGTGTTCAGGCAAGAAAACAAAAGTTAAATACCTAAGAATAAACTTAATTGTGTAGGTGAAAGGTCTTTACAATAAAAATTATAAAACATTGAAAAAAATTTAGGATTCAAATAAATGGAAAGATATCTATGTTCACCAATTGAATAAATTTTCTTAAAATATTCGTACTACCCAAAAGAATCTACAGATTCAATGCAATGTCTATCAAAATACCTATGATATTTTTCACAGAAATAGAAAAAACAATCTTTAAATTTCTGTGGAACCACAAAAGACCCTAAGTAGACAAAGCAATCTTGAGCAAAGCAAACAAAGCTAGTGGCATCATACTATCACACTTCAAGATATATAACAAAGGCCAGGCGTGGTGGCTCATGCCTGTAATCCCAACACTTTGGGAGGCTGAGGCAGGTGGATCACTTGAGGTCAGGAGTTTGAGACTAGCCTGGCCAACATGGTGAAACCCCGTCTCTGCTAAAAATACAAAAATTTGCCAGGGATGGTGGCAGATGCCTGTAGTCCCAGCTACTCAGGGGGCTGAGGCAGAAGAATCACTTGAAACTGGGAGGCAGAGGTTGCAGTGAGCCGAGATTGCACCACTGCACTCCAGCCTGGGCAACAGAGTGAGACTCTATCTCAAAAATAAATAAATAAATAAAATAAAAATTATATATATAAAACAAAGCACCAAAACAACATGGCATGGACATAAAAAGAGATGCACAGGCCAATGGAACAGATTAGAAAGTCCAGAAATAAGCCCACACATCTACAGTCGATTTTTGACAAACATGAAAAGTACAAAGGAGAAAAGACAGACTCTTCAGCAAATAGTGCTGAGAAAACTGTATATCTACACACAGAAGAATGACATTAGACCCTTATCTTTCATCATATAAACAAATTAACTCAAAATACATTAAAAAAACTTAGATGTAATACCCAAAGTTACAGAACTACTAAAAACAATAAGGAAAAACTCCATGAAATTGGTGTAGGCAAAAATTGGGGGAATAAAACGTCAAAAGTACAAGCAACATAAGCAGATATAGACAAATGGTATTGCAAGAAAATAAAAACTTCTGCACAACAATGGAAACAATCAGCAGAGCAAAAAGACAACCTACATAATGGGAGAATATATTTGCAAACTATATATCTGGTAAGGAGATAATATCCATAATATATTAGGAACTCAAACATCTCAACATCAACAAATTAAAAACGGACAAGAGACATGAAAAGACATTTATCAAAAGGATAAAAATGGCCAATAGATAGATGAAAAATTGTTCAACATCACTAACCATCAGAGACATGCAAATTAAAGCTACAATGAGATATTACCTCACTCCAGTCAGAATGTCCACTACCAAAAAATAACAAGATAACACGTGTTGGACAGGATGTAAATAAATAGAAAGCTTACACACTGTTGGAGGGAATATAAATTAGTACAGTCATTATGAAAAACAGTATAATAGTTATTCAAAAAATTCAAAATATAACTACTGTATGATCCAGTAATCCCACTAATGGGTATATAGTCAAAGGAAATAAAATCAGTATGTCAAAGAGATATTTACTTGCCTACGTTTATAGCAGCACTATTCACAATAGCCAAGATTTGAAATCAGTCTAAATGTACTCAACAGATAAATGGAAGAAAACGTGGTACATATACACAATGTAATACTATTCAGCATTAAAAGGAATGAAATCCTGACATTTGCAGCAACATGAATAAATGTGGAGGACAATATATTAACTGAAATAAACCAAACACAGAAAGACAAACACTCTGTCATTAAATTCATATGTGAAATCTAAACTGTTCTCATCGAAGTGGAGACTAGAACAGTGGTTACCAGAGGATAGATAGGATAGGGGAGGGGGGAAAAAGGGCGATGTTGGTTAACACATACAAAACTACAGATAAGGAGAAGGAATAAGTTTTGCAGTTCCATTGTATTCTAGAATTACTAGCGTTAACAATAATGTTGATACAGTTTGGCTTTGTGTCCCCACCCAAATCTCATCTTCTGGTCACATAATAACCACATGTTGTGGTAGGGACCTGGTGGAAGAGGACTGACTCATGGGGGCCAGTCTTTCTCATGCTGTTCTGGTGATGGTGAATAAGTCTCACAAGAGCTGATGGTTTTAAAAATGGGAGTTTCTCTGCACAAGCTCTCTCTTTGCCTGCTGCCATCCACGTAAGTGTGAGGCTTCACAACCATATGGAACTGTAAGTCCAATAAACCTTTTCCTTTCTTTGACAAGCCATTCAACACATGCTGATAACGATATGAAAAGTAAGGTCCAGACTGAGGTGGTCTCAGATGGTGATGAGGAACTTGGGAACTGGAGCAAAGGTGACTCTTGTGTTTTAGCATAGCGACTGACAGCATTTTGCCCCTGCCCTAAAATTTCTGGAATTTTGAACATGAAAGAGATGATTTAAGGTGTCTGGTGGAAGAAATTTCTAAGAAGCAAAGCATTCAGGGGGTGATTGCTTGGTGGGGGGTGCCTTAATCCTAGCTACTCGGGAGGCTGGGGCAGGAGAATCACTTGAACCCAGGAGGCGGAGGTCGCAGTGAGCCAAGATCGTGCCATTGCACTCCAGCCTCAGTGACAGAGCAGGACTCCATCGCAAATTTAATAAAAAAAAAAAAAAAAAAAGTGACTCAAGTGCTGTTAAAGGCATTCAGTTTCAAACGGGACACAGCAAAAAGTTTCAAAAATGTGCAGCCTGACAATGCAATAAAAAAGAAAATTCGATTTCTGAGGAGAAAGTCAAGCTGGCTGCAGAAATCTGCATAAGTAAAAAGGAGAAGAATGTTAATCACCAAGACAATGGGGAAAATGTCTCCAGGGCATATCAGAGACCTTTGCAGCAGCCCCTTCCATCACAGGCCTGGAAAGCTAGAAGGATAAAGTGGTTTCATGGGCTGGGCCCAGGGTCCCCATGCTATGTACAGCCTAGGGACGTGGTGTCCTGTGTCCCAGCCACTCCAGATGTGACTGAAAGGGGTCAACATACAGCTTTGGCCATGGCTTCAAAGGGTGCAAACCTCAAGCTCTGGAGGCTTCCACAGGATGTTTAACCTGCAAGTACACAGAAGTCAAGAACTGAGATTTGAGGGTGGGCCCAAGATGGCCGAATAGGAACAGCTCCAGCCTCCAGCTCCCAGCGAGAGCGACACAGAAGACGGGCGATTTCTGCATTTTCAACTGAGGTACCGGGTTCATCTCACTGGGGCGTGTCGGACAGTTGGCGCTGCTCCGTGGGTGCAGCCCGACCAGCGAGAGCTGAAGCAGGGTGAAGTATCGCCTCACCTGAGAAGCGCAAGGGGGAAGGGAATTCGTTTTCCAAGCCAAAGGAAATCGAGACACACAACACCTGGAAAATCGGGTAACTCCCACCTTAATACTGCGCTTTACCAAGGGTCTTAGTAATGGCACACCAGGAGATTATAACCCACACCTGGCCCAGAGGGTCCCATGCCCACGAAGCCACCCTCATTGCTAGCACAGCAGTCTGAGATCTAACTGCAAGAGGGCAGCAAGGCTAGGGGAGGGGCGCCCGCCATTACTGAGGCTTAAATAGGTAAACAAAGCTGCCAGGAAGCTCAAGGACGCCGGCCTGCCTCTGTAGACTCCTCTGGGGACAGGGCATAGCTAAACAAAAGGCAGCAGAAACCTCGGTAGAGGTAAATGCCCCTGTCTGACAGCTTTGAAGAGACCAGTGGATCTCCCAGCACGGAGGCTGAGATCTGAGAACTGACAGACTGCCTGCTCAAGTGGGTCCCTGACCCCTGAGTAGCCTAACAAGGAGACATCCCCCACTAGGTGCAGACCGACACCTCACACCTCACATGGCGGGGTACACTCCTGAGACAAAGCTTCCAGAGCAAGAATCAGACAGCAACACTCGCTGTTCAGCAATATTCTATCTTCTGTAACCTCCGCTGCTGATACCCAGGGAAACAGGATCTGGAGTGGACCTCAAGCAAACTCCAAAGACGTACAGCTGAGGGTCCTGACTGTTAGAAGGAAAACTAACAAATAGAAAGGACACCCACACCAAAACCCCATCAGTATGTCACCATCACAAAGACCAAGGCAGATAAAACCACAAAGATGGGGAAAAAGCAGCGGAGAAAAGCTGGAAATTCAAAAAATCAGAGCGCATCTCCTCCTCCAAAGGAATGCAGCTCATTGCCAGCAACGGAACAAAGCTGGATGGAGAATGACTTTGACAAGTTGAGAGAAGAAGGCTTCAGTCGATCAAACTTCTCAGAGCTAAAGGAGGAACTATGTAACCAGCGCAATGAAACTAAAAACCTTGAAAAAAGAATGGAAGAATGGATAACTAGAATAATCAATGCAGAGAAGAACTTAAAAGAACTGATAGAGATGAAAACCATAACACGAGAACTACGTGACAAATGCACAAGCTTCAGTAACCAACTCGATCAACTGGAAGAAAGAGTATCAGTGATTGAAGATCAAATGAATGAAATGAAGTGAGAAGAGAAGTGTAGAGAAAAAACAGTAAAAAGAAATGAACAAAGCCTTCAAGAAGTATGGGATTGCGTGAAAAGACCAAATCTACATCTGACTGGTGTGCCTGAAAGTGACGGGGAAAATGGAACCAAGTTGGAAAACACTCTGCAGGATATCATTCAGGAGAACTTCCCCAACCTAGTAAGGCAGACCAACATTCAAATTCAGGAAATACAGAGAACGCCACAAAGATACTCCTCCAGAAGAGCAACTCCAACACACATAATTGCCACATTCACCAAAGTTGAAATGAAGGAAAAAATCTTCAGAGAAGCCAGAGAGAAAGGTCGGGTTACACACAAAGGGAAGCCCATCAGACTAACAGAGGATCTCTCGGCAGAAACTCTCCAAGCCTGAAGAGAGTGGGGGCCAATATTCAACATCCTTAAAGAAAAGAATTTCCAACTCAGAATTTCATATCCAGCTAAACTAAGTTTCATAAGTGAAGGAGAAATAAAATCCTTTACAGATAAGCAAATGCTTACAGATTTTGTCACCACCAGGCCTGCCGTAAAAGAGATCCTGAAGGAAGCAGTAAACATGGAAAGGAACGACAGGTACCAGCCATTGCAAAAACATGTCAAAATGTAAAGTCCATCAACACTAGGAAGAAACTGCATCAACTAGCGAGCAAAATAACCAGCTAATATCATAATGACAGGATCAAGTTCACACATAACAATATTAACCTTAAATGTAAATGGAATAAATGGTCCAATTAAAAGACACAGACTGGCAAATAGGATAGATTCAAGACCCATCAGTTTGCCGTATTCAGGAGACCCATCTCACATGCAGAGACACACATAGGCTCAAAATAAAGGGATGGAGGAAGATCTACGAAGCAAATGGAAAACAAAAAAAAAAAGCAGGGGTTGCAATCCTAGTCTCTGATAAAACAGACTTTAAACTATCAAAGATCAAAAGAGACAAAGAAGGCCATTACATAATGGTAAAGGGATCAATTCATCAGGAAGAGCTAACTACAAGGCTACAGTAACCAAAACACCATGCTACTGGTACCAAAACAGAGACATAGATCAATGGAACAGAACAGAGCCCTCAGAAATAATACCACACATCTACAGACATCTGATCTTTGACAAACCTGACAAAAACAAGAAATGGGGAAAGGATTCCCTATTTAATAAATGGTGCTGGGAAAATTGGCTAGCCATAAGTAGAAAGCTGAAACTGGATCCTTTCCTTACTCCTTATACGAAAATTAATTCAAGATGGATTAGAGACTTAAATGTTAGACCTAAAACCATAAAAACCCTAGAAGAAAACCTAGGAAATACCATTCAGGACATAGGCATGGGCAAGGACTTCATGTCTAAAACACCAAAAGCAATGGCAACAAAAGCTAAAATTGACAAATGGGATCTAATTACACTAAAGAGCTTCTGCACAGCAAAAGAAACTACCATCAGAGTGAACAGGCAACCTACAGAATGGGAGAACATTTTTGCAATCTACTCATCTGGCAAAGGGCTAATATCCAGACCTATAAAGAACTCAGTCAAATTTACAATAAAACAAAAAACAACCCCATCAAAAAGTGGGCAAAGGATATGAACAGACACTTCTCAAAAGAATACAGCCAACAGACACATGAAAAAATGCTCATCATCACTCGCCATGAGAGAAATGCAATTCAAAACCACAATGAGATACCATCTCACACCAGTTAGAATGGCAATCATTTAAAATATCAGGAAACAACAGGTGCTGGAGAAGATGTGGAAAAATAGGATCACTTTTACACTGCTGGGGGACTGTAAACTAGTTCAACCATTGTGGAAAACAGCGTGGTGATTCCGCAAGGACCTAGAACTAGAAACACCATTTGACCCAGTCATCCCATTACTGGGGATATACCCAAAGGATTATTAAGTTATGCTACTATAAAGACACATGCACACGTATGTTTATTGAGGCACTATTCACAATAGCAAAGACTTGGAATCAACCCAAATATCCATCAATGACAGACTTGATTAAGAAAATGTGGCTTCTTGGGAGCAAGATGGCCGAATAGGAACAGCTCCAGTCTCCAACTCCCAGCGCGAGCAACACAGAAGACCGGTGATTTCTGCATTTTCAGATGAGGTACTGGGGTCATCTCACTAGGGAGTGCCGGACAATCGGTGCTGGTCAGCTGCTGCAGCCTGACCAGCGAGAGCTGAAGCAGGGTGAGGCATCGACTCACCTGGAAGCGCAAGGGGGAAGGAAATCCGTTTTCCTAGCCAGGGGAACTGAGACACATAACACCTGGAAAATCGGATAACTCCCACTCCAATACTGCGCTTTAAGGAAACAGGCACACCAGGAGAATATATCCCACACCTGGCCGGGAGGGTCCCACGCCCACGGAGCCTCCCTCACTGCTAACACAGCAGTCTGCGGCGATCTATCCGCAAGGTAGCAGCGAGGCTGGGGGAGGGGCGCCCGCCATTGCTGAGGCTTAAGTAGGTAAACAAACCTGCTGGGAAGCTCTAACTGGGTGGAGCTCACAGCAGCTCAAGGAAGCCTGCCTGTCTCTCTAGACTCTACCTCTGGGGACAGCGCACAGCTGAAGTCCAATAGGGGAAGCAGCGGGGGCCGGTGCAGACACGAACGACTCTGTCTGACAGCTTTGGGGAGAGCCGTGGATCTCCCAACGCGGAGGTTGAGATCTGAGAATGGACAGACTGCCTGCTCAGGTGGGTCCCTGAACCCTGCGTAGCCTAGCTGGGAGACATCCCCCACTAGGGGCAGTCTGACACCCCACACCTCACAGGGTGGAGTACACCCCTGAGAGGAAGCTTCCAAAGGAAGAATCAGACAGGTACACTCGCTGTTCAGCAATATTCTATCTTCTGCAACCTCTGCTGCTGATACCCAGGCAAACAGGGTCTGGAGTGGACCTCAAGCAATCTCCAACAGACCAACAGACAGCCCTTCTGACTGTCAGACGGAAAACTATCAAACAGGAAGGACACCTATACCAAAACCCCATCAGAACGTCACCATCATCAAAGACCAGAGACAGATAAAACCACAAAGATGGGGAAGAAGCAGGGCAGAAAAGCCGGAAATTCAAAAAATAAGAGCGCATCTCCCGCTGCAAAGGAGCGCAGCCCATCGCCAGCAACGGATCAAAGCTGGTCAGAGAATGACTTTGACGAGATGAGAGAAGTAGGCTTCAGGCCATCAAACTTCTCAGAGCTAAAGGAGGAATTACGTACCCAGCGCAAAGAAACTAAAAATCTTGAAAAAAGAGTGGAAGAATTGACAGCTAGACTAATTAATGCAGAGAAGATCATAAATGAAATGACAGAGATGAAAACCATGACACGAAATACGTGACAAATGCACAAGCTTTAGTAACCGACTCGATCAACTGGAAGAAAGAGTATCAGCGATCGAGGATCAAATGAATGAAATGAAGCGGGAAGAGAAACCAAAAGAAAAAAGAAGAAAAAGAAATGAACAAAGCCTGCAAGAAGTATGGGATTATGTAAAAAGACCAAATCTACGTCTGATTGGGGTGCCTGAAAGTGAGGGGGAAAATGGAACCAAGTTGGAAAACATTCTGCAGGATATCATCCAGGAGAACTTCCCCAACCTAGTAGGGCAGGCCAACATTCAAATTCAGGAAATACAGAGAACGCCACAAAGATACTCCTCCAGAAGAGCAACTCCAAGACACATAATTGCCAGATTCACCAAAGTTGAAATGAAGGAAAAAATCTTCAGGAAAGCCAGAGAGAAAGGTCGGGTTACCCACAAAGGGAAGCCCATCAGACTAACAGCAGATCTCTCGGCAGAAACTCTACAAGCCAGAAGAGAGTGGGGGCCAATATTCAACGTTCTTAAAGAAAAGAATTTTAGGCCAGGCGCGGTGGCTCAAGCCTGTAATCCCAGCACTTTGGGAGGCCGAGATGGGCGGATCACGAGGTCAGGAGATCGAGACCATCCTGGCTAACACGGTGAAACCCTGTCTCTACTAAAAAAATACAAAAAACTAGCCAGGCGAGGTGGCGGGCGCCTGTAGTCCCAGCTACTTGGAGGCTGAGGCAGGAGAATGGCGGGAACCCGGGAGGCGGAGCTTGCAGTGAGCTGAGATCCGGCCACTGCACTCCAGCCTGGGCGACAGAGCGAGACTCCGTCTCAAAAAAAAAAAAAAAAAAAGAAAAGAATTTTAAACCCAGAATTTCATATCCAGCCAAACTAAGTTTCATCAGTGAAGGAGAAATAAAATCCTTTACAGATAAGCAAATACGTAGAAATTTTGTCACCACCAGGCCTGCCTTACAAGAGACCCTGAAGGAAGCACTAAACATGGAAAGGAACAACCGGTACCAGCCATCACAAAAACATGCCAAAATGTAAAGACCATCGAGGCTAGGAAGAAACTGCATCAACTAACGAGCAAAATAACCAGTTAATATCATAATGGCAGGATCAAGTTCACACATATCAATATTAACCTTAAATGTTAATGGACTAAATGCTCCAATGAAAAGACACAGACTGGCAAATTGGATAAAGAGTCAAGACCCATCAGTCTGCTGTATTCAGGAGACCCATCTCACATGCAGAGACATACATAGGATCAAAATAAAGGGATGGAGGAAGATCTACCAAGCAAATGGAGAACAAAAAAAAGCAGGGGTTGCAATCCTAGTCTCTGATAAAACAGACTTTAAACCATCAAAGATCAAAAGAGACAAAGAAGGCCATTACATAATGGTAAAGGGATCAATTCAACAGGAAGAGCTAACTCTCCTAAATATATATGCACCCAATACAGGAGCACCCAGATTCATAAAGCAAGTCCTTACAGACCTACAAAGAGACTTAGACTCCCATACAATAATAATGGGAGACTTCAACACTCCACTGTCAACATTAGACAGATCAACGAGACAGAAAGTTAACAAGGATATCCAGGAATTGAACTCATCTCTGCAACAAGCGGACCTAATAGACATCTATAGAACTCTCCACCCCAAATCAACAGAATATACATTCTTCTCAGCACCACATCACACTTATTCCAAAATTGACCACATAATTGAAAGTAAAGCACTCCTCAGCAAATGTAAAAGAACAGAAATTGTAACAAACTGTCTCTCAGACCACAGTGCAATCAAACTAGAACTCAGGACTAAGAAACTCAATCAAAACCGCTCAACTACATGGAATTTGAACAACCTGCTCCTGAATGACTACTGGGTACATAACGAAATGAAAGCAGAAATAAAGATGTTCTTTGAAACCAATGAGAACAAAGATACAATATACCAGAATCTCTGGGACACATTTAAAGCAGTGTGTAGAGGGAAATTTATAGCACTAAATGCCCACAAGAGAAAGCAGGAAAGATCTAAAATTGACACTCTAACATCACAATTAAAAGAACTAGAAAAGCAAGAGCAAACACATTCAAAAGCTAGCAGAAGGCAAGAAATAACTAAGATCAGAGCAGAACTGAAGGAGATAGAGTCACAAAAAACCCTCCAAAAAATCAATGAATCCAGGAGTTGGTTTTTTGAAAAGATCAACAAAATTGACAGACCGCTAGCAAGACTAATAAAGAAGAAAAGAGAGAGGAATCAAATAGACGCAATAAAAAATGATAAAGGGGATATCACCACTGACCCCACAGAAATACAAACAACCATCAGAGAATACTATAAATGCCTCTACGCAAATCAACTAGAAAATCTAGAAGAAATGGATAATTTCCTGGACACTTACACTCTCCCAAGACTAAACCAGGAAGAAGTTGAATCCCTGAATAGACCAATAGCAGGCTCTGAAATCGAGGCAACAATTAATAGCCTACCCACGAAAAAAGGTCCAGGACCAGATGGATTCACAGCTGAATTGTACCAGAGGTACAAGGAGGAGCTGGTACCATTCCTTCTGAAACTATTCCAATCAATAGAAAAAGAGGGAATCCTCCCTAACTCATTTTATGAGGCCAACATCATCCTGATACCAAAGCCTGGCAGAGACACAACAAAAAAAGAGAATTTTAGACCAATATCCCTGATGAACATCGATGCAAAAATTCTCAATAAAATACTGGCAAACCGGATTCAGCAGCACATCAAAAAGCTTATCCACCATGATCAAGTGGGCTTCAGCCCTGGGATGCAAGGCTGGTTCAACATTCGCAAATCAATCAACGTAATCCAGCATATAAACAGAACCAAAGACAAGAACCACATGATTATCTCAATAGATGCAGAAAAGGCTTTTGACAAAATTCAACAGCCCTTTATGCTAAAAACGCTCAATAAATTCGGTATTGATGGAACGTACCTCAAAATAATAAGAGCTATTTATGACAAATCCACAGCTAATATCATACTGAATAGGCAAAAACTGGAAAAATTCCCTTTGAAAACTGGCACAAGACAGGGATGCCCTCTCTCACCACTCCTATTCAACATAGTGTTGGAAGTTCTGGCTAGGGCAATCAGGCAAGAGAAAGAAATCAAGGGTATCCAGTTAGGAAAAGAAGAAGTCAAATTGTCCCTGTTTGCAGATGACATGATTGTATATTTAGAAAACCCCATCGTCTCAGCCCAAAATCTCCTTAAGCTGATAAGCAACTTCAGCAAAGTCTCAGGATACAAAATTAATGTGCAAAAATCACAAGCATTCTTATACACCAGTAACAGACAAGCAGAGAGCCAAGTCAGGAATGAACTTCCATTCACAATTGCTTCAAAGAGAATAAAATACCTAGGAATCCAGCTTACAAGGGATGTAAAGGACCTCTTCAAGGAGAACTACAAACCACTGCTCAGTGAAATCAAAGAGGACACAAACAAATGGAAGAACATACCATGTTCATGGATAGGAAGAATCAATATCGTGAAAATGGCCATACTGCCCAAGGTGATTTATAGATTCAATGCCATCCCCATCAAGCTACCAATGACTTTCTTCACAGAATTGGAAAAAAAGGCTTTAAAGTTCATATGGAACCAAAAAAGAGCCCGCATTGCCAAGACAATCCTAAGTCAAAAGGACAAAGCTGGAGGCGTCACGCTACCTGACTTCAAACTATACTACAAGGCTACAGTAACCAAAACAGCATGGTACTGGTACCACAACAGAGATATAGACCAATGGAACAGAACAGAGTCCTCAGAAATAATACCACACATCTACAGCCATCTGATCTTTGACAAACCTGAGAGAAACAAGAAATGGGGAAAGGATTCCCTATTTAATAAATGGTGCTGGGAAAATTGGCTAGCCATAAGTAGAAAGCTGAAACTGGATCCTTTCCTTATCCCTTATACGAAGATTAATTCAAGATGGATTAGAGACTTAAATGTTAGGCCTAATACCATAAAAACCCTAGAAGAAAATCTAGGTAGTACCATTCAGGACATAGGCATGGGCAAGGACTTCATGTCTAAAACACCAAAAGCAACGGCAGCAAAAGCCAAAATTGACAAATGGGATCTCATTAAACTAAAGAGCTTTTGCACAGCAAAAGAAACTACCATCAGAGTGAACAGGCAACCTACAGAATGGGAGAAAATTTTTGCAACCTACTCATCTGACAAAGGGCTAATATCCAGAATCTACAAAGAACTCAAACAAATATACAAGAAAAAAACAAACAACCCCATCAAAAAGTGGGCAAAGGATATGAACAGACATTTCTCAAAAGAAGACATTCCCACAGCCAACAGACACATGAAAAAAGGCTCAGCATCACTGGCCATCAGAGAAATGCAAATCAAAACCACAATGAGATACCATCTCACACCAGTTAGAATGGCAATCATTAAGTAGTCAGGAAACAACAGGTGTTGGAGAGGATGTGGAGAAATAGGAACACTTTTACACTGTTGGTGGGATTGTAAACTAGTTCAACCATTATGGAAAACAGTATGGCAATTCCTCAAGGATCTAGAATTAGATGTACCATATGACCCAGCCATCCCACTACTGGGTATATACCCAAAGGATTATAAATTATTCTACTACAAAGACACATGCACACGTATGTTTATTGTGGACTATTCACAATAGCAAAGACTTGGAATCAACCCAAATGTCCATCTGTGACAGACTGGATTAAGAAAATGTGGCACATATACACCATGGAATACTATGCAGCCATCAAAAAGGATGAGTTTGCGTCCTTTGTAGGGACATGGATGCAGCTGGAAACCATCATTCTTAGCAAACTATCACAAGAACAGAAAACCAAATACCGCATGTTCTCACTCATAGGTGGGAACTGAACAATGAGATCACTTGGACTCGGGAAGGGGATCATCACACACTGGGGCCTATCATGGGGAGGGGGGAGGAGGGAGGGATTGCATTGGGGAGTTATACATGATATAAATGATGAATTGATGGGTGCTGACGAGTTGATGGGTGCAGCACACCAACATGGCACAAGTATACATATGTAACAAACCTGCACGTTATGCACATGTACCCTAGAACTTAAAGTATAATAAAAAAAAAAAAAGAAAGAAAATGTGGCACATATATACCATGGAATACTATGCAGCCATAAAAAAGGATGAGTTCATGTCCTTTGTAGGGACATGGATGCAGCTGGAAACCATCATTCTCAGCAAACTATCAGAAGAACAGAAAACCAAATACCGCATGTTCTCACTCACAGGTGGGAACCGAACAATGAGATCACTTGGACACAGGAAGGGGAACATCACACACCGGGTCCTATTGTGGGGAGGTGGTAGCAGGGAGGCATAGCATTAGGAGATATACCTAATGTAAATGACGAGTTAATGGGTGCAGCACACCAACATGGCACATGTATACATATGTAACAAACCTGCACGTTGAGCACATGTACCCTAGAACTTAAAGTATAATAAAAAAAATAAAATAAAATAAATAAAAAGTAAAAAAAAAAAAAAAAAAAAAAAGAACTGAGATTTGGGAACCTCTGCCTACATTTCAGAAGATATATGGAAATGTCTGGATGTCCAAGCAGAAGTCTGCTGTAGGGACAGGGTCCTCATGGAGAACCTCTATTAGGGCAGTGCAGAAGGGAAATATGGGTGGGATCCCCCCACACACAGAGTCCCTACTGGGCACCACCTAGTGGAGCTGTGAAAAGAGGGCTACCATCCTCCAGACTCCAGAATGGTAGCTCCACTGACAGCATGCACCATGCACCTGGAAAAGGTGTAGACACTCAACACCAGCCCACGAAGGCAGCTGGGAGGGAGACTGTACCCTGAAAAGCTACAAGGGCAGAGCTGCCCAAGACTATGGGAACCTACGTCTTATATCAGCGTGACCTGGATGTGACACACGGAGTCAAAGGAGATCATTTTGGAGGTTTAAGATGTGACCGCCCTGCTGAATTTCAGTCTAGCATGGGGCCTGTAGCCCTTTTTGGCCAATTTCTCCTATTTGGAATGGCTGTATTTACCCAATGTCTGTAACCCCATTGTATCTAGGAAGTAACTAACTTGATTCTGTTTTTACAAGTTCATAGGTGAAGGGACTTGTCTTATCTTGTATGAGACTTTGGACTGCGGACTTCTGAGTTAATGCTGAAATGAGTTAAGACTGTGGGGCTGTTGGGAAGGCATGATTGGTTTCGAAATGTGAAGACATGAGATTTTGGAGGAGCCAGGGGCAGAATGATATGGTTTGGCTCTGTATCCCCATCCAAATCTCATCTTGTAGCTCCCATAATTCCCACATTTTGTGGAAGGGACCTGGTGGGATATGACAGAATCATGGGATTGGATCTTTTCCATGCTGTTTTTGTGATAGTGAGTGGGTCTCATGAGATCTGATGGTTTTAAAAATGGGAGGTTCTCTGCCTAAGCTCAATTTTTGCCTGCTGCCATCCATGTAAGATGTAACTTGCTCCTCCTTGTCTCCCAACATGATTGTGAGGCCTCTCCAGCCATGTGGAACTGTAAGTCCAATAAACCTCTTTCTTTTGTAAATTGTCCAGTCTGAGGTATGTCTTTATCAGCAGGACAAAAACGGACTAATAGCTTCAAAATAGCTAAGAGGTTCTTGAATGCTGTCATCACAAATAAATGATAAATGTTTAAGGTGACAGAGATACTAATTATCCTGATTTAATCATTACACAGCTCACACATTTCAAAACATCATGTTGTTCTCCAAAAATATGTACAATTATAATGTGTCAATCATAAATTGTAAAAAGACAGAGAATTGATCATGCTCACAGGCTGATAAAAACGAGCCAGCAAGAGGGGAGACGATGAAGAGGAAGGAAGAAGCAATAATTATTTAAGGAGGAAAACTGGAAAAGTAAGAGAGAAGAGATCCATGCCACAGTTAAAACAGCTTATATTAGATCAAAAGACAGCCCTCTGTCACAGCATCTGACATGAAAGAGAATCAAAGGGTGTGAATGTAGTCATGTATGTAAATCTACTGGGAGGCAGTAGAGGAGTCCACTTCCAATGACTGATTTTTTTTCTGTAAGATGGAGGAAAAGCTGGTCGCCTAATAAAAAGAAGATGAAAGGCTGGAAAGAGTTCAAGGTTGAAAGTCATTGTGAAGCATGGTGAAACAAGCTGAGTTAGATTATAAAGCAGGATTGTTGGGTAAGATTGACAATACATTTGGCATTGATGAAAATTAAACCGACATTTTTGGGGTGGATGCTAACAGTATCGATCTGCTGGGCTGCATGGTCTTTTATAGCAAGGATCAGTAGCCAAAAATAAGGCAGGGAGGAAGGAGATGTTTGTACTGGACTTTTCACAAGTAAATGATAGGGAGAGTAGAGAAGGAGGTGGGGATATAAGATACCGGTTAATTGGTAAGAGTAATAAAACAGAAAATTGAAAGGAGTACAATAGCACATTGGGCTAATGGACAGGCACAGTGTGGAGCTTTCAAACCACAGAAAATCCTGTGGGAGTCAAAGCACTATCATATTTAGAAACTTGCATCAAAAACTAGAAGGAAAGAAGTTTGTGTTCACAGGGTAGAATGCCTAAGTTATGACTGTGCCATACCTGTAAAAGTTTAGGCAATATACAGTTCCACTGCTATGATATTTGATGGTCTAAGACTCCTAAGGAAGGATATAGACATAATATCTCTCACCTTCAGAATAAGGTATTCTCTAAAACGAATGTCTTGAGTCACAGCATGGGGTATGCTGGTGGGGGCAAGGTTAATATATCTCTGGATCTCATGCACCATGGCATCCGTGTAGGGCAGGCGGCTCCTGTCCTGCATGCAAGGACTTCGATTTTTGCCAACCACATGATCAATTTCTTCCTGCACTTTAGCTGGCAAGGCAGAAATCAGAATTTACGTGAAATGAAAAAACTTGAAGTACAATTTATTTGATTCCTTCATCATTGTCTCATTGTAGTTGGAGATGGGCAGATGGAAAATTATGTGTCACT
This sequence comes from Trachypithecus francoisi, assembly GCF_009764315.1. Classification (NCBI taxonomy): domain Eukaryota; kingdom Metazoa; phylum Chordata; class Mammalia; order Primates; family Cercopithecidae; genus Trachypithecus; species Trachypithecus francoisi. The sequence continues at coordinate 36,632,727 of NW_022681442.1, read as the reverse complement.
ACCTTCACATGAGAAAAAAAGGAACAGTTTGCATTTCTTCGGCAAACTGAAAGCTTATTAGATACTTAAATGTATGCAGGTATGAAATAAAATTGCATCACAACATTCAGTTCTCAACTCTGATTCTCTACTCTGTGTACTTTTTCTTGACAGACTCAAAGATTTGCGATCTTGAAGAATCGCTGAGAAGCCATGTAGTTAAGCCATTTTGTGTATGCCAATTTTATCATAAATATTTAAGATTCAGTAAGTTTCAATAATCTTAGAACTACACAGTGCAGTTCAGAAAATGCTTAATAAATAGAAAAATAAAAGATATTTACTTGACAGCGCAGAAAACTAAGAAGTTAACATTTATTTAGAAGCTATTAATCACATAGGACAGACATACTGCACTTTTCATTATATTACTTTATAATTCTTCAAAAACTTCTACGTGTTAGGTGTTATTTCATGTTTTTTACAAAGAAACAAGTCCACAGAAGCAAATAAAGTTTCCTAAGGATGCACAGGGAATATGTGGTCTTTCCCATTTTATCCCCCTTGAAGAGATAAGGGACCAGAGATATGGAGAGTAATCATGTGTCTGAAAGTCAAACAAGCCCCCTATTAGTAGAATCAGAATTCAAAGCCACTGCTATTAAAGTCTATAGCTCAGTTTTCAAAATAACAATGCCCCACTGCTGCTTTACTTAAATGTTATTCATGTACTACCTGAAAAATGTGCCTTTGTAATAGAAGGTGCAAATTCTGTAGTTTGATAGCCATCAAAAATAAAAACAAATCTGAGGCATGTTTTAAATATCCCCTTCTCAGGCCAAGAGGATAGAGTTTTATATAGAAGAGAGGGGGGATAGAAAGTGGTCAGGAACTAGCTAAAAAATTGAAATTCTCAGTAGAATGGCATAGTAAGGGATGCATATAGAAAGAAAAAAATATATACATGGACATGACTTAAGAAAAAATCCAAATGGAAAACAAAAATGGAAGTGATAGGAAATATAACACAGGTTGGGTGTTTGCAATGTGCAAAAGCTTAAAAGGTTTGGGGAAGAATGTCATGTACTAATTCTGGTTATAATCGACATAGGTCATACAGAAGCTAGGGAAGTTATTTGGCTGACAAAGACTATGTCAAATGAAAGAAAAACAGAAGCACCATATCTCACAAGGTAGCAAAATAATGTTGTGGCTATGCTTCTAAATTTCAGTACTTAGAAAACATCTCCTACTTATAATGGGAGGGCAACAGGACCTTAAATAAAGTGGAAAAAATTGGTGCTGATATCATGGAGATAAGCTTCATGAGGTTTAATCATAGTAAATATGTCTCAATGCACCAAATCACAAAACATGATACAGTAGTGAAAGGAACATCCTCTTAGATTAAGACTCAATAAAAAAGAGGTAGAAAAATGAAAAAGTTGAATTTGAAAGACAAGTTATGTTTATGAGGAAAAATGTTGTTTATCCAAAAGGGTGTTCTAGAAAATCACTTTGGGAAGGGGTGCGTAACTCTTGAGAGTGAGTTGTTTGGTGGAGAAAGATTATAACTTTATTGAGTGAATCCCTACATTCCAAATGCATTTGGGTAGAAACATCTTTTGACAAAAACATATTTATCTAAACATGGAAGGCACATCAGTGAGATATTTTGAAGGAATGAGAGAGGCTAGTTTTCTCCAGATCCTGAGACAACTCTGTTACTGCATCTGTTCCAACTCAAATCAAGAATCCTGCACCATAGCAGAGAGAATAATGACCTCTGCCCTTCAAATTCCTATCATTATTTAAACACTTATTCTCTTTTTATACTAGGAACTAATTTGAATTGAATCCACTCAATGGTAGGGAGATGTACTAATGATAAAAAATTTTCTTGTACATTGTGTCGGCAGGTAAATGGTGGGGTGGTTACCAGTATTTTCTGTCAGTTTCTATCTAAAATTTGATCCTGCCCATCATCTGTGATCATACCTGAGATCTCAGGGTGCTTCAGCAGGAGCAAGAGTCCATATCTCACTGTGGTGCTTGTTGTCTCTGTTCCTTCAGTAAGCAGATCCCATATGGTAGCAATCAAGTTGTCCATGGTAAATTCAGAATGTTTATTGTGTCTTTCCTAGCAGTGACATGTTAAAATTACTTAAGAAATAAAAAGGTTTTCAGCTAACACAATACTATCCCATATAACATCAGTACCCGGCAAATTAAGGCACACATTAGAGTGTGCTATGGATGAAAATAATGTTAGGTGAACTGTTAGGATTGCTTCAAACTGTTAAAATAAAATCAGAGTTACAAGCTTTCAAGTACTTTCTGATTCTTCACTTTCTCACCCACTAGAACCAATCAGTTCCTCTGTAATTTCCTTTTTTTTTTTTTCCTTGAGACAGAGTCTTGCTCTGTCACCCAGGCTGGAGTGCAGTGGTGTGATATAGGCTCACTGCAACCTCTGCCTCCTGGGTTCAAGTAATTATCCTGCCTCAGCCTCCCAAGTAGCTGGGATTACAGACGCATGACACCACATCCGGCTAATTTTTGTACCACATCTGGCTAATTTTTGTATTTTTAGTAGATGTGGGGTTTCACGATGTTGGCCAGGCTGGTCTTAAACTACTGACCTCAGGTGGTCCGCCCACCTTGGCCTCCCTAAGTGTTGGGATTACAGGCATGAGCCACTGTGATCTAGTAGCAAAATGCTGGTCTCACTGTTTACAGGTAGTTGCGGTGGTGGCCATCTTAGTATCAGAGGCTACCAAAATAATACAAGGAAAGGATCTCACCATCTGGACTACTTATGATGTAAATGGCATACTAGGTGCCAAAGGAAGTTTATGGCTATCAGAGAACCGCCTGCTTAGACACCAGGTGCCACTCCTTGAGGGACCACTAATACGCACAAGTGCGGTCCTCAACCCTGCTACTTTTCTCCCAGAGGATGCAGAACCAATGGAACATGACTGCCAACAAATTGTGGCCCAGACTTAGGCCGCCCAAGAGGATCTTTTAGAAGACCCCTTAGCTAATCCTGACCTTCACCTATATACCAGTGGAAGTTCATTTGTGGAGAATGGAATACGAAGGGCAGGTTATGCCATAGTTAGTAATGTAACAGTACTTGAAAATAAGCCTCTTCCTCAGGAACCAGTGCCCAGTTAGCAGAACTAGTGGCACTTACCCGAGCATTAGAACTAGGAAAGGAAAAAAGAATAAATGTGTATACAGATAGCAAGTATGCTTATCTAATCCTACATGCCCATGCTGCATTATGGAAAGAAAGGGAGTTCCTAACCTCTGGGGGAATCCCCATTAAATACCACAAAGAAATCATGGAGTTATTGCACACAGCACAAAAACCCAAGGAGGCGTCAGTCTTACAATGCCGAAGAAATCAAAAAGGTGAAGGAGAAAAGGCAGAAGGAAACTGCTGAGCAGACGCTGAGGCAAAGATTGCTGCCAGGTGGAACCTCACATTAGAAATACCTATAGTAGGACCCTTGGTATGAAACAACCCTCTCCAAGAGATTAAGCCCCAGTATTCCCCGAACAAAACAGAATGGGGACTTACACGGGGGCATAGTTTTCTCCCCTTGGGGTGGTTAATGACAGAAGAGGGAAAGGTACTCATACCCAAAGCCAGCCAGTGAAAAATACTTAAGACCCTCCATCAAACTTTTCATATGGGTATTGAAAATACTCATAAAATGGCCAAATCCCTATTTACAAGGCCAAATCTCCTCCAGACCATCTGACAAGTAGTCAAAGCCTGTGAGGGGTGCCAAAAGAATAAGCCTTTGGTCCATTGTAAGGCCCCTCTGGGGGAAAAAAGAATAGGTCACTATCAAGGAGAGGACAGGAGAGGACTGGCAGTTAGACTTCACCCATATGCCTAAGTCAAAGGGATTTCAATACTTGTTGGTCTGTGTTTATACCTTTACAAATTGGATAGAAGCCCTCCTCTGCAAGACAGAGAAGGCTCGGGAAGTAAAGTCCTAATTCATGAAATAATTCCTAGATTTGGACTTCCCCAAAGCTTACAAAGCAACAATCATCTGGCTTTTAAAGCCACAATAACTCAGGGAATTTCCAGGGCGCTAGGGATACAGTATCACCTTCACTGCACCTGGAGGCCACAATCCTCATGGAAGGTTGAGAAGGCAAATGAAACACTCAAGGAAACTAACACAACAAACTCACACACCTTTTTAACATACACAACCAGTTCTGTCTACCCAGCCAAGGTATATTCTTCTTATGTGGAACTTCAACATATATTTGCCTGCCCACCAACTGGACAGGCACCTGCACCTTAGTCTTCCTAAGCCCCAACACTGACAATGTCCCAGGAAATCAGACCCTATCAGTGCCCCTCAAAGCTCGAGTCCATCAGCACAGGGCCATACAACTAATACCCCTACTTATAGGGTTAGGAATGGCCACTGCTACAGGAACTGGAATAGCCAGTTTACCTACTTCATTATCCTACTACCACACACTCTCAAAGAATTACTCAGTTTGCAAGAAACAAAATCTATCCTTACTCTATAATCCCAAATAGACTATTTGGCAGCAGTGATTCTCCAAAACTGCTGAGGCCTAGACCTCCTCACTGCTGAGAAAGGAGGACTCTGCAACTTCTGAGGGGAAGAGTATTGTTTTTACACTAACCAGTCAGGGATAGTAAGGGATGCCACCAGGCATTTACAGGAAAAGGCTTCTGAAATCAGACAACGCATTTCAAACTCTTATGCCAACCTCTGGAGTTGAGCCACATGGCTTCTCCCCTCTCTAGGTCCCGTGACACCCATCTTGCTATTACTCACCTTTAGACACTGTATTTTTAACCTCCTTGTCAAATTTGTTTCCTCCAGGATCGAGGCCATCAAGCTACAGATGATCTTACAAATGGAACCCCAAGTGAGCTCAAGTCACAACTTCTACAAAGGGCCCCTGGACCAACCCACTGGCCCCTTGACTGGCCTAAAGAGTTCCCCTCGGCAGGACACTACAACTGCAGGGCCTCTTCTTCACCCCTCTCCATCAGGAAGTAGTTAGAACGGTCATCGCCTAATCCCCAGCAGCAGTTGGTGTGTCCTGTTTAGAGTGGGGATTGAGAGGTAAAGCCAGCTGGACTTCCTGCCTCAAGTGGGGACTTGGAAAACTTTTCTGCCTTACAAGAGGATTGTAAAATGCACCAATCAGTGCCCTGTAAAAACATACCAATCAGCACTCTGTAAAAATGCACCAATCAGCGCTCTGTAGCTAGCAAGAGGATTGTAAAATGCACCAATCAGCACTCTGTAAAAGGCACCAATCAGCGCTCTGTAAAATGGGCCAATCACCACTCTGTAAAATGCACCAATCAGCACTCTCTAAAACACACCAATCAGCAGGAGTCTAAAAGTAGCCAATAGTGGGGAGGACTGAAAAAGGGGCACTCTGATAGGACAGAAATGAAACATGGGAAGGAACAAATAAGGGAGTAAAAGCTGGCCACCCCAGCCAGCAATGACAACCTGCTCAGGTCCCCTTCCACACTGTGGAAGCTTTGTTCTTTCACTCTTCACACTAAATCTTGCTGCTGCTCACTCTTTGGGTCTGTGCCACTTTTAAGAGCTATAACACTCACCGTGAAGGTCCATGGCTTCATTCTTGAAGTCAGCGAGACCACAAACCCAGCAGAAGGAACCAACTCCAGACACAATTACACACACCACTGTTCCTCAATTACAATAAAGATAGCCTCTTTGAAAATTTCACAAACTTGGTAACTACACTAATCATCTCCTAGAGCTATTTTCTCCTCCCTGTTTAAGTCAGAATTTCCTCAAACCTACCTCATCTGTAAATGAATATTTCTTAGAGATTTTCCAAAAGTAAGTCTTTCTGGGTCCTATCCATTCCTGTGTTCCCTCATTTGTTACATGTTCTATTCAAGGAATCATGATATGTTATTACCAGTCTTGAATGGATGTGTGCATGTGTGTGTTTGTGTGTTTTGATCTGCCCCCAGATGAAAAACCAGCTTCAACCTGGTAAACATAAAACCTAAGTCTCTTTGAGTGAGAACTTAGAAATATCCCAAGATACTCAATATGGCTTACACAGGTAATAGGTTGCACAATGAATAAACTTTAGGACAGAGCATTTCTTTTCATATCTCAGTTTCACCAGGAAAATCAAAGCATATCCATGAGTCACATCACCCACACAGATAAAGTGGCAAATCAATATCACATTATATCCGTATTGGCGAGAATTGAATTGGGTATGCTCGACTGTAATGTGCTATGTCCGATCAATAATAAAATGTACTATGTACGCTAATGGAACTATCGGGTTAGTTGATATTCCGGTGGGTGGAACCAGTGCTTTGGAGGCTTAAATGATATGTGTTACAGTTGATTTGTTCAAGGGAATGTTCTTGCTTATAAGCATGTTGGTGAGAATTGCTAGTAAATATGTAAATTTATGTTCTATGGACGGTTAAGCATTTATAGTACTATATAATATTCATGTGGACAAGCAGTAATGCACGAATTACCTTTTCCATTTTAATCAGAAAGTAGTCAATAAAGTCTTGAGGATTATTCATGTCCAGAGATTCTTGATGTTCTTTTACTTTCTCCAAAATCAAACTTCTTTGGATAGCATAATTTTTAAATACCACATTATGACTTCCTGGGAGAACCCATAAAAAGGGGAAAGCATTGTAGAGCTGAAAGGAAGAATCTTTCATTGATTCATTCACTAAACACTGGCCCACATACACACACACACACACACACACACACACACACACACACACACATATATATATATATCCATAATTTAGGCATTCCACCCTGAAGAATGCATATTTTCCAACTCATACTTTTGCTGATCCTAGAGCCTACCAGAACAAGCTTTAGACAATACCCTAATGACCTAATATACTTGGAAGGCATCAATATCATGTATTCAGACTGGTAGCTTGAAACGAACTAGATAGAGAATCAGGAATTGGGAAATCTAGATTCTAGATATTGTTTGTTCATTGTCTTAGCTAGGATATTTTGAAAAATATGCCTAATAGCTCCGAGTCAGTTTCCCATTCCAGTAACTGAGAAACAGTAGACTATTTTTTCTCTAGGGTCCTCTGAAGGTACGACACATCTTGACCTTATGATCGGTATAGAATTTTAGTGGTTAATGATTATAAAACATAGGTTACCAACATTTTCTGACCATGTACTTTAATAAGAAATACATCTTAAATCACTACCCTCTATATCTGAGGATCTAAAAACAACACAAAAAAATTATCAAAACAAATCTTGCTATAAATGAAGCACTCTGAGATTATATTTTTTCTATTCTACCTTATTTCATGTTTTCAATTTTATTGCATCACATAATATTGATTTGATAACTCACTAATGTGTTGCAAATGATAGTTTGATAAGCATTACTGGACATTTTTATATAGGGCAGAGAGATGGGGTAGGCAGAGTTATAGATGAGCTAGAAAACTATTACACATTCAATAAGAACCCTGACCTTACCTGTATCCAGGGGCTGCTCATAATTTCAAAGTTTCATTAAAATACTTCATCAAGGTTAGAAATTTCTGATCCCTGTAATCAAAACGATTCTGGAAAATGATGGAGCTGATGACATTGCAGGGAACACAACCCAGAAGAAAGGTGGGATCACAGGGAGATGCTACAAAAAATACCAGTCAGAAGTTAGTACACAATTTTCATATGAATCTAGAATTGACTGCTTAAAATAATTGGAAATGATTGACTTCTAAGATCTTTTAGAAATAAAAACTACCTAGACATGCCACCATTACTATAAACTTAAAATGCCTAAAATAAAATGTGCTGCATTTCTCCAAATAAAACTGTCTAATCCAGTCCAGTTTATTTGATAATTTTGCCCCAAGAAGTCTCCTATTTACATTGTTTTCCAAAATGTTCTAATTCACAAGACAGAATACAAAATAAAAAGAGGCCATTTAAAATATATTTTAATGTATGGGATTTAATAGTCTTGATATGTCTTCACAATACCAACAGAAAACTAAACAACATAAAGAGAAAATCAAAATACTAAACAAACTTGAAATAGAACATTACAAAACAGTTCAAAATTTTCGTTGTCTTTTTTTGTAAAAGATAACAATAATGAGAGAAATTGGAATTATAGTCACATACTTGAAAAACTACATTGTGGGTAGACATAGGCTTCCTATATGCAATAAAGAGCATGGCTCCATTTCTGGATGTTCATTTGCTAGAAGTTTTGAAGACTCACCCCAAACTCTTCCCCTTCTACCCACATCTGGACAAGCTAAAAAAAAAAATGCCTAAGGGTTCCCCTCCTTTGGCAAAAACAGGAAGTTGAAGCCACATAAGCCCTGACCTACACAGAGGAATCTTCAACCCAGGCCTAACCCCTAATCACCAAGAAAACTTCAGGCCACTATCCTCTTCCTGAGGATAAGCATCACTTTGGACATCTGGACTTCCAATGTCATTTTTGGACCTGGTTGGGTGTCACCCTGTTCTTCACTAAAAGCAACACTGTGTGAATAATAAACCTTTCATATCCTATTGGTGTTTGTGTGGCATCATTAGTGTAAGCATCTAAACCAGATTTTGGATGAGAGGTAGGTCCCTCCTGCCTCTGTGTGGTGACAACCACAACACCACAACTCTAGAAGGAAAATACAAGCTGAGGTCAAAAAGTAGAAGTTACAATGTAAATTAGCTCTGCTCAACCAACTGTTAGGATTACTGGTGATGAAATGGGCTTCCCCAAGTGTGTTGGGTCCCTATAACTAAGTGGAATCAAGCAGATTTTCGATGATCACAGGTCAGGAAGTTGAGAGAAAGCAAGAGTCACCATGGGAAAAGTTGAACTGTTAATAACAAGTTCTGCTTCAATACAAATTAAGAATACAAATCATTTCACAGATAATATGTACCAAAACCCAATTTTCATTGCTTGACTAATTTTATTTAAATATTTTATTCAAAGAAAGTTGTCAGAGATTTAAAATAATTAATATGGGTTGCACTTCTGTATGTTAAAAGAAGGAAAAACTAGAATCAACCTATCTGGACAAAATAGAGGATTAGTTAAATTAAACTCTGGTAAGTCCAAAATAATGGACTACTGTATTATCCAACTAATAATGTTCTTAAAAGACACTTAAATACATAAAAATATTCATTCAATACATGACATTATAAAACCACATATATCTTATAATGCAGATCTTACCCCTTGCCTGCCCTGCCTGCCCCTTTCTCCTCCACCCCTTCTCCCAGCCCTGCAGGTGCACACACACATCTACATGCTGTAGAGATCTGTGCTGCTGCGGGTCTATCTCTTTATATCCACACTCCTTCATGAGAGGTGAATAGTAGCCCTATGCTTTGGAGGTAATTAGCAACCCCTGTATTGTTCTTAAATAACTGACTAGAAAAGTTACCTAAATTTTTAAGCTTATGTGGGCAAGACTGATAGCTGATTGCCAAAATCCATGTTCTTTTCTTCCTGTGCACAGAGTAAACCACATTTTCCAGTTTCTCTTGCAGTTAGGCGTGGCCTTGTTACTAAGTGGCACACATGAGAGAAGCCCAATTAACCTGGTATTTTAAAAGACTGTTATTCCAAACACTTCACCTCTTAATTACTGTTATGTGAGCAAAAAGTAAACTATGATACTTCAGCCATCATAATATTTTGTAGTATATTTACAATCCCATTTATTCTACCCAAACTATTAGTGTTAATTATATGAAGAAATAAACACCATTGGTTTTTTTTAATGCTTCCGCCAGACATAAGGCTTCCTCTTGAATTCGGTCTTCAATTGTTTTCTTCCCTATCCGCATATTCCTCAAAACCATGAGAGAGAAACGTCGGATTTGCTTCCATCTTTCTCCATTGCTAAAACCAACTGCTATCAACACAAAAGAAAAAAAGAGAGAAAAAAAATATTCTTCATTGTCATGTAGAAGAACTGCAAGTTCTCGTCTCAGGAGATGATATTGACATTTCAGCAGGGATGTAAATATAATGGTGTCAGCTTCAGGAATTCCCATTGAACCCTTCATCACACCGGCCTCCTCTTTGAACCCAAACTACTATTTAACTGCCAGGATTCTCAATTTTCCATATTGCTAAACTATTCTTTATCCATCAGCTGCACTAAACTTCAGAATAACTCTGTGAACTGAATGTTTTGTCCAGTTTTACAAGCAGGCTAAAAATCATAAAGGCAAAATGCTTGCTCTGTAATCCTGCAACAATTAACATGGTGAGTCCTAGTCATAGGTTAAATTTTCATGGCTGGCTTTTCAGACTGTAAGTGAATTTTAGAAGAAACAAGAGGATGGAATTCTAAGGAGAACATGAGACAGCATTTTTTCATTGGAAGGAATTTCCTAACATTCCATTCCTCAGATAAGGGGTACAGTCATTAAACAGACAGCTAGTCTCATTTTAACATTTCTCCTCTATTTATTAAATCTCTCCCATGAAATATGGAAGGAAACATCAAAGAAGTTCAATATTAGGCTGCCAGAGTCAAAACCAGATCAAGGGGAAAAAAATAAGCTCATAGGAAACGTTTCCAGGGAGCCTCTTAGAGAACAGTGCAGAAGAGGTCAGAACCCCATTCAGGTCATATCACTGTTTGCCAGAACCCTGTGATCCACCAGAAGACTTGACAGTTTAAGGCTAGCTCCAAAAACAAATAAAAGAAATTTCCAGCACTTAATCAAAAAAGTTTTTTCAAATATCAATTCTGATACATACTCATACTCTGATCATGTTTCTCCATGATCTTTTCAGAACATATGTTTGCTTTATGCTTTGTCTTCTGTTGTATTCTAATATTGCTCATCCTTTTTTAGAATCATATTTCAAGGTGAGGATGGAAATATTCCAAACTGATGTGATTCCATGCACACTATTCAAGCTTCCTAAAATAATCTCTGGGTATCCATGACTAAGACCCGGCAGCAAAATATTTGGTGAATAAGAAAATTCAGTAATATTCCTTCTCTCTCTCATCTCTCTATTGCTTTTCTATTTTTTTAACTGACCATAATTTATGATGAACTTGTCTTTGTAACAAATTCATAAAAAATTAGTGGTTAGATGGCTTGTTATCATTGAATTTAATGTTTAACAGGGACATTGTGTCACTTTCACAGATTTTAAATATAGATTAATGATCCTTTATAGAAAAATTATTCTTAGCCTCAGGTAGAAAATATGAAAAATGTGTTTCATAAATTTTTCTAAATACTTATTTCTCAATTTCTTCAAATTTTTCAAGTTTTTACAACTTACAACCCCACACACATACCCCAAAGGGAAGCATACCGAATCCTTGGGCAATTTTTTCTATCACTGGAAAACTCCCCCGGCCAGAAAATACTTCTCCCTGATCAATCAGTGCTTCCTTAATTGCTTTGTATCCATGCAACACCACGGTGGGCTTCATGCCAAAATAAATAGTGAACACAGGGCCATAATCTTTTGCTAGCTGCAAAAAGAATAGCAGATGCAAATAAAGTGTAAATTTCAAAAATAAAATGTAGATAGCTTAGGGAAATATTTTTAATATTGCCAGAAGGATGTTTTAATACTTGTCCACCTATTATATAAAATGTTACATTTTAGAACCAATTATTTGATAAGAAAAAAGTATTTGAATAGTAATTATCATCACTTTATTAGTAATAATTCTATTAGTGTTAGTATCAGCTTCAATATTTATTTCTTGTTCAGCCCCTACTATATGACAGGGGTTACATTATGCATTTTGTTCCTATTATTTTATTAAATTTTTATGCCAAACTAATAATTGTACCAACTTTCTCCTATCTTCTTACAATTACAGTAAATTCTGTGTTTCTTCTTTGGGTTAAGGGAAGTCCATCTAATCTGCCTCGTGTAGTCTAATAATTGTCCCTCATTGTTCATGCTTGATAAATTTTTTTTTAGCACCAGACACTGCCATATTTTTATAATGCATGATAACATAGGAGTGTGGTCATACATATTTCCCAGCTTCACTCAAAGCTAGATGCAGCCATGTGACTCAGTTTCCATGAACTCATGTAAGCACAGTGTTGTGATAAAATTTGACATTGGTGCATAACAAACAATTGCTTCCCCTTCATTTCTGCCCCTGCCCATGCGTTGAAAGAATAGCATGGAGATGCCCCTACTATGACCATGCAAATGAGAAAAACAGTCTAGAGGCAGAAGATACTAAAACTACGAAGATTAAAAAAAAAAACACAAAAAACTGGTTCTCTGAATGACATCATGAAGGAGAAGCAAGTTGACAGTAAGCACCTAGAGTTTCTTATGTGAGATAGAAATAATCTCCTATCTTCTTTCAGCATCATCTTTCTGTAGTATCAGCTTATGTGGTATCCTAAATGATATATATAGGACTTACAGTCTTTCAACTTTTCTATTGTAGAAGTTTTTTTGCTGACCTAAAAATTCAGTCTACAAACTATAGTGACCTTTTCACAAGGAAGATGTTAACATGACTATCCTTTAAGCATGTTAATAGTATCACATTGCTCTTTTTTTTTTTCCTTTTTTTTTTGAGACAGAGTTTCACTCTTCTTGCCCAGGCTGGACTGCAATGTTGGGATCTTGGCTCACCACAACCTCCACCCCCCGAGTTCAAGCGATTCTCCTGCCTCAGTCTCCCAAGTAGCTGGGATTACAGGTATGTGCCACCATACCCTGCTAATTTTGTACTTTTAGTGGAGGTGGGGTTTCTCCATGTTGGTCAGGCTGGTCTCAAACTCCCGACCTCAGATGATCCTCCTGCCTCCACTTCCCAAAGTGCTGGGATTACAGGTGTGAGCCACTAGGCTCGGCCCATATTGATCTTATGACAGAAACAAGTGTTCTTTACACCCATGCCTGCATGTCCTGCCCCCTGCTTCCCTCTCTACTCTCAGCTTGTACCATATACTCATTTATTCTCTGGACTACACACCCTTTGGTCCTCTTTTCAGGGTCTTAGGGAGAGACGTATAAACAAAAATAAAATTCAAAGCATCCCTCTCCCCGCGAGCTGGCCCCACTCCCTTACCACCAGTAATTTGAATTGACTTCCTCCTCGAGGCCAGGTCCCTTCAAATTTAACCTGAAATACTGATTCAGGCCATGATGGGAAGGAGCCATTGAACATTCCTCATTATGCTCTCTTCCCTTTTGTAATTCAGGAAAAGCTGATCAGCATTTAACATTAACACAGATGTTACGTCTGGTAAGAAACAATTACCATCTATTCTCTCTGAAGACTGCTGCCAGGAGGCTTCATCTACATGATAAAACTTTGGTGCCCACAACCTCTAATCATAACCCAGAAATTTCTCTCTATTGACAGTAACTCAACCAATTGCCAATCAGAAAACTTTAAAATCTAGCTATATCCTGGAAGCTCCCGCCCTCCCACTGCTTCAACTTGTCCCACCTTTGTAGGCCAAACCAATGCATATCTTAAATGTATCCACTGGTGTCTCATGTGTATATACTAAAACATATAAATGTATAAAACCAAACTGCCCTGACAACCATGGACACATGTTCTCAGGGTCTCCTGATGGCTGTGTCATGGACCATGGTCACGCACATTTGCTCCCAATAAATATCTTCAAATATTTCACAGTTTGACTATTTTCATCAACAGAAGCAATTCTCCCCAAGATTGAAAACATGCGAAACTGGGTTTTGTCAATATTTTATCTGTTTAATTCCTAATCATTCTTATGATAATCAGCTCCAACCTCACTTCCTCAGAGAACCCTGTGCTGACTGCTCCTCTAACTGATTAGTCTGTTGACACTACATGGTCTCTTTCTACCATGTCCCTGTTACACAGTTTGTAATCATACCTTTACTTGCATTGTTGTTTCATAAATCTATTCCTATCCTCTCAACTGTAAGTTCCTTAATGATAGGGTCTTTTTAAATTCTCTTTCACCACTAAAATCTCTGGCATGCACCATGCAAGGAGGCATTTAATTACTTCTTCAATATACGATAATACTTAAGTAACCTGTGCAAAATATTTCTTATATACATCTTAAAGAAATGAAAATTAAAGTGAAGAGAAGTTTTAATCCTGCTTAAATCTGTGAATTAGCAAACAGATGAGCTGGGGTGTTGACATAATCTCTTTAAATCCAAAGCCAAGGCATAGTAAGAATGAGCTTCCAAAGGCAGTGTTCTGGTAACTGGCTTTCTCAAGGACAAGACAGATTCCAGATCATTCCTTCAGGCTTTAGAGAGCAACTGCTATGGAAACAACTTGGAGTAGAGAGGTTATTGACTGATTTATTGAGAACTACAATATGAAATATGAAAGATCTGAACCCTTAGTAATTTCCTTGATTTCAATTCATATATGCTTTACAAAAATTTGGTATTGTGACTCTGTAAATCAGTGCTTATTTAAAAAACTGAAATCTGTCCCATTTTCAATCGCGTTTACCAAAGAATAGTTACATAAAAAGCAACCTGGATTACAATATCAACAAAGAATTTCTGCTCCTGGCAATGTCAACAATTATAACATGGATCAATGATTTTGGCAATGTTCCAGTGGTGGCAGGAATGACTCCCATCTTGGGCAACTGCTGCCATGTTGAACTGCTGATAAACTTTGACATCAATAAGGAATTATGAAAAACATTTTCTTCACAGACAACTGGGTTCTCAATGATACACAATACAAGGAAACTTGTTCTAATCTTTGAGAATACTTCGTATATAAGTTATTTCTGATTCACTGATGCAAATGCACTCTTGTACTAATGACTGATCGTGCATTAGTTGCTTAATCCACCAATGAAGGAATATGACAAACAATTCATATAATCTAAATGAATTCCTATATAAATGGAGGCCCCCATATTCCTTGTATAATACAATGAATTTCTCTTCAAAGGTTTAGCCTGTTAACTTCCTTGTTATTTGTTCTCAAACTCAACTTTCTTGTTCTCCATGCCTCCTTGCCCCTAGTTACTGTAAACAAACTTTCCATCAGCTCTAATCAGTAACTCCCATCTGTTCCCTTAGTTACCCACTCTGCACCCATTCCACCCTATGAAACTGCACATCCCACCACTGTAACTCACATCTCCCTTCCCTTCCTTATTTAAGAAAATATTCACAAATAGCCAATCAGGTCAGCTTAGATTGTGCAGTCCGACCCCAGCCCAGTGGGGGAGTGACACAGAGGTAGAGACTATGTGTTAGAGATAAAAACCCCTTTTCTCTGTTCAATGTGCTCTTGCGATCATGATTGATGCAGGCAGCACCCTTCTGCAGAAGTAAATTGCCTTGCTGAGAAAACTTTTGCCTGAGTGCCAGTTTAACTTTGTGACACTGAACATTTATCTCCAACATTTCTCTTAGGTGGTAGAGTCTATAACTGCTTTCTAGTTGAAACCTCCATTCTGGAGTAAACACTTACTTGCCTCAGACTTGCTGATTTCATTTCTTTTGGATATACTGATCTCATTTTCTTCTATCTACATTCAAAATTCTTCTGTCTACATTCAAAAGTCATGTCTCAGTGTCCAATGGACACTTCTCTGTAAAGGCATCTCTTTAAAATTTAGTATCTGGGGCCATATGTGACTTAGTTATGGGGCTATCTGACTTACTCACTGCAGGAAACTAAAAGAAAATTAGTCATATTTACCATGCTTATGGATTTGCTGATGTTTTTAGTATTTAACTGTAGAATATTTCCAACAATGGGGAGAGGAGTTGGGCCAGGTGGGAGCTTCCCTTTGGCATAGCTTCCATTCCACAGAGAAAGAAGAATCAGACAAGAAAGACAAATCACCAGGATGATGAAGAAATCCATTGATGTGCTCTGTGAAAATGCAGTTGAAAGCTAAAAATCGAAAGATTTTGTGAACAAAGTACAAGCTTCTCAAAAATTATTTACTAAGACTTTGAAATTTGGATGATTGATTTTTTTTATCTTTAGTACACCTTGAGCTGCTGATAGAAGTAAAAACAAAAGTTCAGTTTAGTATTGATTCGTTCTTAAGTTTCACCTAAAATTATAACTAAATAACTCTCACTTCTGAAAAAAAAGAACAAATAAAATCAAAATTAACAGAAAGAAGAAAATAATAAACCTCGGCACGGAAATAAATGCAATAGAGACTGAGAAGTAATTCAAAACATAAAAAAAAAAAGAGTTGGTATTTGAAAAGATGAAGAAAATCAATGAACTTTTAGCTAGAATACCTAAGTAAAAAGTGAGACGACTCAATAAAATCAGAGATAAAAAAGAGACACTTCAGATGATACTAAAGAAATACAAAGGCCCATAAGAAGCTGTTACGAACAACTATATGTCACCAAATTTAGTAACAGAATAAATGGATAAATTTCTGGAGAAATACAACCTTCTAATATTAAATTATGAGGAAACAGAAAACATAAGAGATAAATATAGAGTGAAAAAATTAAATCAGTACTAAAAAGTATTCCATCAAAGGAAAGCCCAGGACACGATGGCTTAACTACAGAATTCTGCCAAACATTTAAAGAAGAAAGAATACAAACTCTTCTCAAACTATTCCAGAAATTAAAAGAAAAAAAATATTTCCACACTAGTTTTGGTTAGCATAACCTGATTCCAAAACCAAACAAGAACACACACACACACACACAAACTACATACCAATATGTCTAACAAACATAGATATAAAAATCCTTGAAGGATACTAGCAAACCAAATCCAACAGCACACTGAAAGATTATTTACCACGATCAAGTTGGCTTCATCCCAGAGATGCCACGATGGCTTATCATAGGAAAAAAATAAATATGATACATCAAATTAAAAGAAACAAAGACAAAAACCATACAATCATGTCAATATATGCAGACAATAAATTTGACAAAATTCAGTATCTGTTATTATGAAAACTCTCAACAAGTTAGATGTAGAAGATTTATACCTCAACACAATAAAGACAATATACTGCAAGCCCAGAGCTGACATCATACTATATGAAGAAAAGCTAGTTTTCCTCTAGTATCAAGAAAAAGACAAGGATCCTCATGTTCATCACTTACATGAAACACAGTACTGGAAGTCCTAGCCAGAGCAATTAGACAAAAAAAAAAAAAAAAAAAAAAAACTACAACAGACATCCAAATTGGAAAAAAGAAATTCAAATTGTCCCTCTTTGCAGATGACATAATACTATATATAGAAAATCCTAAAGATTCTACCAAAATACCGTTGAAACACATAAAATAATTCCGCAGATATACAAGATACAAAATCAATATACCAAAATCAGTAAGTTTCTATATGCTAATACTGAATTATCTAAAAAAGAATCAAGAAAAAAATTTAATATATAATAAATACAAATAGGATACCTACAAATAAACATAACCAAGGGGGTGAAAGATCTCTACACCAAAAACTATAAATGGCTGATGAAAGAAATTGAAGAGAAGACAAATAAATGACAAAAATATCCCATGTTTATGGACTGCAAGGCTTAATATTGTTAAATCGCCATAATACTCAAACTGATCTGTAGATATAATATAATCCCTATTAAAATACAAATTACGGCCGGGCGCGGTGGCTCAAGCCTGTAATCCCAGCACTTTGGGAGGCCGAGACGGGCGGATCACGAGGTCAGGAGATCGAGACCATCCTGGCTAATACGGTGAAACCCTGTCTCTACTTAAAAATACAAAAAACTAGCCGGGCGACGAGGCGGGCGCCTGTAGTCCCAGCTACTCGGGAGGCTGAGGCAGGAGAATGGCGTGAACCTGGGAGGCGGAGCTTGCAGTGAGCTGAGATCCGGCCACTGCACTCCAGCCTGGGCGACAGAGCAAGACTCCGTCTCAAAAAAAAAAAAAAAAAATACAAATTACAATCTTCACGGAAATAGATGAAACAATCCTAAAGTTTATGTAGAATCAAAAATTACCCCAAATAGCCAAAACAATCTTATCAAAAAAGATCAAAGCTAGAGGCATCATGCTCTTTGACCTCAAAATATACTACAAGGTTACAGTAAACAAAACAGCATGATACTGGCATAAAAACATGTGAATAGATCAATGGAACAAAACATAGTGTCCAGAATAAATTTACATATCTACATCAACTGATTTTAGACAAAAATTACAAGAACATATATTGGGGGAACAAAAAAGTCTCTTCAGGGAGTGATAGGAAAACTGAATATATACATGCAGAAGAATGTGTCTAGATCTTTTATTTATCATATGAAAAATCAACCCAAAATGGATTAAATACTTTAATGTAAAAACTAAATGAGTAAAACATAGGAGAAGAACTTCACAACACAGGGCTGTGCAATAATTTTTTAATTCAGATATCAAAAGCACAGGCAACAAAAGCAAAAGTAAACAAATGAGATTATATCAACTTAAAAGGCTTTTGCACAGCCAAAGAAATTATTAACAGAGTAAAAAAAAAAAAACTGTAGAATGGGAGAATATATGTGCAAATGATATGTCTGACCAGGCACTTATATCCAGAATATATAAGGAAGTTAAACATCTCAACAGCAAAAATTTAAATAACCTGATTTAAAATGGGCAAAAGACCTGAACAGACATTTCCCAAAAGAAGACGTATGAAAATGTTCAACATCACCAATCATAAAGGAAATGCAAATCAAAGCACAATGAAATACCATCTCATTCAAATTAGAATGGCTATTATCAAAAAGACAAAAGAAAACCAATGTTGGCAAGAATGTAGAAAAAGGTAACAATTACACACTGTTGGTGGGACTGTAAGTTAGTACAGCCATTATGAAAAAGAGTATGGAGGTTCCTCAAAAAATTAAAATTAGAACTACTATATTATCCAGCAATGTCACTGCTAGATATATATCCTATGGAAAGGAAATCAGAATGTCAAAGAGATTTTAAACTTTCATGTCTATTGCAGCACTATTGAAATAACAAAGATGTAAAAACAACCTAACTGTTTAACATTAGCTTAATAGATAATAAAAAATGTGGTATATAGATAAAATGAAATACTAGTCAGCCATAAATAGAATGAAATTCTGTCATCTGCTATAACATGGATAAACCTGGAGGATATCACAGTAAGTGAAATACGCTAGACGCAGGCAAATATCACATGATTTTACTCATATGTGGGATCAAAAACTTTTTTTAACTTGATGTCATAGAAGCACAGAATCTAAGAGTGGTTACTGGAGGTGAAGTAAAGGCAGGTAAGTAGAAGATGGAGAGAAGTGGGTCAATGGCTAAAAAGTTAAAATTTGATGGGAGGAATACATTCTCATATTCTCTTTCACAGTAAGATGACTGCAGTTAACCGTAAAATAGTATATATTACAAAATAGCTAAAAAAGAGGCTTTTGAATATTCTAATCACAAAAAAATTAATGTATGAGATAACTACAATTACTACCATGATTGAATTATTATAAAACATAGATATGTATCAAAACATCAAACCATACCCCATAAATATGTACAATTGCAATAGGACAATTAAAAAAATAAACATAAACAGATAAATAAGGTAGAAATACCCATACTACCACTTTCTTGTAAAAACTGAGAACACCAAAGGTAAAAATGAAAACATAAACAAAATCTAAAAAGTTCTAGAATGGTGCTGGGTGCAGTGGCTCACGCCTGTAATCCCAGCACTTTGGGATGCCGAGGCGGACAGATCACCTGAGGCCTGGAGTTCAACAACAGCCTGACCAACATGGAGAAACACCGTCTCTACTAGAAATACAAACTTAGCCGGGCATGGTGGTGCATGGGTGTAATCCCAGCTACTCAGGAGACTGAGGCAGGAGAACTGCTTGAACCTGGGAGGCAGAGGTTGTGGTGAGCCAAGATCATACGATTGCACTCCAGCCTGGGCAACAAGAGCAAAACTCCATCTAAAAAATAAAAAATAAAAAGTTCTACAGTGGAAAAGGAATTTACAAAGAATAAGACTTAGTTTATAATACAGTTTTCCATATACAAAGATTTTAGATATGAACTACGATGCAGTAAAGTCTTTATAAGTTTAATTTAAAAAAAAAAAAAAACAGAGTGCCAGATACTCTAAAATTTAAACATAAAGTTAAAATATAGACACTTTTGGACATGTGAACATTCAGACATCTTATAACCTGGAAAATAATTCTGAAAAAATTACTGGAGGAAAATATTTAACAACAGACTAAACCAAGAAAAAGAAATATTTCACAGCTTGAAAAGCAGTCTTTGAAATTAACCAATTGGGAAAACATTTTAAAAATATACATTTTTAAAAATAAAGTTTTTGAGAAATATGGAATTATGTAAAGTGACAAAACCTATGACAAACAGGTATTCCTAAGAGAGAAGAAGAAGAATCAAGCAACCTGGAAAATATGTTTCAGGGATAAATTGAAGAAAACATTTCTAATCTCCCTAGAGGGGTAGACATCCAACCAGATACAAGAAATTCAGAAAAAATCTGTGAGATGCTATACAACATGAACATCACCAAGGCATATATTCATCAGGCTATCTAAGGCCAAAGCTAAAGAAAAATATCTTAATGAAAGCTAGAGACAAGGGTCAAATCATTTTGAGAAAAGTGTCACATAAAGGAAGATCAACGAGACTAACAGTAGAATTTACAGCAGAAGCTATCCAAGCCAAAAGCCAGAAAAGAGTGGGGTCATATTTTTAACCTCCTTAAAAAAAAGGAATACTAGCCAAGAACTTTATATGCTGCCAAACTTAGTTTCATAAATGAAAGGGAAATAATGTTTTTCCCAGACAGGCAAATACTATGGGAATTCATCAGCTACTAGCCTGGGCCTACAAGAAATGTTCAAAGGAATTCTAAACATAGAAGAAAAAAAAAAAGGACTAATAATACCAATCTGAAAATGGCACATAAATACAAAGTTCACAGGTGCTATAAAATATTTACAAAGTTGAAACATCAAACAGCTAGCTAACAACACTATGACAGGAACTAAATTGCATATATGAATATTAATCACAAATCCAAATGGCCTAAATGTCCCATCTAAA
This sequence comes from Trachypithecus francoisi, assembly GCF_009764315.1. Lineage (NCBI taxonomy): Eukaryota > Metazoa > Chordata > Mammalia > Primates > Cercopithecidae > Trachypithecus > Trachypithecus francoisi. Next base: position 36,611,592 of record NW_022681442.1, on the reverse strand, counting down.
AAGTGCAGAGTGGTAAGATTAATGAAAATAAGATACAGCTATCTACTGCCTACAAGAGACCCACCTATTAGCTAAAGACACCATTAAACTCAAAGGAAAAGAGTGGAAAAAAATATCTTATGCAAATGGTAAGCAAAAGTGAGCAGAAGTAACCATTCTTATAACAGATAACACAGACTTTAAACACACAACAGTTTACAAAGACACAGAAGGGCATTATATAATGATAAAGTGCCCTGTAATACAACAAAAAATTTTAACTATCCTAAATATATATACACCCAACACTGGAGCACCAAGATTCATAAAGGAAAAAGGCTGATAGACTGAGGAAAGATTATAGCATTAAATGCCTACACCAAAAAGATAGAAAAATCTGAAATTGACAATTCAACTTTACACACCAAGAAAGTAGAAAAACACAAACAACCCAAACCCAAAGTTAGAAGAAAAGAGATAACAAAGATCAGAGAACTAAATGATATTGAGACCAGAAAACAGAATACAAAGAATCAAGAAAATAAAAAGTTGGCTCTTTGAAATAACAAAATAAAGAGACTAACCAAAAGAACAGAAAATTCAATTTAGACCAATCAGAAATAAGAAAAGTGACATTACAATTGACACCACAGAAATACAAAAAATCATCAGAGACTACTATGAACACTTCTATGGACACAAACTAGAAAACCTGGAGGAAATAGATAAATTTCTGGAAATATACAATATCCAAAGATTGAACCAGGATGAAATAGAAATCCTGAATAGAACAATAACTAGGAATGCATGTGAATAAGTAAATGCAATTCTTCCAACAAAAAAGGCCCAGGACCAGAAGGATTCATAGCCAAATTTTACCAGGTATAAAGAAAAGTTGGTACAAATCTCATGGAAATGACTGGGAAAAAAAATTGAAGAGGAGACATTCTTCCTAATGAATTCTACAAACCCAGTATCTCCCTGATATCCAAATCAGTAAAGGACAAACAAAATACGAAAACTACAGGCTAATGTCCCGAATGCACATATGTATAAAAATTCTTAACAAAATACTAGCAAACTGAATTCAACAGCACAGCACAAAGTGAATGCATCATGATCAACTGGGCTGTCTTTCAGGGATGCAAGGATGGTTCAATATATACACATAAATAAACGTGATTCACTACACAAACAGAACACAGAACAAAATCATATGATATTCTCAACAGATGCAGAAAAAAAATTCTAATGTAGATGTAGAAATAAAAATCTAACACCCCTTCATGATAAAAGCCCTCAACAAACTAAGAGCCATATATAATAAACCCACAGCAAACTTGATATTGAATGAAAAAATTTTAAAGTATTTCAATCAAGAAGTAAAACAAGACAAGGAAGTGTATGATCACCACTCCTATTCAACAAAGTACTGGAAGCTTTGGCTAGAACAATCAGGCAAGAAAAATAAGTACATCTCAGTTCAGAAAGAATGCCATGTCCCAATTCTACAGAAAAGTACATGACATATTTAAATCAGGATCCAAATGTAATAAGATCCATTTCTTGTTTCTGTTTTGTTTCTGTTTATTTCTTCTAAGAAGAAAAACAGAAATGGGATACATGTGCAGAACATGCAGGTTTGTTACATAGGTATACATGTGCCATGGCGGTTTTCTGCACCTGTTGACCCTCCCATTGCCCCCAACCCACCAACAGGCACTGGAGTATGCTGTTCCCCTCTCTGTGTCCATGGGTTCTCAATGTTCAACTCCCACTTATGAGTGAGAACATGCAATGTTCGGTTTTCTGTTCCTGTGTTAGTTTGCTGAGAATGATGGCCTCCAGCTTCATCCATGTCCCTGCAAAGGACATGATCTCATTCCTTTTTCTGCCTGCATAGTATTCCATGGTGTGTATGTACCACATTTTCTTTATCTAGTCTATCATTGGTGGGCATTTGAGTTGGTTCCATGTCTTTGCTATTGTAAATAGTGCTGCAATAAACACACGTGTGCATGTGTCTTTATAACAGAATGATTTATATTCCTTTGGGTATACACCCAGTACTGGGATTGCTTTGTCAAGTGGTATTTCTGCTTCTAGATCCTTGAGGAATTGCCACATTGTCTTCCACAATGGTTGAACTAATTTACACTCCCATCAACCGTGTAAAAGCGTTCCTATTTCTCCACAACTTTGCCAGCATCTATTGTTTCCTGACTTTTTAATAATCACCATTCTGACTAGTGTGAGATGATATCTCATTGTGGTTTTGATTTGCATTTCTCTGATGATCACTGATGTTGAGCTTTCTTCATATGTTCATTGGCCATGTAAATGTCTTCTTTTGAGTGTCTGTTCATTGAGAGGGCACAAACAAATGAAAAAACACTCCATCCTCATGGACAGGAAGAATCAATATCATGAAAATGGCCACACTGCTCAAAGTAATTTATAGATTCAATGCTATTCTCATCAAACTATCATTGACATTCTTCACCAAATTAGAAAAAAATAATTTAAATTTCATATGGAATCAAAGAAGACCCTGTATAGCCAAGACAATCCTAAGCAAAAGGAACAAAGCTGGAGGCATCACGCTACCTGACTTCAAACTACACTACAACGCTACAGTAACTAAAACAGCACAGTACTGGTACCAAAACAGACACATAGACCAATGGAGCAGAGCAGAGACCTCAGAAATAACACCACACATCTACAACTATCTAATCTCTGACAAGCCTGACTAAAACAAGCAATGGGGAAAGGACCTCCTATTCAGTAACTGGTGCTGAAAAAACTGGCTAGCCATATGAAGAAAACTGAAACTGGACCCCTTTCTTACACCTTTACAAAAATTAACTCAAGATTCATTAAAAACTTAAATATGAAACGCAAAACCATAAAAACCCTAGAAGAAAACCTAGTCAATACCATTCAGGACATAGGCATGGGCAAAGACTTCATGATAAAAATGCCAAAAAGTAATTGCAACAAAAAACAAAAATGGCAATGGGATCTAATTAAATTAAAGAGCTTCTGCACAGCAAAGAAACTATCATCAGAGTGAACAGGCAACCTACAGAATGGGAGAAAAATTTTGCAATCTACTGATCTGACAAAGAATTTACAAGGAACTTAAACATATTTACAAGAAAAACAATCAACCCCATCAAAAAGCAGGCACATGATATAAATAAAATCAAAATGCCACTCTACATCACTTCTGTAAGGGAACTTAATTTTACCATCATCTTCTGTAAAAGTAATATTAGGTTTTTAAATAAGTGTCTAGAAATTTAAAGTTCTTTTGAAAAAGAAAATGTTTGCTTGCTGTCCTTAGGTCAAAAATAATATTTTAATTGGTAGAGTTCTGTGAAGCTTATGATACACCTTTGTCATTGTGTTATTATTTGAATCCCATAACCAACCTATGATAAAGGCAGGTAATTTTTATCCATTTTACAGAGGAGAAAAATGAGAATCAGAACTGAAGAGATTCACCCAAAGTTCTACTGCTGGGCAGGAAAACATGCCAACTCTGGTTTTACAACTTGTGAACTCTGCATGGTGAAGAATTTCAATTCAATTACCCTCCATAAATATTTATTGAATAGCTATTACATAACATATAGTGTTACTTTGGTCTTAAACAATTTATTTAAAATTGAACAGACACTAAGTCTATAATTTTTCTACAGATGAAGAGAAATGAGAGTTCAGAAAAGTTTGTCCCTTTATAATCTTTAGAATTTAGCAAAACCAAGATTCAAAGAATCTGTTTATTACAAAGAAATGCAGTGATTAGTTATCTGATTTCATACAACTGCCTCAGGACATTTATGTTCCTGAAAGAAGGGCAGATTTAAAAATAAATGAACAAATATATGTGTGTGTGAATATATGCAAAAATATATAATATACTTGCTCCCACTGTCATCTTTAGAGCAATCCCTTTGCCCAAGAAACTTGTGTCTTGGCTCTGCTTTTTTGATCTTCATGAAGGTATATCTGCCCGGCCCTTTTACACTTCACATAAGGAAACAAAAATAACAGCAATAATTGAGCTAGAATAGATCCCAGAAATTGTCTAATAAAATTGTTTACTTCCTTCTTTTGGAGCAATAACATTATGACTCAGAGAGGGAAAAATCCTTGAATATAGTCACACAGAGTGCTAGTTCAAGTGTATTTGCTTCCTCAAATGTAAGATTTCTTTACCACTTAAATCTAAAAAAAAAAAAAGCATACCATAAAGTAGAAAACGCTTGATTTTAAATATTAACTCTCTTATGCAAAAACATTAAATGTCTAAAATTTTATAAAACTTTTAGAATGGGATAGGGACCAGTGTTATTTTACTTGGAACTCTCAGTACAAGCTCACAAAGAAACTGGACTATAAACTGAAGAAATCACCCCCCCTTCCCCTTTATTCTTACTGATGATTAAAAAAAAAAATTAAACAAGAATATCCGGGAATATTAGTGTGTAGGATCTACATTGAAGGTAACCTAGCCAGGAGTCTAATTGCATTGTAGGTGTGTTAGTCAGTGTTTTCCCGAGAAACAGCACCACAAGGAGATGATAGATAGATTAGAAAGAGAGAGAGAGAGAGAGAGATTTCTTATGAAAATCTGCTCACAATTAAGGACCCAGAAAAAAGGCACAATATGCCTTCTGTAATATGGAGAACCAGAAAATCTACTGGTATAATTTAGTCAGAGTCCAAAAGCCTAAGAACCAGAAGTTCCAGGGCCCAAGATCAGGAAAAGATGTATGCCCCAACTCAGGCACTCAATGGATTGGGTATCATCCAACCTACATTGGTGAGGGCAGATATTCTTTATTCGGTCTAATGATCCAAATGCTAATCTTTTTCATAAATAACCTCACAGAGAACAGATTTGGATTCAAGATGGCAAAATACGAACAGCTCCAGTCTGCAGCTCCCAGCGTGATCAACATAGAAAACTGGTGATTTCAGCATTTCCAACTGAGGTACCTGGTTCATCTCACTGGGACTGGTTGGACAGTGGGTGCAGCCCATGAAGGGTGAGCCAACACAGGGTGGGGCATCGCCTCACCTGGGAAGTGCGAGGGGTTGGGAGATTTCCCTTTCCTAGCAAAGGGAAGCCATGACAGAATGCACCTGGAAAATCGGGACACTCCTGCCCAAATACTGCATTTTTCCAACAGTCTTGGCAAATGGCACACCAGGAGATTATATCCCGAGCCTGGCTTGGCAGGTCCCACACCCATGGAGCCTTGCTCACTGCTAGCCCAGCAGTCTAAAATTGACCTGCAAGACAGCAGCCTGGCAGGGGGAGGGGCATCCATCATTGCTGAGGCTTGAGTAGGTAAACAAAGTGACTGGGAAAGCTGGAACTGGATGGAGCCCACCACAGCTAAGCAAGGCCTGTTGCCTCTGTAAATTCCACCACAGGGGGCAGGGCATAGCTGAACAAAAGCCAGCAGAAACTTCTGCAGACTTGAACACTGTGTCTAACAGCTCTGAAAAGAGTCGTGGTTCTCCCAGAACAGTGTTTGAGCTCTGAGAGCAGACTACCTCCTCAAGTGGGTCCCTAACTCCCGTGTAGCATAACTGAGAAACATCTCCCAGTAGGGGCTGATTGACACCTCATACAGCCAGATGCCCCTCAGGGGAGAAGCTTCCATAGGAAGGATCAGGCAGCAATATTTGCTGTTCTACAATATTTGCTGTTCTACAGCCTCCACTGGTGATACCCAGGCAAATAGGTTCGGGAGTGGACCTCCAGCAAACTTTAACAGACCTTGAACTGAGGAACCTGGCTGTTAGAAGGAAAACTAACAAACAGAAATAGCAGAAAACTAACGAACAGAAATGTAGAATAGCATCTACGTCAACAGAAAGGACATCCACAACAAAACGCCATCCGTAGGTCACCATCATCAAAGACCAAAGGTAAATAAAACCACAAAGATAAGGAGAAACCAGAGCAGAAAAGCCTAAAATTCTAAAAACCACAGCTCCTCTTCTCCTCCAAAGAATCGCAGCTCCTCACAGCAAACGAACAAAGCTGGACAATGAATGACTGACAAGCTGACAGAAGTAGGCTTCAGAAGGTCAGTAATAACAAACTTCTCCGAAGTAAAGGAGGTTGTTCGAACCCATCACAAGGAAGCTAAAAACCTTGAAAACAGATTAGATGAATTGCTAACTAGAATAAACAGTGTAGAGAAGACCTTAAATAACCAGTTGGAGCTGAAAACCATGGCACAGAACTACGTGACACATGCACAAGCTTCAGTAGCCAATTCGATCAACTGGAAGAAAAGGTATCAGTGATTGAAAATCAAATGAATGAAATAAAGCAAGATGAGAACTTTAGGGGAAAAAAAGTTAAAAGAAATGAACAAAGCCTCCAAGAAATATGGGACTATGTGAAAAGACCAAATCTACATTTGATTGCTGTACCTGAAAGGGACAGGGAGAATGGAACCAAGTTGGAAAACACTCTTCAGGATATCATCCAGGAGAACTTTCCCAAGGCCTCCCAACCTTGAATGTTACCAGGTCAACATTCAAATTCAGGAAATACAGAGAACACCAAAAAGATACTCCTTGAGAAGAGCAACCCCAAGACACATAACTGTCAGATTCACCAAGGTTGAAATGAAGGAAAAAATGTTAAGGGCAGCCAGAGAGAAAGGTTAGGTTACCCACAAAGAGAAGCCCATCAGACTAACAGCGGATCTCTCGGCAGAAACTCTACAAGCCAGAAGAGGGGGGCCAATATTCAACATTCTTAAAGAAAATAATTTTCAGGCCGGGCGCGGTGGCTCAAGCCTGTAATCCCAGCACTTTGGGAGGCCGAGACGGGCGGATCACGACGTCAGGAGATCGAGACCATCCTGGCTAACACAGTGAAACCTCATCTCTACTAAAAATACAAAAAACTAGCCAGGCGAGGTGGCAGGCGCCTGTAGTCCCAGCTACTCGGGAGGCTGAGGCAGGAGAATGGTGTGAACCCGGGAGGCAGAGCTTGCAGTGAGCTGAGATCCGGCCACTGTACTCCAGCCCAGGCGACAGAGCCAGACTCCGTCTCAAAAAAAAAAAAAAAGAAAGAAAGAAAATAATTTTCAGCCCAGAATTTCACATCCAGCCAAATTAAGTTTCATAAATGATGGAGAAATAAAATCATTTACAGACAAGCAAATGCTGAGAGATTTTGTCACCACCAGGCCTGCCTTTCAAGAGCTCCTGAAGGAAGCACTAAACGTGGAAAGGAACAACCGATACCAGCCACTGCAAAAACATGCAAAACTGTAAAGAACATCAATGCAAGGAAGAAACTGCATTAGCTAATGGGCAAAACAACCAGCTAGCATCATAATGACAGAATCAAATATATACACATAGCAATATTAACCTTAAATGTAAACGGGCTAAATGCCCTAATTAAAAGACAGACTGGCAAATAGAATAAAGAGTAAAGACCCATCAGTGTGCTGTATTCAGGAGACCCATCTCATGTGCAGAGACACACATAGGCTCAAAATAAAGGGACGAAGGAAGATCTACCAAGCAAATGGAAAGCAAAAAAACCAGGGGTTGCAATCCTAGTCTCTGATAAAACAGACTTTAAACCATCAAAGATCAAAAGAGACAAAGAAGGCCATTACATAATGGTAAAGGGATCAATTCAACAGGAAGAGCTAACTATCCTAAATATATATGCACCCAATACAGGAGCACCCAGATTCATCAAGCAAGTCCTTAGAGACCTAAAAGAAACTTAGACTCCCACACAATAACAATGGGAGACTTTAACACCCCACTGTCAATATTAGATCAACGAAACAGAACTTTAACAAGGATATCCAGGAATTGAACTCAGTTCTGCACAAAGCAGACCTAATAGACATCTATAGAACTCTCCACCCCAAATCAACAGGATATACATTCTTCTCAGCACCACATCGCACTTATTCTAAAATTGACCACATAGTTGGAAGTAAAACACTCCTCAGCAAATGTAAAAGAACAGAAATCACAACAAACTGTCTCTCAGTGCAATTAGACAGTGCAATTAAATTAGAACTCAGGATTTTAAAACTCACTTAAAACCACACAACTACAGGGAAACTGAACAACGTGTTCCTGAATAACTACTGGGTAAAGAAAGAAATGAAGGCAGAAATAAAGATGTTCTTTGAAACCAGTAAGAACAAAGACACAATGTACCAGAATCTCTGGGACACATTTAAAGCAGTGTGAAGAGGGAAATTTACAGCACTAAATGCCCACAAGAGAAAGGAGGAAATATCTAAAATCGACAACCTAACATCACAATTAAAAGAACTGGAGAAGCAAGAGCAAACACATTCAAAAGCTAACAGAAATAACTAAGATCAGAGCAGAACTGAAGGAGATAGAGACACACACAAAAAAAAAACCCTTCAAAAAATCAATGAATCCAGGAGCTGGTTTTTTGAAAAGATCAACAGAATTGATAGACCGCTAGCAAGACTAGTAAGAAGAAAAGAGAGAAGAATCAAACAGACACAATAAAAAATGATACAGGGGATATCACCACTGATCCCACAGAAATACACATCACATTACCATCAGAGAACTATAAATACTTCTACGCAAATAAACTAGAAAATCTGGAAGAAATGGATAAATTTCTGGACACAAACACCCTGCCAAGACTAAACCAGGAAGAAGCTGAATTTCTGAATAGACCAATAACAGGCTCTGGAATTAAGGCAATAATTAATAGCCTACCAACCAAAAAAGAGTCCAGGACCAGAAGGATTAACAGCCAAATTCTACCAGAGGTACAAAGAGGAGCTGGTACCATTCCTTATGAAACTATTCAAATCAACAGAAAAAGAGGACTCCTCCCTAACTCATTTTATGAGGCCAGCATCATCCTGATATCAAAGCCTGGCAGAGACACAATAAAAAAAGAGAATTTTAGACCAATATCCCTGATGCCCTGATGAACATGAATGCGAAAATCCTCAATACAATACTGACAAATAGAATCTAGCAGCACACCAACAAGCTTATTCACCACGATCAACTCGGCTTCATCCCTGGGATGCAAGGCTGGTTCAACATACACAAATCAATAAACATAATCCATCACATAAACAAAACCATCAACAAACACCACATGATTATCTCAATAGATGTAGAAAAGGTCTTCGACAAAATTCAACACCCCTTCATGTTAAAAACTCTCAATAAACTAGGTATTGATGGACTGTATCTCAAAATAACACAAGCTATTTATGACAAACCCACAGCCAATATCATACTGAATGGGCAAAAACTGGAAGCATTCCCTTTGAAAACTGGCACAAGATGGGGATGCCCTCTCTCAACACTCCTATTCAACATAGTGTTAAAAGTTCTGGCCAGAGCAATCAGGCAAGAGAAAGAAATAAAGGGTATTCAATTAGGAAAAGAGGAAGTCAAATTGTCCCTGTTTGCAGATGACACGATTGTATATTTAGAAAACCCCATCGTTTCAGCCCAAAATCTCCTTAAGCTGATAAGCAGCTTCAGCAAAGTCTCAGGATAAAAACCAATGGGCGAAAATCACAAGCATTCCTATACACCAATAACAGAGAGCCAAATCATGAGTGAACTCCCATTCACAATTGCTACAAAGAGAATGAAATAACTAGGAATCCAACTTACAAGGGATGTGAAGGACCTCTTCAAGGAGAACTACAAACCACTGCTCAAGGAAATAAAAGAGGACACAAACAAATGGAAGAACATTCCATGCTCATGGATAGGAAGAATCAATATTGTGAAAATGGCCATACTGCCTAAGGTAGTTTATAGATGTAATGCCATCCCCATCAAGCTACCACTGTCTTTCTTCACAGGATCGGGCAAAACTACTTTAAAGTTCATATGGAACCAACAAAGAGCTGGCTTTGCCAAGTCAATCCTAAGCAAAAGAAACAAAGCTGGAGGCATCATGCTACCTGACTTCAAACTACACTACAAGGCTACAGTAACCAAAACAGCATGGTACTGGTACCAAAACAGATACATAGAGCAATGGAACAGAATGGAAAAATAACACCACACAGCTACAACCATCTGATCTTTGACAAACCTGACACACAAAAGCAATGGGGAAAAGATTCCTTATTTAATAAGAATGCTTTTACACTGTTGGTGAAAGTGTAAATTAGTTCAACCATTGTGGAAGACAGTGTGGCGATTTCTAAAGGATCTAGAGCTAGAAATACCATTTGACCCAGTGATTCCATTACTGGGTATATAACCAAAGGATTATAAATTATACTACTAGAAAGACACACGCAGCACTATTCACAATAGCAAAGACTTGAAACCAACCCAAATGTCAATCAATGATAGACTGGATTAAGAAAATGTGGCACATATACAGCATGGAATACTATGCAGCCATTAAAAAGGATGAGTTCATGTCCTTTGCAGGGACATGGACGAAGCTGGAAACCATCATCCAAATACCATCACAGTGAGCATTAGGGCTTTAGTACATACATTTTGAGGAGACACATGATACTTCCTGGAGATCAGGATCAAGGAAGGAAGAGACTGCGGGTAGGACTGATCATTCATACGGATGTAGGAGGCACTAGGGATGACAGTGGGACCTGGAGTCAAAGGAAAGATCATGAACATCATGCTGAAAGCTTTAATGGATAAGGAATGACTGAGAGGTCGGTAAATTATAACAACCAAGAGTGGTATAGGGTGGTAAAAGTAAGTGGCATGAATGTCAAAAAGACAAGGGGATTGTATATAGCATCAGAGAAATAATAGTTAGAAGGTGATACTGGGAGCTCAGAAGATGATGCCAAACCCAAGGAATATAAAAGGATCAACATCCCCCACTTGAAAAAAATAAGTAGAAGCCTCTTCCCATGGAAGAGCCAGGTCTCTGGAAAGGTAACTGATGAAGAGAACATCCAGTAAAGAGGATACAGATGTGGATGTAGAATAGTTCCTTAACCACTCAATTGATGTTCTATCTAGAGGGCACTGTGAAAAGTTTCTGGAGGGAAAGAAAGAGTCAGGGAACAAACAGTGCTGTTCCTGCAACATGAGGATGAGAATGCAGGAAAAGAGAAATAAGCAGAAAAGCTTACATGACGGAAACACCACAGATAGGAATGTAGAGCTGGTACCTTAGGCTGGTGGCCAAATTGTGACATGAACTGGTTTCAGTGTTTTCCAGGTAGATAGGAACAATAGAAAATAGGGAAGTGGGCCAGGAGCGGTGGCTCACGCCTGTAATCCCAGCACTTTGGGAGGCCAAGGTGGGCAAATCACAAGGTCAAGAGATGGAGACCATCGTGGCCAACATATGAAACCCTGTATTTACTAAAAATACAAAAAATTAGCCAGGTGTGGTGCCAGGCACCTGTAGTCCCAGCTACTCAGGAGGCTGAGGCAGGAGAATCACTTGAACCCAGGAGGCGGAGGTTGCAGTGAGCCGAGATCGCACCAATGCACTCCAGCCTGGCGACAGAGGGAGACTCCATCTCAAACAAAAAAAAGAAAAAAGAAAGAAAAGAAAATAGGCAAGTGCTAGCTGGATTAACTGCATTCATGCTAGATGGTCCATAAAATAGGCTCTCTGAGAAGCAGAAACACAAAATATTTTTTAAAGAATTGAATATCCAATATTTTTAAAACATTCAAATAGTCAGCATGGGAAAAATAAGAATTTGGGGGTGGGGAGGTGGCGCGTAGGGATTTCTTACATTTGTTTTATATATTACTACTGTTTTTTTGAATTATACTAAGAAGGGAATTCCATCATCTTGGTAACACCAAAGCCTTCTTATAGGACTTAGTCCTTATACTTCCAAAAGCATTCTTTGGTGACTAGGAAAACCTCAACCTGTGTGGGAGAAGATGAAACAGTCAAATTTATAGCCCAGGCTCTGGGGAGAGGTCTATAGTTTGAGGACCCTGGTGGAGTTATGTAGTTCCATATGGCTCAGGAAACACCCTCACTTAGAAAGTTAAAGACAATTCAGAACACAAGGTTCAAATCTTTGAGACCTCATAGTCAAGCTCACACTTGGTAGGCAGCTTACAATTAAAAACTGTAAAAGAGGGAACTTCAGAAATGATCAAATTCTGTCTCAGATTCTGTCTATACCACACTCACAGATCCATTTAATTACATCCAAAGAGTTGACATTTTCAGCACCCAGGACTCACTGCATTATGTTTCCCCACTGATCTCAAGAAAACAGCACATCTTAGGCAACAATGATTTTGGCTTTATCTTTCTTTTTATGAAATACAAATATGACACTCAGAACATCTGAAATAAGGTTGATACACCAAGTTGATCTGATTCCAGCAACACTTAATAAACTTGGCATTTTTAGTCAGTCATACAGCCTGCATAGGAGAAAATGTACATCTTCCATTTAATTGTAATGTACTGGCAATAGCTAAGCAGCATTGTTTTGTGAGCATTATTTAGGATGCAAGTGACAGAAACGTATTTCAAACAAGCCCGAGTGAAAGCAGAAATTATAAGTACATTTTGCTGGGAACAGCTTCAGGGCTTATGGAATCAAGACTGGAGGGGTGAAAACGCCAGGACTAAAAAATATTAACTCTTAAAACATCAGCTCGCTCTCTCTCTCTCCCTCTCAATTGCTCCATCTGCTTTTTTCTCTGAGTTGTTCTCTGATGAGTTTCTTCCACAAAGCAGACAAGAATAACACCAGCAACCCTGGAGTCATCTCTCCTTCAGACAAGGTCAAAATAGCCCTACTTCTACTTCTACTTCTACTTTGGAAAATTCTTGGAACAGATTCTGATTGACCACGCTTCTGTCATACGCTTTTCCCTTGAACTGTAACTTAAAGGGCCTAACCTGAGATATTCGTTCATCCCAAAAAGTGGATCTACGGGACCATGGTTAATAGTCCCACCAGATTACATGGAAGGAAGGAGGAGTTCTTAAAGGAACCATAAAACTAGTTATCGTAGTACACTAGAGAGAGATCATTATGGCCATCTTCAAAAACATTCAGAATCTGGGGGCTCCAATTTGTTAGCATGTAAACACAAGAAAATATTAAGTTTCTTTTCCGTGTAAGACTCAGCAATAAGTACTGGAGAAATAACCATTTAGAAGACAGAAATAATTCCTGTTCCAGACGAGGAACAGTGGCTCATGCCTATAGTCCCAGCATTTTAGGGGTAAAATTCAATAAACTAAATTTTCTCCATCCCATTACACCCATGGTTGACTCATCCAAGATCCAGTTCTCATGTCCTCCAAGGTAGACCTCTGTGCCCTCTTTGGGGTGCCCTACATGTATGCTGAAGTATTTCTCAGCATCCAACAATTACTTATTTTTGAGACATTTGTCACTGAAAATCTCAAAAGACATACGAAAATAGACAAAATTGTATATATTGAATTCCCATGTATCCACTGCCCATTTCAACAATTATTACCTAATCCTGTTTTATCATTACTCCTCTTCAATCTCAAAAGCTACATTTTTTCATAAATAGCTTAAGCATATATATCTTTAAAAAAACAAGGACCCCAAAAACAAACATATTCTCCAATTACACTTAAAAGTTAACAATAAGGAGGGGCGGAGCAAGATGGCCGAATAGGAACAGCTCGAGTCTCCAGCTCCCAGCGCAAGCAACACAGAAGACAGGTGATTTCTGCATTTTCAACTGAGGTACTGGGTTTATCTCACTAGGGAGTGCCGGACAATCGGTGCTGGTGAGCTGTTGCAGCCTGACCAGCGAGAGCTGAAGCAGGGCGAGGCATCGCCTCACCTGGGAAGCGCAAGGGGGAAGGGAATCCCTTTTCCTAGCCAGGGGAACTGAGACACAAAACACCTGGAAAATCAGGTGACTCCCACCCCAATACTGCTTTAAGCAAACGGGCACACCAGGAGATTATATCCCACACCTGGCCAGGAGGGTTCCACGCCCACAGAGGCTTCCTCATTGCTAGCACAGCAGTCTGCGATCTAACTGCAAGGCAGCAGGGAGGCTGGGGAAGGGGCGCCCGCCATTGCTGAGGCTTAAGTAGGTAAACAAAGCCCTGGGAAGATCGAACTAGGTGGAGCTCACAGCAGCTCAAGGAGGCCTGCCTGTCTCTGTATACTCCATCTCTGGGGACAGGGCACAGTTAAACAACAACAACAAAAGCAGCAGAAACCTCTGCAGACGCAAACGACTCTGATAGCTTTGAAGAGAGCAGTGGATCTCCCAACACAGAGGTTGAGATCTGAGAAGGGACAGACTGCCTGCTCAAGTGGGTCCCTGACCCATGAGTAGCCTAACTGGGAGACATCCTCCACTTGGAGCAGACCGACACCCTACACCTCACACAGTGGAGTACACCCCTGAGAGGAAGCTTCCAAAGCAAGAATCAGACAGGTACACTCGCTGTTCAGCAGTATTCTATCTTCTACAGCCTCTGCTGCTGACACCCAGGCAAACAGGGTCTGGAGTGGACCTCAAGCAATCTCCAACAGACCTACAGCTGAGCATCCTGACTGTTAGAAGGAAAACTATCAAACAGGAAGAACACCTATACCAAAACCCCATCAGTACGTCACCATCATCAAAGACCAGAGGCAGATAAAACCACAAAGATGGGGAAAAAGCATGACAGAAAAGCTGGAAATTCAAAGAATAAGAGCGCATCTCCCCCTCCAAAGGAACGCAGCTCATCGCCAGCAACGGATCAAAGCTGGATGGAGAATGACTCTGACGAGACGAGAGAAGAAGGCTTCAGACCATCAAACTTCTCAGAGCTAAAGGAGGAATTACGTACCCAGCGCAAAGAAACTAAAAATCTTGAAAAAAGAGTGGAAGAATTGATAACCAGAATAATTAATGCAGAGAAGGCCATAAACGAACTGACAGAGATGAAAATCATGACACGAGAAATACGTGACAAATGCACAAGCTTCAGTAATCGACTCGATCAACTGGAAGAAAGAGTATCAGCGATTGAGAATCAAATGAATGAAATGAAGCGAGAAGAGAAGTCTAAAGAAAAAAGAAGAAAAAGAAATGAACAAAGCCTGCAAGAAGTATGGGATTATGTAAAAAGACCAAATCTACGTCTGATTGGGGTGCCTGAAAGTGAGGGAGAAAATGGAACCAAGTTGGAAAACACTCTTTAGGATATCATCCAGGAGAACTTCCCCAACCTAGTAGGGTAGGCCAACATTCAAATTCAGGAAATACAGAGAACGCCACAAAGATACTCCTCCAGAAGAGCAACTCCAAGACACATAATTGCCACATTCACCAAAGTTGAAATGAAAGAAAAAATCTTAAGGGCAGCCAGAGAGAAAGGTCGGGTTACCCACAAAGGGAACCCCTTAAGACTAACAGCAGATCTCTCGGCAGAAACTCTACAAGCCAGAAGAGAGTGGGGGCCAATATTCAACATTCTTAAAGAAAAGAATTTTCAACCCAGAATTTCATATCCAGCCAAACTAAGTTTCATCAGTGAAGGAGAAATAAAATCCTTTACAGATAAGCAAATGCTTAGAGATTTTGTCACCACCAGGCCTGCCTTACAAGAGACCCTGAAGGAAGCACTAAACATGGAAACGAACAACCAGTACTAGCCATTGCAAAAACATGCCAAAATGTAAAGACCATCGAGGCTAGGAAGAAACTGCATCAACTAACGAGCAAAATAACCAGTTAATATCATAATGGCAGGATCAAGTTCACACATAACAATATTAACCTTAAATGTAAATGGACTAAATGCTCCAATTAAAAGACACAGACCAGCAAACAGGATAAAGAGTCAAGACCTATCAGTCTGCTATATTCAGGAGACCCATCTCACATGCAGAGACATACATAGGCTCAAAATAAAGGGATGGAGGAAGATCTACTAAGAAAATGGAGAACAAAAAAAAGCAGGGGTTGCAATCCTAGTCTCTGATAAAACAGACTGTAAACCATCAGAGATCAAAAGAGACAAAGAAGGCCATTACATAATGATAAAGGGATCAATTCAACAGGAAGAGCTAACTATCCTAAATATATATGCACCCAATACAGGAGCACCCAGATTCATCAAGCAAGTCCTTAGAGACTTACAAAAGGACTTAGACTCCCATACAATAATAATGGGAGACTTCAACACTCCACTGTCAACATTAGACAGATCAACGAGACAGAAAGTTAACAAGGATATACAGGAATTGAACTCATCTCTGCAGCAAGCAGATCTAATAGACATCTACAGGACTCTCCACCCCAAATCAACAGAATATACATTCTTCTCAGCACCACATCGCACTTATTCCAAAATTGACCATATAATTGGAAGTAAAGCACTCCTCAGCAAATGTACAAGAACAGAAATTATAACAAACTGTCTCTCAGACCACAGTGCAATCAAACTAGAACTCAGGACTAAGAAACTCAATCAAAACCGCTCAACTACATGGAAACTGAATAACCTGCTCCTGAATGACTACTGGGTACATAATGAAATGAAGGCAGAAATAAAGATGTTCTTTGAAACCAATGAGAACAAAGATACAACATACCAGAATCTCTGGGACACATTTAAAGCAGTGTGTAGAGGGAAATTTATAGCACTAAATGCCCACAAGAGAAAGCAGGAAAGATCTAAAATTGACACTCTAACATCACAATTAAAAGAACTAGAGAAGCAAGAGCAAACACATTCAAGAGCTAGCAGAAGGCAAGAAATAACTAAGATCAGAGCAGAACTGAAGGAGATAGAGACACAAAAAACCCTCCAAAAAAATCAATGAATCCAGGAGTTGGTTTTTTGAAAAGATCAACAAAATTGATCGACCACTAGCAAGACTAATAAAGAAGAAAAGAGAGAAGAATCAAATAGAAGCAATAAAAAATGATAAAGGGGATATCACCACCGACCCCACAAAAATACAAACTACCATCAGAGAATACTATAAATGCCTCTACGCAAATCAACTAGAAAATCTAGAAGAAATGGATAATTTCCTGGACACTTACACTCTCCCAAGACTAAACCAGGAAGAAGCTGAATCCCTGAATAGACCAATAGCAGGCTCTGAAATTGAGGCAATAATTAATAGCCTACCCACCAAAAAAAGTCCAGGACCAGATGGATTCACAGCTGAATTCTACCAGAGGTACAAGGAGGAGCTGGTACCATTCCTTCTGAAACTATTCCAATCAATAGAAAAAGAGGGAATCCTCCCGAACTCATTTTATGAGGCCAACATCATCCTGATACCAAAGCCTGGCAGAGACACAACAAAAAAAGAGAATTTTAGACCAATATCCCTGATGAACATGGATGCAAAAATCCTCAATAAAATACTGGCAAACCGGATTCAGCAGCACATCAAAAAGCTTATCCACCATGATCAAGTGGGCTTCAGCCCTGGGATGCAAGGCTGGTTCAACATACGCAAATCAACAAATGTAATCCAGCATATAAACAGAACCAAAGACAAAAACCACACGATTATCTCAATAGATGCAGAAAAGACCTTTGACAAAATTCAACAGCCCTTCATGCTAAAAACGCTCAATAAATTCGGTATTGATGGAACGTATCTCAAAATAATAAAAGCTATTTATGACAAACCCATAGCCAATATCATACTGAATGGGCAAAAACTGGAAAATTTCCCTTTGAAAACTGGCACAAGACAGGGATGCCCTCTCTCACCACTCCTATTCAATATAGTGTTGGAAGTTCTGGCTAGGGCAATCAGGCAAGAGAAAGAAATCAAGGGTATTCAGTTAGGAAAAGAAGAAGTCAGATTGTCTCTATTTGCAGATGACATGATTGTGTATTTAGAAAACCCTATCGTCTCAGCCCAAAATCTCCTTAAGCTGATAAGCAACTTCAGCAAAGTCTCAGGATACAAAATCAATGTGCAAAAATCACAAGCATTCTTATATACCAGTAACAGACAAACAGAGAGCCAAATCAGGAATGAACTTCCATTCACAATTGCTTCAAAAAGAATAAAATACCTAGGAATCCAACTTACAAGGGATGTAAAGGACCTCTTCAAGGAGAACTACAAACCACTGCTCAGTGAAATCAAAGAGGACACAAACAAATGGAAGAACATACCATGCTCATGGATAGGAAGAATCAATATTATGAAAATGGCCATACTGCCCAAGGTAATTTATAGATTCAATGCCATCCCCATCAAGCTACCAATGAGTTTCTTCACAGAATTGGAAAAAACGGCTTTAAAGTTCATATGGAACCAAAAAAGAGCCTGCATTGCCAAGACAACCCTAAGTCAAAAGAACAAAGCTGGAGGCATCACGCTACCTGACTTCAAACTATACTACAAGGCTACAGTAACCAAAACAGCATGGTACTGGTACCAAAACAGAGATATAGACCAACGGAACAGAACAGAGTCCTCAGAAATAATACCACACATCTACAGACATCTGATCTTTGACAAACCTGAGAGAAACAAGAAATGGGGAAAGGATTCCCTATTTAATAAATACTGCTGGGAAAATTGGCTAGCCATAAGTAGAAAGCTGAAACTGGATCCTTTCCTTACTCCTTATACGAAAATTAATTCAAGATGGATTAGAGACTTAAATATTAGACCTAATACCATAAAAATCCTAGAAGAAAACCTAGGGAATACCATTCAGGACATAAGCATGGGCAAGGACTTCATGTCTAAAACACCAAAAGCAATGGCAACAAAAGCCAAAATTGACAAATGGGATCTAATTAAACTAAAGAGCTTCTGCACAGCAAAAGAAACTACCATCAGAGTGAACACGCAACCTACAGAATGGGAGAACATTTTTGCAATCTACTCATCTGACAAAGGGCTAATATCCAGAACCTACAAAGAGCTCGAACAAATTTACAAGAAAAAAACAAACAACCCCATCAAAAAGTGGGCAAAGGATATGAACAGACATTTCTCAAAAGAAGACATTCATACAGCCAACAGACACATGAAAAAAGGCTCAGCATCACTGGCCATCAGAGAAATGCAAATCAAAACCACAATGAGATACCATCTCACACCAGTTAGAATGGCAATCATTCAAAAGTCAGGAAACAACAGGTGCTGGAGAGGATGTGGAGAAATAGGAACACTTTTACACTGTTGGTGGGATTGTAAACTAGTTCAAACATTATGGAAAACAGTATGACAATTCCTCAAGGATCTAGAACTAGAAGTACCATATGACCCAGGCATCCCATTACTGGGTATATACCCAAAGGATTACAAATCATACTGCTATAAAGACACATGCACACATATGTTTATTGCGGCATTATTCACAATAGCAAAGACTTGGAATCAACCCAAATGTCCATCAGTGACAGACTGGATTAAGAAAATGTGGCACATATGCACCATGGAATACTATGCAGCCATAAAAAAGGATGAGTTTGTGTCCTTTGTAGGGACATGGATGCAGCTGGAAACCATCATTCTCAGTAAACTATCACAAGAACAGAAAACCAAACACCGCATGTTCTCACTCATAGGTGGGAACTGAACAATGAGATCACTTGGACTCAGCAAGGGGAACATCACACACCGGGGCCTATCATGGCGGGGGGAGGGATTGCATTGGGAGTTATACCTGATGTAAATGACGAGTTGATGGGTGCTGACGAGTTGATGGGTGCAGCACACCAACATGGCACAAGTATACATATGTAACAAACCTGCACGTTATGCACATGTACCCTATAACTTAAAGTATAATTTAAAAAAAAAAAGTTAATAATTGCCTTTTATCAACAAATATCTACCATTGACATTTTCATCCATCATCTAAGTCATGCATGTTTTCTTGCTACCGTTTGTTCCAATTAAGCTCACACATTGTGACTAGTTGATAAGTCTTTTGTGTATCTTTTAATCTATGAATTCCCTCATTACCTTCTTTTTCCCTTGCAATTTCTTATTTTAAAAAACTGAGTTGTTGGTTCTTTTGAATATTTCACAGCCTGGATTTTGCTAATTGCAGTATGGTTTACATGTTCTTCTGTTCCCCTGAATTTCCTGTAAATTGATCTAGAGGTTAATTTAGTCACACTCTTGCTTGATCTTTTTTTTTTTTTAAATCAAGATTTTGTTAGGCTGTGTAATGTTGTTCTGTTAGGAGGCACATAATGTCTGGTTATGATCAATGACTAGATCCATTAATTTATTGCTTTTTTAAAGAAAAACTTGTCTGCATTTCTTTAAACAGGGTCTACTCTGTGCCACTTCCAAAACGATAAAATTGAAGCCAGGCTCTCTGGGGAAGCCACTGCCACCTTATATTGTTCAAGTAGGAGATCATAGTAATGATTATGACAGCTATTATTAAGTGAGCTCTTGGAGTGGTTTATCTAAATTTCTAACATAAAGGTAGCCAACAAGGAAAGTACAGCATTCTCTAAATGCACCCCAAGGATAATCTCACATTACTGCTTTTATTTCCCCCTCAATATCCTTTTGGAATACAGAGCCCAGACACAAGAATGAGGGACAGAGATGCTGACAATTTTGCAGAATATCCCTTTAATGTAGTGCAAGTTTCAAACATGGAGAAAGCAAAGAAAAAAAAATATTTGCTATTAGAAAGATATGTGCAAAATAAAGGCAACTTGAATGCACCATAGTAAGCATTCTGTACTTGAACTAAAAATACACTAAAGTGGGAAGTCTAAGGCACAAGTTAGCTGCTCAGGTGTCGATTATTATAAATACTGTAGTGTGATTCCCAAATGATGTAGGTGAATTCACAGTATGGGCATAGGTAGCAATATTAAAATGGTAGGGCAAATGCTGTGTCTAGGATTTTATTACATAAAAGCAGGCACAAATTAGCAGCTGTTATAAAACTACCATTATTCATTTTAAGATAGTGCTTTGCTTTCACACCTGTCTTGCCTTTTTTTAACCTTGGTCAAGAGAAAATAGTAAGTTCTCCACCTGAATGAAACAAATATTAGTACTTACTTTAACTATTGTATCATTCTGAAACCGACCCAATTTTGTTAAAGATAATGTTTACTGCAGAGTTCTATTTTTTGTTTTTTGCTTGCCTATCCAGTTTTACTACATATTATTTAACAGGGTGTGGAAGTTAACCTAATACATTGAGGTCTACATGTTTGTTTTTTCCAATAATCATGAATAGGTACTACATTATATTAAGTGTGTTTTCTGATCCTGTTAAAAAGGTAAAACAGTTTTTCTCTATTAATATGTTAGAGTTAATTAAAGATATTTTCAAATGTTAAATTTTTGTTGCATTTCTTTCTTCTTTTTATTTTCTTGGATTGAATTTCGTAATTTTTATTTGGGCCTTTGCATTTAGAGACATGAATAAAATGAGCATGTAATTTTCCTCTCAAAAAATAAGAAAAAATTAAAATGTTCCTTGCTTACTAAAGTATAAACAAAAATGAAATTTAAAAAAAAGTTTCTTAGGATTTTCTTAGAAAAAAAATCTACCCACAAAATCAACAAACCTTATAACTAAGAAAAACAAATGAGAAAAATACACAAAGAAATAAAATCAGGTGGCTCACACCTGTAATCCCAACACTTTGGGAGGCCGAGGTGGGCGGATCACAAGGTCAGGAGATCGAGACCTTCCTGGCTAACACGGTGAAACCCTGACTCTACTAAAAATACAAAAAAAATTAGCCGGGCGTCGTGGCGGGCGCCTGTACTCGGGAGGCTGAGGCAGAAGAATGGCCTGAACTCGGGAGGCAGATCTTGCAGTGAGCCAAGATCTCGCCACTGCACTCCAGCCTGGGCAACAGAGTGACACTCAGTCTCAAAAAAAAAGAAAAGAAATAAAATCAGAAGTGAAAGAGGAGACACTCCAACTCATGCCACAGAAATGTGAAGAATCCCTATAGAATCCCTATGAATAACTGTATGTCAACAAAGCCAGGTGTGGTGGCGTATGCCTGTAATCCCAGCACTTTCGGAGGCCGAGGCCAGTGGATCACTTGAGGTCAAGAGTTCAAGACCATCCTGGCCAACATGGTGAAACCCCGTCTCTACAAAAATACAAAAATTAGCCAGGCATGATGGCAGGTGCCTTTGATCTCAGCTACTCAGGAGGCTGAGGTAGGAGCATCGCTTGAACTCGGCAGGCGGGGGTTGCAGGGAGCCAAGATCATGCCACTGCACTCCAGCCTGGGTGACAAGAGCAAAACGCCATCTCAAAAAAAAGAAAGGAAAAAAAAATTATATATCAACAAAATGGACAACTTAGAAAAAATGGATAAAGTCCTAAAAACATACAACCTACCAGGACTGAATCATAAAAAATTAAAAAGTCTCAACACTCCAATAACTAATAAGGAGATTAATTTAGTAATCAAAAGCCTTCCAACAAAGAAAAGCGCAGCACCAAATGCCTTCACAGATGCATTCTACCAGAATGAGGGACAAAGATGACACGATAATCTCAAAAGACACAGCAAAAGCATTCCACAAGATTCAACACCCTTTGATGATAAAAATTCTCAAGAAATTGGG
Source organism: Trachypithecus francoisi (assembly GCF_009764315.1). Classification (NCBI taxonomy): domain Eukaryota; kingdom Metazoa; phylum Chordata; class Mammalia; order Primates; family Cercopithecidae; genus Trachypithecus; species Trachypithecus francoisi. The sequence continues at coordinate 36,589,039 of NW_022681442.1, read as the reverse complement.
TAGAGAAGGAATTTACCTCGACACAATGAAGGCCGTATATAAAAGGCACACAGTTAATATCATACTCAATGGTCAAAAACTGAAAGCTTTTTCTCTCATATCTGGAACAAGGAAATGATGTACATTCTCACCACTTCTATCCGGCATAGAATTCCTAGCCAGAGTAAGTAGAAAAGAAAAGGAAAAAAAAGTATTCAAATCAGAAAGGAAGATTATCTCTGTTTGCACATTACATGATCTTATAGATGTGCAGAAAATTATATTTCTTCATATGATACGTAGAAAATTCTAAAGATTAACCAAAATAATTAGGATAAACAAATTTAACAAAGTTTCAGGATACAAGATCAATACACAAAAATTAGTTGTGTTTCTATACACTACAATAAATTATCAAAAAGGAAATTAAGAAAAAGTCTTGTCTGGGCAAGGGGGCTCATGCCTGTAATCCCAGCACTTTGGGAGGCCAAGGCAAGTAGATCACTTGAGGCCAGGAGTTCGAGACCAGCCTGGCCAACATGGCAAAACCCCATCTCTACTAAAAATACAAAAATTAGCCAGGCATGGTGGCACACGACTGTAATCCAAGCTACTCAGGAGGCTGAGGCAGGAGAATCGCTTGAACACGGGAGGCGCAGGTTGTAGCGAGCAGAGATCGCACCACTGCACTCCAACCTGGGCGACAGAGCAAAATCTGTCTCAAAAAAAAAAAAAAAAAAAGTCTAACTCATAGATCCGGAAAGTGAATTGGTGGTTGCCAGGACCTGGTGGAGAGGAGAAAACAGGAAGGTATTCACCAAGGGGTACAAAATTTCAGCTACACAGACAGTAACTGCTAGAGATCTACTGTATAGCATAATGCCAACAGTTAACAGCACTGTATTACATACTTAAAATCTTGCTAAGGAGATATCTTAAGTGTTCTTATTACCAAAATAATAATAATAATAAGTCAGAGGGTGGGAAGAAACTTTTGAAGATGATGAATAGGTTTATGGCACAGATTGTGGTGACAGTTCCATGGTTGTTTACTTATCTTCAAACTCATCAAGTTGTACACATTAAATATGTAGAGCTTTCTGCATGTCAACTGTACCTCACTAGAGGTTTTTTTTTTTTTTTTTTTTTTTTTGAGACGGAGTCTTGCTCTGTCGCCCAGGCTGGAGTGCAGTGGCCAGATCTCAGCTCACTGCAAGCTCCGCCTCCCGGGTTCACGCTATTCTCCTGCCTCAGCCTCCCGAGTAGCTGGGACTACAGGCGCCCGCCACCTCGCCCGGCTAGTTTTTTTGTATTTTTTAGTAGAGATGGGGTTTCACCGTGTTAGCCAGGATGGTCTCGATCTCCTGACCTCGTGATCCGCCCGTCTCGGCCTCCCAAAGTGCTGGGATTACAGGCTTGAGCCACCGCGCCCGGCCTAGGTTTTTTTCTTAAATTCAGGTGAGAAAGGAAAAGAGGACCCACACAAAGGGGGAAGATGAAAGAGATATTTTTTAATTTGTCAAAATGAAGTATCGTAACTTCATTCCTTACACTCCCCTTCCAAAACACACACACACACACACACACACACACCACACACACTTCCCACAAAGAAAAAGCCAGGCCCAAATAGCTTTGTGGTGAATTCTGTCCAACATTTAAGGAAGCATTAACATTAATCTTTCGCAAACTCCCCAAAAACATGTAACACCAGGATTCTGGAGGCTGTAACTCAAAATGGGGTCATAGTATGAGCCAGGAATATCCTGATACCAAAACCAAAGACATCACAAGAAAAGAAAACCATAAATTAATATTTCTTATGACTATAGGTGCCAAAAAACTCAACAAAATACCAGCCAACCTAACAAGGAACATATAAATGGATTATATACCATAACCAAATGGGACTATTCCAGAAATACAAAGTTGGTTCAAACTATAAAAACCAATTAATATACTGTAAAACAAAGTACACAAATCACATGATCATCTCAACAGACACAGAAAAATCACTGACAAAATCTAACACCAACACCTATTTATGGTAACAACCCTCAACAAACTAGCAATGAAAGGGAACTTTCTCAACCTAACAAAGGGCATACAGAAACCCCACCGCTCACATCAGACTCAACAGTAAAAACCTGAAAGTGCTCCCACTAAGATCAAGACTTACAAGAATATTCACTCTTTCCACTTCTATTCAACATAGAGGCTCTATCCAAAGCAATTAGGCAAGAAAAAGAAATAGCATCCCAATTGGAAAGGAAGAAGTAAAACTATCTCTATTCAACATGACGTGACCGTGTATACAGAAAATCCTAAGGAATACACACACACTATTAGAGCTAATAATTGAGGTCATCAAAGTTGCAGGAAATAAGTTCAACATACAAAAAATTATTTTAATAGTATTTATATATAGTATCAATAAAGAATCAAAAATTAAAATAGAACAATCTCATTGAAAATAAAATTTTTAGAATCTCATTTAAAAATGTATTCTCTAGATAATTCATCTAGACTTAGTACTAAATGCCACTTTTTTCCCCTAAAGTCTAAAGTTCATCATCAAAGTATAGAGATGTACTATCCCTGAAAACCCTCTGACCCTCAGGGCTGGTAGTTTCTATAGAAAAGTTTCAAAGTATTCAGTAAGGATAATAAATTCAAAATGAGTATGAATATTGCTTTCCAAGGTGACAACTTAGAAGGTTGTAGCCCTCAAAATTGAGCTAGCATCTCAGTGTACTTTTTAACTCCTGTCACATTATTTCATGGTCATGCCTTCCATTTCAGGTCAATAAAGAAGCTACTCGGCTGAAATAATTCATTATTTTCTTTCTTTTTTTTTTTGAAACAGAGTTTTGCTCTTGTTGCCCAGGCTGGAGTACAATGGCACAATCTCAGCCTCCCAGGTTCAAGCAATTCTTCTGCCTCAGCCTCCCAAGTAGCTGGGATTATAGGTACGCGCCACCATGCCCAGCTAATTTTGTATTTTTAGTGGAGATGGGGTTTCTCCATGTTGGTCAGGCTGGTCTTGAACTTCTGACCTCAGGTGATCTGCCCACTTCGGCCTGCCAAAGTGCTGGGATTAGAGGCGTGAGCCACTGCACCCGGCCAATAACTCATTATTTTCAAACTGTATTTTATTTATTCCTAACCTGCCCTCTAATTCTTAATAGGAAAAAATAACAGCATCTCCTAGACTGTTATAAACCTGCCATATCTGTTTTTAAATTTTCACGTTCTTTATATTTCTTTTCTTATACATAAGATAGCTAATTAAGTTCCTTGTTTGAAAGGCTTTTCTGAGATGCTGGCTTTCTTAAAACTTTGTACTAACCAGGCAATGGAGCCCTTACCTGTATCGTCTTATTTCATCCTTATAATAAAGCTGTGTAATAGGTGCATTTTTAAATCTCTGATTTTCTAGATAAGGAAACTGAGGTTCAGAGAAGTATTCAAGGTTCTCAGAGTCAGAAGGTGTCAGAGTGGACATGCAAACCCAAATATTTCCAGCTCTGGCACCCTCACACTGATGACTGAACCACACTGCCTCTTAGGTTGCCCAGTATCTAGGTATGCCAACCAAGCACTTTCCTGGCATCTTAAATGGGGGTAGAAAGGCTTAAGTTTAGATCCTGTGGTGTTTTAGGAAGAGCACAAATGGTTCGTAAGGAAAATTCCTTTAGTGATTATCTAATTTCAGATTGTGGATGAAAACTCAAATATCCTGCCTCCAGGGGAAGAAGGAAATATTGCAATCCGCATAAAACTAAACCAACCTGCTTCTCTGTACTGTCCACACACGGTAAGAAAATTTTCTTTTTTCCCAAATACTTTCATTGTTGCTACTAATCATAGTGCCATTACTGTTGAGTACTTTATGATTTGCCAAATACTTTTGTCCCAACTTTTAATTTGGCAAATTTTTGAGTCTCCAAAAATGTTAAATAGTAGCACAATGAACACCTACCTGTATCTCTCTCACCTATATTCACTTCTTATTAAGATTTTGCCTCATTTACTTTATATTTGTACATTTTTGATGAGGCATTTGGGAGTAAGTGCAGACATTATGACACTTTGTCCTTAAATATTTCAGCAGCATTCTCCTAAAGGACTTTCTTCTTAAACATCAATACCATCAAATCTATGAAAATTAAAAATAATTCTTTAATACTAATATCTAGCCAATACTTAGTGTTTCTCAATTGTACTCAAATGTGTTCTACAGCTTTTGTAAATCCAGAATTCAATCAAGGTTCATGCATTTATTTGGTTCTCATATCTCTTTAGTTGTTTTTATCTATAACTGTCCCACCACCACGTTTTTCATGACGTGGACATTTTGAAGAGCAGAGGACTGTTGTGTTAAAAAATGCCTCACTTTCTAGGCTTACCTATTTTGTTTCCTTATAACGAGATCCAGGATAAACATCTTTCTCAAGAATATTATGCAGATTATGTATATTTTTTATTTGCTTATAGTGGAGAAACATTAGGTTGTCTCATTTTGGGTGCTGGTAATTTTGATCTTTTGATTAAGGAGGTGAGTGCCATTTCTCTCCATTACAAAGGTACATTTTCCTCTTTGTAATTAGTAATAATCTGTTGTGTAACGATTTGAGATTCTGTAAATATCCTATTATCCAATTAACTTTCACCCAATCATTTTAGCATCCATAGATGATTCCTTTCTTTTCGGAAACAATTATTAAAATAGAGAGTGGCTGGGCACAGTGGCTCATGCCTGTAATCTCAGCACTTTGGGAAGCCAAGATGGACCAATCACTTGAGCGCAGGGGTTCAAGACTAGCCTGGGCAACATGGCAAAACGCCATCTCTACAAAAAAATATACAAAAATTATCCAGGCATGGTGGTGTGCACCTGTAGTCCCAGCTACTCAGGAGGTGAGGTGGGAGGATAAACTGAGCAAAGGACATCAATGGTGTAATGAGCTGGGTGTGATGGCACAACTGTGCTCCAGCCTGGGCAACAGAGCAATACCCTGTCTCAAAAACAAATAAATAAAATGGTGGGTGCAGAATGGTGATTTTCAAACAGCTATTTCTTATACATTAATTAGGTGGCATTATTCATAAAGATGAGCAGTCCATTTTATCTATAAAGGGGGGCTTTAATTAATTTTAAAATATTTATTTAGCCTTTCCTGATAATAAAACTCACTTATGTTCCATATAGATAACTTTCCAAAATATAGAAAAGATCAAAGAAAAGCGTATTAACTCATAATGCCACCATTCTTAGCCACTATTAACATTTGATGTGTATATATCCTTCATTCTTTTTCTATTTATATGTTTTTGTTTGTTTGTTTTTGTTTATTTGTTTTGAGGAGGAGTCTTGCTCTGCCGCCCAGGCTGGAGGGCAGTGGCGCAATCTCGGCTCACTGCAAGCTCCACCTCCCGGGTACATGCCATTCTCCCACCTCAGCCTCCCGAATAGCTGGGACTACAGGCGCCCGCCACCACGCCCGGCTAATTTTTTGTGTTTTTAGTAGAGACTGGGTTTCACTGTGTTAGCCAGGATGGATGTGTATTGTTGTATAAAAGTGGGATTGTACTATCAGCTTTTGTGAAGCCTGTTTTTTTACTTATGATTTTCAGGTATCACTGAAATCTTATATGACAACTTTTTTTTTTTGAGACAAGGTCTCACTCAGTCACCCAGGCTGGAGTGCAGTGACACAATCTTGGCTCACTGCAACCTCCACCTCCCGGGTTCAAGCAATTCTACTGCCTCAGCCTCATGAGTAGCTAGGATTACCAGCTGTCACCACCACGCCCAGCTAATTTTTGTATTTTAAGTAAACACCGGGTTTTACCATGTTGGCCAGGCTGGTCTGGAACTCCTGACTTCAAGTGATCCACCTGCCTCGGCCTCCCAAAGCGCTGACAGCCAACGCACCCAGCCCTTATATGAAAACATTGTTAATAATTTTATAGAATCCTATCAAGGAGAATGATCATGATCTATTTAACATATCTACTATTGTTACAAATTTTGGTTACTTACAATGTTTCATATTGTAAATACTTCTTCAATGAGTATTCTTGTTAACTCTTTAAATTCTCTTTGAGTATTTCTTGTGGGGTTTTTGAGTTAAAGTCCAGGTAAAACAGTTTAAATATTTTAATACTGTGAAGTTCTGTGAGAGAAGGCTTAATATGTTCAAACTTTGATAAGACAACTTCAATACAGTGAGACTTTAAAATCATATTCTGATGGCCGAATAGGAACAGCTCCAGTCTCCAACTCCCAGCGCGAGTAACACAGAAGACCGGTGATTTCTGCATTTTCAACTGAGGTACTGGGGTCATCTCTCTAGGGAGTGCCGGACAATCGGTGCTGGTCAGCTGCTGCAGCCTGACCAGCGTGAGCTGAAGCAGGGCGAGGCATCGCCTCACCTGGAAGCGCAAGGGGGAAGGAAATCCGTTTTCCTAGCCAGGGGAACTGAGACACATAACACCTGGAAAATCGCGTAACTCCCACCCCAATACTGCGCTTTAAGGAAACAGGCACACCAGGAGAATATATCCCACACCTGGCCGGGAGGGTCCCACGCCCACGGAGCCTCCCTCACTGCTAACACAGCCGTCTGCGGCGATCTATCCACAAGGCAGCAGCGAGGCTGGGGGAGGGGCGCCCGCCATTGCTGAGGCTTAAGTAGGTAAACAAAGCCGCTGGGAAGCTCGAACTGGGTGGAGCTCACAGCAGCTCAAGGAAACCTGCCTGTCTCTGTAGACTCCACCTCTGGGGACAGCCCACAGCTGAGGTCCAATAGGGAAAGCAGCGGGGGCGGTGCAGAGGCGAACGACTCTGTCTGACAGCTTTGGGGAGAGCCGTGGATCTCCCAACGCGGAGGTTGAGATCCGAGAACGGACAGACTGCCTGCTCAGGTGGGTCCCTGACCCCTGAGTAGCCTAGCTGGGAGACATCCCCCACTAGGGGCAGTCTGACACCCCACACCTCACAGGGTGGAGTCATCCCTGAGAGGAAACTTCCAAAGGAAGAATCAGACAGGTACACTCGCTGCTCAGCAATATTCTATCTTTGGCAACCTCTGCTGCTGATACCCAGGCAAACAGGGTCTGGAGTGGACCTCAAGCAATCTCCAACAGACCAACAGACAGTCCTTCTGACTGTCAGACGGAAAACTATCAAACAGGAAGGACACCTATACCAAAACCCCATCAGTACGTCACCATCATCAAAGACCAGAGACAGATAAAACCACAAAGATGGGGAAAAAGCAGGGCAGAAAAGCTGGAAATTCAAAAAATAAGAGCGCATCTCCCCCTGCAAAGGAGCGCAGCTCATCGCCAGCAACGGATCAAAGCTGGTCAGAGAATGACTTTGACGAGATGAGAGAAGAAGGCTTCAGTCCATCAAACTTCTCAGAGCTAGAGGAGGAATTACGTACCCAGCGCAAAGAAACTAAAAATCTTGAAAAAAAAGTGGAAGAATTGACAGCTAGACTAATTAATGCAGAGAAGATCATAAACGAAATGACAGAGATGAAAACCATGACACGAGAAATACGTGACAAATGCACAAGCTTCAGTAACCGACTCGATCAACTGGAAGAAAGAGTATCAGCGATTGAGGATCAAATGAATGAAATGAAGCGAGAAGAGAAACCAAAAGAAAAAAGAAGAAAAAGAAATGAACAAAGCCTGCAAGAAGTATGGGATTATGTAAAAAGACCAAATCTACGTCTGATTGGGGTGCCTGAAAGTGAGGGGGAAAATGGAACCAAGTTGGAAAACACTCTTCAGGATATCATCCAGGAGAACTTCCCCAACCTAGTAGGGCAGGCCAACATTCAAATTCAGGAAATACAGAGAACGCCACAAAGATACTCCTCCAGAAGAGCAACTCCAAGACACATAATTGCCAGATTCACCAAAGTTGAAATGAAGGAAAAATCTTAAGGGCAGCCAGAGAGAAAGGTCGGGTTACCCACAAAGGGAAGCCCATCAGACTAACAGCAGATCTCTCGGCAGAAACTCTACAAGCCAGAAGAGAGTGGGGGCCAATATTCAACGTTCTTAAAGAAAAGAATTTTCAACCCAGAATTTCATATCCAGCCAAACTAAGTTTCATCAGTGAAGGAGAAATAAAATCCTTTACAGATAAGCAAATGCTTAGAGATTTTGTCACCACCAGGCCTGCCTTACAAGAGACCCTGAAGGAAGCCCTAAACATGGAAAGGAACAACCGGTACCAGCCATTGCAAAAACATGCCAAAATGTAAAGACCATCGAGGCTAGGAAGAAACTGCATCAACTAATGAGCAAAATAACCAGTTAATATCATAATGACAGGATCAAGTTCACACATAACAATATTAACCTTAAATGTAAATGGACTAAATGCTCCAATTAAAAGACACAGACTGGCAAACTGGATAAGAGTCAAGACCCATCAGTCTGCTGTATTCAGGAGACCCATCTCACATGCAGAGACATACATAGGCTCAAAATAAAGGGATGGAGAAAGATCTACCAAGCAAATGGAGAACAAAAAAAAGCAGGGGTTGCAATCCTAGTCTCTGATAAAACAGACTTTAAACCATCAAAGATCAAAAGAGACAAAGAAGGCCATTACATAATGGTAAAGGGATCAATTCAACAGGAAGAGCTAACTCTCCTAAATATATATGCACCCAATACAGGAGCACCCAGATTCATAAAGCAAGTCCTTAGAGACCTACAAAGAGACTTAGACTCCCATACAATAATAATGGGAGACTTCAACACTCCACTGTCAACATTAGACAGATCAACGAGACAGAAAGTTAACAAGGATATCCAGGAATTGAACTCATCTCTGCACCAAGCGGACCTAATAGACATCTATAGAACTCTCCACCCCAAATCAACAGAATATACATTCTTCTCAGCACCACATCGCACTTATTCCAAAATTGACCACATAATTGGAAGTAAAGCACTCCTCAGCAAATGTACAAGAACAGAAATTATAACAAACTGTCTCTCAGACCACAGTGCAATCAAACTAGAACTCAGGACTAAGAAACTCAATCAAAACCGCTCAACTACATGGAAACTGAACAACCTGCTCCTGAATGACTACTGGGTACATAACGAAATGAAAGCAGAAATAAAGATGTTCTTTGAAACCAATGAGAACAAAGATACAACATACCAGAATCTCTGGGACACATTTAAAGCAGTGTGTAGAGGGAAATTTATAGCACTAAATGCCCACAAGAGAAAGCAGGAAAGATCTAAAATTGACACTTTAACATCACAATTAAAAGAACTAGAGAGGCAAGAGCAAACACATTCAAAAGCTAGCAGAAGGCAAGAAATAACTAAGATCAGAGCAGAACTGAAGGAGATAGAGTCACAAAAAACCCTCCAAAAAATCAATGAATCCAGGAGTTGGTTTTTTGAAAAGATCAACAAAATTGACAGACCGCTAGCAAGACTAATAAAGAAGAAAAGAGAGAGGAATCAAATAGACGCAATAAAAAATGATAAAGGGGATATCACCACCGACCCCACAGAAATACAAACAACCATCAGAGAATACTATAAATGCCTCTACGCAAATCAACTAGAAAATCTAGAAGAAATGGATAATTTCCTGGACACTTACACTCTCCCAAGACTGAACCAGGAAGAAGTTGAATCCCTGAATAGACCAATAACAGGCTCTGAAATTGAGGCAACAATTAATAGCCTACCCACGAAAAAAAGTCCAGGACCAGATGGATTCACAGCTGAATTCTACCAGAGGTACAAGGAGGAGCTGGTACCATTCCTTCTGAAACTATTCCAATCAATAGAAAAAGAGGGAATCCTCCCTAACTCATTTTATGAGGCCAACATCATCCTGATACCAAAGCCTGGCAGAGACACAACAAAAAAAGAGAATTTTAGACCAATATCCCTGATGAACATCGATGCAAAATTCTCAATAAAATACTGGCAAACCGGATTCAGCAGCACATCAAAAAGCTTATCCACCATGATCAAGTGGGCTTCATCCCTGGGATGCAAGGCTGGTTCAACATTCGCAAATCAATAAATGTAATCCAGCATATAAACAGAACCAAAGACAAGAACCACATGATTATCTCAATAGATGCAGAAAAGGCTTTTGACAAAATTCAACAGCCCTTTATGCTAAAAACGCTCAATAAATTCGGTATTGATGGAACGTACCTCAAAATAATAAGAGCTATTTACGACAAACCCACAGCTAATATCATACTGAATGGGCAAAAACTGGAAAAATTCCCTTTGAAAACTGGCACAAGACAGGGATGCCCTCTCTCACCACTCCTATTCAACATAGTGTTGGAAGTTCTGGCTAGGGCAATCAGGCAAGAGAAAGAAATCAAGGGTATCCAGTTAGGAAAAGAAGAAGTCAAATTGTCCCTGTTTGCAGATGACATGATTGTATATTTAGAAAAACCCCATCGTCTCAGCCCAAAATCTCCTTAAGCTGATAAGCAACTTCAGCAAAGTCTCAGGATACAAAATTAATGTGCAAAAATCACAAGCATTCTTATACACCAGTAACAGACAAGCAGAGAGCCAAGTCAGGAATGAACTTCCATTCACAATTGCTTCAAAGAGAATAAAATACCTAGGAATCCAGCTTACAAGGATGTAAAGGACCTCTTCAAGGAGAACTACAAACCACTGCTCAGTGAAATCAAAGAGGACACAAACAAATGGAAGAACATACCATGCTCATGGATAGGAAGAATCAATATCGTGAAAATGGCCATACTGCCCAAGGTTATTTATAGATTCAATGCCATCCCCATCAAGCTACCAATGACTTTCTTCACAGAATTGGAAAAAACTGCTTTAAAGTTCATATGGAACCAAAAAGAGCCCGCATTGCCAAGACAATCCTAGGTCAAAAGGACAAAGCTGGAGGCGTCACGCTACCTGACTTCAAACTATACTACAAGGCTACAGTAACCAAAACAGCATGGTACTGGTACCACAACAGAGAATAGACCAGTGGAACAGAACAGAGTCCTCAGAAATAATACCACACATCTACAGCCATCTGATCTTTGACAAACCTGACAAAAACAAGAAATGGGGAAAGGATTCCCTATTTAATAAATGGTGCTGGGAAAATTGGCTAGCCACAAGTAGAAAGCTGAAACTGGATCCTTTCCTTACCCCTTATACGAAAATTAATTCAAGATGGATTAGAGACTTAAATGTTAGACCTAATACCATAAAACCCTAGAAGAAAATCTAGGTAGTACCATTCAGGACATAGGCATGGGCAAGGACTTCATGTCTAAAACACCAAAAGCAACGGCAGCAAAAGCCAAAATTGACAAATGGGATCTCATTAAACTAAAGAGCTTTTGCACAGCAAAAGAAACTACCATCAGAGTGAACAGGCAACCTACAGAATGGGAGAAAATTTTTGCAACCTACTCATCTGACAAAGGGCTAATATCCAGAATCTACAAAGAACTCAAACAAATATACAAGAAAAAAACAAACAACCCCATCAAAAAGTGGGGAAAGGATATGAACAGACATTTCTCACAAGAAGACATCCATACAGCCAACAGACACATGAAAAAATGCTCGTCATCACTCGCCATCAGAGAAATGCAAATCAAAACCACAATGAGATACCATCTCACACCAGTTAGAATGGCAATCATTAAGAAGTCAGGAAACAATAGATGTTGGAGAGGATGTGGAGAAATAGGAACACTTTTACACTGTTGGTGGGATTGTAAACTAGTTCAACCATTATGGAAAACAGTATGGCGATTCCTCAAGGATCTAGAACTAGATGTACCATATGACCCAGCCATCCCACTACTGGGTATATACCCAAAGGATTATAAATTACTCTACTACAAAGACACATGCACACGTATGTTTATTGCGGCACTATTCACAATAGCAAAGACTTGGAATCAACCCAAATGTCCATCTGTGACAGACTGGATTAAGAAAATGTGGCACATATACACCATGGAATACTATGCAGCCATCAAAAAGGATGAGTTTGCGTCCTTTGTAGGGACATGGATGCAGCTGGAAACCATCATTCTTAGCAAACTATCACAAGAAGAGAAACCAAACACCGCATGTTCTCACTCATAGGTGGGAACTGAACAATGAGATCACTTGGACTCGGGAAGGGGAACATCACACACTGGGGCCTATCATGGGGAGGGGGGAGGAGGAGGGATTGCATTGGGGAGTTATACATGATATAAACGTTATGCACATGTACCCTAGAACTTAAAGTATAATAAAAAAAAAAAAAAATCATATTCTTACCCATAAGACAGATTCCAAAGAAGAGACCCAGATATCTCATATACCTACTGGGATTATTGTACTGTTTGAGAATGAGCTGCTTACACAGCATTTCACTAAAGTTTATTATAACTCTAATAAGCAGGTTGTCCATTAGATATAAGAATCTGAACAAATTGGTGACATGGTCTCCACAGCAATGAGCCAGATGCTGTTAGAATCTGGCCGGGCGCAGTGGCTCATGCCTGTAATCCCAGCACTTTGGGAGGTCAAGGCAGGCGGATCACCTGGGGTCAGGAGTTTGAGAGCAGCCTGGCCAACATGGCAAAACCCCATCTCTACCAAAAATACAAAAAAATACTGGCCAGGCGTGGTGGTCGGCAACTGTTATCCCAGCTACTTGGGAGGCTGAGACACAAGAATCGCTTGAACCTGGGCGGCAGAGGTTGGCAGTGAGCCGAGATCATGCCACTGCACTCCAACTTGCGTGACAGAGTCAGACTCTGTCTCAATAAAAAGAAAAAAAAAAAGTATCTGTGAACACGCCACAGAACGATCCTGCAAAATGGGCCAGTCTCATGCAAAGGGACATTTTCACAATCACTCTCATTGTGTTTCTGGTGTAAGAACCTTAAGCTAAAACCACCTTTTTCTGATGGAATTTTGGTCATGGGCAGTATGAAAATTAAAGGCACAATTCAAAGACAGGGAGCGGTGACTGCATCTGATGGATGATAAGCCAGAGAAAATAGCAGCCAACAACTCTTACACATAGTGTACCTGGCCCTGTGCTAAAATGCTGTGTCCATGTTGCCTCATTTAAGCCTCAGGACAAACTTCTGAGTGAAGTGCCATCATTACTCCTGTTTCTAGCTGAGACAAAAAAAAAAAAGTAGAAGTTAAAAGAAATGACCAGCCGGGCGCGGTGGCTCAAGCCTGTAATCCCAGCACTTTGGGAGGCCGAGACGGGCGGATCACGAGGTCAGGAGATCGAGACCATCCTGGCTAACACGGTGAAACCCCGTCTCTACTAAAATACAAAAAAAAAAAAAACTAGCCGGGCGAGGTGGCGGCGCCTGTAGTCCCAGCTACTCGGGAGGCTGAGACAGGAGAATGGCGTAAACCCGGGAGGCGGAGCTTGCAGTGAGCTGAGATCTGGCCACTGCACTCCAGTCCGGGCGGCAGAGCAAGACTCCGTCTCAAAAAAAAAAAAAAAAAAAAAAAAAGAAATGACCAAGGAAAGCTCTCCGTGTGCGTTAAGTTTTCTATGTGGGATCCCCTGGGGAGTGGGGATCCTGACTTATTTTTCTCAGTCTCCCCTGGCGCTAGCCAGAGTGCTCAATTCATATCACTAAATGATTGTGAAAGGGAAGTAAATGTAGATTTTTGGATTTTTCATTCTCTCAGGTGAGCTTGGAGGAATATGTTTCAGCAAGAGGCCACATGCTTTACCTCACAGAAGACAGAGGGATCATGCATGAAGACAGCTACTTCTGGTTGTCTGGCAGAGCTGATGATGTTGCCAACGCATTGGGTCAGAGATTGTGAATGCTGTGGTTATTGCTATTGAGCCTGGGGCTGTGGGAGTCTGGAGAAGACTCTGGACTGCTTCCAATACATAGGAATATCTCTAAAGTTTAGAAAATGCAAACAACCAAAAAAAAAAAAACCTCATCCACAATCTCATATTTTGGAGTATATTCTTCTAATCTTCTTTCTTCTTATATGTAACCTTTTTTTTTTTTTTTTTTGGTAGAAGTGAGTTCAGGGAGAAATGCTCTAGCATAACTTGCCTTTTTCACTCACGATATAATAGAAATATTTTTCTGTGCAATTAAATATAAAAATTCACTTTTTAAATTAGTTTATCATGACCAATAAGTACACAGATCTTACATGAATAGCTCAATGGATGTCTACACACATACACACCCCTGTAACCATCTAGATCAAGATATAGGATACTTTTTGCCTCCCGGGCTCTCTCATGTCCTCATACCTCTGTGCGAGCTGTACTTCTTTCATGAACTTTGGACTGAATTTCTATGCCTAAAGACAGTTTCAGAGACTGAGAAAAGAAGACTAAATTCTAAGGAGCAATAAATTCCAAGGGCAGATGGTGGCAAGTAGATACAATGGGTCATCCTGATTCAGAGCTTGCTGACCACAAAAATCACAGGAATATTGAGAAATAGAAATCAAGATCTAGGCTTTATGGACTCATTGCTATTACATGCCACTGCTCCTGGGACGTGAGTCAAAAAACGTGCTTTCTCACCACTATTCCACTCTGATCCTTGACCCAATTAAACAATCCCAACTAAATTTTGCTCAGGAAGTCTCTCTCCCTTGAACACTCCTTGTTGCAGTAGCAGTGAACGAAGTGCCTGCCTCTGCCTCTAACTGCTATCAATTTTTACTTTGAGCCCCTCCCCCATAAGTAGCCATTATTCTGACTTCTAAAGTGCAGGTCAAATTTGCCTGTTCCCGAACTTCATATAATGGAATCATACAGTTTGCAGGCTTTTGTGTCTGTCTTCTCACAAAATAATGCCTGGACAATTCATTTATGTTGTTGTATGGATCAAAAGTCCATTCTTTTTCATTGCTATACAGAATTCCATTATATGAATACACGCAGAATTTATCCATTCTTATGTTAATGGTGACTGAGGTTGTTTCCAATTTAAGAACACCTCCTTTGCCCAACACCGCTGCACCTGGGAAGTTAGGCATTTTCTCTCACCCTTGGGATTGAGTGTGTGGGTGGCTGAGAGGCCTCGATTCCCAAGACCCCCTCGCAGCTCTCACAGGAGGCGTCACAAAAGAGTTTGCACCACTCCAAACACTCAAAACGGGTCATCTCCCCCACCCCACCCCCGCCTTCTCTGGATTTTAAAGACTGTGTAGGAGGAGAAATTGGGGACGAAGTTCCCCTGGTTAATTCATTTATCTTAAGTTCCCGTAACCAAACTAGGCCCTCAGTTGAGGCCTTAGACCCTCAAAGTTCTTTCCGCTTCGTACACTGAGATAAGAATCCCTGAAAAGAAGCTGCTTGCCCTCCCCGGCTTACCATCCTTGGGCACTCAGCAGTGCGGGGATGCGGCTGCCCCATTTCCCGCGTAGAAACAACTGCAGGTGGCGCCGCCCGCTGAAGAGTGCAGAACTGTGGCCCTGAGCCAAGCTGGGGCAAATATGGAAGACGCGGGATGAGAGAGGGTGGGGCGAAAGGACGCTATGAGGATTCCTGAAGGCAGGGACCAGAGCAGAGGCGGTGAGTGGCAGGAGGAGGCAAATGTCCCCGCGACCGGGAACTTTATCGGGTTGAAGTTTCCTCTGCCGTCGCCTCCCGCTCGCGAGCATAGCTGAGCCTGGTGTGCGGCCTTTCTGGAGAGCAGGTTGCCACCCTCCTCGGCGTGGGACTCCGACCCGCAAGGAGCCTCGAGGACTCACGCATGGCCGCGCCTGAATCTGGCTACGCATTGCGACTCTGCCGCGCATGCGCAGCTCCGTCCCCTTCAGAGGCGCGCGTGTGCTCGTGGAGGTGGCGCTTCCTCCAAAAGTAAAGCCAGAAGCGCTCAGGCCTAGATTGCCTCGGCAACCGCCTGCGCCCTTTCCTACAGACTGGTGCATAGTATTTTTAAAACATCAGCGAGGACGACGTCTTCTCTGCGAGTCTGGGGAAGGGGCAAAACCAGGGGAAGAGGTGAGATGTATCCAGTTAACCAGGTAGAAATTGTACCTCCGGGACTCATCAAGGCTAAATATAAAAGTTGCGTGCTTTTTTTGTTGTTTTTTGAGACTGAGTCTCGCTATTGTCGCCCAGGCTGGAGTGTAATGGCGCGATATCGGCTCACTGCAACCTCTGCCTCCTGGGTTCAAGCGATTCCCCTGCCTCAGCAGCGATTGATTACAGGCGCCCGTCACCACGCCCGGCTTTTTTTTTTTTTTAAGTAGAGACAGGATTTCACCATGTTGGCCAGGCTGGTCTCTAACTCCAGACCTCAGGTGATCCGCATGCCTCAGCCTCCCAAAGTGCTGGGATTACAGGCATGAGCCACTACACCTGGCCAAAAGTTGTGTGTTTACCAGGGACAACCCAGTGCTTTGAGTTCTCCCTGAGCTGTGAATCTCCTGTTATTACTAATCTGTCTACAGATGAGTAAACTAAGGTTCAGAGAGATTACATGACTTATCCATGTCATACAGTGATCAAGAAGTGGAGCCAGGATTTGAACCCATGAAGTCCCACTCCAAATTCCTTCATATAAGTTTACACGGAAAAAAATTTAGATAAGATGTCCAGGTGCCTTCTTTCCTGCCTGCTTAAAAAAAAAAACAAAGAATTTTTTAATTGTTTTTGTTTTCATAATTGATCATCGTTGTGGGGACTAATGATTCCCCAAGTGGGTCACAAGGAGTTATCCTGAGCAGGAATGCTCTTGCTGTCCCCCTTGCTCCTGTACTCATATAGTCTATCTCTTGAGGACACAGCACCAAGTAAATTTCACTGATTGAGTGTTCCTACGTTCTAGAAAATGGCACTCTACACTCACAAGGGGACGTATATAAATTGGCATTTCAACTATGTCTTCAACAGGCCATACCATCGTTCTTTTATGCTGGCCATTTCTGGGTGGTGCAGAATGTGATAGATCCAGTGGACTCCGTGGTCATGTGCCCACTGCTGTGCCTCCTTTGCAGTAAAATGGGTCCTTGGTCCCACAAGGCCGTGTGGGATCCTGCGCTAGTGGATCTAAAGGTCTTTATGTCCTCAGAAAGTGTTGTGTTTGAGGCCCTGTGGACAGCAAAGGCAAACCCAATATACTATATGGGTCTATTTCTGACTAAATACATAAATCATTGCACTTTCCAAAATGGAAGGAATCCAAGCTAGTCAGCTTGCCACCAAGTGGCTTAGCTGGTGTCTTCAAAGGATAGCACTGTTCAGTTGGTCATTCTTGCTGGAAGGTTAAACATTTGGCAGCAGCAACAGCTAGATTGGCCTTGAAGTAGAAGCCCATCTTTACTGCAACCACGTAGAGCCTCTATCGCCGACAATCATGGCTACTCCACCCATGCACCCATTATGCCAACATAGGGGTGGCCAACAACAGGCTGGCTCATGTCCATTGGCTAATTCATTTTGTCAGCCTGATCCCTTACTGTCTCTTCCATGGTTTATTCTAATGAGGGTTAACAGAGGTCCATCCACATTCCTCTACTCCAGACCTCCTTGTCCTGATCTTCTCATCTTTCCCCTCTGATCAGCCAGCCACATCATTCACTACTGTCCATAAGTCCAGACACATTTATACTGAAGCCACTCCTCTTGCCACAGAAAGTAGATCATTAGGAACACTACCGGAAGCTCTGCCCAGTGGGAGGACTTCTTTTCTTCTTACAAGGCCAGCTCAAGAAGTACAGCAGTGCAGCCACCATTTCAGCATGCCCCCACATGCCTAGCCAACTCATCCATGAATCAAGTGTGGGCTTCCTCTTCCACCATCTGCTGCTCATATGGGATCCCCTATCAGCCATGGGGAAGAGCTGAGGGAGAGGCACAGCAGTAGACAGCATGAGGATCCAGGCTTCTGTGCTCCTACAGTTCACATATTTTCTTCAGCCCTGCTCAAGTCGTCCTTCCATCTCATGAGGGATTGCTCTTGGAGATGCCTGACCTTCTGACCTAATGAGAATGAGAGAACCCAAATCATGATGAGCAGTTCTGCCACCTGATGTCCCATGGTCAGAGGCTTTGTCTCTATCCAAGCTATGGAAGAATGCCAGGAGTTATTTTATGAAAAGCATAAAGTTGTGTACTGCAGACGGCAGTCTTGTTCTAGAACCCAAGGGGCTTGGGTTTTTATTCTCCCACTGGTTCACCATCTTGAAAACTCTGACATCATAGGATCTCCTAGATCATATGAACCAAGCACAGAGCCACTTCTACCACAACCTGCACCTGCTGCAGATCACTTTTCTGCTCTGGGCCAGATCAAAACTGGCAGCCTTGAAGGGAAGCAGAAATCCAAAATGTCTTTAAGATGAGTTTAAAGTTGTGTTGTTCAATACAGTAGCCACTACCCCCATGTGTCTACTGAGCACTTGAAATGTGGCTTGTGACAAATGTTGAAATGATAATACAATTGTGTTCGCAGCCGCCGCCGCACCGCCGTCGCTTTCCAACGCCAGCGCCGCCTCTCGCTCTCATGGAAGCTTCTTTCCTTTCAGGAGATGAGTGATTAGTGTCTTGTGTGATGCATGCCAAGAAGGAGGTGTCACCTGGGTATGGGAGCATAGAAGAGTGGCATCCAAGTCATGCTGGGCAGTCAGGAAGCCTGTCTGGAGGAGGGGGTGGCTCAATCTTGAAAGACAACAGAACTTTATTAAACGTTAAGTAATCAAGAGGTGCAGGAAGAGCATACCAAGTCAGAGAAAACAGCTTGATCAAAGTCTGCATGACTCTAGCTGACTTTTTCCTTTTCAGGAAATTTTCTGAAAGCTTAATAATTAAAGATGGCTACAGAGTTAGACTGTTCCTTCCAATCTTCTTTCCTTTTAGAGGAAGCATGAAAGAGAAACAATCAGATAAATATGGTAGGCATGAAGCACAAAAAAATAGGCCAAATCACAAATTGCTCTCAACAGTTTTGTGTGTGTGTGTATGTGTGTGTATATATATATATATATATATATTTTTTTTTTTTTTTTTTTTTTTTGAGACAGAGTCTCACTCTGTTGCCCAGGCTGAAGTGCAGTGACGCGATCTCGGCTCACTGCAACCTCTACCTCCCAGGTTCAAGTGATTCTCCTGCCTCAGCCTCCGGAGTAGCTGGAACTGCAGGCATGCACCACTATATCCAGCAAATTTTTTTAGTTTTAGTAGAGACAGGGTTTCACCATGTTGGCCAAGCTGGTCTGAAACTCCTGACCTCAAGTGATCCACCTGCTTCAGCCTCCCAAAGTGCTGGGATTACAGGCGTGGGCCACCACACCTGGCAGGGCAGTAAATATTTGTATGTGCCAAATGCTGGGGGCCAAAGGGAAGGGCTTCTTTGCCACATAACACAGCTTGCACTTAGGGGTGGTAATGCTGACAATTCTGTTTCATTTATTCAATCAGGAAATGAACTCCTCATATAGGCTATATTGAATAGTACTAATGGTCACCTGAAGTTGTTGGTGTTTGGCCTCCCCTGGAAGCAAGATATCTGTATGAAAGACCCACACCTAAGAAGTAATACTGACAAATGTCAGACATTTGATTGGCACATTATCTGAGCAGAGGGATTAGAGAAAGTTCTAAGAATCTATGACTCATCTATTCCGTACAATCAAAATCCAAATCATAACTGTTAATGTCTTTGTAAATGAGTCAGACCTGCTGTGTGGTTCAGAGACTTTTCATTTTATGTTGATTTCTAAGAATTGCAAAGTTTAAGCCTCCTTGACTTTTACAAGCGTAGAAACAGATGGGGTTTAAAGAAAGAACGCATTAACTGCCAAAAAAAAAAAAAAAATCGAGAGCTTTAACATGACATGATTTTCTGCCTGAATAGTTTAGTTCTGCTTGTTGTGGCACTAAAACGGCTCATGTGCATAAACTGTCCATGTACATTCTGGCTTCAGAGTCTGTGGTATGAAGTCCTGGTACTGATTAAAATTCTTATGCTTAGAGTATGTACCATGTTAGTGCGTTCATAATTAAAGGTCATGAACAATTACTGAGGGTGGTGGGCATGCTCAAGAATAGACGGTTGCTCCTTTGGAGGAAGGAGGGTTGCTTGGAGTACCCTGTCTGCCTCTCATAACAATCACTTAGTCTCAGTGTCTGGAGGGATGGGGGCACCACTGTTTGCGCAACTGACCCTATGAGGGATTAGTCACCAGGAGATGAACTGTGGTGACCTCAGATCTTGACTCAGGACTCTTTCTTAGCAGCCAGGGTCCCCAGTCTCCTCTGTGAGGAGGACACAGTGGCCATGTTCCGGCCTCTCTGCTGCTGCTGGACACTTTCCTGAGGTTGCTGCCCCTCACAAAGGGGAGCAGCTGTGATGTCAGCAACCAGACTGAAAAGGGACTTACTAGGGAATGTTTCCAAGCCAACTGCTAATGCTCCCACCTATTATTTGGGAAGCATTCATTTCCTCAGATAAGCCTCAGAACAGCCCAATGCAAAGAAAACTTCATTTCATTAAAACAGAGCTAGGTATCTTATATTAGCATTAGAGAAAGAAGATTTCAAGTAAGCTTCAAAGAAATATAAGAACAGAGCTTGTTAAGATGTAAGTTGCGGGGAAAAGGCCAGTAAATCTGAGAGAAACAAGAAACCCAAAACAAGAAGACAGGCCTCAGAACTCTCATCAGGCTTGAGTAGGAAACGCCACACATGATCAGATAACAGACACCACACTGCTTTGGAGTCTATAAATTTATTGAGTAAAAACAAAATCAACGTCAGACATATTATATTTGATTGGGTTCAAATTTGGCTGATGTCCAAATGCAGCAGAGAAGAACAGAGGGGAGGAAGGGACATGGTGTTGCTGACAAGGGGACACTGAACAAAACAGTTTTCCTTTAATTGGAAAAGCAGGCATCGCACAGCTGGTGTGAGTCAATTAACCAAGGCAGGGAGGGGACTCAATGTTTTGCAAGCAGAGAGAAACCCAAAGTAAGCAGAGAACTTTCAAGAGAGGCAAGGGCCAGAACACTGAGAGAAAAAGCTGCAGCAGAGGCCGGCTGGAGAACAGTGGTCAGATCTGCTGGGTCACTTGGGGAACACGGTGACCACTTCATAGCCCTCAGGTGGTGTGACTCGCTCCCGGGCATGCTTCTCACAGTAGATTTGATCCTCCACAAAGAAATGGCCCTTCTGTTTCAGGTTGGTGCCACAGTCAGTGCACACGTAACACTCAGGGTGGCGGTGACGGTCCCGCAGCTTCACGAACACACCGCTACAGAAGCAAGGCAGGGAAGGGACTCCATCAGTGACAAGCACCTACAGGTGGCACCCGAGCAGAGCAGGTGGCACCATCCTTCCTGAGCAGGAGCCTGGGGCTTCTCCCAGAAACCAGGGCCTCTCAACTGGCCTCCAATCATAAGAGACTTGCTTCTCCTTCCCAGGGTCCAGAGACATTTTTCCAAAAACCCCTCCTACTTCAACAGGGCAGCTCTGATTTTTCTCATTGTACATGTTCATAACCTAAGGGCTCCACAGTGAAGGAAAACCTTCTCAACCTGGCTTTGGGACACAGGACTTTCCTGGCCTCTCTGCTGCATTTTTCTGGGACGGATTTGTCTCCTTCACAAGCAAAATGTGCAACATCCAGCACTTTCCACATTTTCATGGTTTACCCAACATGCAGGGTCTACAAAGGCTGTGGGAAGCAGATACTCACACAATCCCAGTGCCACATTTGTCACACATAGGCAACTTCTGAGCATTTCCAATCGATGCAGCCACTTTAGTGACAGGAGCTTTAACACTTCTGAATCCTGAGGGCTTGTTGGGATCCCCTGAAATGAGGAAAACACTCTCATTGGCCAGGAAGGGCAGAATTGCTTAAGTATCACTCAGCTCTTCAGAAGCAGTTATAAATATATGTTCAAGCAAGGCCATGGGAACTGGAGTGACTCTGCTGTGTGTCTGGGCAAGTTACTTAACCTCTCTGGTCCCCAGTTTATTTTTCTATAAAACAGGAGATTGACACCTGGCCAAAAAAAAAGCCCAAAAAGCCAAGACAATCCTAAGCAAAAACAACAAAGCTGGAAGCATCACGCCACCCAACTTCAAACTATATTACAAGGCTACAGTAACCAAAACAACATGGTACTGGTAGAAGAATAGACACGTAGACCAATGGAACAGAATAGAGAACCCAGAAATGAGACCACACACCTACAACCGTCTGATCTTTGACAAACCTAACAAAAAACAAGCAATGAGGAAAGGATTCCCTATTTAATAAATGGTGCTGGGAGACCTGGCTAACCATATGCAGAAAATTGAAACTGGATCCCTTCTTTACACCATATACAAAAATCAGCTCAAGATGGATTAAAGACTTAAATGTAAAGCCCAAAACTATAAAAACACTAGAAGAAAATCTAGGCAACACCATTCAGGACATGGGCATGAGCAAAGATTTCATGATGAAGACCCCAAAAGCAATTGTAACAAAAGCAAAAATTGACAAATGTGATCTAATTAAACTAAGGAGCTTCTGCACAGCAAAAGAAACTATCATCAGAATGAAGAGACAACCTACAGAATGGGAGAAAAATTTTGCAATCTATCCATCTGACAAAGGTCTATTATCCAGCATCTACAAGGAACTTAAACAAATTTACAAGAAAAAAATAAGCCGGGCACAGTGGCTCACTTCTGTAATCCCAACACTTTGGGAGGCCGAGGTGGGTGGATCAACTGAGGTCAGGAGTTTGACAATAGCCTGGCCAACACAGTCAAACCCCTCCTCTACTAAAATTTCAAAAATTAGCCAGGTGTGGTGGCATGCACCTATAGTTCCAGCTACTCAGGAGGCTGAAGCAAGAGAATCACCCAGGAGGCGGAGGTTGCAGTGGGCCAAGATTGTGCCACTGCACTCCAGCCTGGGCGACAGAGCGAGACTCTGTCTCAAAAAAAAAAAAAAAAAAATGGGCAAAGAGCACGAACAGAACCCCATTAAAAAATGGGCAAAGAACAGAACTTTTCAAAAGAAGACACACATGCGGCCAACAAACATGAAAAGAAGTTCGACATCACTGATCATTAGAGAAATACAAATCAAAACCACAATGAGATACCAACTCATGCCAGTCCAAATGGCTATTACTAAAAAGTCAAAAAACAACAGATGCTGGCAAGGTTGTGGAGAAAAAAAGAATGCTTTTACACTGTTGGTGGGGTGTAAATTAGTTCAAACACTGTGGAAGACAATGTGGTGATTCCTCCAAGACCTAGAAGCACAAATACCATTCAACCCAGCAATCCCATTAGTGGGTGTATACCTAAAGGAATATAAATCATTCTATCATAAAGATATATGCCCTTTTATGTTCATCACAGCACCATTCACCATAGCAAAGACATGGAATCAACCTAAATTCCCATCAATGATAGACTGGATAAAGAAAATGTGGCACATGTACACCAGGGAATACTATGCAGCCAGCCATAAAGAGGCACGAGATCTTGTCCTTTGCAGGGACATGGATGGAACTGGATGCCATTACCCTCAGCAAACTAACGCTGGAACACAAAACTAAATACCGCATGTTCTCACTTGCAAGTGGGAGCTGAATGATGAGAACACATGGACACATGGTGGGGGGACAAGACACACTGGGGCCTGTCAGATGGTAGGGAGTAGGGGAGGGAGAGCATCTGGAAGAATGGCTGATGGATGCTGGGCTTAATATCTAGGTGATGGGATGATCTGTGCAGCAAACCATCATGGCACATCGTTACCTATGTAACAAACCTGCACATCCTGCATGTGTACCCCTGAGCTTAAATGTTGGAAATTTAAAAATAAATAAAGTTTTTAAAAAAGAAAAGAAATCCACATCACAGAAAGAACAAAACCATCAGAGTACAGCATGCTACAGCAGCCAGATGACAATCATCTCCTACAGATCAGAGGAAGGAACCTTTCTGTAGACAGCCTGGTGCATGTAAAATAAGCCCCTAGTAGCTAGATGCTTAGCTGCCTAAGGCCCAGCTCATCACATCTTAGGTAACAAAGCCCTGTACCACGGTAGCTATTAATAATCGTAAGGCCGGGCGCGGTGGCTCAAGCCTGTAATCCCAGCACTTTGGGAGGCCGAGACGGGCGGATCACGAGGTCAGGAGATCGAGACCATCCTGGCTAACATGGTGAAACTCCGTCTCTACTAAAAAATACAAAAAAAACTAGCCGGGCGAGATGGCGGGCGCCTGTAGTCCCAGCTACTCGGGAGGCTGAGGCAGGAGAATGGCGTGAACCTGGGAGGCAGAGCTTGCAGTGAGCTGAGATCCGGCCACTGCACTCCAGCCTGGGCGACAGAGCGAGACTCCGTCTCAAAAAATAATAATAATAATAATAATGGTAAAAATCACCTGGAGGCCTGGTTAACACACAGATTGCTGGGCCTCACCCCTAGAGTTTCCGATCCAGAAGGCCCAGGATGGGGCCTAAGACTTTGCATTTCCAACAAGTTCCCAGTTGCTGTTGATCCAAGAACCACTGAACAAGAGCAAAGAAACAGCTTCCTGTGCCAGGCGAGGGGATGAGGAGAGGGTCACCTTGTGACTGCAGTCATGTTGGGCAATCGTGGGGCTGACAGACAAGGGCCTTAGCTCTCTTGTCCTTTCAGAAAGAGTCCCTGTATGCTGACCAGTACTTCCAAACCAAAAATTGAGACACATGTTCACACAATGGACATTTATTAATTTTTTATTTTTACTGATTACAGATAGCGTCTCGCTATGTTGTGTCTCAAAATCCTGCCCTCCAGCGATCCTCCCACCAGAGCTTCTCCAGTAGCCACTGCACCTGGCAACAAGGGGCATTTAGAATACATGGTTGACTGTATTTTGACCACAATTACCCCGCCCCTCTCTTGCCATGCTTACCTCCTGTCAGTGGTTCCCTACTGGGGGCAATTTTGTCTCCTAGAGAGCAGTTTCGATTGTCACACTGAAAGGGGGTGCCACTGGCATCCAGTGGGCAGAGGTCAGGGATGCTGCTGAACATCCCAAAACACACAGGGCAGCCCCACAACAAGGACTCATATGGCCCAAAATGTCAATAGCACCAAGGCTGAGAAACCCTGCTCTCAATGGAGTAGACTTCCCCATCCCCAGCCTTTGGCCAGTGTGAGCACATGTGAGCTTTGTACAGGCGAAAGCACTAAGGGCTCTAGTGTGGTTTGGCCCTGTCCCCATAGAGCTATTGCCTCTGCCATGAAAACAGCAAGCACCAGAGTGCCTCTCCCTTCCCTGGGCTTGAATGAGAGGACTCAGGTCCAGCCCTGCCAAGCCCAGCAGAGCCACAGTTGTCCAGTAGCCCTCAGAAATACAGGTTACCCACTGCTGACTAATACAACATGAGAGATGGTTTGGGGTACTTGGCTGGCTTATGGGGAACAACAAGAGGGTATATGTGAATGCAGCCTGAACTCTCAACAGCCCTATCATGGTGCCATGGCTCAGACTTAGGCTTCCCGCCTCAGAGCTGGGACTGTTCATCACTGGGAACCGATGCATACAGATGTCCACCTGGCAGCACATGAGATGGGGCAGACATTAGGAGGCTCCGTGGTTTTAAGTGGTGAGCTCTACAGATGGCCTTGGGGAAGACTCAGTTCTGCCCCACCAGCAGGTGCATAAGGAGAAACCACCTTGGTACTTCTGTTCTCCCTGAGCCTAAGGCACCTTCTTGCCCTTCCCAAGCCTTCCTCCCTTCCTTTGGGAGGAGGCCAAAGCTCCAATTTTATTCATCACATATTTTACCTATATTTTTTTTAATATTGCATTTAAATGTCATTTTTGTCTTGATTATTGAGTTTTCTAGTGCCCCCTTAAATTCTGCACTCAAGGCCAGGCACACTGGCTCATGCCTGTAATCCCAGCACTTTGGAAGGCCAAGGCGGGCAGATCACTTGAGGTCAGGAGTTCGAGACCAGCCTGGTCAACATGGTGAAACCCTATCTCTACTAAAAATACAAAAACTAGCCGGGCATTGTGGCACATGCCTGTAGTCCCAGCTACTTGGAAGGCTGAGGCAGGAGAATGGCTTGAACCCAGGAGGCGGAGGTTGCGGTGAGCTGAGATCACACCACTGCACTCCAACCTGGGCAACAGAGCGGTCTAAAAAAAAAAAAATTATGCACTCAAAGCAGTGCCTCCCTCACCTCACGCTGATACTGGCCCTGCCTAAAGGGATCTCAGGAGGGCCTGGGAGGCATCTTGTCTAAGAATCATGCCTCAAGCATCCCAAACGGATTCCCTCATTTTATGGCTGATGAAGCCATCTGGCTGCCTGCCCAAGACAAGAAGAAAATGGCAGCATCTCTACATACCTGGACAGTTTGCAAAGGCACCGATTGGGCTGAGAACCAGCTCAATGATGTCGGGCTCTCTTATGCAATGGGTTTTTTCACATTTCACACTTAAAGACCTGGAATCCAGGCCGGGCGCGGTGGCTCAAGCCTGTAATCCCAGCACTTTGGGAGGCCGAGACGGGCGGATCACGAGGTCAGGAGATCGAGACCATCCTGGCTAACACGGTGAACCCCCGTCTCTACTAAAAAATGCAAAAAACTAGCCGGGTGAGGTGGCGGGCCCCTGTAGTCCCAGCTACTCGGGAGGCTGAAGCAGGAGAATGGCGTAAACCCGGGAGGCGGAGCTTGCAGTGAGCTGAGATCCGGCCACTGCACTCCAGCCTGGGCGACAGAGCGAGACTCCGTCTCAAAAAAAAAAAAAAAGACCTGGAATCCACTCAATCCACAGAAAAATCACCAGGAAAGAAGAGAGGCTGCAAAAGGGTAGAATGAGAAAAAGCCAGGAGGGACATGAAATCTCCACTTGGTGGGAGAATCCACATCTGTTTCTAGAATGAAGAGACTTGACCTGGATAAAACTGAGCACAGCTGGGGCGGAGAAGGCAGGCAGCCAACACAAGATTGCCTTGAAGGCAAGATTCACTATGGCCTGTTCAGCCCTACAGCGCCACCTGCTGACTTCAAGGTTTTTTTCTCTCACATATCCGGCCAGCACTGGTAATCCGAAGAAATCTCTCTTCCTTTCTTCTCAACTAGCTTACAGTGAAAATACTAGCTTCCCTTGAACTCCAGGCAACTACAAAAATTTCCAAATTTCTCTTCTTCCAGTGAACGCTGTATCCCAAATATTTCTGGAAAAAAAGTGAAAATTAGCTAAATCACAGCTGTTTTTCTATCCACTTCACTGCTCAACAACCTTGTATGGCTCCACACTGCCTTTAGAATCAAGTTCATGACTCTTAACCTTGCAACTGGTGGTCCCCTGTATCTAACTCGAGATCACCCAAGGATTCACCTGGAACCCTGGGCACAAGCCAAAACGAGCTTTGGTACTTGCTGAACAAGTCTCCAGCTTTCTCATCTCAGAGCCTCTGGCCACCACTGTTTTCTCAGCCTATGACTGCTCCTTCTAAACCTCCAATCATTAAAAGTCTCCTTCTATGGACACAGGAATGGATAAATAAAATGTAGTATACACAAACAATGGAATAATATTCTGCCTTAAAATGGAAAGAATTTCTGACACATGCTACATGGATGAACCTTGAGGATATTATGCTAAGTGAACTAAGCCAGGCTCAAAAGGACAACTACTGCATGACGCCACTTATATAAGAGATTTAGAGTAGTCAAATTCATAGAGACAAATAGGAGGGTGGTTACCAGGAGTTGGGAAGAGGGAGGAATGGGGAGATACTCTTTAATGAGAACAGTTTCAGTGTTGCAAAATAAAAGAGTTCTATGGATGGATGATGGTGATAATAGCACAATCACATAAATGTACTTAATACCACTGAATTGTACGCTTAAAATTTAAGATGGTAAATTTTATGTGAAGTATATTTCACCATTTTTTTTTAATATAACGGCTTCTTCTGCCTGCAAGTTTTGGAATTTGATCCAGAACAAGATGAAGTTTGAGGAACCAAGAGCCCTTTCTCCTATAGGCTGAATTTTACCCAAAATGAGACAGCCTGTGTTGGGTCTTCAAGGTTTATGACCAAATACTGCTGTAGCCAAGCTTCCTTCAGGGGCCTCACTCACTGTGCACCTGGCAGTTTACAGACGCGGCTTCACTTAACCCTGTAAACAATCCCATGAGGTCCTGGCTATTAGCTTCATTGTAGCTGTGCAGAAACCAGAGCTTAGAAAGGCAGGCAACTTGCTGGAGGTGTCACAGCAGGTCAGAGGCAGATCCTGGATGCCAGTCCTCTTTCTGCCCTGCAGCACTGCTTTCTAAACCAGAGGCCTTTCTGAATAACAGGACCCCTCATCAACTGCTTTTACTGCCTTAACCTTTCATCATTTTATCTCAAATAAAAACAGACATTTGGGGCCAGGTGCAGTGGCTCACATCTGTAATCCCAGCATTTTGGGAGGTCCAGGAGGGTGGATCACCTGAGGTCACAAGTTCAAGACCAGCCTGGCCAACATGAAGAAACCCCATCTCTACTAAAAATACAAAAATTATCTGGGCATGGTGGTGCACACCTGTAATCCCAGATACTTGGGAGGCTGAGGCAGGAGAATCACTGCAACCTGGGAAGCAGAGGTTGTAGTGAGCCGAGATCGTGCCACTGCACTCCAGCCTGGGCAACAGAGCAAGACTCTGTCTCAAACAAACAACAACAACAAAAAAAAACGGGCATTTGGGTTCCTTCCCCCAAGAGACTTCTGCATGTAAAGAATGTTTAGAATGGAATTTATCTTGTTACAGTCAGTAAAGATTTAATGCAGGTACACATTAAGAGATATAGGAGAAAGCCAGGCGCGGTGGCTCAAGCCTGTAATCCCAGCACTTTGGGAGGCCGAGACAGGCGGATCACAAGGTCAGGAGATCGAGACCATCCTGGCTAACACAGTGAAACCTCGTCTCTACTAAAAAACTACAAAAAACTAGCCAGGTGAGGTGGCGGGCGCCTGTAGTCTCAGCTAATCGGGAGGCTGAGGCAGGAGAATGGCCTAAACCCCGGAGGCGGAGCTTGCAGTGAGCTGAGATCCGGCCACTGCACTCCAGCCTGGGCGACAGAGCGAGACTCCGTCTCAAAAAAAAAAAAAAAAAAAGAGAGATATAGGAGAAACTATAAGATTTGCTATCTCCCTCTTCCCTTCCAGCAGAATCTTGATTCTCTTTGGGGCAAGAACCATCCAGACTAAGGGATAAAATTTTTTTAAAAAGTATCCTAATTCCCAGACTCTCGTTTAACTAGGTGTAGCCAGGTGACTAAATCATGGTCAATAAAATGTAAATGGAAGAGTAGTGTGGAACTTCTAGGAAGGAGAAAGCTGGCTCATCTGAAATAGGGACTCCCGGTTAGCCTTATCTCCCTTCTTCCTCCCTGTCACCTGGAGGTAAGCATGATGGTTGGAACACCAGCTGCCAACCAGGACCACAAAGTAAACTTGGGAATGGAAGCCACAAATTTGGTTGCTGGCATGCAGGATAGGAGTCCAGATCTTGAAGAGCATGGAGCTTCCAAATCCACGCTCAGGTCCTTCTCTGTGAGTCCAGATGAACTCTGCAGCATTTGTTTAGTTGGGCATGGATGAACTTGACCTTGCCTCTCATTAAAAGGTTTCACATCCAGGTAAGAGTGAAATAAGCTGTGGTTTCCCACATGTTTTAACAAAGCTGTCATCCTCAAGGGTTGGCCCCCAAGTTGTTTGTCAGGTGAAGCTAATACTGGAACTTGATACAAAGCATGGTTCACTACTTCCCAGCTGCTCAGCTACTCCAAGCAAAGGAGGAAAGCAGTGGTAACACAGTATCACTTTAGCATGAAAGAAGCACATGCAAACACATGGCCCATGGTTTTCTGATTTCCTATGGTTGTAAATTGCCACCGTCTCTAAAGAAATCACACAAATGGGGAGGAAGCCCAGGTGTCGGGTGTGTTCAGAAGGGAACTTTCTTATCAGAAAGGGCTCCCCAGGAAGCTGAATCTTCAGCTGCAGACTTTGAGGAGGGAGGTTCATCTTCCAGAGGACACTAGCCTCTCAGCCAACATGCCAATCCCTTTACAGCCTGGCTGAGGCAGGTCCCACACCCACAATCACAAGGTGTCCCCTCACTGGGGCATCCGCTGTCTCTTTGCAGATGGGTCCATGAGAGAGATAAAAAGGGCATAGAAAGCAAGACCCCACTGAAGTGCCCAAGCCTCAAGAAAGGAAGAGAGAGTGTGGAGGACTGGGCATCACAGGGACTAGAAAGGGTACAAAACCCAGCTCTCTGGAAAAGGCAGCCCATGAGCGTCACAGGAGGTGCTGATGAGGAACCACCTGGGAGGAAGCAGGTGTGAGGGCTGCTGATCCACAGTCACCTTTGTGAAGGGAATAAAGCATCCCTTCTTCAATACATCCACCTGTCACAATTTCTCAATGTATAGCATTGTTATTAAGTGAAGATACTTTTACAGCTATCCACTTAAACATGATCATAATAAGTATACGTTACATAATGTCTTCAGTGAGAAGCATGTCTCCTGAGACCTGCAGAACCCTACGGGGTGACCCTGGGTGCCTCAACATCAAAGCTCACCCCAAGGACAAGAAAGCATCTTCATGACATTTCAAACATCACAATAACTATGAAGCGAGTACTCAGTTACAATGATGGATGTTTTACACGACTTATGCCATTTCATGACCATGATAATCTTAGAGGAAAGGATTTTTATCCCTGATGGACAGATGAGAAAACAGGCCTCGGAAGGTTCAGAGATTTGCCAAAGGTCGCAAAGTAAGAACATGGCCACAAGGGGGTGCTCTCAGGCCCTCAAGAGGCCACCCACCCTGGAGCAAATGCAAACACAAGCCCCCAGGCAAAGCCAGCCGCTGGCTTCACTGAGCGCTAATTCATTTTCATTCTGCTGCTCATTGCCCATGGCCTTCATCACTCGCCTTCCTCAGCCACCACCAAGGTATTGCTTCTGGGCTTAAAGCAAATGAATGGCCAAGGGACAGACCAACAGGCTCCCACAGCAGTCCGGCTCTCCCCAACCTCAGCATCCTCTTGTACATATGACAGGACACAGTTGGCCAGGCCTGGAGTTTCTTAACTACAGACCCAGATGAGAAAATGTGGTCAGCACCCTCTCTTCCTCTATCTCTTTTAAAGAATTTCAACATTTTAAAAGCCCATGCCCTCCAAAGCCGACTCCAGAGTGTGTTCACCTATGCTTCCGCAATGACCGACTCTCACATCTGACCTTCAAAAAGAGCCTCTGACTGCAGATGGAGCTAATTACCTTTTTCTTCAGACTCCAGGATCTCCTGCAAAACCAAGAAAGACGTGGACTGTTTCGGGGGCTCATTCAACTCCTGTTTCTCCTGAAGCATCTTGTAAACTTCAGATTCTTTGTCAATGACAAGGCTGCTTGGAGGCTGAGCATGGTCTAAGCTGTAAAGAATGTTTGAAAAATTGATTAGGACATGACAGAAGTTAAAAATAACTTCACCAGGAACCTCCTCCAGGCAAAGACACTGCTGATTTGAAGGATGGATAGAAATGATCTCAAAGCCCTCTCCTAAATCAGCCACAGACCTGCTGCCAGCGCAGTGAAACTGAGATGTCTTTGTAGTCAGAGCTGGCTGCTGCTTCAATGCAATCAGAGGCTCTTCTTCTAAATAGCTTCTAAATAGCTTCTTCAGTAGCTCAATTACTACTTTTGGGCCTAATCCCATGGAATGAGAATGCTCTATCTCTTTATAAATTCCATCAACAGCATTATGTCCAGAGAAAATTTAGGAAAAAAAAAAAAATGTCAACCACAGCCCCACCATGAAGAACTCAGCCGGGTCCCGTCCCCCTTGTGTGGGCCACAAACATTGCTTTCACGAGCAAGAATCACAGTGTTCTCCATTCCCGACGGTCTCACCGTGCTTTCCCTGTCTATAAATACTTCCTAATTCTCAAGGCCAGGCACTTGAGTCTCCTCACCTATAACACAGAGGTAACAGTACTTTCCTTGCCTGGTTCACAGGTTGGTGGTAAGGATGGGACATGTAAGTGCTTTGTGAAGTGTTGATGTTCAGGCCCAGGGACTGGGCAAGCCAGGCCTTGTCTTCCTCACCTTCCTCCTGTCGTTCTGGGTGAACCAGAATAGGACAAGACAGGCAGAGCCTGCCTCTTTCCCCCAGGGCTCCACTTTCTAAGTGGTGGACGGTGACAGGAAGGTAGTCTCTCATCAGCTATACCTGTAAATCTATCCTGCGTCTGACCCCTTCTCACCTCCCCCACTCCCCCAGGTCCAAGCCATGCCATGCCTTACCAGCACAGCTGACAAGATGCATGACTTATCTCCGCTATCACTAACGGCCCAAGGACAGTCTTATTTTTGACTAAAGGCCAGAGTGATGGCCTCTATTCAAAATATCAGAGCGATGTTTTTCATGCTTTTTAGAGACAGGGACTCACTCTATCACCCAGGCTGGAGTACAGTGGTGCATTCACAGATAACTGTAACCTCGAACTACTGGCCTCAATAGATAAATCCTCCTGCCTCAGCCTCCTGAGTGGCTAGGATTACAGGTATGCCACCATCCACAGCTAATTTTGTCATTATTTTTGTAGAGACAGGGTCTTGCTGTATTGCCCAGGCTGGTCTCAAAGTCCTGGCCTCAAGTGATCCTCCAGCCTCAGACTCCCAAAGCGCTGGGATTACAGGCATGGGCCAGAGTGTCTGGCCCAGAGTGATATTTTAAACATGAATCAGACTATGTCATGCTGTGGCTCAATGTATTCTCATTTGAGTTAGCACAAAATATTTAGTTTTAATACTAAAATATATGTTTAATCAAAATAAACTTTTTGGGAGTAAATGTTATCACAGAGGAAAAAGTCCCTCACGTATGTGTCCCACACTTCTCCCTCCATACACATACCCTGCCAGCCCTGGCTCACTTGACTCTACTGAGACCAGGCTTCCTGCTGTGCCTGGGAAACACTAGCTTCACAGCCTATGCACCTACTGCGCCCTCAGCCTGCAAAGCCCTTCCCAGGTGTTGTCATGGCTCCCGTGCTTCATCCAGGTCTTTGCTCAAGTGCACTCCTCAGAGAGGCCTTCCTGACCCCGACTCCAAACAGTCCGCCACATCCCCACCATCACTCTTAACTCCCTACCTGCTCTCTCACCATGGATTCCATTTGTATTCCCTTATTTCTTTGTTGTCTGTCTCCCCCTAGAAAGTAAGCCCCAGGAGGGCAGGGACATGGCCTGTCTTGCTCCCCATCACACTCTCAGGCCTGGCTCAATGCCAGGCACAGGTCACAGTTCAGCAGGCATCAGGCAAGTGAATGTACACTGCAGAGTGGGTCCAGGGCCTCCTTCCTCCTTGCTGCGCTCCCCCTGTTCCTGTAGGCTCACAAAGTCCTCCAGGGCAGCCGGCCTCTGAGGGCTGTGCCAGGGACATAGGCAGCCCCACCTCCTGGCCCCAAATCACCTCCTTCCTCTCAGCCTGAGCTGCTAGGGAGGAAGGCTAGTGTGCCCAGTGGAACCAAAGAGCAAATATCAGATGGTGGGGCAATTTATTGATGCAGATGGATAGATTTGTATATAAACAAGTTGTGCTTCCTGAGTAATAAAGCTATAAAGTCTCCAGCCCACCAGGCTGCTCCCAGCTTTACAGATGCAGGCAGTGGCCAGGAGTGGTTTTATTCAGCAACTCTAACCAGTCTCTCTTTAGGGTTGGAGTCACTGAATTATATCAATTACGCTTACTCATTTCCAGGGTATATGTTTTCCCTGGGTAATTCTCTGCAAGTTACCTTTTCCTCTTCCCCTCTCCCTCTCCTTTCTTCCTTTCTCTTTTCTGAGACAACCTCTGGGGCATGTTCAGTACTCAGGTCTGCAGCTAAAGGCAGAGTCAATCATAGCAATCAAGCGCCAGGTGTTTCCCTTCGACTCCAACCATGTTCTCACAATAAAGGAAAAGGCACCCAAAGAGTGACATATGCTTTGCGGCTGCCAAAGAAGGTCAGAATTTAAGTAGCAAGATTCATGGGTTGGTCACTCCAGCTGGCTGCATTTGGGGGAGGGAAAGCAGCTATCCCTGCCTGTCCTGCCCACTCCAGCTGCTCTCTGCTTGGCCTCTTCCCCCACCTGCAGGGACCTGTGGGTGCCTCCCAGGGCAGGCAATGAGGCCACCTGGGGGAGTTGTTTTAACCAAGGGTCTTTCTTTGTCTCACTTCCCAGCCCTTTCTTTGAGTTATATGCCTGACTCTTTTAGGAGTCCTGAGTTTGGAACTTGCCCCATAATAAGCATATTACATTATTTTTGGATAAATCTTTTTTCTATTACACTTAGGACTATTTTAAAATTGAGATCAGACTATGGAATGTTCTTGGGAAAGATTTTTCCTCTTCTTTGGTGTATGTTATGTCTGGAAGCCACCAACAGAACACACCAAAAAAATGACAGAACCCAGACCACAAGGCTACCAAATATTCTTCCAGCAAATCACCTTGTGAAGGATTTACATGATTTTTCTACCCTCGCCTGTCAGTAATGAGTAATGATTGAAAAAAAAACTTACCATTTTTCCCCAATAATGATAGTATCTTTACACCACTGGATAATTTATAAAGGACTTTCTATATCTATTACCTTACTTAAGGTATTGATACACCTGAATCAAAAATAACATCCTAAGATCCAAAGTCTGAGTCTTAGACGCTAGACTACAAGGTATTGACATGTTGCCACAATACCTTAAAAAATAATGACAAAAATATGAAGGAGAAATGGAACAAAAAAAATTCTCATTTTTATATTAATAACAGCAATGAAAGAAAGAATATTAGAGTGATATGGCTTCAGAAAATATAACACACACCATTCAGTTTCCAGGAGAACAAGTTTTGAGGGTGGAACAGTGAAAATAAACACTTTCTTCTGAACCCACTCTGTACAGTTTTAATAACGAGTTTAAGGAAATTCAACTACGTTAGAGTAACAATACATTACACAAAGTTTCCTAGTTCTTGTTTCTCCCTGGGAGCTGATGTGTATCAGTTTCCTAAATGTTGAATATTTTCTCCCACTATTTTAGGCCTCAGTGACCTGAGGGCCCCAGGGTTACTCTAGCCACGCCACTCCCATCCCTGCCGAATCAGGTGGCTGACAGAGCCAGGTGTAGGAGGATCCCAGTGGTCTTTAGAACATAAGAAGAAACTCCCCTTGAGCCCACCTCCCAGAGGAGGATTTTGGAGGCTGAGCCTGCAGACATTATGCGACTCTCACAGCTGCTCCAGTCAAAAGGGCAGCTGGGGTGAGGGTCAGAAGGACAAGGAGGATGGAAAGCAGTATGTTCATGGCTCTGGAGCATGGGTCAGCACAGCAACCCTGGGATGAAAGTCTACTCCATCAGAACCATGAAGTGCCCAGAGTGAGGATATAAGGGGCTTTTTTTTTTTTTTTTAACTTGGGCTATCATCTGTGGCAGCAACTTAATTATCTGTATATAAATCTCAGCTAGGCCAGACACAGTGGCTCACGCCTGTAATTCCAGAACTTTAGGAGGCCGAGGCAGGCGGATTGACTGAGCTCAGGAGTTTGAGACCAGCCTGGTCAACATGGTGAAACCCCATCTCTACTAAAATACAAAAAAAAACTAGCCGGGCGCTGTGGTGTGCGCCTGTAATCCCAGCTACTCAGGAGGCTGAGGCAGTAAAATTGCTTGAACCTAGGAGGCAGAGGTTGCTAAAATAAGACAGTCATAAGAAAAAAATCCTCACTGCTGATATAACCTTAGTTGGGTCATTTTCTCACATAGTAAGAATATATTGATACTTTAATAAAACTACCTGTGAGACAACGATTGGAAGAGAAAGGGGGATTACATTAATTATTGAAAGCATCCAGACAGGAGAAGATGGTCTCCTCATAAAAATCTTTTTCCTGTCTGAGAAGATGAGGTAGATATATTTTTCCCTGTTTCACCCAGTACAACCAAAACCCCTGGGCATTACATGTAAAACAACATGAGAAGACTCTGACAGGGCAACAGAAGTCAGACTGGCTAGGGACCCCGCGTCCTGAGGACCATGTGGTGAGCTCCCACGGTGTTTTTGTTTCCTTGGACATCCCAGACATGGAGCTGAGGGCAGCAACCTGGAAAGGGCCATGGGCACAGACAGAAGTCTCAAGAGGAGCCTGCTGTCTCTGACCAAATGGCCAGAAAGGGGCAGCCCAGCAAAACACAACACGTTGAAACAACAACCACTATTCTCCAGCCAAATGCCAGAAAAGGCCAAGTGGGGAGTCCAGACTTCCAGTCTCACCAGGCTATGATGTGGTTCCCCAACTATCTCACTGGGATAGGCTCAGAGAAAGGCCAATAGGGAGTCCATATTTCACCCGTACCCAGCTGTAATGAAGAAAACCTAGGAGAGAATCAGGACTCTCACCACTGCTCAGCAGTGTCTAGGCTACCATCACCCATAAGGTGTCAGTGGAGGCCATGTGCGGAGCCAGAACTCCCACCCCATCCAGCAGTAATGAGTGGCCCCAATGACCTCAGGTGTGACATAGGCAGTGGGGAAATGAGACTTTCTACCCCCACCTGTCAGTAATGAGGCAGCATCCCCAACCCCCTATCTGAGAGGAAGCCAGTGAAAACAGAAGGTTTTAATGAGATCCAGAATCTAATAACATAATAACAAGAATGTTCAAGAGTCAGTTGAAAAATCACATCTCTTAGAAGAACCAGGAAGATATCAAACTGTAAATAAGACAATAAAGAGATGCCAACACCAAGATGACAGAGATGTTGGGATTATCTAAGATGGTAACACAGTCATCATAAAAATGTTTCAATGAACAATTATGAGCACACTTGAAACAAATAAAAAAAGTAAAGTCTCAACAAACAGAAGATATAAAGGATGAAATGGAAATTCTAGAACTGACAAAATAACTGAAATAAAACCACAGTGGATACACTCAGCAGCAGCATGAAGGAGACGAAGGAAAGAATCAGTGAACTGGAAGGTAGCATATTAGAAATTATACAATTTCAAGAACATAGAAAAATAGAATGGGGAGGAAAAAAAAGAAATGAAGAGCCTCACAAACTTATGGGAATATATAAAAGATCAAAAATTCATGTCAATGGAGTCTTGGAAGAAGAGAAAAAAGGTGGAACTAGAAAAGTACTAGAAGAAATCATGTCTGAAGGTGTCCTAAATTTGGCAGAAGACATAAATAAGTGAAGTGAACAGGAAACAGGATAAACCTAAAAAAATCTGAACCAAAACACAGCATAGTAAATTTCTGAAAACTACAACAAAGAAAGAATTTTCAAAGCAGTAAGAGAAAAATGACACCATATCTAGAGGGGAAAACCAATTCAAAGGACAGCAGATTTCTTATCAGAATCCATAAAGAAAAGAAGGAAGTAGCACAATGTTTTCAGCTGCTGAAAGAAAAAAAACTGCCAGCTTAGCATTCTGTATACAGTGGAAATATCCTTCAAGAATGAAGAAGAAATCAAGACCTTCTCAGATACAGGGAAACTGAGAGCATTTATCTCTAGCAAAGCTACCCTAACAATGTTTAAAGGAGTTATCTAAATAGACAAAAAAAAAAAAAAAAAAAAAAAAAGAAGGAACCAGCCAGGCACGGTGGCTCACGTTGAAGACCAGCCTGGACAACATGGCAAAAACCTATCTCTACTAAAAATACAAAAATTAGCTGGGCGTGGTGGCGGACGCCTGTTAATTCCAGCTACTCAAGAAGCCGAGGCACAAGAATCACTTGAACCTGGGAGGTGGAGGTGGCAGGGGAGATCGCACCACGGTACTCCAGCCTGGGGGACAAGAGCGAGACTCTGTCTTAAAAAAATAATAATAATAAGGAACTTTGGAATATCGAGAATGAAAAAAGAATCCATAAGCAAAAACATGGTTTTAAAAAATGCTTTCCCTCTTAATATATTCTAATTCTTGTTGACAAGTAAAGCAAAAATTGTAACACTGTCTGATGTAGTTCTAAGTGTATAAAAGGATCTATTTTAACTATATTGTAAGCAGGGGAGGGCAAAGGTTCACAAAGAGAAGCAAAGTTTCAATACTTCTTTGAACTCCTGAAATGATGATACCAGTAAACTGTGGTAAGTTTTATATATATATATACAATGTAATACCCAGATAACTACTGAAAAGGTTATACAAACACATAGAATAAAAAACACTACAAATAAAAATGTTATTCTTAAAAAAAAAAAAAAAAGATGTCAAATAACCCACAGGAAAGCAGGAAAAAGAAAACAGAGAAATGGAAAACAGAAAACAAAAAATAAAATACCAGACTTAAGCCCTAACATATCAATCATTGCATTAATGTTCATCATCTCAATAAACCAACTGAAAGACAGAAACAAACAGGGTAGATACAAAACAGTACATTTTAAAACATGACCCAAATATATGCTATAAACATAAAACTCATTTCCGATATTAATATATAAGCAGGCTAAAAGTAAAAGGGTAGAGAACAATATATCATGCCAATATTAATCAGAAGAAAACAGGAGTGGTTATATTATTAATAATATCTGATAAGTATACCTCTGAACAAGTAAATTTACCAGAGATGGAAAGGGACAGTATATAATCACAAAAGAGTTGACAACAGCTATAGCAATACTAAATGTGTGTGCATCAAACAACAGAGCTTCAAAATATGTAAAGCAAAAACTGATAGAACTGAAAGGAAAAGAGACACATTCACAATTTTAGTTGAAGACTTCTATAACCCTCTCTTAACAACTGATAGATCAACTAGACAGAAAATCAGAGAGGATACAGAAAAATTCAACAATACTATCATACCACAACTATAATCCCAGTACTTTGGGAGGTCAGCGCAGGAGGATTGCTTGAGCTCATAAGTTGGAGACCAGCCTGGGCAACATGGTGAAACCCCGTCTCTACAAAAATTACAAAAAAAATTAACCAGATATAGTGACACATACTTGTGTAGTCTCAGCTACTCAGGAAGCTGAAGTGAGAAGATCACTTGAACCCAGGAAGCTGAGGTTGCAGTGAGACACTGCACTCCGGCCTGGGCAAGAGAGACAGACTGTCTCTTAATAAGTAAGTAAATAAATAAATGAATCAGAAATGAAAGAGACATTACAGCTGATACCACAGAAGGATAATAAGAAACTACTATGAACAATTATATATTAACAAATTTAAAAATCTAGAAGAAATGGATAAATTCCCAAAAACACAACCTACCAAGACTGAGT
This sequence comes from Trachypithecus francoisi, assembly GCF_009764315.1. NCBI lineage: Eukaryota > Metazoa > Chordata > Mammalia > Primates > Cercopithecidae > Trachypithecus > Trachypithecus francoisi. The sequence goes on along the minus strand of NW_022681442.1, from coordinate 36,549,714 downwards.
CAAAAAAAAAAAAAATTAAAAATTTCTAAACAGACCTATAACTAGTAAGGAGGTTCAATCAGTAATCAAAAACATTCCAACAAAGAAAAGCCCAGAACCAGATGGCTTCACTCATGAATTCCATCAAACAATTTTAAAAGAATTAAAACTAATGCTTCTCAAACTCTTCCAAAAAGCTGAAGAGGAGAGAATGCTTCCAAACTCATTCTATGAGGCCAGTATTACCCTGATACCAAAACCAGACAAAGATACCACAAACAAAAAAAACTATAGACCGATATTACTAATGAATATTGATGCAAAAATACTCAACAAAATACTAGCAAACCAAATTCAACAGCATATTAAAAGGATTAAACACCATGACCAAGTGGAATTTATTCCTGTAATGCAAGGATGTTTTAACATATAACAATCAATCAATGTAACACATCACATTAACAGAATGAAGGACAAAAACTACAGTCATCTGAATGCAGAAAAAGCATTTGACAAAATTTAACAAAGTTTCATGATAAAAATACTCAACAAAACAGGAATGGAAGGAAATTACCTCCACATAATAAAGTCCATGTATGAAAAGCCCACAGCTAACATCTTACTCAAAATGAAAAACCAAAAGCTTTTCCTCTTAAGATCAGCAGCAAGGCAAGAAAGCCAACTTTTACCACCTCTTTTCAACATAATATTGGAGGTCCTAATCAGAGACCTTAGGCAATACAAATAAATAAAAGGCATCCAAATTGGGAAGGAAGAAGTAAAATTGTATCTGTTCAGAGATGCGATGATCGAATACACAGAAAACCCTAAAGATCCCCCCCACTACACAAACACACACACACACAAACTATTGGAACTAATAAATGAATTCACAGTTGCAAAACACAAAATCAACAAACAAAAAACAGTTGTTTCTATACACTACCAATGAATAATCCAAAAAGAAAACTAAGAAAACAATCTCATGTGTAATCATCAAAAAGAACAAAATACCTAGTAAACTTAACCAAGGAGGTGAAAGACTTATACACTGAATAGAGTACATTTTAAAATTATGAAACATTTTTGAATGTTTAAAAGTATAAAACGTTGTTGAGAGAAACCAAAGAATGCACAAATAAACAAAGACATCTCATATTCATGGACTGGAAGACTTAAGATTGTTAAAATATCTGTACTACCCAAAGCATCTACATCTTCAATGCAATCATTATCAAAACCCTAATGGCATTTTTTACAGATAAAAAACACCACTGTAAAATTATATAAAATCTCCAAGGACCCTAAATAGTCAAAACAACCTTGAGAAGGAAAAGCAAAAATGGAGGCCTCATACATCCTTATTTCAAAACATTTTACACAGCTACAGTAATCAAAACAGTATGGTACTAGCATAAGACAGATATAGAGACCAATGAAACAGAATAGAGAGCCCACGAATAAACCTTTGGATACACTGTCAAATGATCTTCGACAAGGGTGCCACAGCTACACAATGGTTAAAGAATAATTTCTTCAATGGTGTTGGAAAAACTGGATATTCACATGTAAAAGAATAAAGCTAGACCCTTACCTAACACCACATAAAAAAATAATTTGGCCAGGGACCGTGGCTCACGCCTGTAATCCCAGCACTTTGGGAGGCGGAGGCAGGAGATAACTTGAGGTCAGGAGTTCGAGACCAGCCTGGCCAACACAGTGAAACTCCATCTCTACCAAAAACGACAAAAAAATTAGCCGAGAGTGGCAACGCAAGCCTGTAGTTCTAGATATTCAGGAGGCTGAGACTGAAGAAACACTTGAACCCAGGAGATAGAGGTTTCAGTGAGCCAAGATCATGCCACTGTCCTCCAGCCCAGGCAACAGAATGAGACTTCGTCTCAAAAATGATAATAATAATAATAATAATTCAAAATAGATTAAAGACCTAAATATAAGACCAGAAACTATAAATATAAAACTTCTAAAAGAAAACATAGGGGGCCAGGTGCTGTGGCTGACACGTGTAATCCCAGCACTTTGGGAGGCCGAGGTAAGGAGAATCACTTGAGCCCAGGAGTTCGAGACCAGCCTGAGACTCTGTCTCTATTAAAAAATAAAAATAAAGCTTCCTAACACTGAATTTGGCAATGGTTTCTTCAATATGACACAAAAACACAAGCAACAAAAGCAAAAATTAAAAAATAGAACTAAAAACTTTAAAACTTCTGCACCACAAAGGAAACAACAGAGTGAAAAGGCAACTTACGAAATAGGAAAAATATTTGCAAAACATACGCATGATAAGGAATTAATATCCAGAATATATTAAAAAATCCTACAACTCAACAACAAAAAACAAATAGCTCAATTAAAAACTGATCAAATGATTTGAATGGACATTTAGCCAAAAATGATTAACAAGCATATGAAAAGATATTCAACATCACTAATCATTAAAGAAATGCAAATCAAAACCAAAATGAGATATCACCTCACATCTGTTAAGATGGCCACTATCAAAAAGACATAAAACAAATGTTGGTAAGGATGTGGAGAAATTGGAGCCCTTGCGTATTGATGGTGGGAATGTAAAATGGTGCAGCTACTATGAAAACAGTATGGAGATTCCTCAAAAAATTAAAAATTTACCATATGATTCAGCAATCCCACTTTTGATTATATACAAAAGAAATGAAGAAGAATCTCAAAGAGATATTTGCACACCCATGTTCATTACAGCATTACTCACAATAGCCAGGAGATGCAAGCAACCTAAACGTCCATAAAAACATGTGTATTAGTGAGTTTTCATGCTGCAGATAAAGATATACCCAAGACTGGGCAATTTACAAAGAAAGAGGTTTAATTGAACTTACAGTTCCACATGGCTGGGGTGGCCTCACAATCATGGTGGAAGGAGGAGCAAGTCACATCTTACATGGATGGAGCAGGCAAAGAGAGAGAGAGAGAGCTTGTGCAGGGGAGCTCCTCTTTTTAAAACCATCAGATCTTGTGAGACTTATTCACTATCACGAGAACAACATGGGAAAGATTTGACCCCATGATTCAATTACCTCACACTGCGTCCCTCCCCCACGTGGAATTCAAGATGGGATTTGAGTGGGGACACAGACAAACCATATCAACATGAATAAAAATGCGAAAAAAAAATGGGATATTATTCAGCCTTAAAAAAAAAAAAGGAAATCCCATCATATACTACAACATGGGAAAACCTTGAGGACATTATGCTAATTGAAAAAAGACAAATGCATGACTCCAATTATATAAGATATCTAAAGTAATCAAACTCTTAGAAAGTATTACAGTGGTTGCTAGGGACTTGAGAGATGGGGAAAGGTGAGGTTGTTTTTTAATGGGTATAGAGTTTCAGTTTTGCAGGATAAAAAAGTTCTAGAGATGTGTTTCACAACAATGTACATACAGCAAACATTATAATACACTTAAAAATGATTAAGATCATAAATTCCATGTGTTTTTTAACACAATAAAAAAAGACAAACTCACAGAAGAAAAGGAACAAACTATTGATACATAAACCTATTGATACAAAAACCTAAATAAATCTCCAATTATACTGAGTAAAAAGGCTAATCCAGGTTACATACTGTATGATTCCATTAATATAACATTCTTGAAATAATAAAAATATAAAGAGTAGATGAGTAGGTTGCCAGGGGTTAAGGAGGGTGAGGGAACAGGAGGGAAGTGAGTGTGGCTATAAAAGGGCAACATGAGAAACCCTTGCAGAAATGGAAATGTTCAGTATCTTGAGTGTATTGATGTAAATATCCTGGTTTTGTTACTATTGTGTTTTCAAGATGTTACCACTGAGGGAAATTGGTAAAGGGTATAGGGGATCTCTCTGTATTATTTCCTAAAACTGCAAGTGAATCTACAATTATCTCAAAATAAAAATTTTAATTAATTTTAAGAAATATTTTCCCCAAATGGTAGAAGTTATGTGCTAACTGGAAATAATGTAGAGGAATACTTGTTTTTTATGTAGGTGGGGGTAAAGGAGGTAGAAGGACCCAGAAAAATCTTTCCTATCTCATATCCCAAAAAATGAAATGTCCCAGCCTGATTACCCCAATGTTCACCCACAAACACCATTCTGGGAAACCCTATGTAATCATTTTCAGAAGGGAAGCCTGGCCTGTATGCTTCCTAAGTTTTGGTCTTCAAAGGCACACATGTTGGTTCTGCAATAAGAAACCAGAGGGGTAATTGTGGGCACCAGAAGAAGAGAGAGGAACACCCACACACCAGAGCCAGTTTTCTGTGGGTGGCAGGCAAGTTTAGCTAGAGGGGCAAGCAGCCCTCATCACAGAGGTGATTCAGCTCTGAAGAAGCCAGGGTTAGTATCATCCTTGTGATATCATTTGAACAGAAAATGATGCATCCCTTTATTTCCAGGGCAGCTGCTTATAAATGTCCCTCATGAGTGTTTGGGGGCAACATCTTACAACACAATTTGGAAGAGCTATTATCTAGGGCCTAGTATGCTGGTTATAGGAACTCTCCAATCCTTCCTTGAAGAGAACACCATCACCCCATCAGTAAGCTGATTAGCTGTGTGGGCTGGCTTAATTTAATGGGAAAGAAAGAAGTGTACCACAAGCCACAGCAAAGTCTTCTCCATTACATTTGTCTATGTGCTTCTACACTTCTGTAGCCGCCAGTTCTCAGAAGTGATGGGGATGGAGTTACTCATGGACACCAAAGTCAGCAATAATTAGCATTTACTGAGCACCTACCAGGGGCCAGGCACTGCGCTGAGTGTTCTGTGTATATCCCATTGCATTGTCTCAACAATCTGGTGGTGAAGAAGTTAGTATTATTTCCACCTTAGATCTCAGGAGACTGAGTTTCAGATATGTTACATGGTTTTCCCAAGGTCACACAGCTAGTAAGAGGCAGAGCTAGAATTCAAGGCTCAGGCCCCTCTATCTACCAAGCCTTTAGGAAGTATCAGGCAGTATCATATAAACAATGAAATCTGGGCTCTGAATTTTCTGATTTTGACCAGGTCCCCTCAACTCAATTAAAAGATCAGAGGAAAGGTGCTAGCTTTCTGCTGAACTGACATTTTCTTCGCCCACCTGGTACACAGTAGGCACTCGATAAATGATTATTATGCTGAACTGACCTAGAGGAAAAAGGCCACTGAGGACCTCCCCCTCCACTGTGTGCACTGGGAGGAAGGGAAGCAGAGAAACCCCCTCACCTGCCTTACCAGTTGGCAAGGCTATCTCTGTTCTTATCTGACTGGGACGCAGCTCTGTAAAGACCTACAAGACAGAGAGCCACAGACATACCATGATACCTTCAAGTGTATAGGACAAAGAAATCCAGGGCAAGCCCCAGAGAATGGGTGATGACCTCAGATGCAAAGTATGCAGTGAGCCAATTCTGGAACCTCAGCGAATTTCACAGACTAAACAGTGGGAGGGAGCGAGCACTTGGGACTTGTGCTGACTGAGCAAGCAAAGTTACCGGGTGACTGCTGAGCTCACAGGAGAATCTTTCTTTGTGGGAATGCACTAGAAATACACCAGCAAGCTGAGACCCCACCCCCCCATACAAGCAGCATGGCCAGTTAGGCAGCTCCTCTGCCTTAGGCTGTTGGTTTTCCCACTGTTTCTGGGTTCATCCTCAAAGAGTGTGGGATGGAACAGAAACGGGACCCTCTCTGCTGAGAAAAGCTGCAAAGAGACAAATTTTGATACTCGGAAACTACTGCAGCTGAAGAGTCTGGGCCAGGGGCTAGAGGAAAGGCTTACACAGACACCTGGTAGTTTCAGACTCAGGGGAGGGAGCATGCAAGGAACATGAGAGAAGAAAGACATTGATGAAGGAAAAATAGCTAAGGCCATACTAAAAATATTTCCCAGGCACATATTTCTCCCAATGCATAGCAGCTCTTTCGATTAAGGATGTGTCATTTCCTGGGTTATTAAGTCCAGATCATGGAACATTCCACTCTGGGACAGTAAAAGAGGGTCACGTTCTCAGCCTCCCCAGCACCAAAGCAGCTAAAAACAAGGATCACAGCCCCCAGTGTTTCCACCACTCCTGAGCTGCTTGGAAGCTTCCCCTCAGGGTGTGTCTGTGGAAAGCCTGGGGGCCCAGTATGACACCTTTCTCAGGTGTCTCAAATGTCCCACGGTCACCTGGAAGAGGATCATCATCTCAAGCCAGTAAGCCCTTGCAAGAACCAGAATTTGAGGGAAGCAGCAGCACTGGCGGCGACTTTGCCTTGGTTACTATGATAAATGGCCTGTAACCTTTAACATCTTCTAAAGCCAAAGTCACACAGAAAAAAGTCTGCCCTACTAGACTCAAAGAAATGTTAAAAGAAATCTCAGTGTCAGCTGGGCCCAGTGGCTCACACCTGTAAGCCCAGCACTTTGGGAGGCTGAGGCAGGCAGATCACCTGAGGTCGGGAGTCTGAGACCAGCCTGATCGACATGGAGAAACCCCATCTCTACTAAAAATACAAAATTATCCGGGCATGGTGGCGCATGCCTGTAATCCCAGCTACTTGGGAGGCTAACGCAGAAGAATCGCTTGAACCCAGGTGGCGGAGGTTGCGGTGAGCCGAAATCGCTCCATTGCACTCTAGCCTGGGAAACAAGAGTGAAACTCCGTCTCAAAAAAAAAAGAAAGAAAGAAAGAAAGAAAGAAATCTTAGTGTCCTCTCAGTGTCGGGCACAGGGACGCGCATGCCATGGGTGTCCAATGACATCTGTCTCTCTGTGGGGAGGGGAGGGGTGACTATATGCACGGAATGCCAAGGAGCCCTTGAGAGGCGTTCCAAACATTTAAGTAGTTTGGAACCTCTAGTATCTTCACATCTCTCAACCTGCATTTGAAGCCATTGGTTTGCAATTTAATTACCATAAGAGTTGAGCAGGTTCTTGTTAAAGGTGAACTGGGGAGAAACTGAATGGCAAAGCAGGCTTCAGAGGCAATACAAAAATTGAGAATTCCAAGTGGGAAAGGTTCTCAGAGCTCAGGCAAGTTTGGACCACACAGTGTTTTCCAACAAAATTTAAATGTCACCAATACTTAAAAATCAGGAGATTTCCGATAAAAAGAGGCTTTCCAACTTCTGTTTTAATGGAAATAATCAGCAGAAACGAGACCTGCATGTGGCACGCAGCTGGAGCCAAGGAGCAGCGGCCCCTATGGACCAGGAATGCACGCTCCAGCTGCCACCCCCACCCCCACCCTCACCCCCACCCCCACCCCCACCCCCACCCAGCACCCTTGTTTACTCAGAGCTCTGCCTCAGTTCCTCATCCTGCCTGCCACTTTTGGGTATTTGAGTGGGAAATTCCTGACCTAGTCCACCCCCTTTACACCTACAGAGAATTGGCCCCATCTCTAACCCATCCTCAAACCCAGTTCCTTTGCTGGGATTCCCAGTGTTTCTGGATTCATCCTCGAAGAGTCTGAGATGGAGCAGACTGGGCCCCTCTGCTGGGAAGATCCAGGAGACTCCAATAAAGACTCAAAGGGCTTGGTGGCTCATGCCTCTAATCCCGGAACTTTGGGAGTCTGAGGTGGGAGGATCACTTGAGCCCAGGAGTTCGAGACCAGCCTGGGCAACACAGTGAGACCCCAATCTCTACAAAATTAAAACTTAGCCAAGTGTGGTGGCACACACCTGTGTACCAGATACTCAGGAGGCTGAGGCAGGAGGATCACTTGAACCCAGGAGGTTGAGGCTGCAGTGAGCCGTGATCAAACCACTGTACTCCAGCCTGGGTGATAGAGCAAAACTTTGTCTCAAAAGAAAAAAAAAAGACTCAAAGGCAGCTGCAGCCAAATGATCTGTGACAGAAGAGGACATACCTCCTCAGTCCCCAGCAAGGCACTTCCTCAGATACCTCTCCCCTTTCTACCTGCAGCCCTACCTCTCCCCCAGTTAAGCCTGCCTTTGTCCCCAGATCAGAACCTATTCTTAAGGACAAGCATTTATATCCTCAGGGATCTCTCTTCTTTTATGACTTCTGGTCCACTCTGGGGGAAAAGCAAATACTGCTTCACCAAAACTGTGCACCATGAAGTATTTCTCCCTTAGTTCAGATGGTGAACACAAGCACAGGCTACTCTAGATTCTCTCAAGCACTCCCCGACTAATAATACTGAAGAATTTCTCGGGAAGCAGCAGGCCTGTCAAGGAAGGACTATGTTCAATTAGAAGATGATGATCACAGAAATCAAAACACAAATAAAAACAGTTCTGGAGGATTAACTGATTTGTTTGTGCTTGACACAATGCTGGGCATTTTACATGTTAATTCTTACTTTTACAGACACCCTATAAAGCAGGAGGTATTGCCCTCTTTGTGTAGATGAAGAAAATGAACACAGAAGTGTTCTGCTAAAGTAGTCATTTTTCTCCCTGGAGTAGTGGCTCTTGCACGTGCCTGGGCAGCCCTGATCCTGATGTGAAAGCCCCTACCAGGACCGGCTCAGAGGAGGACTACTTACGGTCTGCTGTTCGCTTCCACCCCGCTGGCAGCAGTCTTTGACTCCAGGGCACTGTTGAAGTTGGAGATATTTTCAGAAGAGTAGAGGCCAGCTGGGTTGTTGTACTGGTTTGTGATGACCCTGGCGGTAGTGCTGGAGGCAGGCGAGGCGGTAAAGGGCATGGCACTTCGGTTGTGGGCGCTTCCTATGTGCAGGACCTCCTGCAGGCAGGGATCAGAGGATAAATCAAGGGGGGCATCCAATGCAAACCCCTTGATGGGCAGTGCAGGCTGAGTGCCAGGGAGAGGTGTTCCAGCTGCTAAGATGGCCCTAGTTCAACCCAAACTTTAGCTGAGGGGCACTGATACACCCACGGAGACACATGGGCAATGACTGGGGAAGTTTCCCACAACGGGCACCTTTGGGAGTTCACATCCTCTGAATCATCTCTGCCTTCTGATTCTTCCTTGAGGCCCAGCAAAGCCTGCCCTCTGGGCACCTCGGGCAGGACAGCCCTTGATGCTTTGGGCTGTAAGATTCAAGTCAGAGCTAAAACACGCTTTCAGGGCACATACCAAAGGGATTAAAGCACTAGGTGGAGAGAAACACGCAGCCACTTTGGTCCGTGCAAAACAGGAGATGATAAAAGGTGGAGATAAATTCTCCAGAAGTGAGCAAGTTAGACAAGCAAGATAAGAGGGTCTGGTGTCACAGGGGAAGCAGCTGCTGACTAGGAAGAGATGGCCTCAGTCTCCTGCAGAACAAGGGTAAAGGGAATTAAGGATCTATCTATTGTTTCTTCTGGGAGAAAGACAAGGCTAACCAGATAGAAGGTCAGGGGATACCTATTACAGGGGCGGTACCCAACAAAGCTGCAGAAAAGGACTTTGAGTTCCTTGTATTCTCATTCCCCTTTCTGTAATTTGAGGAAGTTCCCTCCACCCCCACCCTAGACTTGCTAGGAGTCAGGTGAATAATTACTACAGCTACAACATCTCAGAGCTCTTTTACAAACCCCCAAACCACTTTTGAAATTAACATTCCTGTTTTCTAAAACTACAACTTTTCTACTTTTTCTTCCCCCCTGCCAGCATCACAGCTTTTCTGATAGCCCAATTAGCAAGGTCTTTTCTATATGGGTGTCTGGATCAACCCATGGCTTCTAGGTGATGCATGCTCTGTGCTGCCTGCTGAACTCAAAATGTGTCTTAGCGTCTGTGTTTTCCAGAAAAATCTTCCTGAACTCTTGTCTCTTTCTTAAAACACCCAGGCCCAGAACAGCTGCCCCCAAAAGAGTTTCTGTCATCTGTTGCACTTCCTTTTTTTCTCTCCTTTTTTGTTAAATCTTTAAGTTTTTTATGCTTTCTTAAAAAAAAAAAATGAAAACAGCTTGATTGGGTACCAAATTTAAAATAAAATAAAACAACTTGAAAATATTTTTATGTTTAAGATTTCTCTTTTTGGCCAAGCACGGTGGCTCACACCTGTAATCCCAGCACTTTGGGAGGCCGAGGTGGGCAGATCACCTGAGGTCAGGAGTTCGAGACCAGCCTGACCAATATGGAGAAACCTCATCTCTACTAAATATACAAAATTTAGCCAGGCGTGATGGCGCATATCTGTAATCCCAGCTACTCGGGAGGCTGAGGCAGGAGAATTGAACCCGGGAGGCGGAGGTTGCGGTGAGTCGAGATTGCACCATTGCACTCCAGCCTGGGCAACAAGAGTAGAACTCTGTCTCAAAAAAAAAAAGATTACAAAAAAAGCTAGCCGGGCGAGGTGGCGGGCGCCTGTAGTCCCAGCTATTTGGGAGGCTGAGGCAGGAGAATGGCGTAAACCCGGAAGGCAGAGCTTGCAGTGAGCTGAGATCCGGCCACTACACTCCAGCCCCGGCAACAGAGCGAGACTCCGTCTCAAAAAAAAAAAAAAAAAAGATTTCTCTTTTGGCTGGGTGCAGTGGCTCATGCCTGTAATTCCAACACTTTGGGAGTCCAAAGCAGGAGGATTGCTTGAGCCTAGGAGTTCGAAACCAGTCTGGGCAACATAGTAAGACCCCAGCCCTAAAAAAAAAGTTAGACAGGCATGATGGTGCATGCCTGTAGACCCAGCTACTTGAGAGGGCTGAGGAAGAAGGATAGTGTAAGCCCAGGAGATGGAGGCTGCAGTGTGCCATATCGTGCCACTGCACATCAGCCTGGGTGACAGAGAAGACTCTCATCTCTAAAAACACAAAACAGGCCAGGCACAGTGGCTCATTCCTGTAACTGCAGCACTTTGGGAAGCCAACGCAAGAGGATCACCTGAGGTCAGGAATTCAAGGCCACTCTGGCCAAAACTGTGAAACCTCGTTTCTACTAAAATACAAAAATTAGCTAGGCGTGGTGGCACCTGCCTGTAATCCCAGCTACTCGGAGGCTGAGGCAAGAAAATCACTTGAACTCAGGAGGCGGAGGTTGCAGTGAGCCGAGACTGCGCCACTGCATTCCAGCCTGGGCGACAGAGCAACTCTGTCTCAGAAAAAATAAAAATAAATAATAAAAAATAAACAACAACAACACAAAATTTCAGCAGTTATCAAAGAGTAGTTAAGTAAATTTTTTGGCACAGCTACCCAAAGAAATCATATATAGTAATTAAAGGCTATGGTCATGAAGACAGAGGAGATTTACAGATTGGTGGCCTGGGACCCTTGCCTACATATGTCGCAGCCAGGATGGTCATGCTTTCTTCTTCTCTCCATCTCCACAGCAATTCCTAGGAGCAGCAGAGGATGCAGAGCCCAAGGGAAGGGTCTTTATTTTTCCGCCTTGGCTCAATTTTTCCCTGCAATTTCCTGTTTGGCCATGAGCAAGGAATACCCCTCTGAGTCCATTTTTCATCTTTAAAATGTAGAAGAAAAAGCCTTCTTCACAAGAATTTGTATGAGTTACCAGAGTGTCAAGTACAGTGCCTGGCTCGTGGCACATATTCAACCAGGGTCTATTCCCTTCTCCCTCCACAGAAACACATTTCCAATTAGAATGGAAGTCAATGGAAAATTCAGGTTGAAAATTCGGATGATTTCACTTTATAAAGAATCTTTCAATAATGCATCTGGTTTGTACATAAAAGGAATATCTCTACCCTCATCTGAATACTGACTGGTCTTTCCAGAAAGCAGGCAGATTCAGGGCTTGCCTTTTAGAAGGGATGAGGTAATTGTTTGGGCTTTGTATTTATCAGTCTCCAAGGAAACTCAATAATGAGGAAATACAAACTAGGTGTGTAACTATGCTGACCTCAGATAAGCTGGGGTGTTGGTTGGCATTACATGAACCAACAGATCTTTTTATTATAGATGAACTCTACTCTTACTCATTTATCCTCTGCTTTAGAATGGCTGGAAGTAAAAGACTTTGGAAAAATGATGGGTGAGAAGTTTTTCTTACAGTAATAAAGCATTACTGGAATCACAAGAAAAATACTAGGGTTGAAAGTATTTGAGAATTTTTGTAATCTGAAGAGAACTACCTTCAAATGATTAATACAGGTAACTAGTTTATAGATTTAAAATGAAAATTCAAATATACTACAAATGAAAACTATAACTGAAATTTACATAATTACCTTACTTACATGAAAATGAGGATTTCAGATAGACCAAGTTAAAACGAAATCATTCCTTGTGTGTTATAAAATATGTAAAAATTAAAATTTAACAATTAAAATTTAACATTTATGGTAAATTTAATGAAGCAGCTGAAAACTCCCAAGGAAACTGAAACTAACTGTGGCATGTTTTACATTAGTTTACACAATGGCCAGTGTATAGACCAAGTGCCATTTTACGAACTTTTCTGAGAGGAGTTGTAGAGAAGAATATGTTCACGGCAGTTTTGAAATGATGCAAAATGATCCTTAAAATGACTCTTGGGATTTTTAATAATTATTTTTACTATCTTAAAATGGCAAAAATTTTGTGTGACTTCATTTTTGAAATTTTAATGGATTCTATTTGAGAAAATGACATATCGAACCACCCAATTAACACACACTAATATACCAAGTGAGTTCAACTTCATACAAGTTTCTGTTTTATGTATACAAGATAGCTAGCTATATATTGTATTTTAATTATATCTTAATTCACCATAAACACTAAATAGTATCCCCAATTTCAAAAAATAAATTAAATTTCAAATCTTCAACTTGGGTCAAATGCATAACCATCACAAACCAGTCTAAAATTTTCAAAAGGCATTATCAACATACTAGTTTATCATTACTAATTCATTAATGTATCCAACAGACACATACTTTATGACAAGTAGCATGTTGGGTGTGAGGAATTTTACAAAAGATGTTCTAAACATCTCTAAGTTTGTCTCTTATTTCAAAAACAATACCCATGCATGCAGATGTGTAGAAGACACACATAAGGCAGAAAGAAATAAAATCATCTATAATGTAACTTCTGAGAGATGTATTCACAAATATGGGATCTTAGGGCAGTCTACTGTCCTGAGAAATTCTATCTGGGTGACAAATTGTATACTACATACTGCTTTTTTTTATATTAATTGCCACTTTGTTTTAGTAATTTTTTTTTTTTTTTTTTTTTTGAGACGGAGTCTCGCTCTGTCGCCCGGCTGGACTGCAGTGGCCGGATCTCAGCTCACTGCAAGCTCCGCCTCCCGGGTTTACACCATTCTCCTGCCTCAGCCTCCTGAGTAGCTGGGACTACAGGCGCCCGCCACCTCGCCCAGCTAGTTTTTTGTATTTTTTTTTTTTAGTAGAGACGGGGTTTCACCGTGTTAGCCAGGATAGTCTCGAACTCCTGACCTCATGATCCGCCCGTCTCGGCCTCCCAAAGTGCTGGGATTACAGGCTTGAGCCACCGCGCCCGGCCTGTTTTAGTAATTTTAAAGTCTCACTAGAAGTTTCACTGTAACAAAAATAGAGATTTCCACTCCATGGCTCACAGAAATATAACAGGGGCATAAGGTGGGGAGAAGCAGGGCTTCCTATTACATATCCCCCGATTTCTTCCAGGCTCTAGGCCTCCAGACCTAAACTTATTTCCATCCCTGTCATGATTCATTTGTTGCTAAAATCCATAATGAGCTGAATAGCTCCTTGACTTCACTGTGATCCTGCCAACCCTTCCCACGCAGGAAGGCTTCCACCGGCTTCCCTTATCGCCTTCCGACCCCCTGCTTCTAGCCGAGGACACAGCGTCACTGCCCTGGGGTTTTCCAGCCCTTTCCTCCTGCAGTTCCCTTACGGGAAGAACTGAACAAGAGCCAGATACCAGCAGTGACAGTGGAGGGCTCTCCCTGCGGTCTCATCCTCCGGCCTCCAGGGCAGGAAAAACAGGAATGTGCTGAGCAGTGTCAGAAATGGCAAACTGCTGGGTGGTGAGAGTAGCGGCAATGGTGAGCAAGAACTTACCTGGGGTTCAGAGGCTAAATTCATCTTGTATGGATGACGCTTCCCCCCCTCCTCCGTCACCAGAGGAGACCAGACTTTATGTTCAGATCTACAACAGATTAACAAAGCTGCTGTTTCACTCATGCAAAATAAATATATACCAAAGACAAACTGGAAAAATGCCCCCTCTTTCCTGAACTAGACTCTGAACTAACACCCTCCCATCAGCCCTACTTCCCATTTGCCACCAGGTTGATCTTTGAAACACCCCCAACTGATAACATTCATAGCTGATGCCTCCCAACACTTTGGGAGGCCGAGGTGGGTGACTCACTTGAGGTCAGGAGTTCAACATCAGCCTGGCCAACATGGTGAAACCCCATCTCCACTAAAAATACAAAAATTAGCCAGGTGTGGTGGCATTCGCCTGTAATCCCAGCTACTCGGGAGGCTGAGGCAGGAGAATCGCTTAAACCCAGGAGGCAGAGGTTGCAGTGAGCCCAGAGAGTGCTACTGCACTTCAGCCTGAGTGATAGAGCGAGACTCCCTCTCAAAAAAGAAAAGAAAAAAGAGAAGAATGCCCCTCTTTTGCGCTTATAGACAATTTTCTTTGTACCAATCACAGAGCAATGATTTTACTTTAGTCTCAGTTTTCATTAGTGTAGTTGTTTCCTCTCTTGCAGGTAGAAAATATTTATACTTATCTTTACTTATTTTATTTATTTATTTATTTATTTTTTGAGACAGAGTCTCGCTCTGTCGCCCAGGCTGGAGTGCAATGAATGGCATGATCTCGACTAACTGCACCTCCCAGGCTCAAGCGATTCTCCCACCTCAGCCTCCCGAGCAGCTGGGATTATAGGCACCTGCCATCATCCCTGGCTAATTTTTTTGTATTTTTGTAGAAACAGGGTTTCACCATGTTGGTCAGGCTGGTCTTGAACTCCTGACCTCAGGTGATCCACCTGCCTTGGCCTCCCAAAGTGCTGGGATTACAGGCATGAGCCACCACACCTGGCCATACTTAACTTTATATTTGTCACAATGTCTGTGCCAGATATATACAAGATGTCCCTGTTTAACATGTCAGTAAATAAATTTAAAAATCAATTAATCAATCAATGAAAGAATGTCCTGAACTCAGGCTTGAAGGAGAGGATTTGGACTAAGATAGAAACGGAGATGAGAATGAAGGGCAGATGTGCTTTGGGGGGGTAGTAATAACACGGTGTACCTCTCATGGGGTAGGTCTCTGAAATGTACAAAATATTTTGAGATACTCCCCCACACTCGATCCACCTGCCAGTCCTGTGCCACAAGGCAAAAAAAAAAAAAAAAAAGCAAAAAACATACTTCACAGATGAGAATCTAAGCAAAGGGTTCATGACAAAGAGCTACGGCAGCTAAGGTTAGTGAAATAACAGATGATCAGAATGAAACATCTGAATTTGATGCAGTAGGAAACAGGGAGCCACTGAGGGTTGAACCAAATCACTTCTGAAATCCTGCCTTTGCAGGGCACCTTCCAAGGCTAAACGAAAGAAGAATGGAAATTCTACCCTAATTACAGCTCCCGAGGTACTGTCCTCATTCATCCTTTTATCCCCAGCACCCCCTGCTTGTCGTGTACTTAAAGTTACACTCAGCACTCTGTTGCTAATGTGTTGAAGTTTTTCTGTTATAGAAATCTCCTGGCATGGTACCCACTACTCACTGCTCAGTATAGTGCAGTAGGAGCAGCATCCTAAGGACATTTTTTTTTTCTTGAGACAGAGTTTCCCTCTGTCGCCCAGGCTGGAGTGCAGTGGTGCCATGTGGGCTCACTGCAACCTCCGCCTCATGGGTTCAAGTGATTCTCCTGCCTCAGCCACCCAAGTAGCTGGAACTACAGGCGCCTGCCACCACGCCCTGCTAATTTTCTAATTTTTAGTGGAGATACGGTTTCACCGTGTTGGCCAGGCTGGTCTCAAACTCCAGACCTCAAGTGATTTGCCTGCCTTGGCCTCCCAAAGTGGTAGAATTACAGGCAGAGCCACCGCACCTGGCCAGGACATTTTACTTAATCAAAATTTTGGTTAGTTAAGTTGAATCAAATGAAAATGCAGATATCTTACTGAAAGAAGCCCACATCACAAGAAGCACTGTGAAAATTAGAGGGGGGCCGGGCATGGTGGCTCACACCTGTAATTCTAGCACTTTGGGAGGCCAAGGCAAGTGGATCACCTGAGGTCAGAAGTTTGAGGCCAGCCTGGCCAACATGGTGAAACCCCATTTCTACTAAAAATACAAAAATTAGCTAGCTGTGGTGGTGCAAATCTGTAATCCCAGCTACTCGGGAGGCTAAGGCAGGAGAATCACCTGAACCCGGGAGGCAGAGGTTGCAGTGAGCCGAGATTGCACCACTGCACTCCAGCCTGGGCAACAGAGTAAGAATCCGTCTCAAAAAAAAAAAAAAAAAAGAGGGGAAATAAGCAATCTGAAGTTCAAATTCCACAGATCTTTTGGCATGCCTATAGTATACACACAGCACTGAGCTAGAAGGTCTGGGGGATTCTGAGATAGGAAAGGCAGTCGCTGCCCACAAACAGCTTCTACTCAATCAGAAATGAACCAAACGTTTCCATAGGCTTCACCTGGCGACAGTGAGAGTCATGTTGTCTGTGCAGCCTTTGATTCTGTTCTGAGCTTCCAAGTGCGTCATATTGCTGGTATTTTCCCCATCAATGGCTGTGATTACATCTCCGATACATAAATCAGCTAGAGCCGCCTTGCTTCCAGGAGTGACCTAGAAAAAAGGGGAGAGCAGGCTAGTTACTATTTGTCTCCAAACCACTAAGTTATCACCAAGTTAAGTATTCACTGATATGGAGCAAAGCCCTGAAAAACAAAAGAGGGCTGAAATCATAAGCTTAAATAATAACAATCATTTATGTTATCACTGACAAAGAGTGCTTTTTTAATATGATCTCATTGTATCCTTATAGCAACCTCGTGAGAAAGGAGGACAAATAGCAGTCCCCATTTCCAAGACAAGGAACTAAGGCTTAGAAAGACCTATGGCTTACCCAGGACCACCCAACTAGTATATTATTATATTACTAGTCCTCCAATTAGTGTATTACTGAGCCAGGACACAAACCCTGAACAGATCTGATGTCCTTCCCACTGAACCATGTTTGCTTCCTTGAAATTAGTTAATTACATTTTTAAAAAATACACATTTAGAGAACATTATATACTATAACACCGTTTCTTTAAAAATCTTAATAATGTTATATATACAAAAGAAAGTAGAAACACTGCACACTAAATTGTTCAGTTACACAGTTTTGCAATGTTTTTTACAATATTGAATTACTTTTTAATTTTAAAAATTATTGGCCAGGCATGGTGGCTCACGCCTGTAATCCCCAGCACCTTGGGAGGGCAAGGCAGGCGGATCACCGAGGTCAGGAGCTCAAGACCAGCCTGGCCAACATGGTGAAACCCTGTCTCTACCAAAAATACAAAAAAATTAGCCAGGTGTGATCTCAGCTCCTCAGGAGGCTGAGGCAGGAGGATAGCTTGAACCCAGAAGGTGGAGGTTGCAGTGAGCCAAGATCATGCCTCTGTACTCCAGCATGGGCAACAGAGTGAGATTTTGTCTCAAAAAATAATAATAAAATAAAATTTAAAAAAATAAAAAATTGTTAAAAGCAATCAAGGATATCCTAAAGTATGGTAGTGTAGGTTTATACTGTTTTAATCTCCCAAAATGACCAGGGTCATTCCATATAGGCAGCTGGTTTTCTGCAGACTGATGCTTCTAAAACCAGTGGTTCCAAATTGACAGATCACTGATGCTTGGGGGAAGCCAATCAATTACTGCAATAGGTCCTTAAATTCACCTGCCTACAGAGCAATACATGCGGACTCAATACATACCACATCTCCTACACTGATGTACAACTATTTTTTAAGTGAATATATATGCTATTAGAATGAACAAGATCCAAACTCATTTTGAAATAGTACTCACCTCAGAGTACTATTTCTAACCAAGGTATTTGGTTAGATTTTCTAAACTAAGGTATACTAAAAATATTACTGTCATCATCCCAGGGTAAGTCCACAACTTTTTTTTTCCACATTACAAGACCTTCCTGGATGGGAATTCCAAGCCCCCAGGAGCAGGGTGGCAGTAACACCCCCAGGCTCCCAGGGCCCACAGGGCTCTGGCCACCCTTTGGAGAAGGCCCTTCACTCTCGGGATCCAATTGAGAAAGATCTTATGAACACCTGGGTGTCTCCTTATGGCTGAACCACAGGTAACAGGTTCTTCAAGGAACCAAACCAGGACACACAAGTTAGGCCCTAAACCTCAGTATCTGATGCAGTTTTCAGCAGCTACAGTTTCCAATTAGCCCTCAGCGCAGCTAGTGTGGTGCCACTATTACGGTGCATGCCCCATCAGCACCCTGACCCCATAAAATGAGGACAAGACAAGCTGATCCTTGAGGTCCCTTCTGGCCCGCACATTCTATGACTTTATCAGGCAAAACTCTCCTGGAATGTGGCAGGATGTGGAAACCAGTACCGAGATCCTGACCTCCTAACCTTCCTTTCTGGCTTTCCCATCATTTGTTTACCAGAGATCTGGGTTTTAGGAAACGAAAGCAGCCTCTTGATTCAAGGTTCAGATCTTCCCCTCATCCAGCCACTGGGACAGGACTTTTTATCCAGGCAAGCACAGGCCGCTCTCATTTCAGTGAACAATGGAGAGTTAGCTTCTGAGTCATCCAGTGCGTGCAATAAAAAAAAAAAATTCCTCCATTTTCTGACCTATTGTCCTGAGAAGATTGATCTGGTGCATCATCATATACATTTCACTGTTACTAAAGGACAACGCAGGCTTATTTTTTAAATGGCCCTAAGCATCACTTTATTTGGGATTGGCAAGGGTTCTTGATGGGCAAACTCTAACTCCAAGGAGAGCAGCCTGAATCAAGGAGAATAATGCCTGATGGAACTCACTTATCATGGCTAAATCTAGCAGTTTCAAAGAGCAGTCCCCTTAGGACGAAATAAGGCCGCTAAAGCCAGTGCCTCCCACCCCAGCCGCATCATGCGTCTTCCCCACTGGGCTCCAGCTACAGGGCCTCAGGACTTTCACACCTGCTTTTACTTCGGCCTGATTAACTTCTCATCTTCCAGGTGTCTGTGTAAACAACCGTTCTTCTCAAAGAGGCCTTCCCTCAACCTCCAATCTAAGCTATACCCCCACAGTCTTTTTTTTTTTTTTTTTTTTTTTGAGACTGAGTTTCACTCTTATTGCCAGGCTGGAGTGCAGTGGCGCAATCTCAGCTCACTGCAACCTCCACCTCCCGGGTTCAAGCGATTCTCCTGTCTCAGCCTCCTGAGTAGCTGGGATTACAGGCTACGCCACCATGCCCAGCTAATTTTTTACATTTTTAGAAGAGATGGGGTTTTTCTCAGCATGTTGGCCAGGCTGGTCTCAAACTCCTGACCTCAGGTGATCCACCCGCCTAGGCCTCCCAAAGTGCTAAGATTACAGGCATGAGCCACCACTCCCAGTCATCCTTTTAATATACTTAGTTCTTCCTCATGGCACTGGTCACTTTATGTTTCCAAACCTTCTTGGTGGATTAGTTTGTTTAATGTTGAAAGGCCTACTCAGCAGTAAGAAGCATGAGGGCAGGATTTTGTCTGCCTTCTGTGCTGTGATATTGCAAAAATTTTAACAGTGAGAAAATTATGACAGTGAAAGAGATCTGGCCTAACCAACTCCATCTTGCCTTTAACCTCCAAACTGTCCTTGATCATTCCTGGGCATCAGCAAAGCTAACTTTGGGAGAAATTTTAGTGTATAGTTTAAATGATGGTAGCACTTTCCAAAACTAAACTGTCTTTGAAAAACTAATGAAAGGCCACTAGGTTAGAAGGACGAGAGGGGCCTGAATTCTGCTAAGATGTAGGTATAGTTAAATGATTACCAGCCATTATTCCAGAGCTCACAATATTTGCAACTTCCCCAGTTACTCCTGTAAATAACACCCCTATTGTAGAACCTAAGACTGGCCTTTCACGATGTCCTTTCAGGCTTGTGCATTTCTGACTACCAGATGCCTCCCACCAACATGCAAACTCAACACACCATTTTCCACACCCCTGTGATGGCATGCCCAACCAATCAGCATTGACGTTCCCTAGCCCCCTGCCTGCCAAACTCCTAGCCTTCAACTTTCGTGGAGGCTGATTTGAGTAATAATAAAACTCAAGTCTTCCATTTAGCCAGCTCTACGTGTATTAAACTTTCTGTATTGCAATCCTCTATCTTGATAAATCAGCTCTATCTGGGCAATGGGCAAGAACCCATTGGGCAGTTATAATATCCTCAGCACCCAATAACTGGAACATAGTAGGTGCTCAATAAATATCTGTATAATAAACGACTGGCTCTAAAACACCTAGTGTTGTTAAATATGTAATCAGGCTGCTTCTTTTTATCTTTAAAACGAATTATGTCAAAAACATCAAAAATATTTTTATTTCAAAAATCAAATAATCATTTGCCTCTACATTGCTATCCTGAAGCATGACCACTCACAAAACTCAAATAATGAGACTGGAACTGGAGAGGTTGAGAAGATGAAAAAAAAGTTTCCTTTCACTTTTTTACACTGAACTGCTGAGAAGTCCAGAATGTCCAGCATTTGGTTCCAACTGTTTTGTGGGAGAGACATTTCTGCTAAGTATATCCCAACAGGTCCTGGACAAGCTAGAACCAGTCTTAGTAGCCCCAAGCCTGAGTAATTGAGGTCTGGTCATCCTATCTTTCAGTCTAATTTCTTTGTTGCTTTTTTTTTTAAAGCCAAACTGGTAAGAAGCCAAAGGAAATCTCAGAAAGTCACAAGCAACATCAGATAGGACTTGAAAGAAATTACACATACAGATTAAGTTCACATTCTTTTATGAGATATCTTTTTTGGAGGAAAAAGTGGATTTAAACAAATTATGGGATTTGCCTTTCCAAAGCCCTTTCATATACAATCTCCTATTTGAGATAATTATATGATTACCTCACCACCAACATATTAGATAAACTTTACCATTGAGAAAACTGAGATTCAGAGAAATTGTGAGGAGTTCAAGTTCACACAGCTAAAGGCTAAGTCTGAACTTGAAAGGCTCTCTCATTGCAAATTCCATTCCTTTTTGCTTTAGCACACCGCCACAAGCAGAGGCTCCAAACTCAACTGTCAAAGCCAACAAAAATCCAGGAGACTCATCTGCAGTGGCCTTTTACATAGGACCTGGAGTGTCACAAGGTCCTGCTGCTGGCTGAGTGCCTCCCCACCATGGGACAGTCACTCCCCCACCCTGTACTGATCTGGGGCCTAGTAACCCCACCCATTATAAAATTAACAAATCATAACACAGAGTGACAAAGGTTACAGGACAGAAGGCCTGTGCCTCTAACACTGGATAGTTCCTGTCTTGAATGGTAGATTCCAATCCTTGCCAAACACTGTTTATCACAATCATAATCATAACGACAGCCATCAGTTAATGAGCGTTTAGGTACCAAGCATGACAAAGTCTTTAGCAAGGGTTAACTCACCAATATTCACGTGTGGCTACCAGACAGGCAATGTTATCTGCATCATTACAGAAGAGGAAATGGAGGAACAGGGGTTAAGCAGTTTGCCTGAGGTTGCACAGCTGGTGAGCGGCAGGCCACAGCAGGCTCCAGAGTCCACCCACTTAACCAACTAGGCCACATTATCTGTTCTAATTTCCTCCTGACCATCAGAACCAGCTCCTAATGGAGTCAGCTTCAACTTCTTAAAAAAAAACTTCTGGGCTAGGCATGGTGGCTCATGCCTATAATCCCAGCACTGTGGGAGACCAAGGTAAGTGGCTCGCCTTGAGCTCAGGAGTTCGAGACCAGCCTGGGCGACATGGCAAAACCCTGTCACTACAAAATACAAAAAAAATTTGAGGGAGTGGTGGCACATGCTGGTAGTCCCAGCTACTCAGGAGGCTGAGGTGGGATGATGGCTTATGCCCAGGAGGTAGAGGCTGCAGTGAGCTGAGACTGTGCCACTGAACTCCAGCCTGGATGATAGAGTGAGACTTTGTCTTAGAAAAAGAAAAAAAAAATTGTATACTCACCCCCATTTGTTCAATGAACATGCCATTCATGGCCAGCCTTCTTCACCAGAGACCACACAACTAGATCACACAACTCTTGCTGCATAAGAATAAATGGAGACAGGAATGGTGGCTCATGCCTGTAATCCCAGCACTTTGGGAGGCCAAGCACTTTTGGGAGGTCAGATGGCCAGATGGCAGGCAGATCACATGAGCTCAGGAGTTCAAGACCAGCCTGGCCAAGATGGTGAAACCCCATCTCTACTAAAAATACAAAAATTAGCCAGCTGTGGTGATGCACACCACCTGTAATCCCAATTACGCAGGGAGCTGAGACAGGAGAATTGCTTGAACCCGGGAGGCAGAGGTTGCAGTGAACCAAGATCGCACCACTGTACTCCAGCCTGGGTGACAGAGTAAGACTGTCTTAAAAAAAAAAAAAAAAAGCAAATGGGTTTAGGCACAATTTCCACTAATGAACAATCTACCATTTTCTGCTCAATTCATTCTTGTGTCCCTCACTTTTTGTCCCCACCAGCACCGCCAGGTAGGTACTGCTTGTTTAGAGGCCAACATGTTCTCTACTCCAAGTTCATAATGCATCTTTAAGACCTGTCCACTGCTGCCAGTCCTGAGCACATAAGAAGGTTTTTGAAGTTTAACTGCACTTCTAACTAGTGTAAATAAAATAGGATGACGATGTAGCTCTCCCACTTTCTTCAACTTACATTTAAATAACTACACACCTAAATGACACTACTATCATAGAGAACTGGATGCATACCCATGACAAATAAAAAGATAACCCTCCTCCTCAGTGATAATGGCATGTTTCCACTTCATCCCTCCCCTGTTCCCTCCTTCTCTCTCTGTTCATTCACTTATCAGACATCCTTATGTACATTCTGAAAGACAGTGTAACTTGTTCATTGAGATGTGGTTTCTGGAGTCAGATGGTCAGGGTTCAAGTCCTGCCTGGCTTGTAAACTAAGTTTCCTTGGGCAGGATATTTTACCTCTGTGTAAACAAGAATGCACCAAGGATGAAAAGAACAGCTTTGACATCAGAAGGCTGTTGCAAGGATTACATGAAGCAATTTAGGCAGATCCCCCACTGTCAGGGCTCCAGAAATGTAAGCTATTGTTTGTAGATTCCAGGAACCACACAAGGCACTGGAACGCAGCTGTGAAAAGGGTGGTGCCTGCCATCAAGAAGCTCACAATCTCCTGGGGGAGACAAGCATGTACGACAGCTGATGAGTGTTGTGCTAGAACCAACAAGGCAGTAGGAGCCTAAAGGCGGAATCACAGAACACTCCCTGGAGCAGGTGCTGCTTAAAACTGTGCAAAGCCACAAAAGGAAAAAAGCAAAAGGAAAGAGCGTGCCAAGTCTCAAGAAAGAAAGAAAAGAAAGAAATTTAGCAAGTGAAGGGAGAGGACAGGGACGAGGCTGGAGATGTAAACACAGACTAGGAGACCAACAAAGAAGTTGAAACATAGCATCTGACATTGACTGCCCAGTTAACTGCCAAGAAAGAACCACTGAGCCTTAGCTCTGCTGAGATTAAGCTGACTACATTTGACAGATGCTCTCTAACAGACGCTCAAAGCAGCAAACCCATTCAAGGGATCACCCGTTCGGCCTCTAGGTCAGCCATTCTGTGGCTGGCTTTCCCTAGTGGGTCTTTCAGAAGGCAGTCCTACTTAAAAATCACATGTTCTACTGACAGCTAGGTGGGGTTCCTTTAACTCTCTGGCTCAAGATTGAAACCTAGAGGCCCATGAAATGGACCCAGCTCGCAGTCTTGTTTTTTTCTTACATTTAAATTACATGCCAATATTCATATATCAGCAAATTTCACTCAAACCCCTAGATTCTCAGCTTCTTTTGAAAAATTAGAAAATCTGGCAATTCTGGGTCTAGATTCCCATATGGCAACAATCAGCACCAAATGAGGAGCCTCTGATCCTCTATATGAGACACATGCTCTCCATTTAGCCATAGGCTCTACCATGCTCTACTACCCCAGCCACAGAAACCCAGTACCTGTTACCATTTATCATCATTCTTGCAGCTATTAATTTTCTGACTACCTCACCTACTCAAAACTCATTTATTATGGTATATAAGTTTCTAGACATTTTTTCCCATTCTAATATACCCATATGATTATACTTTATACCACCATATAACTACCTTCTTGACTCTTCTAATACAGTATGAGGAAAAAATAATTGAGTAGAGCTTGCTGGGTGAGGCAATTCAAACCTCAACTCTAATGCTTTTCCTCTCCACTGCCTTAAAGGATGCCAGTTTTTAGGGGAAACCATTTTGGAGGTCTGGTCCATCATCATTTGTTGATTCAACCAACACGCTGAGCTCTGTATGCTACACACTGGGCAGAGTCAGAGTTCACTGTGATTATTCAGGGGAGCAAAACATTGCCCCCGTGCTAAAAACGGTTTGGACTAGGGATTATAATTTGCCTTCTGTAAAATTACTAAAGCAGAAATGAATGCAGCAAGAAAATATGATTCTAAAACAAGCCAAGCAACATTCTTATTTAATTCTCATAGGCAAAGAAACAGTTTTGGTGGGCAAAGACAGCAGAGATCCCATTGGGGGCCCACTGGGATTCAGAGATGAGGAAAAATATTATTTACCAGGCGACTTCCTGCTGCAAACAGGCCATATGCTTCAACTCTAGGCAACATAAACCCAATGCCAGCTCCTTTTTTTTTTTTTTTTTTGAGACAAAGTCTCGCTCTGTCGCCCAGGCTGGAGTGTGGTGGCGTGATCTTGGCTCAGTGCAACCTCCGCCTCCCAGATTCAAGCAATTCTCTATCTCAGCCTCCTGAGTAGCTGGGATTATAGGCAAGTGCCACCATGCCCAGCTAATTTTTGTATTTTTAGTAGAGATAGAGTTTCACCATCTTGGCCAGGCTGGTCTTGAACTCCTGACCTGTGATCCACCTGCCTCAGCCTCCCAAAGTGCTAGGATTACAGGCGTGAGCCACTGCGCCCGGCCCCAGCTTCTTAAAAGTTGCATTTTTTAAAATGTTCTTTTACATATATAACATACAGAATTTAACAAAAATGAGTAAGTATGAGCATATTAGTCCTTTTTAGTAAATTTTCTTTTTAAAAAAAAACAAATTTTAGGCCAGGCATGGTGGCTCACACCTGTAATCCCAGCTCTTTGGGAGGTCAGGGCGGGTGGATCACTAGAGGTCAGGAGTTCAAGACCAGCCTGGCCAACATGGCAAAACCCCATCTCTACTAAAAATACAAAAAAATTAGCCGGGTGGTGGCAGGTGCCTGTAATCCCAGCTACTCAGGAGGCTGAGGCAGGAGAATCACTTGAACCTGGGAGGCAGAGGTTGCAATGAGCCAAGATCATCCCACTGCACTCTAGGCTGGGCAACAGAGCGAGATTCCATCTCCAAAAAAAAAAAAAATTTAAAAAAAAACTCTTAGATTGCCTCCTAGCCCCTTGATACAAATGAGTTTGTGACCACTGGCTCAGTTTAAAAGTTATGGAAAGCAAGATCATATGTAGAAATACTTTATGACTAGGATTACCAAACACCCTGATTTGCCCAAAACAGTAACCTATTTTCCCAGCTTAACTATCAAGACCACCCCATTTCATTCTCAGAAGTACTCCAGCCTGGATGATAAACAGTACTGCTGCCTTTTTGACAGAGGTGAGGGTTTTAACCAAATACTTGTCAAATGGTTTAAATGGTTCTAAGGCAGAGGTTTTTGTTTCATTTTTTTCTTTTTCTTGCGCGAAAAGCCGTGTCTATGCAGAAAGTTTATTTGTGGACAGGACTACAGGTCAATTTCCTGACTCTTCATGGAACATTGTTAACCTTGCCCCTTGGAGTTGGCATCTAAACCTCAGGCCAGAAATCAACCCCGCTCACTAATACTCAGCCAACTGTGATATTTGCAAGGATGAGGCAATGGTTTCCAAACAGGTTGGTCTTCAGATCCCATGGGGGCAGGGATTAAAAATATAGATAGAGCTCCACACCCCATCTCAGATCCACCAAAGATAGCCTATACAGTGAAATCCAAGAACCCATATATTTTTAAAGCTTCCCAGAAAATGTTAATGCTCATCAGGTTTGGAAACACCAAGAGAGATGATGACTATCTTTGCCCCTTAAACTCTCTCCCTGAGTGAATGTTAAAGTCATCAGGTAGACAAAAAGTAATTAGACCCTAAAATCTCAGCTCCTCCAGAAATGCCTTCAAGGGCAGAACTTATACTCCTATAAAATACATAGAAAGTCCTTGAAAGGAATATCCATCAGAACAGTATTTATTTATCTCTTACCAAAACAGACTTAAAAAAAAAGGCCAGGCAAGGGTGGCTCATGCCCATAATCCCAGCACTTTGGGAGGCCACAGCAGGAAGATTGCCTAAGCCCAGGAACTTGAAACTAGCCTGGGCAACATAGTGGGACCCTATCTCTAAATAAATTAAAAATTAGCCAGGCATGCAGTCCCAGCTACTCGAGGAGACTGAGGTGGGAGGATCGCTTAAGCTGGGAGGAGGTCGAGGCTGCAGTTAGCTATGAGCACCACTACACTCCAGCTTGGGCAACAGAGTAGGATGCTGTCTCAAACAAAAAAATATAGCCTCTGTAATGTTGGTTAACACCCCTGAAAGTGCTATGCAAATAGAGCATTATATAAGTAATTTTGTTTTGTTTTTTTATTAAACAGAGATGGGGTCTCGCTGTGTTGGCCAGGGTGGTCTTGAACTCCTGGCCTCAAGCAATCCTCACACCTCGGCCTTCCAAAGTGTTCGTTTCACAGGCATGAGCCACTGCGTCCATCCAGTAGAAGTATAATTAACTCCAAACAAGATTCTAAATAACTCGACATGGGTCCTATTTTCCCTTGGCCAGAAAACTCACAGCTAAATGTAGTGTGCAATTACAGAACCAACTGATTCAAAGTTCCTGGCACTTCTCTCTGTT
Organism: Trachypithecus francoisi; assembly: GCF_009764315.1. Taxonomy (NCBI): domain Eukaryota; kingdom Metazoa; phylum Chordata; class Mammalia; order Primates; family Cercopithecidae; genus Trachypithecus; species Trachypithecus francoisi. The sequence goes on along the minus strand of NW_022681442.1, from coordinate 36,522,670 downwards.
TCCTCTTCTATGTTCCAATTTTTTGTTAAATCTTATGTGTGTTCTTGTGTTTTAAATATTGTAAATATGTAAGTAAGTGAAAGACAAGCCTAAGACAAGCCTGCAGGTAAGTGAAAGAGACAGCCTAAATAATGATAGTATCAATAATAATAATATACAACTGGGATAAAGAAATGTGAGATTCAAGTTCAATCTCAATGCTACACGCCTTTAAGCATAATCTCCGCTGATTTAATAGTTGTGTCAAGGTATCTGGGTACAAATTTAACAGTTTCTAAACTGGGGATAAAGCAGGACCCAGCCCTGTAGGATGCCATTTAGATGTGGAATTTGAACTCTCTTTAGTCAGAATCTTCTGACTCAGTATGTTTGTAGGCCGAGGCTGTGGCACAGACTTCACAGCCACATTATAGCTGCAGAAGCTGTATGCACTTATACAGGGTGACCTGAAAACATAAGACTGTTTCAAAATGTTCTTGGTTAGTCTATGACCATTTTCTCAGGGAAATGAGGCAATAAAATAGGGTAGATGCTTGTAGACAAGTTGTGCCTTAATCCAGCTTCACACTGTGCATGATGCAAAAAGAAGTTATTAGTGCTAAGGGGTGACAGTTCAAAGAGACGTGCTGCTCTCTCAGTCTGAAAGACCGACAACCATTTCTCAGATAGGAATATAATAAAACAGGTAGCCAAATAGAATACCCTGACTAAATTCTTAAGAAGTCATTGAGGCCAGGCGCAGTGGCTCATGCCGGTAATCCCAGCACTTTGGGAGGCTAAGATGAGTGGATCACTTGAAGTCAGGAGTTCAAGGCCAGCCTGTTCACCAACATGGTGAAACCCCATCTCTACTAAAAATACAAAAATTAGTCAGGTGTGATGGCGCATGCTTGTAATCCCAGCTACTTGGGAGGCTGAGGTGGGAGGATCACTTGAACCCAGGAGATGGAGGTTGCAATGAGCCAAGATCATGCCACTGCACTCCAGCCCAGGCGACAGAGCGAGACTCGGTCAAGAAGTCATCAAGTTCCTCAAAAGTTTCCAAACAAGCTCCTATGAGCCCTATGTACTTTTAAATAGTTCCAACAGCTACCACCCACAACCCAAAGCCTAAACACTCACTAAACCTTGAGGGAATTACTCTCTCTGACTCAGTATCTTCATTTGTCAAATGAAATTCATAATGCATCAACCTCATCAGGTTGTTGGAAGGGTTAAATGAGACTGCGTTTGTAAAGAGTGCAGAACAATGCCTGGCATGTAATAAACACTCAATATATAGTAGCTACCATTAATATTTGTTGAATAGTACCACTAGGCTCTCTCTATATACCATATTAATCTTCACCACAACCTTTGAAGATAAGAGCTATTATTCCTACACTGCAAATGAGGACACTGAATTTTCAGGGGTTAACCTGTCCAAAAACATACAAGCTAGTAAATGGACAAGATAAGGTTTGAACCAGATCTAGCAGATATCAAAAATGTATTTTTCCCTTAACATTAAGATATCTTTCATTCTTGATTTGTTACAGTAAAAATAAGGCAGAAAGCACAAAGCAATGAAGTCCAAATAGTTCACTGTGATATAGTAATTTGGTTTTAGAAATGCTACGTGTATGGAAAAAGTCTGGAAATGTCTGCAGCCAGCTGTTCACTGTGTTTACCTCTGTAAAGTAAGATTGGGAAAGCCTCTTACCTTATGCTTTCTGTAGGTTTATATTGTCCGATCTTTTAAACAATTACGCGGGCTTCTATGTAACCTTTACTGAAGGATGACATGTATACAGCACAAATGGTAACTATACAGATGACTGAATTCTCACACACAGAACACACCCAAGGAAACAGCATGAGATAAAGAAACAGAACATTACCTGAACTGCTAAAGCTCCCTGTGCCCGCTTTCCGTCACTGACCTCCTGACAAAGGTCTGCCATGATCCTGACTGCTAACACTGTAGATTAATTCTGTCTAATTTTATGTAACTGGAATCACACAGTATTTACTCTTTACTCTTAGGTATGGCCTTTTTCTCTCAATGCGTGTGTGTGTGTGTGTGTGTGTGTGTCTCCTCCGTGTCACTGTGCATAGTTGTAATTTCTTCATTCTTGTTACTGTGATGTTTTATATCATATTATTACACCCACTACTTATCTATTCTATTGCTGTTAGACATGTGAATCATTTCAAATTTGGGGCTATCGGCTGGGCGCAGTGGCTCAAGCCTGTAATCCCAGCACTTTGGGAGGCCGAGGTGGGCAGATCACCTGAGGTCGGGAGTTCGAGACCAGCCTGACCAATATGGAGAAACCTCATCTCTACTAAAAATACAAAATTTAGCCAGGCGTGATGGCGCATATCTGTAATCCCAGCTACTTGGGAGGCTGAGGCAGGAGAATGGCATAAACCCGGAAGGCGGAGCTTGCAGTGAGCGGAGATCCGGCCACTGCACTCCAGCCTGGGTGGCAGAGCAAGACTCCGTTTCAAAAAAAAAAAAAAACAAATTTGGGGCTATTATGAAAAGTGTTGCTTGGAAAGTTCTCCAACTTGTCCTTTAGCACTCATGTGGACCCAGTTTCTATTGAGTATTTAACTCGGAGAACTGTTGGGTTATATGGTATGGGTATGTTCAGCTTCAGAAGCATAAGGATTTTTTTTTTTTTTTTTAAACAAATGGGTGCAAACTATTTGCTGTATCAACCACATTGAATCTATCTGTATGCTTTTTTTTTTTTAAGATGGAGTTTTGTTCTTGTTGCCCAGGCTGGAGTGCAGTGGCATGATTTCGGCTCACTGGAACCTCCACCTCCCAGGTTCAAGCAATTCTCCTGCCTCAGCCTCTTGAGCAGCCGGGACTACAGGTGCCTGCCACGCCCGGCTAATTTTTGAATTTTTAGTGCAGACGGGGTTTCACCATGTTGGCCAGGCTGGCCTCAAACTCCTGACCTCAGGTGATTCGCCCACCTTGGCCTCCCCAAGTGCTGGGATTACAGGCATGAGGCACCGTGCCTGGCCTCTGTATGCATTTTCAATATCTTTATCTAAACTAGGTCCTATCTATGTTCTTATTGTGTTACTTGATACGAATGGTCATGTCTATAAAAAGTAGTCCCTGAGTCTTCAGTCAGGAATCTGGCCTCCTACAAGACCACTGTGTTCTTCAGAAAATCATTTTTAGTATTTATGGCATTTACCAAGGAGACAGTGTACTACATATGGGAAAGTACACCACAGAACTCAGCCACAGAACAGCCTGATTTACCCAGGATGTGACTAACAACAATATCAATAATCACACAGGGTGCTAACAGCCATACAGATATTCCTTTTTTGTCTTAGGTTTCATGGGTATATTCGGTTTTGGACTTAGCTTGGCTACCGCAAGGTGGAACTGTTCACTGCCTGGTCATCTTCATCTACCACAAGAACCGTTCCCAATTGCCCTCCTACCCGCCACAAACAGGTCTTTCTCTAGCCAATCCTTCCACTCCTCTGCTCTTCTGTTCTTCACTGTCCAAGTGGGCATGGAACCTCATAACTGGACTATAAATTCTCCCAAGTGGGGCTATGACTTCCAGTTTTTCGGGGGGACAGCGAAGGGAGGTGCTGCTTTCTGAGGTGCTCTGAGCTGAGGTCCTAAGGCAACTGGAGAGCTACCCCAGCCAACCTCAGGGGCATGAGAGGCTCCAGGGTGTGGAGCCCAGGAGTGTCTTATCCCTCATGTTGAAGCCTGCACCACCCTTAGCACTTTTCAAAGCCGTGTGCTGGATTAACACCGTTAGCAATGAAATATTAACAGTTATAGCTTATTAGGAGGCAGAACATAGTGGTTAAAGCTGGCCTGGAAGTGAGTCTGCCTGGCTTCACTTCCCAGCTCTGCAATTGTCTGACTTTGTGTTCTGTGTCCCTCTGTCATGGGTTGTGGGGAATACAGAAGATAATGTAAGTGCATGCTTAGCACAGAGCAGGCACTCAAAAAATGTTAGCTGCTATTAATATATTACTATGGCATAGAGATTAAGACTACAGGCTTGGAAGCCGGACTCCCTAGCCAAACTCCAGCTCTACCACTCACTGGTATATGATGCAGGCTGTGTACTTAATGTCTCCATGCCTCAGTTCCCTCATCTGTAAAATGGGGATCTGAATCCTACTTCACAATGGCCGGGCGCGGTGGCTCAAGCCTGTAATCCCAGCACTTTGGGAGGCCGAGACGGGCGGATCACGAGGTCAGGAGATCGAGACCATCCTGGCTAACACGGTGAAACCCCGTCTCTACTAAAAATACAAAAAAAAAAAAAAAAAAAAAAAAAAAAACAAAATACATATGAAGATCACTGAATATATTATGGTCTTAGAATGGTGCCTGGCATATTAAAAGTCCTGTATATGTTTTAACTATGGTTATTATTGCAAGCAGATCAAATAAATATTTCTCACACAAATCTTTCAAATGTAAATGGATGCTGCTGTGATTAACAGAACACAAATTCATCTGAAACACTCCTGAATTCATAGTGTTTTCTAAATCAACTTATGATTGAAGGTACAACTAATGCCATGAGAGACTAGGACACTCTAACAATAAAAAAAGTGGGCTCTTGGTTCATGCCTGTAATCCCAGCACTTTGGGAGACCAAGGTGGCAGGTCACTTGAGGCCAAGAGTTTGAGACCAGCCTGGTCAACATGGCGAAACCCCATCTCTACTAAAAATACAAAAATTAGCCACGCGTGGTGGCCCATGCCTGTGATCCCAGCTACTCAGGAGGCTGAGGCACAAGAATCACTTGAACCCGGGAGGTGGAGGTTGCAGTGAGCCAAGATCATGCCACTGCACTCTAGCCTGGGCGACAGAGCGAGACCCTGTCTCAAAAAAAAAAAAAAAGTACACTCTTATATTCAAAGGGTATGAAAACCTCTGGGTTTGCTTGCTTGTTTATTATTTTATATTTACAGGGAATATTATTTTATCTTTATAGCGAACTGAACCCAAGAGAAGACATATGATTTTCCCAGGATCACTCACCGAGGTGCTCAGAACTAGAACTCAGCTTGAGTCCCTGCCTTGGACATTGTACCAGGCCGCCAATTAAAAGTCCTGGAAGCTTCTCCCAGGCTTTCCTCTGAGACCTACTGGAAGTAAAATAATCCTTTAAAAGTTAGTTTTCTAACACAACCACTTTTGCTCCAGTCTCTACCCTATCCTTTACAAGGAAGTTGAGTAGTAAGTTGGCCAGTGAGAAATTATGTAAATTCAAACAAATTACCTAACCTGTGGGCACCTGAGCTTTCCTATTTGCAAAAGGCAAAGAATGCTAGCTTTCCTCTCCTCTGTGGAGCAAGAGTAAGGCATGGCCTAAGAATGTGCCAGTCCTAATCTGGTCCCAGCACACAGCAATTCCTTGGTGCTTTTCCCAGTCCTGGTCAGCCTAGGAGAATATGACCCAGATGGTTAGACGACACTGTCCTCTCAGTCATCTGCCTGGCTGCAATACCCTAAAGCCATTGTTCTTCCCTCTTGCCTCCTCAAACAAACCAGCAAGGTTGGCATCAGGAGTTTGGGGAGGGGAGAGTATCTGGTCAGAGGGTGATAACGCAGTACGGGCTCAGGCATTCTCTTTGATTTGTCCTCTTCCCCCTCTCTCCTTAAGTTAACTGTGAGTAGCTGAAGTCGCTAATATTTCCCAGGTATCAGCTTCACAGACTAAGGGCATGCAGCACAATGGCCATTAAAACATAATGAGCCTTTTTGGACATTTCTTGCTTTTCATAATTTGACAGACAAACCCTTCTCTTTCTATCTTTAGGACATGATGTAAAATCTATCTGAATCCGGAAATACCACTCTTAAAAATCAGAAATGACCCTCTGGCCACAGTATCCATTATTAAGCACCCCCTGGGATACTTGAGAAAAGGCATAAGCATTGCATTTGCCACAAAACCGCTCAGTCCTTAGCAAAGGGTTCCCCAGGACTCCAGAGACAAATGAGCAACTCCTCCAACTAAGGGCATCCCTTGATCTTGGCCTCACCCCTTCCTGTCTTGTATCAGTTGCTGGGAGAGAAAAACAGTCAACATAAACTGAGTTGCAGTGTTGGCCTGAGTATTTCTCTGAAGGTTTCCCTTGAAAGTAACTAGAGGGTAGGCCGGGCGCGGTGGCTCACGCCTGTAATCCCAGCACTTTGGGAGGCCGAGACAGGCGGATCACAAGGTCAGGAGATCGAGACCATCCTGGCTAACACGGTGAAACCCCGTCTCTACTAAAAAATACAAAAAACTAGCCGGGCGAGGTGGCGGGCGCCTGTAGTCCCAGCTACTCAGGAGGCTGAGGCAGGAGAATGGCGTAAACCCGGGAGGCGGAGCTTGCAGTGAGCTGAGATTGGCCACTGCACTCCAGCCTGGGTGACAGAGCAAGACTCCGTCTCAAAAAAAAAAAAAAAAAAGAAAGTAACTAGAGGGAATAAGAAATAGGCATGGAAAATTTTTTTAATTAAAAAAAAAACACCTCAAGGAAATGGGCAAGTGTTGATTTGAAGCAGGAACTGACAGAAAAAAATATTAGAGAACAGTGGCAAATGTGTGGCTGGATCATCAGGGAACACAAGGCAAGAGCACTAAACAAGAATGTGGGTAAAAGAAGAAAGCTAGCCTATGTCCACTTAAAGTTGGAAATCTAGATTGAAATTTTAAGTTGATCACGATACTAGATGAAAACGTTAAGGAGCTAAAGAAGCTATTCACACACACACACGTTCTGTATGAGTCTGTTCAGAAACAGGCAAAATTAAGCTATGGTATTTGGGATACCTAATTTAGGTGATAAAACTAGGAAGAAAAGCAAGGATTACCATAGGTCAGGATAGCGTTACATTTAGGGAACTTTTGGTGCTGCAATACTCTATTTCTTGACTTGGGTAGTGACTACACAGGTGCTTGCTTTATAATCATTTGCTATGCATTTGTATTTTACGATATTTTTATTCCACAATAAAAAATAAGTTAAAAAATAAAAAAAATTTCAAGTACATAAGATTAGCATTATATTAAGAAGCTTTAGCAGTTTAGCAAAAGACTGGAGCCAATACCAGAATAATTCATGCAAGAGAAAGCAAACATGGTCATTTAAATAAAAGGCACTCCTCTCCAAGCCTAATTTTATGGTTTGCTTTGGTGTGGAGGCTCAAAGTCTATCATATACAAAATCATAATAGCAAACTGCCCAGGATGATAAATAATGTAGCATACCTACCAATCAGAAAGTGTGTACAGCTCTTTGTCAATGCTCACATTTCCTCACTATCATTATTTATGGAGCACTGTCACATACCTTAACTCACAGCCAGGGGCTGATGCTATCCACACTGCAGAGATTTTTTTTTTTTTTTTAAGTCTCATTTTATTAGACAGTGGAAGCCTCAGACAGTGGAAGATTCACCCCAGGTACAGCTCAAGCATGACACTGGACCAGCACCAGATCTCAGATGGCCATCCCAGGGTCCCTTTATAACAATGACTTTCCCATTCCCATGAGGTGAACAGGCTCACAATTTTTCCATGTGTTAATAAGAAGCTGAAGAGAAACAAGTAAATTACTGTCAGCATGAAAAGGTTACCTCTTCTGAGTCACTTTCACTTTTCAATTAAAGCACCTGCCAAGGGCATTATAAAGATTAGCTTCCCTCACTAGACTATGAATACCTTGAGAATGGAGCTGTGCCCCCTCATTTCTGAAGAGTTTGAGTGGTTTCTGGAATATGATACCTGCTCATTAAACATGTGCACACGCCATCGATAAATAATATAAATAATAAATGAATTCATTAATATATGAAGGTAAAAACCGATGAATTCACAGTGTGGTGTTTTCCACCCCATTCCCTCATTCATTCATGCATTAAGACTTTTAAAAGCAGCTAAAATGAAAGGCAGTAACTGCCCTTTTAACAGATTGCCAATACATCCTCCACTACTTAAAAAAGGGTTTCATGTCATATATAAATCTCAGAAGTGGAGAGGGCTGACAGGTTAATTATAGACACAAAGAACAGGGACAAATGGACTATGAGGTAAGCGAGTTGAAATGTGCAGAGGCAATGTCCTCCCTAGACAAGCATTTATTAATAAGCCTGCAAGGATTTACCCAGCCCGGCCAGGCACAGGTCTGCACCTAGCTTGGGGGCAATTTGGGGAAGGCACAGTTCCTGCGCTTGAGGAATTAGGCTGGTGGCTGGAAAGGCAGTGTGTACCTTTGAGAATAATCAGAGGTCTCTGTGGGACGAGGCAAACAGGTGGAAGATAAGGCCCAAAAACTGACCTGCCTACTCTTTTAGCGGGGTGAGATAGTCAGAGAAGACCTCCTCTTGGGCCAGGCCAACCCGGAAAGAAGCATGGGTAGGACTGTGGCTGGCAGACAAGTCAAGAGGAGGCCACCAATTCTTCTCCTGCAACTCCCACCAAACTCCTTCAGCTGCTAGAGGCAGGGGCTTGAGTCAAAAGGATCCATAAGGATCATTCCCTTTCTTCTCCACCCTTCCCCCAACCCCAAGCAAAAAGAAGGATGTTTAGAAGGCCTGGGAGACAAGCTGGAGGGCCCAAGAATGGAATGTGCCGCCTACGGGCAAGGAGTGGCCATGGTTGGAAAGAAAGGGGACTTCTTTTTCTCCCTTTCCTCATTCGAGGGACTTATTGAGTCTCTTCTTGGTGCCCAAGCACTTAACGTGACATCTCTCAGTGGGACATCAACCTGTGTTTGGCCAGATTAAATGGCCAAAGCCCAGACCTCTGAACACTGAGTCTGGGTCAGGGGGGCAATGGTTCTGGTGGCCCCTGATACAACGAGTCCCTCTAAAGATCCGAGGCCCCTCTAAGATTTCAAGCACCATCACCCCAGCCCAGGTGGAAACCCCATCCCAGTATCTACTCATGCCCTGAGAAAAAAGGGCTGGTGCGGGGAGGGGAAGGAGATAATCTGGGAATGCTAGGAAGAATGACGGCGGGGCCACGTTCCGCAGAGGGGAGAAGAATGAACAAGAGGGTTTACTTGAGTTTGTTTGTTGTGTTTATTTCCCAAATCCAGCACATTCTCCAAAAGGCATTCAAGGGGCGAGCCTCGGCCGTGGATCAAGTCCAAAGAACGTGTTTCGGTTGTTTTTTTTTTAGGTTAACCCCACTTACCCCCCACCCCAGTAAACTTGCCACCCACCCCACCTCACTTTCCAGGTATTTCCTGTTGCGTTCGGCTGCACTGCGATTTGGGAAGAAGTGCCATCTTCCAGCGCCCCGGTCCCCTCGCTGATCGACAAAGAACTAACACCCGCCCCGCCGCGCTTCCGGGGCCAAGGAACGAAAACTGCCTTCTTTTTTCTGGCATACACTGAGCGCGCCCGCAGCTGGCCGGCCAGCCCGGAGCGCAGCCTCAGCGAAGGTGCGGCGGCGAGCGGCGGGGCCCGGGAGCTAGGAGAGCGCTCAACGAACAGCGCACCTGGACGCGCCCCGCGGCGGTCCCGACTCCGTCCCCGACAGCGCCAGCGGGGGCCCAGTCTCCGCTCATCCCCTCCCAGAGCGCCCCGCTTCCACGCGCGTCCCAGCTGCTCTTACCCGGGAAATGGCGAGAGGCTGCTCGAAGTCCTTGCCGCCCACGAGGCGGAAGCCCCACGGCCCCGGGCCCTGGAGGACGATCTGCTGGGTGGTCATGGTGCGGCTGTGGCGGGCGACTACCTGCGGGGACAGACGGGCAGGACGCGAGGCACGGCTTACAGGGCTCCCACGGCAGCTGTCGTAGAAAGAGAAGGGCGGCGCGGGCCCGGGTAGCCTGGGGCTGGCGGGGGCAGGGCAACCGCTAGGGCCAGGGCGGGGTGGGCTCCGCCCAGGCCGCGTAGCCGCCCGCCGCCCTCCGCCCCGCCTGTCCTCCCGCCCGCAGCGGCTCCCCGCCCTGCGCGCCAGCCTAGGGGCCCCGGCCCGGAGTACCGCCGAGAGAGCGCGAGTCAGATGCGGGGCCGGGGCTCTCGGCAGCTCTGCCCGGGACCCCACAGCGCCTCCCTCCCTCCTGTACGCACGGCCCCACCGCGGCTCTCAGGCCCAGGGCGGGTGCTAGGTGAGAGGGAAGTAGGTCCCAACAGCGAGACAAACTCGCGCCTAGTGCATTGTAAAACGAGAATTTTTGAAGTGCTGTGCCAAATCAGCCCTCTGAGGTCAGCTCCGGCTTCCCATTTGCTTTTTGTAATCGGTAATGATGTTTAAAAGGTGCTTTTCGAATGATCTCATTTGATGCTGAGGCAACGGGGGCGTTTAGTCCCATTTTACAGATGAAGTAACTGAGTCTGCTCAGTAGGTGAGAAGACTTGCCCGAGGCTACACCACTCGTCAGCATCTGGACCACTGCCAGGTCCCAGTGCTACAGAACCCCATCCTGGAACTTTTATAATGCTAATGAGACCATCACACAGGTTATAACTGAACTTCAAGACCTTCCTAGAAATCTGTCCTCCCGGCTGGATGGAGCTCGTAGTAGGTTCTGACCTCAACAGTTCAAACCTCAAGTTTGGGGCGGGCCAAGGGCTAAGTAGGTGCAAAAAAAGAGCTGAGTCGGGAGACCTAGATTCCCAGCCTCCCATCAGCCTCCTAGCCAGGCTCCCTGACGCCCTCCTGGTCTAGTGCATTCTCCACCACGGACCAGATCACGTCTTATGCTCTCCATGGCGTCCCCACCTCACCACGAGTAAAAACCCAGATCCTTACAATGCCGACAGGGCCACACGTAGAATGGCCCCAACTCCCTCTCTGACCCCAACTCCTCCTGCCCTTTCCTCACCTGCCCGCCACTTTGCCAGGCTGTGCTCCTTGCTCCTGACTCAGGGCCTTGCCTCAGGGCCCTGTCTGCAATGCTCTTCTACCAGACATCCCCACCACTCTCTGTGTTCACATGTCATTTTCTAGGAGCTGGACACGTGGCTCAAGCCTGGAATCCCAGCACTTTGGAAGGCTGAGGCAGGAGGATCAGTTGAGCCCAGGAATTCTAGACCAGCCCCAGCAACATGGCAAGACCCTGTCTCTACAAAAAAATAAAAAAATAAAAATTAGCCGGGTTTGGTGGCGCACACCTGTCCCAGCTACTCGCGAGACTGAGGTGGGAGGATGGCTTGAGCCAGAGAGGTCAAGGCTGCAGTGAGCTGTGGTTGTGCAACTGTACTCCAGCCTGGGTGACAGAGTGAGACCCTATCTCAAAAAAATAAAAAATAAAAAAATGCAAATGTCATTTTCTGAGGTCGTCTCTGAGCATCATTTAAGATATCCTCTCTAGAATGCTCTATTACCTTCCCCTGCCTTATTTTTTTCCTTTGTATGTATCACCATCCGGCATACTCTACATTTTGCATATGTATTTGTTCCACCCCACTCTTAAGCATTAATTCCATAAGGACAGGGGTTTTTATCTGTTTAGATCATTGCTGTGCCCCAGTGCCTACAATAGTGCCTGGCACATAGTACTTAATGGATGTAACCCATTGGCCATCCTCAGGACCACTCACTCTCTCTGGGCCCAGTTTCTTCACAGTTTTCTTGGCACCCATTCATCCTGGTACCCAGGCCCCAGCACAGTGCTTGGCATAGAGCTCATGCTCAATGAGTTTGTTCAGTGCACAGCTCTGTCTCCCTGTGATCCTGGGCCTACCTACTGAGGAGCCCTGTGCACAGATTTACACATAAAAAGATTATCTTGCTTATCCAATTGTGTGACAGCACAAATGCCTATGTTTGGGAATAGTTTGTTTGCTTTTAGAAATCAAAGTGGAGGGCCGGGCATGGTGGCTCATACCTGTAATCCCAACGCTTTGGGAGGTCGAGGCAGGAGGATCACCTGAGGTCTGGAATTTGAGACCAGCCTAACCAACATAGAGAAACCCCGTCTCTACTGAAAATACCAAAAATTAGTTGGGTGTGGTGGCGCATGCCTGTAATCCCAGCTGCTCGGGAGGCTGAGACAGAAGAATCACTTGAACCAGGGAGGTGGAGGTTGTGGTGAGCCTAGATCATGCCATTACACTACAACCTATGCAACAAGAGCGCAACTCGGTCTTAAAAAAAAAAAAAGGAAATCAAAGTGGAGCTATATCATTATACATCCCTCTCAACCTCTTGCATCCTGATATTCTTTCCTGAACCTGAGAAAAAGGAATGGAGTTATAGCCAGTAACCAGTCACTTACTTTATGAACACCAAAAATACATTCTCTTTGTCCAAGACTATGTTGATTAGAAAGCATGACTGTGTTTCAAGTCCCTGCAGAATTTGCAGGAATCACCAAATTCTGAATCTGTCCCTAGATGTGTAACCATCTTGAATATTTTCTGTCCTAGAAGGAGAAAAAGGTTGAAAAGCCACAGTTTCTGTGCTTCTGAGGGCAGAGACTGCCTTTCATTCATTCCAAGTGCCCTGCTAGCATGGACCTCAATCATAGTAGATGTCAATAAGTGTTTATTCCATACAATAGTCTATACAGACATAGTGCGCTAGTATGTTAGCAAAATGTCTGTGAGACTTGAGTCCTCAGTTGCTTTGTTGTTAAATGTTCTCGGTTGTAGTCTAGCTCTACATAGCAAGAGCTATAAAACAGTCAACCCTTTGACCCAGTCATCCACTTTCTGGGCAACAATTCCAAGGACATAATTTTTAAAAAGAAAAATGCTATATGTATACAGATATTTATAGCTGCATTATTTATAATGACAAAAAACTGGAATCAACCAGTAACAGAAAAGTGGCTAAATATGGTATGGCCGTAAGAGGGAAGAGTATGCAGCATGAAAATAACTATGAAAACTATGAAGAGACAGGGAAATGTGTTTTCAAAATATATAAAAAGGGTGCAACAACATTATTTGTATACCATGTTAAAAAATAAAAGCTTATCTACCTATTGAAATTAAGAGAAAGTAGGAAAACTACTGGCAGACAGAATGAGAATTTTTTTAATAATTGCCTCTAATGATGATGCAAAATTTTCATAATAAACATCAAAATGGTCCCAGCTCCTTGGATGGAGACTAAATGCTAGTCTTTCTCAGGATAGAGACCTGATCATTTATCCTTTTTTTTTTTTTTTTAGACGGAGTCTCACTCTATTGCCCAGGCTGGAGTGCAGTGCAGTCCCTCTGCCTCCAGGTTCAAGGGATTCTCCTGCCTCAGCCTTCCAAGTAGCTGGGATTACAGGCTCCTGCCACCACGCCTGGCTAATTTTTGTTTTTTTAGTAGAGATGGAGTTTCACCATGTTGGCCAGGCTGGTCTCGAACTCCTGACCTCAAGTGATCCACCCACCTCAGCCTCCCAAAGTGCTGGAATTACAGGCGTGAGCTACCGCGCCCAGCCTCCATTTATCTTTTTTATCTGCTCTTCTCTCCCCCAGCCAGCTAGCTCTGAACGTGGCGCACAGCATATAAACTCAGAAAATACCCATAAACAGATTGACGGCTCTCACCGCAAAACGTAAACAATCTTCCCTTACTTTAAACACTATTACTTATTTATTCATGCTTTCCAGTTCCCTCAGACCCTCCACTCCTGCCCAGTGCTAGTTGAATGGCCTTAAGCAACCTCTCTGAACGTCAGTTTGCCTTATTTTTATTATTATAACACATTCCATGAAAGTTTGTTGGCCTAAACAGCCTCCATTCAACATCTGGGTGTTCTAGGGCAGGCAGGGAGAATGAGAAGAGGAGGCAAGGCGGGTGGAAAATGCAAGGGTGGGACAGTGGTCTCTCCAGATCTCAGTCCAGTTTTACAATGTGACCTGGGTAGGAAATGGTTGCTGCCCTGGCTCCCCCAGCCTGGCCTCTGCAGAGCTGATAACCCCCACACCCAGGGTGCAATTGCCAGGACCTTTTAGAGCCACTGTGTGGAGACTGCTTCCTGGAACAACAGCCCCATTTCTTAAAGGCAGTAAGTCTAATATTGTGCATAGCTTTACAGTAAGTCTCGTTGACTTTGCAGAACAAGTCCTGGACTTGCCCAGCTAACTCAAGAGCCCTCTGTGGGGCTAGGCTTCTAGCTGGGACCAAGCGAAAGCGTGTGACTCCTGACTGGGAGGTCCGCTCTGCTCTGTAAGTGAGACCAGGCTCTGCGCAGCCAACCAAAGAACCGCCGGAAGCTCTCGTTTCACCTCGGCTCAGTGCAGATCGCGCACCGGTTCTCACATCTCCAAAGTGGTGCAACTGGCTGCTGCGGGCGCCCTGATCAAACAAGCAACTTGCTTCTCTTTGCTGTGAAAAAAACCGAAACTCGGGTTCAGAGCCTCGCAAAACAAAGACATCTTTACCCGCCCGGAGCTATCCTGTGTCACCCCGGCTCAGGGTCTGCGCGTCTTTGATGGAGCCCCACGCGCAACTTGTCGCGGCGCTGCTCCAGGCAGCTGGCTGCGTGCGAGACCCGGCGGGCAGAGGCTTTCCCGGCGGCGCTAGCGACTGGACAGGGAATTGAGCTCCCAGTCCTTTTCTCCCGCTTTCTGCTCCAGCTCGGGAAATCTTGAAGTGTCCATTGGCAATTGGGTGCCTCTCGGATTCCAGTTGCACAAAGCATGCTCCGTGGGCTTCTGGATATAAAGACCCCTACCTGGGCACAGACCTGGCTGGCGTTCTCTCAGGGCTGGTGAGGTGTGAGCAGATAAACTGCCAGATCTGAGGCCTGCCGAGTGCCTAGTAAACAAAGAACTGAGGGACGAGCCCAGGGACCACAGCTATGTCACCCACTTGCCTCGTGGTTCCCATTCCACCTGGACAGGTGGCACTAGTGTTCTCAAAAGCAGAGAGAAACGGGCGATAATGTCTCAAGCATCCTTGAATACAAAACGAGAAGAAATTCCAAAACAGGGTCATAGATACGGTGGCTCATATGAAATGTTTATATTGAAAAATTAAAACAAAAAGACAATGTAATATATTAGTATTAATGAATTAGGCGAGGCACGGTGGCTTACACCTGTAATCCCAGCACTTTGGGAAGCCGAGGCAGGAGGATCGCTTGAGCTCTAGAGTTCGAGACCAGCCAGTGCAACATAGCAAGACCCTGTTTCTACAAAAAAATACAAAAGTAGCTGGGTGTGGTGGCACATGACCTTCTTTAATTAACATCCTGCATGATAAACTGTCTCTGGGACCAGGGAATTCAGCCTGCAACAGGTCCAGAGAGACTAAGAGACTTCCCTAAAATCACTCAGTAACCAAGGAACAGGGCAAAGGAGGCAGGAAAAGGGCTAGAGAGGCAGGGGAAGAGCTTTTGGATGTGAAGGGCCTTGTAACAGGGCAGAAGGTTATACAGAGGTTCCTGGTACCCCAGGAGACCCTTCAGGTCCACAATTCATGGAGGTCCAAAGAGCTAAATCTTCCTCCTGTGCTAACAAGGATGCCCACAGCCCAAGTGTCAGCGTCTAGGAACTAGACTAGATCCTTTCAGGGATGGCTTTTTCAGTTTCCTGCACAGAAGAAGTGGAATTTGAAACATACTTTAAAAGTACAAGCAACCATGGAGTCAGAAAGGCCGTATGGGCAGCAGGGACAGAATGAACAAGCTAATGGGAAGGGAGTGGGACGGCCTGGTGGAATAACGTTATTGATGATACGCAGGCTGGAAATTTTGCTGGGGAGGGCTCTGAATGTCAGTGATCTGACGTGGATGCGGTGGGGACAGGCAAAGGCTTCCCATCAGCCCCTCTCATTCCACCCATACACTCTGTCTCTATAACTCCATCCTCCCCCACCAATCCATTTCCTCTCAGGGTTTGCCTGTGCTGCTGGCCTGGTCTGGCCATAGCTGATACTGAAGCTTACTATTTATAGTATTTGAGGACAAATAGAATGGCAGCGCCAGTTTCCATGACACCAGGGCTCCTAGAGGGCGACTTCCTCTCTGCTGGGTCCCCACCCACCACCTCTAGGTCCACCTTCTCTGCAGTTACCTCCTACACTGCTTCCAGTGTCATTCCTTGGGTAGTATCAGGGCTGCTGCTAGGTGAGAACACAGAGGAGACCAGCTAGCAGTGACAATGCTGGCTCCAGGTACCACCACCGTTTCCCCCTCTCCTCCCGTCTTTACATTAGGGCACATACCAGGCTGGGGCTCAGCCATTACTACTGGGTAATGTGGGCCTGGGGTCCTCTTCTTCTACCCCCAGGCCTACCTACTTAGCCTCTGCCTTCAACTCCTACCTACTGACCGCCTGAAGTTATAAATCCCAGAGGGTAGGAAGAGAAGATACAAATGACAGAGGTCTGGAGATAGAAGAGGACAGAAAAACAATAATGGTGGAAAATCACAATGAAGATTCTCTGTTAATATTATCCTAGCCAAATTTAGATCCTATTTGGAGTCTTCAAAGCATGGTTAAAAAAAAAAAGAGTTCTTCCATTTGTCAGCTATGAGGATTTGACAAGTCTTTTAGCCTACTAGAGCTGTTTCTTTATTGTCTTTTAGTCGACAACTATTTATTGAATTGGCTATACACTGTTCTATGTATTAGAAAATCAACAGCAAACACCACCAACCAAAATGTCCTCTGTTGTGGAGCTGACATCTTAGTGTAAGGGGCAAACAATAAAATAAATAAGTAAACTATATGCTATGTTTTGTATATGTATGTTTATGTAGGTGTGTATTTATATATGTATGTACATGAATATACATATGTATAGGTACTTGTATTTGCATGGATATGTTTTTCTGCCCCAAAGGCCTAAAAGCAAAAATACTCCAGAGCAATATACACACCCAGTACCCATACCTTGGTTTTAAATGAAAAGGAACCATGATCCCTCAGAGAAATTCCAGAATAGGTTGCTGTGGCAGGATAGGTATAAGATGAGCCTGGAATAGCTTATTATGCATAAAGTAAAAAAGAACTTAAAAAAGTAAAAAGTGATGGGGGCATGTTAAAGGACACGGAAGCCTACTTTGGGAGCTCCCACTGGCCCCATGAGTGGCAATTTGAGCACTAAAATAATAAAGAATTGGCCAGGCACGGTGGCTCACACTTGTAATCCCAGCACTTTGAGAGGCCAAGGCAGGCAGATCACCTGAGGTAAAGAGTTTGAGACCAGTCTGGTCAACATGGTGAAATCCTGTCTCTACCAAAAATACAAAAATTAGCTGGGTGTGGTGGGGCATGCCTGTAATTCCAGCTACTCGAGAAGCTGAGGCAAGAGAATTGCTTGAACCCTGGTTGGCAGAGGTTGCAGTGAGCGGAAATCATGCCACTGCACTCCAGCCTGGGCAACAGAGTGAGACTCCATCTCAAATAATAATAAGAACAACAAGAAGAAATTATAACCCATTGGAGAAAAATAAGAATCCACAAGTCCACACAGATAATAAGTCAATGAATGGATGGATGGATGAGTGAAAAGCAAGGGTTCTTGATTATAGTAGAACTAATATGCCAACTAATAAATGTAGGGGGAGTGCAGGAGTTTCAAAAACATCATTTTGCAACCGTAATAGTAAAGATTATTTACGCAAGAATCATCACTGGATGCAAAATCTAGGGTGAGAGTTTGATGATGAGCCGGATTCTTATATGGTCTTAAATATCTCCCTACAGATTGCTTATTCGATGCAAAGGAAAAAACAACAATGATGTGTCTTAGTCTGTTGGGGCTGCTCTAACAAAAATACCATAGACTGTTTAGCTTATAAACAAAAGAAATTTATTTTTCACAGTTCTGGAGGCTGAGAAGTCCAAGATCAAGGCACTAGGGGATTATCATGTAAGGATTCCCTTTCTCATAGATAGCATCTTCTTGCTGTGTCCTCAAATGGTGGAAGAGGCAAACGAGCTCCCTTGGGCCTCTTTTACCAGGGCACTAATTCCATTATAAGGATGGAGCTGCCAGGCGCGGTGGCTCACACCTGTAATCCCAGCACTTTCGGAGGCCGAGGCAGGCGGATCACGAGGTCAGGAGTTTGAGACCAACCTGACCAACATGGTGAAACCCCATCTCTAAAATCCAAAAATTAGCCAGGTGTGGTGGTGCACACCTGTAATCCCAGCTCAGGAGGCTGAAGCAGGAGAATCGCTTAGACCCAGGAGATGGAGGTTGCAGTGAGCCGAGATCGTGTCACTGCACTCTAGTCTGGGCGACAAAGCGAGATTCTGTCTCAAAAAAAAAAAAAAAAAAATGGATAGAGCCTTTACAATCTAATCATCTCCCAAAGGCCCCACTTTGGGGGTTAGATTTCAACATATGAACTTTAAGGGGGGACACAAACATTCTTTCTTAGTCTGTTTGTACTGCTATAGCACAATACCTGAGACTAGGTAATTTATAAAGAATAGACATTTATTTTCTCACAGTTCTGAAGGCTGAGAGGGAGAAACACTATGTCCTTACATGGCAGAAGGCCAAGAGACCCACACTCTGTGTGAAGCCTCTTTTATAAAGGCCTTTTTTTTTTTTTTTTTTTTTTTTGAGACGGAGTCTCGCTCTGTCACCCAGGCTGGAGTGCTGTGGCTGGATCTCAGCTCACTGCAAGCTCCGCCTCCCGGTTCACGCCATTCTCCTGTCTCAGCCTCCCGGGTAGCTGGGACTACAGGCGCCGCCACGTCGCCTGGCTAGTTTTTTGTAGTTTTTAGTAGAGACGGGGTTTCACCGTGTTAGCCAGGATGGTCTGGATCTCCTGACGTCGTGATCCGCCCGTCTCGGCCTCCCAAAGTGCTGGGATTACAGGCTTGAGCCACTGCGCCCGGCCATATAAAGGCCTTAATGTCATTGATGAGGGAAGGCTCCTCATAACCTAATCACTTCTTAAAGGCCCCATCTCGTAATACTATCACACTGGCCATTAAGTTTCAACACCTGAATTTGGGAGGGGACACATTCAAACCATAGCAGGGACTATAGCATGATACATGGCAAATTCCAACAATACCTTACCAGGAGATCAAAATTAACATCCCCAGTGAGGGGCAGAAGAACATTGTGTAACTCAGATGTGACACTTTGATAAGGACACACCTCATACATTACCTTCCAGGAAGGAATGCATAACCTGAATCTAATCACAGGGAAACATCACACAACCCCCTATTAAGAAAACTGAATGTGGGTGGAACTATGTCTTCAAAAAGGCAGTGTCCTAAGACAAAGAAAGGCTGTCGCTATGTTTTAGATTAAAGGAGAATAGGCTGGGCATAGTGGCTTAGGCCCGTGATCCCAGAACTTTGGGAGGCCAAGGCAGGCAGATCACTTGAGCCCAGGAGTTCAAGGCCAACCTGACCAACATGGCAAAACCCCATCTCCACTAAAAATACAAAAATTAGCTGAGTGTGGTGGCACACACCTGTAGTCCCAGCTACTCAGGAGGCTGAGGTGGGAGGATCACTTGAGCCTAGGAGGTTGAGGCAGCGATGAGCAGAAATCATGCCAAGGATTAGCTTGAGGTCAAGAGTTTGAGACCAGCCTGGCCAACATGGTGAAACCCCGACTCTACTGAAAAAACAAAAATTAGTCGGGCGTGATAACAGGGGCTGTAATCCTGGCTACTCAGGAAGCTGAGGCAGGAGAATTGCTTGAACCTGTGAGATGGATGTTGCAGTGAGCTGAGATCTCCCAACTGCACTCCAGCCTGGGTGACAGAGACTCCATCTCAAAAAAAAAAAAAAAAAAGATATTATTGGATCAATTGATGAAATTGGATACAGATGGTGGATTCGATAAAAGTATATTATCAGTGTTAAATTTACTGGTTGATAACTGGACTGTGGTTATGTAAGATAGTATCTCTAGCCTTAGGAAATGCACACTGAAGTATTTAGAGATAAAGTGCCACAATATGTATAATTTATTCTCAAATGGTTCAGAAAAATGTTATGTGTATGTGAGTGTGTGTGTTGAAGTCAGGACGGGCATAGGGAGTAAAAGAAGCAAATGGTATAAAATGTTAACAAAAGGGGGATCTGGGTAAAGGACATATGGATGCTCTTTGTACTGTCCTTATTCTTGTAACTTTTCTGTAGTCTTGAATTTATTCCCAAACAAAATGTTTTTTATTATTTTTTATTTTTTTGAGGCAGAGTCTCACTCTCTCCCATGCTGGAGTGCAGTGGTACAATCTCGGCTTACTGCAGCCTCCACCTCCCAGGTTTAAGCAATTCTCATGCCTCAGCCTCCCAAGTAGCTGGGATCTACAGGTGTACACCACAACACCTGGCCAATTTTTGTATTTTTAGTAGAGATAAGGTTTTGCCATGTTGGCCAGGCTGGCCTTGAACACCTGACCTCAAGTGATCCACCTGCCTCATAGACACTGTGCCCAGCCCGTTATTTATATACATATATATAATTATGAAAGGAATTATAACCCATTGGAGAAAATAAAAATGCACAATCCATACAGGTAATAATAAATAAATAGGCTGGGAGCCGTGGCTCACGCCTGTAATCCCAGCACTTTGGGAGGCTGAAGCAGGTGAATCACAAGGTCAGGAGATCGAGACTGAGACCATCCTGGCTAACGTGATGAAACCCCGTTTCTACTAAAAATACAAAAAATTAGCCGGGCATGGTAGTATGCACCTGTAGTCCCAGCTACTCTGGAGGCTGAGGCAGGAGAACCACTTGAACCTGTGAGGTGGAGGTTGCAGTGAGCCGAGATCATGCCACTGCACTCCAGCCTGGGTGACAGGGCAAGACTCTGTCTCAAAAAATATAAATAAATAAATGGATGGATGCACGAGTGGGTGGATGGAGGGTTGGATGGGTGGAAAGCAAGGGTTCTTGCTTACAGTAGAATTATAAATACCAACTGATAAATGTAGGGGAAGTGCAGCAGTCTCAAAAATACCACTTTGCAACCATGATACATTTATATATAATATATATTTAGTATATAACATATATGTGTGGTATATAGTATATGTTTTTATATATTTATATAATATACATTATATACAATATAGTTATAAAAGGAATTATATATAATATAATTATGAAAGGAATTATAATCCATTGGAGAAAATAAAAATCCACAATCCATACAGATAATAAATAGTCCTGGCATGTATATATATATATAAAAAATATATAACCGAGTCTCTCTCTGTTTCCCAGGCTGGAGTGTAGTGGCACAATCTTGGCTCACTGCAACCTCCGCCTCCTGGGTTCAAGCGATTCTCCTGCCTCAGCCTCCCAAGTAACTGGGATTATAGGCAAGTACTACCACGACTGGCTAATTTTTGTAATTTTAGTAAAGACAGAATTTCACCATATTGGTCAGGCTGCTCTCAAACTCCTGACCTCAGGTGATCCACCCGCTTCTGCCTCTCCCAAAGTGCTGGGATTACAGGCATGAGCCACAGCGCTTGGTCGATTGTATATATATACATTATATATAAAACATATATAATATTATATATAATTATTAGAGACAGAGTCTAGCTGTGTCACCCAGGCTGGAGTGCATTGGCACAATCTTGGCTTGCTGCAGCTGCAGCCTCAACCTCCTAGGCTCAAGTGATCCTCCTGCCCCAGGTAGGACTGCAGGTGCATGCCACCATGCCTGGCTCAAATAAAATGTTTTCTGAAACGAACAAACAAACAACTCTGTGTGTGTGTGTATATATGTGTGTGTGTGTGTTTGTGTGTGTGTATAAAACTATATAGATATATATATGGTACAATAGATGCTGTTATGTTCTATGGAAGCAGGGTCAAAAATAAAGCAAATGCCAACAATAAGAGTAATGAAAGAAGACTTCTCTGGGAAAGTGAATTGAGGAAAGTCTGAACAAGGTGAATGAGCAATCCATGGAGATATCTGGAGGACGAGCAGTCCATGTGCAGGAAATAATAAACTCAAAGACAGGAACAAGCCTGGAGTGTTCACCAGCAAGATGGCCAGTGGGGCTGGAGCTGAGGAAGTGAGGGAAAGAGTGGGGAAGATGAAATCAGAGAAATAACAGACAGTCTGACTGGACAGCACCTCGTGGACATTTGAGAAGCACCAGGAGTAGGAGGGAAGGTCACGAGGGCTTTGTGCAGAAGATGAACATGGCCTGACTTATGTTTTCAGCACTCTGATTGCTGTTGAAAACAGATGGAGGAGGCAAGCCGCAGAAGCAGGGGAGCAGTAACCAGCTGTTGTTATCGTCCAGGCGAGAGCTGATGACTGGCTTGGGCCCAGGGTGGGAGTCGAGGAGTTTGTAGCAGTGCTTAGATTCTGGCTATATTTTAAAGCATCTGCTGAGAGATAGGAAGTAAGGTATAGGAGGGATGTTTGAGGATGAATCATGTTTTTTGGCCTGAACAGCAGCTACAGGATGGAATTGCCATTAACTGAAAAGGGGAAGCAGCAGCTTTTGGGGATACTGCTGAGTTTAGGAATTTAGTTTTGGATATATTTAAGTTTCATACACCCATGAGATATTTCAGTGGAGATGTAGAGCAGGCAGTTGTATATAGGAGTCTGGATTCCAGGGGAGAGTCCAGGCAAGAGATCAGCATATAGAAGATATTCAGATGCAAGAGTGGATGAGGGCACCAGGGAATAGGAAAAAAGGTGGAGGCCAAGGGTGGAGCCTGGGAAATGAGGAGGAAGTAACAAAGGACACTGAGAAGGAGCAGGGAGAACCTAGAGTGGGTGCCTCTGCAAGCAGGTGAAGAAAGCCGCTGCGGGAGGCAGGAAAGCTCAAGCATCCTAAATGCTGTTGAAAAGTCAAGGAAGTTGAGAACTGAAAGTCAAGCACGGGGTTTAATACTGGGAAGGTCATTGAGGGTCCTAAGAGAATGGTTTTATAAAGGCAAGAGGTCAAAATCCTGAACAGAGTGGTTCAAGAGAGGATGAGAGGACCAGAATTGGAGGTAGCAAGCATCCACAGCTTTTTTGAGGTGTTTTACCTTAAAGGGAACGAGAGAAATGAGGCAGGAGCTGGAGGAGGAGCAGGAACGAGAGAGGTTTTTCCTTAATTGAAAAAGAGGGGTATAGGCCTTCTCAGCAAGGTCATAGAAAGGCTGCTGTAATTGTACACAGGGCCCTTCATTGTTCTTAGGTAAATGGGGCACTATTGTTACTCTCCTTTCTGGTCTGACCCTGCCCTGGGTTGACCTTTCAATGCCCAGTGGATTAAAGCTTAACTTCCTACCTGTCACATTTCTTTTTGCAGCTCTTCTGGAAAGCTTCTCTCTCTTCCTTGACTCCCCCTCTTTCCCTGATTCCATCTGGCCTTTTTCTGCCGTAATTTGCTAAGCACGCCCCTTTTACCACAGCTGCCTTCCTTGACTCCCAATGCTCTGTGTTAAGGACTACCTCTTCTATTCTCTAGAAACTTTTCAAAAATACTAAAGTCTGGTTCACCTGCAATTGGACTCCCAAACTGAAGGTGACAAGGGCACCTCTAAATCCATAACCATTTTGTGGGTAGGAAGCATTTTATCATACAAGAAGAGATTTCAGGCAATGGTATGAGTTGAGGGACGGCGTACGGTGATGATTATTAGAGACAGAGAGGAAGGACAAACCCAAGATAATTTAAAAGGAAGAACTGACAGGTCTTGTCAACAGTCAGATGACAAATATGTAGGTGTCAAAATTCTTAAATACAGCATACCCTTTGATCTAGCAATTCCACTCTAGGAATTTATCTGGAAAAAAGTAGCCATTCAAGGTGTCAAGAGTATGGAAAAGGATGTTCATTATAGAATTCTCCGTAATTGCAAAATACTGAAAACATCTCAAGTATCAATAATAAAGGGTTGCATGTTCATACCACAGAATATCATGTAACCATTATAGTGATGATGCAGACATGAATATATATTGTCAAGAAAGGACTTTTTAATCTAGTAAGTAAAAAAAGCAGTGTATACACATATCACCTATATATATATTGATAGAGCACTTTAAAGAGGTTATGACTCAGCAGTGGTGATTATACAATTTATTTATTTATTTATTTATTTTTTAGATGGAGTCTCACTGTCACCCAGGCTAGAGTGCAGTGGCATGATCTCAGCTTACTGCAACCTCTGCCTCCCAGGTTCAAGTGATTCTCCTACCTCAGCTTCCTGAATATCTGGGATTACAGACACGTGCCACCACACCTGGCTCATTTTTGTATTTTTAGTGGAGATGGGGTTTCACCATGTTGGCCAGGCTGGTCTCAAACTCCTGACCTTAAGCGATCCACCCGCCTCGGCCTCCCAAAGTGCTGTGATTACAGACGTGAGCCGCCGTGCCCGGCTGATTATACAAGTTTTCAGTTTGTTTTACTTCTTAAAGTTTAGCTAACAACTTTGTTTTATTTAATTTAAAAAGTGGAAACAAGTAATTTGCTAAGGGGTGATATTTGAAACAAAGGGAATAGATAAGATTGCCCAACTAACAGATTACAGAGAAAAACTTGGAAACATTCATATTTAGGGAGTGACAAGAAGGTGAGAAGCCAGGAAAGAACTCAAAGAAACTGAGGGAAAAGGCAGGAAGATCTCACAGAAACCTGCGAAAAAGATACCGCTCCCAAAAAGGGCTTGCTTACAAACCCCTCCGCCCGGTTGGCTACTTCAAGGCCACTCCCAGTCCTCTTTGCCTTGTCCACTTCCTCGAAGCAATTTCTTAGTAGTTAGGAGTAGCCACATGGTCACTTCTAGCCAATGAGATGCTGGGTGGGTTGTGGGGGCAGGGGGGCGGTGCTTTTGGAAAAGATTTTTCTTTCCTGATGAGGGAAACACGCAAAGAGAAAACCTCTGTCCTGTGTTGTTGCTCCCTGCTTCCAACCTTCAAACACAGTTGTATGAGGATGTGATGCTTGGAGCTGCCATGGTAGCCAGACTGCCATTATGAGAGAAAGGCCAAGGGACATACTAACCCAGAGCCCTGTCTTCTTTTCCACAAGATAATGAGACACATCTGCATCACATAAGCTGGCATTTGTTGGGCCGTATGTTATTACAGCTGGAGTTATTCTTAATTGATACAGAAAATAAGAGTGCAAGTTTTTGTCCACTTTTAGCTTTGCAGATCTATTAACACCACATATGGGAGCTACAGTGCAGGTGACAAAGGGTTCAGACTGGTGGTCAGGAAATACAGATTCGAGGCTGGACCACACTTCTGAGAGGTTTGTGAGTGCTGGAGAATAAGATGACATGAAATTGGCAGATTTCTTCTATGCCATTGCTGCTGTCTCGGTTCTGGCAGAAGACTGACCGAGGAGGGACATACCTTTAATGCAACTTTCAGTGTTCAAGCACATAGTAGGTGCTCATCAAATGGTTATCACTATTATTCAGTGAGGTAGTTTTTGAAGATGTTATAGTCTTTTGGTAAAGTTTAGGTGATCCAGAGGTATACTGGTCCACAGTCTTGTCCCAGCTCTGTGCCTTGCAGGCAGTAGAGTGTGATCAATGGAAAGGACACTGGCTTTGGAGTCAGACTGAAGCCATGTACTTGCATATATACCCTGGGGCTGAACTCCTTTGAGTCTCAGTTCCCTCACCTGTCAATGGAGATAAGAATACTTTCCTCACTGAGGTGGTATTAAAAGATAATGCATGGAAAGTGCTGGTATACAGCAGGCAATAGAAAGATTGGGGAGCTCCGATGTGGACATTGCAGGTTGCCTTCCAAATTTCCTTTTCTTCCTCCTTCCTAGAAGAACCTCACTTTGGTCCAGGCATCTTTCCCTCCTAGATGAAAAAACTCAGACTCAGACAGCCTATGTGGCATTTCTGAGGTCTCACAACGTAGGTAAGCCTAAGAGGTATTTGAACTCACGTCTTCAGACTGCCAGCCCATTGTTCTTTCCAATACCTCTCCTTTTTTCAGGAATTCGTGCGTTTATCCAAAACAACAAAATACCAGAACTTAGAAGTTTTATTTTTTTTTTTTTTTGAGACGGAGTCTCGCTTTGTCGTCCAGGCTAGAGTGCAGTGGCACGATCTTGGCTCACTGCAAGCTCCACTTCCCGGGTTTACGCCATTCTCCTGCCTCTGCCTCCCAAGTAGCTGGGACTACAGGCGCCCGCCACCGCGCCCGGCTAATTTTTTTGTATTTTTAGTAGAGACGGGGTTTCACCGTGTTAGCCAGGATGGTCTCGATCACTTGACCTCATGATCCGCCTGCCTCGGTCTCCCAAAGTGCTGGGATTACAGGCATGAGCCACCGCGCCTGGCCAGAAGTTCTAAACTGTAGTCCACTCTTCCCCAAGTGAGTGATCCAAGCATGAGACAAAAGCCACAAGGGTTTTTCTTTTTTCTTTTTTTCAGTTGCACAATCTCGGCTCACTGCAACCTCTGCCTCCAGGTTCAAGCAATTCTCCTGCCTCAGCCTCCCGAGTAGCTGGGATTACAGGCACCCAACCACCATGCCCAGCTAATTTTTGTATTTTTAGTAGAGACAGGTTTTCACCATGTTGGCCAGGCTGGTCTCGAACTCCTGACCTCGGGTGATCCACCCACCTCGGCCTCCCAGAGTGCTGGGATTACAGGCATGAGTCACCATGCCTGGCCAAAAGCCACAAAGGATTTTACAACCTAACCTTGGAAGTTGCACTTTTTTGTAACATTCTATTGGTCACACAGACCAATCCTGATAGAATGGGGAAGGGGACCACACAAGGGCCTGAATACCAGAAGGTTAGGGTGACTGGAGGCATCTTTGGACACTGACTACCACAAGCAGCTTCACATGATTTGAAAATAGTTTTGACATTATGAATCTCTCAAAAGGGCTTGGAGATTCCAGAGGGACCATGAACCATGCTTTGAGATCATCAATTTACATTATGCTACTATTGAAGATGATTTGATCTCCCTTTTGCAGATTCGTCTGTTTGTCAGATATTACTTGAAAAACAAGTAAACCCTAAGGGTAGAGAGACTCTTAATCTACTCAGTATTTTGCCCCTGACAAGCCCAGAGTGAGGGTCCTGGAAGACCAGTGCAGCTGTCCTCCGGGACAGACTTCATAGTGTCACACGGTCATTCACAACTTCTCATTATGGATTTTTGCATCTATGGATTTATCTTAAATGTTCTATAATATTTTCAATCTGAACCATTTTGTTGGCTAATTTGTTCCAAAAATTACCTGTATTAAGTGATAAGTTCTTTGATTTGTCCTAAAAGACCTTGGTTAAGTGTTCCTGAGACAGGTGTGGTGTCTATGTGCTAAGACTTGGAAAAATACTCCCACGTACAACTCATCCAAACATCCTCTGTGACTTCTGAGACATTAACTTGGTTCCCTTCCATTAGAGTCCTGATATTTTTAGCACGAGATACGGTTGTGCTGTACACCCCTGGTCACATTGGCCCCCTCCTCTGGGATTTCTCCTCCCACTCCATTCTTGTCAAGACCTTGGGTAGCAAAACTTCAGCACATAGCCTGCTTTCAGCTACACTGAAGTTTATACTGGGACAGGACAATAGTGTTCCATTTTCAAAGTGTGTTACCCCCTCCCCCGGCCATTCCTCTCCCTCATTCTTTGAGGTTTTGGTTGAGCTGCCAATCCACCCATCTTGGCCTCCCAGAGTGCTGGGATTACAGGCATGAGTCGCCATGCCCAGCCAAAAGCCACAAAGGTTTTTACAACTAAAGTTGCCTCTTTATTCAAAGTGATTAGTCTAGGAAAGAGTAAATATCCAGATTGGGCCTGCCAGCATCTGGAGTTGCTTTCAGGGAAAGCCAAATAGGAAGGTACTTTTGCCTTGAGAATCTGAAGTCAGAGAGCTGGAAGAAGGAGGCTGGAGCAGCCTGCAGCCATGTTTCCCACTGCTGCATTCAGTAGGTGAAAATGTAGCCAAACAAAACGCCAAGAGTAAGACAAATACTGATGAGAGTTTGAGTCTCTGGATTAACTCGACTGAGGCTAGTTCCAGCGCTTTTTGGTATGTCTCAGCCAATGCAGTAGTGTTAGGTTTTTGTTTTGTTTTGTTTTTTTTGAAATGGAATGCAGTGGTGCGATCTCAGCTCACTGCAACCTTTGCCTCGTGGGTTCCTGCGATTCTCCTGCCTTAGCCTCCCGAGTAGCTGGGATTACAGGCGCACGCCACCACGGCCAGCTAATTTTTGTATTTTTAGTAGAGATGGGGTTTCACCATATTGGTCAGGCTGGTCTCGAACTCCTGACCTCAGGTGATCCACCCACCTCGGCCTCCCAGTGCTGGGATTACAGGCGTGAGCCACCATGCCCAGCCTAGGCTTCTACCATTTAATCATTGAAAGGGCCTTGCCACAATTGACTCTTTGGGCTGTAATTGTATTGGGAGAGATCTGCTCTCTGCAGGAGCATATATTGAGAGAAAATAACAGAGGGCTGAGAATGCAGTGAAGATCTAGAAGGAGGATGAAGAAGGGGCCAGCCAGCCAAAAGCAGGTGAACCAAGGAGCAGCAATTCATGGAAGCAGACAATGTAGGAGTTTTAATTGGGTGGTGGGAAACACACTTCCATGGACTTGATGGGAGTATAATTGGAACTTTTGGGAAGGCAATTTGGAAATCTCTTAAGGTTTGAAATGTTCCTGCTCTAGGAGCCAATAATTCTACTCAAAGCAGCATTGTTTGTTGTGGTAAAAAGCTGGCAATAACCTCAAATACTTGCATCATCAATAGAGGATGGGTTAAGTAAGTCATGGAAACACATCCAAGTTCTACCAAAGGAAAGTAAAAGCGTATGAGACTACATAAAGCATTTTAGAGACGTGTGTGTTTAGTATGTGTAGAGAAGCAAGCTGGGAAGACCATATATTGGAGTGATCTCTGTGAGGAGTGTTATTACGGGGAACTTTCACTTTCTATGTTTGTATGAAACCAGCATAATATGAAAGATTAATTCGTTGTTTCTGCCACTCTAAGAAAATGGTTTCCCTTCTTTCATTGTTGGTAGAACGTAATCTGAGTTCTAGGATCTCTGGCCTCAAGGGCTTCTTTATCCGTTTATTTGATCAACAAAGGATTGAGCGCCACATTAGACTCTCTTCTTGGTGCCAGGCATATATTAGCAAAGCAGAGTTACTCACCCCACCAAATTTACAGGATTGCTTGTGAAGACAAATCTCAGATGGTGGTAAGTGTTATGGAGAAACAGAGCAGGAAGAGGGGAATGGAATGCAGGGGGTGGGGACACTAGTTTCCTAAATGTATGTAAAGTAGTCACAGAAAGCCTCATTGAGAAGACAACAGGAAGACCTAAAGGCGGAAGAAAACCATGCAGCTCTTGGGGAAAGGGCCTTCCAGGGGATTGGAAACATGAAGACCCTAAACCTCAAATGTGCATAATGAGTGTGAGGCCATAAAGAGGGCAGTGTGGCTGGAATGAAGGAGATAATTCAGGGGTAAGGGGGAGGGGAGGAGCAGTATGTCTATGGACTTGCCATTGTGCTACATTAGCGAGATGTGAAGCCACTAGAGGGTTTTGGACCAATGTTTAGATGATCACTCTGGTTGCTCTGTCTAGACTAGACTAGAGGGGGCAAGAGCAGAAGCAGGGAGGCCAGTTAGAAAGTTATTGCAATGATCCAGATGAGAGAAAACGGCTTGGGCTATGATGGTAGAAGTGGTTGGCTTCTAAAAGTAGTTAGGAGGTAAGCTGACGGATTTGTTGGAGACAAGGGTTCGTAGGGCCTGTGATTCAGGGCCTAGTGTTAAAGACTGTCAGACCCTTGAAAGAAGTGTAGGCCCCTCTCCTACACCTGTTTGAGGCCCAAGTACACTGAGTTACTCCAGAGGCAGCATTGCAAACTGGTGCTTTTAGTTGGAGGTGGAGGACAGAACCCAGGGAGAGAGGGTAGAGGCGTGAGCTTTCCTATTAGGGGACAGATCCATGCCTCGTGTACAGCAGACCCCATCCCAGACTAAGATGGCGGCCGTTGTAGCCATGGGATGCCAGGGGAGACTGCATGCCTAGTGCCTTAACACTTTGGTTTGGAGGAGGAAAAGGACAGATTGCATTTTCGCCCACCCATACCAAGAGAGGACTCACAGCCAGATTAATTTGATTTAGAAAAACAAAGTGCTATCTCATTTCCCATACCCATGTTTTATACAGCAAATCTAGACCTGTTATACATATTTTATAATGTTTTACTTTTGTTTTTAAAGACATTTGTGCATTACTTTTGTTATCAGAACAAATACAAACACAGTTTAGAAATAATGGCAAAATGGTCAACAGTAATCAATTAATTCAAAGGGTCAGGAGGTTGGTTATTGAGAAAAAAGTAAGGTAAGAAGTGGTGTCTTCAAGGAGGTGGCAGAAGGCAGATGGTAAACGATTAAGAATGGAAAGGAGGGTATAAGAAATTGAAGCAGTGAATTTAAGCCTCATTTGAGAAGCTTGGCAAAGGAAGGAAAGAAACAATGAATGACCAGAACAAACATATGCCACGCAATTCTGAATAAAGTTTATTAAATAATATGTACAGCAAATGTAGTAATTCAACACATCTATTTATCAAATCAATCCACTGCAATGAAGAAAAATAAACGAACAGAAAAATCTATGTCTGCATAAGACATGCTCTCAGTGTGTAATTTAAATGGCAATAACTTTAAATTAATTGGTTATATATGTCAGTTATTTTTCTTTCAGAATATAATCTTTTTTGTAGTAACCTATTCTAGCAATAGGACTTAATAAGACTGCAGATAAATAGGACTGCAAAAACCAAAAAACCAAAATAATGAAATTAAAAAGGAAAAAAACTATAACTGAGATCATAGTTACCTTCCCTCCCCAATAGAATAATTATCGTAAATTTTAACACTTTACAATGGCTATTTTTGTGCTAAAAATCTGTAGGTGAGTTATTTGGAATTCCTTCATTTAAATAAAAATGCAAAAAAACTTCATGACTTCCTTACTTTACCCCCTTCCATTCAAATTTTTAAAATTATTTTTCTATACAAGGTAGGTACATGGGCTATACAAAGTTAAATATACATATTTACAGTCCCACTTCTTAAGCACATGATTTTTTTTTTTCTTTTACTGATCCCAGAGAGACTGCAAAAGATAAGGAGTTTGGGGCTTGCCTTTACCTGGAAGCATGGCTAATATATCAAAATGTGTTGCAAGGCTTGCCGCCAGTTAGTAGCACTTGCTATTAATAAACCTGTATAAACATTTCAGCATAAAAATAGGTACTTTATATTACTAAATGTCTGAAGACAAAAGAGCAATTGGAAACCTCTGTTCCTTGTTTCATCATACATAGGAAGGTGACGTGATGCAAATTTTAACACATGATTTCATTAAAGACGGGCAAATTGGTGAGGCATACCTGAATTTCTGGAGATATACAAATGCGTGAGGCTGGCATCATATGCAAATGTGGCTTTACAAATTGGTTTTATTTTCTAGCTGTATTTAAAGAGGTGTTCAAAATTACCTACTTAATCAAGAAGCACCCCTCAAAAAACTATTAGATATGATAGTGTTATCAATCGTTTGCATCTAAAGACCAGGAAACACATTAGCCAATACATTCCAAAATCGGTGAAATGCTGCCGTGCAAATTGCACGTGCATATGCATTTTTACTATATTCCCTCAGAGACAGTAAAAAAAGAGAAAACAACAACAACAACAACAACAAAAAACCAGTGCTCTTAGATGGTGGAGCAGACCTTCCAAAGCAATACGTCTTACTCTTACTGGGTCTTAAGGAAAATCAGGAAGTCTCCTTCTACCCAGAAAGCTCACCCCCTCCAGTGCCATAGCCTTTTCCCTTGGGATTAAGGCCCTGCTCTGTCGTACTTAAAAACAAATGTCTGTGGGAAGAGGTAACTCATTCCTATTATCAATTATTTACACCTTGGTGTAAATGAATTAGTGGCAGTTTCTTTCCGGAGAACAGGATTTGAAAGAACAATAGGGAGAAAGTGAGGGTACTGCAGCTGTCTGGTGGAGGGTGGGAAGCTGGTGGGATCCTAAGATGGGTATTTGCGACAGCAGCTGAGCCACAGGCATTGAAAACAAATTTTGCCTACCTGTAAAGACTCTAGACTTTGGGACAATGGTCCTGGGGGTAATTCTGAGCTATATGCAGACAGCCAGGGCTTTCTGTATACAACCCTACCACCTATAATTGTTACTCCTATTTGTGAGCCTGGATGTGTATCTGTGGGAGAAGATGACAGTTGGGAGACTCTGGAAAATATTCCAGGTATTTCCAGCTATGAACTACCCTCAGACAAAGGTTCTTCCAGCACCCTAGTTGTTTAAAAGTGAGCTAATGGAGATGGAAATATCACAATGCTTTCTAGGATTCCTCCAGGGAAAATTCATCTCTTCCTCCCTCACACCCTTCTCAGCACTTATCACAGTCTCTCTTGATTAAGTTCATTTTCCTGTGTCTGTCTCCCCAATCACCTCGAGTTCCTGGTGGGCAGGGAATGGGTCATTTCTGTATTTGTCTCACTCAGGGGTCTAAGAGAGGCCGATAAACGTCCTTGAGTTGGATAGAGTTGTGACCACGTACCCCAGGTGTCACAGGGGCTTCTTTCTTCTGATCTGGCCCCCACAAAGAACAGACGTCCTGGTTGCTGCTGGTAGTGGCAGAATTGCTGCTTCAGTCTGAAGAGAAGCCTTGCCAGGGTGTACTCAGATTCACAACCCTGGTTACTACATTTTGTGTGATCCTTGAACTCCTACAGGGAGTAGATCTGGAGCCACAGCAAACCCTGGGCATGTCTTGCTTATGGTTATCCCCCCAGCAGCCAGCGTACATTGCTGTATGTTAAATGAATGACTGAACATCATTTTTGGTTTTCTATGAGAATAGGCCTCCCAATTCCAAACTGTCCCCGGCAAACACAAGCCAGAAAAGAAAAGTTAGCAACAGTGCTCTGATAAATGCAGCTGCGCTGTCCTGAAGGTAACCATTTCTAAAAGCCAAGGATATGGGAAAAGAATGAACCACAAGTGGCCTCCAGAGCCACAGGGCTTCCTGACTTCATCACTCAGAAAACAGACATAACCTATCTGCTTGGCCATCTGCTCCCCAGTTCTCATGGGCAAACCTTGTGCACTTTTCTGTCTGAACACCAGGGCAGTCAACGGCGCTGCTACACAGCAGGCTGAATGCATCGGGCGCCTAAGTTTTGCCTCCGTTTCCCCATCCACACCTCAGCAGGTTGAGCGAGGGATTTGGTCTTGGGGCAGTTTGGGGGACTCCACCTTTGTCTAGGGGACAGTATTGGCAGCCCAGACTGACCTCCAGCAGTTAGAGGATCAGCTGGCTCCAGGGGAGCTGGGAAATGTAGGCTGGGGGTCTTAGTGCATTATTGGGCTTGAAGCCTTCAGGATCAATGATTCCTTTGAGATGGGAGCTCTCTAAGGCTGGGGCAGGAGGAGGCATTTCTGGCTAACTCTGATCCCGGACTATGCTTCAGGTCAGATTACCCAAGAGGTGGAGGGGAGGGGAAAGGCTGGAGTGGCTCCCAGAAGCGGCTAAGTAAATACAATTTGTCTCAATTCTTTTTGTTCAGCACACTAGTTCAACCCTGTCTAATACACAGTAACCTTAGACAGGCTTGGGTTTTAAACACAACACTTCTCTGTCCCTGTCTTTTGCTTCTTACTTAATCCACTGTATTAACTTTCCTACTGACTCAACTAAAAAGATCGGTTCATGAATGATGCTTCATCCTCCAATAAAAATAATCTCCATGGTTTTCAGTCTTCTTATAGATACAAAGGTTTTACATAGTTGCCTGGAAAAGTACCAAACTGCCTTGTCCTTCTTGAAGTACCTATAAAAAAGCACACACATACGAAACGTGAGAGGACCCACTCACTTGAGTTGAGACAGCACGCTGCAGGGATGTCTGCTCAAACGCCCCTTGTTAACAGTCCTGCAGCTTAGAGACTACCATATGGTTTCCAAAGTCCTTTCCCCTATCTTTTTTTTTTTTTTTTTTTTGAGACGGAGTCTCGCTCTGTCGCCCGGGCTGGAGTGCAGTGGCCGGATCTCAGCTCACTGCAAGCTCCGCCTCCCGGGTTCACGCCATTCTCCTGCCTCAGCCTCCGGAGTAGCTGGGACTACAGGCGTCCGCCACCTCGCCCGGCTAGTTTTTTGTATTTTTTTAGTAGAGACGGGGTTTCACCGTATTAGCCAGGATGGTCTCGATCTCCTGACCTCGTGATCCGCCTGTCTCGGCCTTCCAAAGTGCTGGGATTACAGGCTTGAGCCACCGCGCCCGGCCTTTTTTTTTTTTTTTTTTTTTTCGAGGCGGAGTCTCGCTCCGTCACCCAGCCTGGAGTGCAGTGGCCAGATCTCAGCTCACTGCAAGCTCCGCCTCCAGGGTTCACGCCATTCTCCTGCCTCAGCCTCCGGAGTAGCTGGGACTACAGGCACCCGCCACCACGCCCGGCTAGTTTTTTGTATTTTTTAGTAGAGACGGGGTTTCACCGTGTTAGCCAGGATGGTCTCGATCTCCTGACCTCGTGATCCGCCCGTCTCAGCCTCCCAAAGTGCTGGGATTACAGGCTTGAGCCACCGCGCCCGGCCAGTCCTTTCCCCTATCTTATCTCACTTAGGCTGCCAAATAATGCTGGGTGGTAGGCAATGTAGGCATTTCTAGTACTCTTGTTTTTCAGAAGGAACCCAGGTTCAGAGAGTGGAAGTCACATGTCTGAGGTCCCACCGCTTAGTAAGTATCAGAGGTAGAATCTGAACCGAGGTCTTCTGACTCCCAGTCCATTGCTCTTTCCAACACTTCTGCTTTGCGGAGGAATTCACACATTTATCTAACAGAAGAAGATACCTGGGATTTAGATTTTCTAAACCACGAAGTTTCTGAAAGCCCACTGACTATGGCCACCCATCAAAAGGAAATTCCTATCAAGCTTGTGCCTAAGCCCCCAAATGAGTCCCTATCTTTGGTACTAACCTTGTTAGGGCTCCTGCTAAGCCAGGAGCATTGAGCCATCTGGGAACAAAGCCCTTCCTGGGCTGCTCCACAGGCAGCACTGCTGATCCTTAATCTAGTTCCTTCCCTTGAGATTCTCTCTCTAAAGCAGGAGTGGCAGATATATGTTGTGTCATCATTATCCTCTCTTCAGCAGACATCCCAATTTGATAATTGCACCCTTATCACAATTGGCTTAGATTTGGCTTCCGAATCCTGTTGCACACAACATCTCAAGCAGCCACTACCAGTGGGTTGGAATTAGTACCCAAAGTGAAACTTCTAAGCTAAAAAAAATATGTTAAAGCTTAGGACACCTAAAACATCTAGTTGAACTCCCACGGAGAATGGCTAAGAAGGTTAGAGAACTGAGATGGTAGGGTCCAGAGATAATAAGAAACTTGCCTAGGGCCACATAGCTAGTTAGCATCTTTCCTTATGGATGAGAAAAATGAGTTCTGCTAGGCTACTTTATTTGTAGTTTGAAAACGCTACTTTTTGAAGTGACCAAGGAGGCTGGGCATGGTGGCTCATGCCTGCAATCCCAGCACTTTGGGAGGCTGAGGCAGGCAGATCACTTGAGGTCAGGAGTTTGAGACCAGCCTGGCCAAGATGGTAAAACCCCATCTCCATTAAAAATATAAAAATTAGCTAGGCGTGGTGATGCTGACCTGTAGTCCCAGCTACTTGGGAGGCTGACCCAGGAGAATCGCTTGAACCTGGGAGGCAGAGCCTGCAGTGAGCCAAGTTCATGCCACTGTACTTGAACCTGGGTGACAAACCAAGACTCTATCTCAAAAAAAAAAAAAAAAAAAAAAAAAAAACAGTGAAGAGTTCAAGGATGCAAGGAAGATACTCATCCCAAAATACTTCCTTTACCCAGCTGCCTGGCAGGCCTTTGCTAGAGAACTGGTGCTCCTTCCCACACCTAAGTTCTCATAAAAAAAAAAATATACTCCCGAACGAGTTTAACAGTTAGTGCATACTAGCGCTGCACTCTCTAAAATGATAGCCACGCGTGACTACTGAGCACTTGAAATGCAGCTAGTCTGAAACGAGCTGTGCTGTTAACTATAAAATACACATTGGGTTTCAAAGACTTAGTATGAAAAGATGTCTGTAAAATAACTCACCAACAATTTTTAATATTGATTACATGTTTAGATGATAGCATTCTGAACGCACTGGGTTTACAAAATACATTAGAATTAATTTCACTGGTTTCTTTTTACTTCTTTTCAACGTGGCTTCTAGAAAATTTTAAATTTCATACATGGCTTACACTGTGTTTCTATTGGATTGCGCTGCCCTGGAGTGGTCATTGACTTCTCAGACCTGATTTCTACTGAACAGATGACTCAAGGTAGTGAGGGCCGTGGGCTTCTGTGGACCTTGGGAGGGTGGGGTAGTTCTCTAAGAGGCTGGTGAGCACAAAGTAAATCTTTCTGACTTCTCATTCATGTGGAGGTCTTGCTGTCCTCACCACCCCAGTCCTGATACTACTTTGCTTTAACAAAGCTTTGCCAGCAAAATCAGGGAAGGGCTGGTCTTTGGAAAGAAGATGAAGGTAAAGTCACTTGTATGGGGAGAAACTGAGGCAAAGAGTGGGTCAATATCTCCCAACATTATATGCATGCCTGAGCAGAAAGAACACAGATTTCAGGAGAGATGGGTGGCCTGAGTTCAAATCCTGGCCCCACTATTTGCTACCTTGGTAATCTTCTTGTTTGGGCCTCAGTTTTTGAATCTGATAAATGAGGACAATTCTTATCTTACAGGGCTGTTTGTTGAGAGAACGTCAATAAAAGCATAACAAACACAGTGTCTGGTTTGTAACAATCTCAATAAGTTTGATCTCTCTCCTTCTCATACAGGCAAATCCTTTAATTAAGCAGGCTGCTTTGATTAATACTACTGAAAGCCTGGAGGAAACAAGGTCTTTAGAATGTCTACACATATGCCTGAGTTTCATGGTAGAGGCATAGTCTCAGTCAAAAATTTTCTCGTGTTATTTCACAAGGGTTTTAAAAATAAAATTTCCAGATGCAAAATAGACACATGCACAATATAAATATAAGTGGAAACTAGGGCCAGGTGCAGTGGCTTACGCCTGTAATCCCAACACTTTGGGAGACCGAGGCGGGTGGATCACCTGAGATCAGGAGTTCAAGACCAGCCTGACCAACAAGGTGAAACCCCGTCTCTACCAAAAATACAAAAATTAGCCAGGCCTGGTGGCAGGTGCCTGTAGTCCCAGCTATTTGGGAGACTGAGACAGGAGAATTGCTTGAACCTGGGAGGCAGAGGTTGCAGTGAGCCAAGATCACGCCACTGCACTCCAGCCTGGGCGACAGAGCGAGATTCTGTCTCAATAAATAAATAAATAAAAATAAAAAAATAAATGGAAACCCAATTAATAAATTTGACAACTGCTCTTCTGTGCAGCAGATTTGGTTTCAGGTTCAACATAAGCAATATCCACACCATCCTAATAGCAACACAGACTGGTGGCCAGAATTCCCAAGGTTGTAAAAAGCTGAGAAGGCTCTTCTTTCTGTGCAGAGAAGATTGCTTTGCTTTTTGCATGGCTCTTCGCCCCCTGTTATTCCCTCAATACACAACTAGTAAGAAAGGCATGATGAGATTCTTACCAACAAACCATCCATCGTCACATTTTTCCATGACATCAACGATATCTCCATCGCGGAGTTCCAACTCATCATCATTCTGTGGTATATAGCTATATAATGCTTGATAGCTAAATCTATATATGAAAAAAATGAATAGTAAGTGACTCAAATGTTGACAGGATTAAATAATGAATTTTTAAACTCCATTTCAAGTTCAATCAACATTTCAGTAGTGTTTCCTACTTATCAGTAGGGATAAAAGCATTTTATTGACTATTTCCCTAATAACTTAGCATTTGCGGAGATGCATTTCACATATAAGTTAATCAAGGCTGAGGGATGGAGAACTTCTGACAAGCAAGCCATGATCAGTCCTCTTAACTTGGCTTCATTTGGTTACCACAGCCAAGCCTTTTCATCTAGAGCACCTCCCACTCTACCCCGACCTCTGCCTTTTTTTTTTTTTTTTTTTTTGAGATGGAGTCTTGCTCTGTCGCCCAGGCTGAAGTGCAGTGGGTGATCTCGGCTCACTGCAAGCTCTGCCTCCCAGGTTCACGCCATTCTCCTGGCTCAGCCTCCCGAGTAGCTGGGACTACAGGCGCCCACCACCACGCCCGGCTATTTTTAGTAGAGACGGGGTTTCACCGTGTTAGCCAGGATGGTCTCGATCTCCTGACCTCGTGATCCGCCTGCCTCGGCCTCCCAAAGTGCTGGGATTACAGGCGTGAGCCACCGCACCCGGCCGACCTCTGCCTTTAAAGCAGTGGTCCCCAACCTTTTAGGCACCAGGGACTGGTTTTGCAGGAGACAATTTTTCAACAGACGGGTTGGGGTCGGGGGGATGGTTTGGGGATGAAACCATCGGGATATTTGTTAGATTCTCATAAGGAGGGCGTAACCTAGATCCCTCACATGTGCAGTTCACAATAGGGTTCATGCTCCTGTGAGAATCTAATGGACTGCTGATCTGACAGGAGGCACAGCTCAGGCGGTAATGCCTGGGGATTGGGGGCCCCTGCTTTAAAGTAAACCAAGCCTTTTCCTTAACATAGGATAGTATATGTAGATTATGAAGCACAATCAGGAGTTATTTGGGCCCAGAGATATTACATTCTGGTCATACATATGGAGAACATAAAACATTTGTTTTTTAAAAAAGTGTGTATAATAGCCATATATAATATATATAATAGCTATATATATGCTATTAAAAGTACATTCCGGCCGGGCGCGGTGGCTCAAGCCTGTAATCCCAGCACTTTGGGAGGCCGAGACGGGCGGATCACAAGGTCAGGAGATCGAGACCATCCTGGCTAACCCGGTGAAACCCCGTCTCTACTAAAAAGTACAAAAAACTAGCCGGGCGAGGTGGCGGCGCCTGTAGTCCCAGCTACTCGGGAGGCTGAGGCAGGAGAATGGCGTAAACCCGGGAGGCGGAGCTTCCAGTGAGCTGAGATCCGGCCACTGCACTCCAGCCTGGGCGACAGAGCAAGACTCCGTCTCAAAAAAAAAAAAAATAAAATAAAATAAAAGTACATTCCAATTGCTTCACTGTTTAGCAAAACTACCTTGAGTTTCTTTACATGCCTGAACACATTTCATTCACTGCTTTTAAATGTGGATGTCATTTTTCTGAAACTCTTGAAAGCTTTTTTTCTTTTTTCTATCCCAGTGAGCATTGAGGGTAATATTTTTATTTACTTGCTAGTTGGCCTAAGGCATTGGGTCTGTGCTGTTTCGTCTGTTCTAACAGCCACTGAAGACAGCTGAACTGCTTGTGGTGAAATCTGATCCTTGCTTTGGCATCAAGGAAAAGCTTTGTTTTTATTTATTTCTTCAACAAATACATAAGAGGCACCTACTATGCACCAACTTCACAACTCTGTTTACTATTTTAAGACATAACAGTAGCAGGCAAAACTGTAAATGAGCCAATCATCTACCATTTCCAGTAGATGTCAATGAATTCCAGTGTGCGAGCAAGAAAGACTAGAAACAAGCAAGTGGAGTCAGTTCCCAGGAACAAGAGGTTCATTCTGCTCTGCTAAAACCAAAGGGACAACTTTACTTTCCATATTTATCCAAATGTATTGATAATTTGGTGGATGGATCTGGTTGCCAGAAGGAAGGTCTCAAATGAGAAATTAAGAGATGCAGATCAATTTCCAATTGGTAAATAAATACTTTTTTTTTTTTTTTTTTTTTTTTATGTTTCTGTATTTGCCTGCTGTCTCCTACTCAATTTGGAGTCCCCTACTGGCCTCCCAAAACACGCTCTTGCCAGTTTCTTAGAATGCCTGGGCCCTTTAACTCCCACCATGGCTGCTTTGCCAGCCTCAGCCCTGGGAAATAATTCCAATATCCGCTTCTCTGTTTTCACTCCCAGACAGTGGAGCCTGGCTGGACAAAGTCCCACCCTCTTGTTGCTTGGGTCCCCCAGTCAGCTCTAATTTGGGATGAACCTCATACTCCTCAGAACATTGTCCCATGGGGTCCTTCCCCCAGCTCTCCTGCCAATCCTGGTGTCCCCAGCTCAGCCAAGAGCTCTCACTCTACCCCCACTTCTGGAGTTGGAAGCTTGCTGTGGGCAGCACCTTAATCCTCCTCCCCTCCAGATTTAAGTCTCTGTGCCTCCACTCACCTTCCTGCCTCTGCTCCCACATGTGAGGAAAGAAGGGTCCCTTCTCCAAGCCATGTTGAATTCCCTTCCTGGGCTCTTCCTTCACTTACTTCTTTTTTTTCCTATTTTTTTTAGACAGAGTCTTGATCTGTCTCTAGGCTGGAGTGCAATGGTGCAATCTCGGCTGACTGCAACCTCTACCTCCCAAGTTCAAGCGATTCTCCTGCCTCAGCCTCCGGAGTAGCTGGGACTACAGGTGCGCACCACCACACCCAGTTAATTTTTGTATTTTTGGTAGAGACAGGGTTTCACCATGTTGGCCAGGACAGTCTCGATCTCTTGTCCTCGTGATCCACCCACCTTGTCCTCCCAAAGTGCTGGGATTACAGCTGTGAGCACCTGGCCTCACTTAGATCTTATTTGCGTTAATTGGCATTTTACTCTGGTACAAATGTGCTTGTCTCTGCACCCTAAAAACAACTCCCCTGCCTCTGCTATTCCCTTGATCTATAGACCCCTGCCTTCCACTCACCATCGACCCTTCCTAACACAGCACCTGCTGCCACCCCTACTAACACCAACCCTGCCATATCAGAGGTCACCAGGGATTTTTCCAGTTGTCATGGAAAATGCCTGGTGGAAATTTCTCATTTCCCACTCTTGGCCTCTCTGGGCAGGTGACACTGCTGACCAGATGCTGCAGCTGTTCTGTGAAAGCGAACGTCTTTAGACCCTCACTGGCATCTCCTGTCGCCCCTTCTCTGTCTCTGTGGCTGGCTAGGCTTCTTTACCTGTATCTCTGTTAGTAATCATACTCACTTCGATGGTTACAAAATGCCCACTGTGTCCTGGCTCAGGCCCTCACGGCTTCTTAGCTGGATTGATGTCTTCTAACAAACATCTTTGTCCCTGGTCTATGAAATCTACCCTCCACTCTGTTGCCAGAGTTATCTCCCTAAAACAAAATATGATCAATATGTTCCTTACTTCAAAAACCTTCAGTGGCTCCCTAGTACCTACAGAATAAAATCCAAACTTACTTCAACTGCATTCTGGAATCTACCGTCTGGTCCCATCCCACCTCTGAGCTTCATCTCTATCTCTTCCATGAAGCGTATGCTGCAGCCACACGGGCCCTTTCAAGTTCTCCAAATACACCCACTCTATGCCTTTGCACATGTGGTCCTCACCTCTGGGAAGATATTTTCCTCCCTTTGCTAGCTCTCAGAAACCAATTTGTCTTTCAGTGTTTGGTCCAAATCTCTCTTTCTCTGTGCACAGAGTTTTCTCCTATGTGCTTAAAACATAGGAGGTATCCAATCATTTTTTATGAATGAATGAATGAAGCAACCCTTTCATTCATGGCTGGTCAGAATTAACCATTCCTTCCTCTAACTTCCTGCTACACTAGCACTGAAACCAGTCAGCACAGCTCTCATTTGCCATTCTACAGCAGTTAATGTTTACCTGTCTGTCTCTCCCAGCAGTCTAGGATGGCCTTTATTTACCTGCCACCTGTTTTCACCTCGGCTGATGGGGAACATGTCCTTCACTAGAAATCCTTAGGAGAGAACCTGGGAGTAATTCACTCATTTCTGCAAACAACTACCCCATATTCAGCCAGTGACCCGCTTTCTAAGACCAACAGTCCTCTGAGAACATGAGAACGGAAGTTCACCTGGAGTACTTACAAATCTTGTGAGGTTTGACTCCTATCGGGCGTGACTCTTCGCTGCTGGGCTTGAGGTTGCTGAGAAATGATTAAAGATGATTTATTGTCAGAAGGGGATACCTTGTGATGAAAGTCAAGGGGATGAGAAACAGTGCTGCAGTAATGAACAGATTTTTCGGCAATGTTTATGATCTCATTGCAAACCGCTTCCTGTGAGGTGGCCCCAAGATATCCAGAAACCCCAATAAAACAGTCAACATGGGGACAAAAAAAAAAAGAAAGAGAGGAAGAGATGTAACATTCCAGACGAAGCACATAAGTCCAGGGAGAAAACAGAGTTGAAGATCCAGGTTAAAAAAATAGATATTCCAGTAGTGGAGTGCAGGAGGGATCCAGGCGTAAGCATGGAAAAACAGGTAAGATACAGAAGAATTTGGAATTTAGTAAGAATATTAAAAAAAAAAAAAAAAAGGAAGCAGCATAAAAGCCTGTAATTAGTGAGTAACTGTTACAAATGGAATACTTTAGGGTAGAAATGCAAGTATGTATCCCCGATCATGCACTAATACATTAATTTAATCCCACATATAGGCAAAGTAGAAATATTGTCTCTAAATTCTTCTGCTCTTTATCAGGGGCTGGGGGTAAGGGAGTGGCCTAAAATCTCGCTCTACTACAATAGCCACAGAATTCTTGTAAATAATGTTTCTGTGGGTTAACCAGGCATCATTCTAGTCTAGATTCCAAAAGTAGGATCAGTAAAAATTCTCTTTGGAAAGGCTGCAGTCTTATTCAACAGGCATCTTACCACATAGCTCTTTTCAGATTCTGTGAGATCAGGTCCTGCTCTCAATGAATGATGAGAAAGCTGTGATCACCAAGCAAATTATAAGGGAGACATTTTAGCAGATGTCACATTGGAAAGGATTCAAAATAAAAGCATGAGCAAATCCACGTACCACACCATCACGCTTGGATGACACCGGATACTGGCAGCCTATGGCCACCAAGTCTCCACAACAACACGGTGGGTGCACAGAAGAAAATGCAAATGTAGAGTTAGAAGCAAGCATCCGGGAAATGAAATGGGAAACTGGAAACATGGCTGCAGTGAGGTGAGGATGAACAACACAGGGTCCCCAGATTGGTAGGAGAGAGACTCAGAAAGGCCATCTTTGTCATGTCCCTTCACACATATTGGTCCCCTCACACTCAGCTAGTAAGTATCTAGGGAAGGCTGCTGAACCCAAAGCCAGTTTTGGTTATTTTGTTGACAGGAAGCCCCCTCTAGCAGAGCAGGCCCATAGAACCATCAGGTCTGCTGTATTTCAGAAACTTATAAAAGGGAATAACATTTTGAAAACTTCCTTGGTAATATTTGAAG
The DNA here is from genome assembly GCF_009764315.1 of Trachypithecus francoisi. Lineage (NCBI taxonomy): Eukaryota > Metazoa > Chordata > Mammalia > Primates > Cercopithecidae > Trachypithecus > Trachypithecus francoisi. Next base: position 36,479,464 of record NW_022681442.1, on the reverse strand, counting down.
TATCAACCAAGACCATTCCCCTGGAAAAATCTGTAAATGACACACTCCAGTGAGGTATGAGACGAGTTCAGATAGCTTGTAGGACAGAGCTTGCTTCCAGAAATAGGACTGTGTGTGACAAAACTGTCACTCTTCACTTACCAACCCAGGTACCACATGCTGACATAGAAACACATGGTCAAGCAGACCCGCCTTTTGAGTGGGGCTTCCATTGCAGGGGCCAGGCCTTCACTGGAAGAGTGTTTAGAACCATGTGCCCCAGAGAGGATTCAATTCCAAGCTCTAGGAAGTTTTTCTAAATAAATACCCTGAAGAGCCAACCTTGAAAAAATCCTCCAGGTAACATGTAATAATAGCAACAGGCCGGCCAGGCATGGTGGCTCATGCCTGTAATCCCAGCACTTTGGGAGGCCAAGGCAGGAGGACTGCTTGAGCCTGGGAGTTGGAGACCAGCCTGGGCAACAAAGCAAAACCCCATCTCTACGAAAAAAATACAAAAATTAGCCAGGTGTGGCAGCATATACCTGTAGTCCCAGCTGCTTGGGATCAACTGAGCCAGGGAGATTCAGGCTGCAGTGAGCCATGATTGCAACACTGCACTCCAGCCTGGGTGACAAAGCAAGACCCTGTCCCAAAAAAAAAAAAAAAGGCAATAGGCCACAACTCCAGGGCCTTCTAGACGGGCACTTAGAAATCTTTTGTGTATGACCCACTTGTTTCACAGAGAGACAGAGAGAGTGAGAGCCTCCCCTGAGGTCACACAGCAAGTCAGTGGTAGGCTTTTCTCCTGGCTTCATCTATCGTCCCATCTGACCTTGTCTTTCATCCTCAGACCATCTTCTACTTTACAGAGTGTGCTCATTGACCTCCCCTTCAGTGAGTCCCTCAGAAACCCTGGAGTCAGGAAAGACAGGGTTTGTCATTGTTTTCTTTAAAAACCCAGGAAGCTGCTGCTCAAAGGGGTTTCGTGCATTCCTCAACATCACACAGCAAGTAAGAAGTAAAGTGGCTTGGCTGCTCTTTCCCCTCCACCAGACCACCCCCTCCTGTTCACCTCCACTGGAAATGTCTTCATCCGTTAGCAAGCCCTGCAGGACTAACTTCCATTGCAGGCATCATTTCAATACCCCTGTCCTTTCAGGAAGCCTCTTCAAGTTCTCCAAGCCCCCTCTAAACTGCAACCACTCAAACCAGTCACCTTGCACTCTGACAGGAGTAAAGGAAGAGGCAGAACTAAAGGGGCCATGTCATGCTCCTTCTACAATGACTCTGGATGTTAGGTCTTTGCCGGGTGACTGGGAGCCAACCTTGTGTGGCTCCACTTACCACCCACACTCCACTCGCCGCCTCTGGATTAAGGTGTCCGTATCACAAAGGAAAGAAATGGACATTTCCAAGTAACTTCTATGTGGGCTTTCAGAAGAATGAAACTTACTCTGGGCACCTTGAGTGGGTGATAATGATATGCAGATTTTAACATGACAGAAGGGAGAACTTCCAAACAATCCAACAATACAAGGGGCTGCCACAAGAGGAAATGAGTTGGCTGCCATGGCAGCTGTTTAAGCTGAGGCTGCTGTGGACTATAACTAATTGGGATATTGTAGAGCCATCCTTCTTAAACTTTAATGTATATATACATATCACTTGGGATCCTGTTAAAATGTAGACTCTGACTTGATACACCTGGACTGTTTTGGGAAATTCTGCATTTCTACTTGGTAGTACTGACGCTGCTGGTTCACAGACCAACTTTAGGCAGCAAGGGTGCAGAGGACCTCAACTGCCCTACACTGAGATTCTTTGGCTACAGTATGCCAAGACCGGTGGTTCTCATAAAAAATAAAATATTTCCAAATTCCAGCTGGTGGCCTCATGACCTCAGGTCAAATGCAGTACAAAAAAAAAAAGAGAGGATATAGACAATCTCTTGGCAAGATCTCCATAGCTTACAGAAACCTAGCATCCTTCCACTCAACTTCATTCATCCCAAAGGAGTGACTGGAATCAATTATCTGGCAAACAATTTGGTGCTGAAAAGAGGATCAGTGAATCAAATACAGTAAAAAGAACCTGATATTTTACAAGGATATATAGGTCCATTACATACCTGACTTTTGTATGTAACGCTCTGACTTGAGGAGTGCAGAATAAGGAATTTAAGGAATTTAAGGCTCAGAGGAATTCCATCCCAGGCACTACTTTTTTTTTTTTTTTTGAGACAGAGTTTCATTCTGTCACCCAGGTGCAATCTGAGCTCACTGCAACCTCCGTTTCCCAGGTTCAAGCAATTCTCCTGCCTCAGCCTCCCAAGTAGCTGGGATCACAGGCGTGGGCCACTACATTCAGCTAATTTTTTTGTATTCTTAGTAGAGATGGGGTTTCACCATGTTGGTCAGGCTGGTCTCGAACTCCTGACCTCAAATGATCCACCCACCTCGGCCTCCCAAAGTGCTGGGATTACAGGCGTTGAGTCACTGTGCCCGGCCCCACTTCTATACTCTTGTCCTTTTGGGAAGAGTCTTTGAGTTCTCTAAACCCCTTCTAAACTACAATCACTCAAACAAGTCACCTCAGACTCTGACAGAAGTAAAGGAAGGGACAAAATGAAAGGGGCCATTTCCTGCTTCTTCTACAATGTCTCAGGACGTTAGGCCTTTGCCAGGTGGCTGGGACCTGACCTTGTGAGGTTTGCACAAGGTAGTGTGAGAGCTGAGCCCTTTGACTTCTAATCTCCATATACCACCTGCCACCTCCCTCTTGGATCATGATTAGATTGCTTGTGTAACTATGATAGCAATACCCAATTTCTGCCTTGTCTGAAAACAGGCACTACCTATCATTTCTCTTCTTGAATACTTTTTACTCTAGGTGTTCAAAGACATATCCTTATATAAAAGGTACAGTGTATGGCAATAGCATCCAATCATTAATTGTGAACTATAGTACCGAAAGGGATATTGATGGCCCACCTTGTACCTTCCTTGGTCTCAGGCCATACCCCAAGCTAAGGATAATCATCATCATAGCTTTAACATCTGTATAGTACAAACTTAACCCCATTCCTGAGAGGTAGGAATGACTGAGTGCCTCACTTAGCGTTTGTTGAATAAATGAAGGAAGAAGTCAAGATAAACATTTATTCTATTAGCTAAGACTCAATTTCTCTCTGTTTAGATTTAAGTGAAATAGCTTACATAACTAAAATGTAAACCAGTTTTGTTTTTTTTTCAGGGGACGGAGACATGGCATGGGGGTAGACCCTCAGTGGAAATGGAAACCATCACTATCCATCACAAGAATCAGCCCTTCATTTTGAAGGCTGTTTATCCTCAGATTTTTTTTCCCCTCTAGGTATGTTTTCTTTTCCTGTCCCCATTTTCTAACCACTTTACAGCTTTGCATAGTGCTTCCTCTGGACCTGTCCTGTCCAAGATGGTAGCCAGTAGCCACAGGTGGCTGTTGGACACTTGAGATGTAGCAAGTATGAAGTGAAACGTGTTATGTGTAAAAATAGACACTGGATTTCAAAAACTTAGTACAGGCCGGGCACGGTGGCTCAAGCCTGTAATCCCAGCACTTTGGGAGGCCGAGATGGGAGGATCACGAGGTCAGGAGATCGAGACCATCCTGGCTAACATGGTGAAACCCCGTCTCTACTAAAAAAATACAAAAAAACAGGCCGGGCGAGGTGGCGGGCGCCTGTAGTCCCAGCTACTCGGGAGGCTGAGGCAGGAGAATGGCGTAAACCCGGGAGGCGGAGCTTGCAGTGAGCTGAGATCTGGCCACTGCACTCCAGCCTGGGAGACACAGTGAGACTCCGTCTCAAAAAAAAAAAAAAAAGGCCGGGCGCGGTGGCTCAAGCCTGTAATCCCAGCACTTTGGGAGGCCGAGACGGGCGGATCACGAGGTCAGGAGATCGAGACCATCCTGGCTAATACGGTGAAACCCTGTCTCTACTTAAAAAAAAGTACAAAAAACTAGCCGGGCGACGAGGCGGGCGCCTGTAGTCCCAGCGACTCGGGAGGCTGAGGCAGGAGAATGGCGTAAACCCGGGAGGCGGAGCTTGCAGTGAGCTGAGATCCGGCCACTGCACTCCAGCCTGGGTGGCAGAGCAAGACTCCGTCTCAAAAAAAAAAAAAAACAAAACAAAAAAAACTTAGTACAAAATAAAGAATGTAAAATCTCAGTAATAATTTTTAGATATATTGGGTTACAATCTATTATTAAAATTTCAGTTGTTCCATTTTACTGTGTCTACTAGAACATTTTATAGTCACACATGTGGCTCACATTATATTTCTACTAGACAATGCTGCTCTGAACCCTCCCCAGGTCCTCAGGGTCTGCCCTTATTTAAGCCTAAAAGAAGATACAAATTCTAACAAGGACTTCATTAGGGTTAAGAATAAAGGGAGTATATCTCATGCTAAGGACATTTCCGACTCTGGTGATGGCATTCTAGTTTTTCACGTGTTTACAAAAACAACCAGCCCAGCACATGCATACACACACACACACACACACACACACACTGCACTTCCCTCGTTTCCCCCATTAATAGTAAGCAGATAACAGTCCGTGATCTAGAAACTGCTTTCTTCTGTATTTGTACACAAGTTGCCTCTCCTGGCCTGGAGTGCTTGCTTCATTCTCCCCAATTGGGTGAACCTGCATGTGTCCTTGCTGTTGCCCTTCTACTTTCAGTTCACAGAAATCCCCCAGAAATCAGATCTTAGCCTCCCTGGAGCTGTTAATCCCTCTGGATCCACAGAACACCTGGCACTACTGCTGACTTACTAAGCATCCGCTTCCAGATTTGGGTGTGCGCCAAGGCCTTGTGGACCCGAATCAATTGCACACAGGCTACAGAACAGCAGGAAGTCCTGATGATGTGGACAGGACAGAGAAACTCAACTTCCCCCTGGCCCCAAATCCCCTCTAGAAACAGCGCGAGGCTCTGCTGCTCCCCTAATCTGCCCAAGTCTCACAGAGACGGCACTCCTCTAGTCGTCTCACGTCCCAAGTCTTCTCAGACCCCACCCCACCTTTCTCGTGACCTACCCTGACCTCCCAGTGGGACAGTGAGAAAATCCGGGTTCCAGGCCATGCTCTGTACTAACTGATTGTCTTGTGAACAAAATGCTTAATGTCTTAGGACTTCGAGTTCTAAAATACATAAGAGGATTGGACATAATTTACATAAATGCCCTTTTTGGCTTTAACGCTCCATGATTGCAATGTACCTGTCCTATGGGTTAAGAAGTAGGAGTGGGCAGGGGCTGAGCTGGCTTAAGGGAGGCAGCACTCTACTATTGCTTACTGAAGACTGGCAGGGGAAGGCTTTTTTTTTTTTTTTTGAGACGGAGTCTCGCTCTGCCGCCCAGGCTGGAGTGCAGTGGCCGGATCTCAGCTCACTGCAAGCCCCGCCTCCTGGGTTTACGCCATTCTCCTGCCTCAGCCTCCCAAGTAGCTGGGACTACAGGAGCCCGCCACGTCGCCCGGCTAGTGTTTTGTATTTTTTAGTAGAGACGGGGTTTCACCGTGTTAGCCAGGATGGTCTCGATCTCCTGACCTCGTGATCCGCCCGTCTCGGCCTCCCAAAGTGCTGGGATTACAGGCTTGAGCCACCGCGCCCGGCCAGGGGAAGGCTTTTGACTACAGCCTCCAGATATGGCTGGAGTGCTCACTTCTGGAAGTATCCCAAGTGATTGCCCCAGAATAGTCATAGAAGATTTGCACCTACTGGAACATCATGGGCAAACTCTTCCAAGGGAGTAGAAAGGCCCGAATGATTCAGTCTCCTGGGTTTGAGCTTCAGGAAATCACCAGAGCACCCTCAAAACAGCCTCTGACTCCACTGAGTTATCTTATTAAGTTTACTGAGAAAAAGATCACAGCTTAAATATAAAATGAATTACAAACAACTAGTTCAATTGCTTACCACCTAGATTTTATCTCCTTGCAAATCACTCAATAGACAACACATTAACTTTGTTGTAATTTGAATCTGATTACAACACTAAACTTACATGCTCAGTAAATATTCACCTAATGCTCAGCCTTCTCTTCACAGACTATTATACAGTCTTCTCTTTCTTTCACAAGACAGTTAGGGGATTAATGGCAGATACATATTCAAGTGTAAAGAAACCAAAGGCTTTCCAAGAATAGCTTATGCCTTTATACTGAAGGTAGAAGAAACTAATTTGGGGAGCACAAATTCCGAATTTTTTAAATTCTCGATTTGTGTAATCCAAAGCAAAATGATTTTCCCATTCTCTATTTTCTTCTCTTCCCCCCATCGCCCCCCGCCACCATTTTCTCTCTTAGGTGGAACAGGGTAAGGTGGATAAAGTAAACTACTTTTGTTTCATTTCCCTGGTACCTTGACATCACATAACAGGTTATTTACGATCCCATTACAGGCTCTGCGCTAGCTGCTTTCATCTCTATTATATTTCATTTAATTCTCATAGTAACTCAAGAAGGTGCTCAACATTGACCTCATTTTACAAATGAGAAAACGAAGACCTGCCATGTCTGAGTTGAGAATGTGAACAGTTAGTATTGGAACATCTGTCTCTCAGACTCCAGGTTCTGCACACTCCACCACACCCCAACCTTTGAGGTTTGTGCTCTGCCAGAGGAAGATATCAGAAGAGCTAGAGAGAGATGCTGACCAACAGGTCACCTTAATTTGTCCAGTACCCTGTGGCTGGCACTTTCTACTGACATGCTCCATTCTCCTAACACCTTCATAAGGGTAGACACTTTAGCTTTGGGTCTTAGTCCCTTATCTTCTTTTTTTTTTTCTGTTGTTCAGGTTAGACTGCAGTGGTGTGATCATGGCTCACTGTAGCCTTGACCTCCCAGACCCAAGCACTCTTCCCATCTCAGCTTCCCAAGTAGCTGGAATCACAGGCACTCGCCACCACTCCTGGCTAATGTTTTTTTTTTTTGTAGAGACGTAGTCTCCCTGTGCTGCTCAGGCTGGTCTTGAATTCCTGAGCTTAAGAGATCCTCCTATGTTGGCCTCCGAAAGTGTTGGGATTACAGGTGTGAGCCACCACACCCGGCCAGTTCCCTACCATTAGTGTTGAGAGAGTATCTGCTGCTTATTTTTGTAAGTACTGCAGCCAACGTCTCTCCCCATCCCGTAAGCTGTTAAATGCCCTCTATTTAGAGATTTCCCTTCTGAGTGAGTCAAAGGAAAATGTTTCCTATATTTACTTGAGTATCTTAACATTTAAATTTTCTTTTTTTCTTGCAGGTTACATCACAGCTTCCTCTTCTATTTCTGATTTCCATCCTCAAGGCAGGCCTATGCCTTTGTTCTTATCTTTCTGGGAACGAACTTAGTTTCCTTGTGTTGAGAAGTGTTCCCTCTGAAGTCACATCTTTCTGTCTTAAGTTGAGTCACTTTGCCTCCTTCTCCTTTCTCTAAGCCTATAGTTTGTTCTCATGCTTCTCAGACAGATGCTTTGAGGACACATAACTTTCCTGTATATTGAGATTTTATTTGATTAGCTTCCTTCCCTTTAGGAACCAAACTAACATCACAAAAGTTTTGTCACTTTCCTCAGGTCTTGGTTTTCTCATCTCATTGTAAAAGACTGGAGGCTCTTAACCTGCTGGTCTGTCACAGATGAACTTGGGTGTGGTCCTCTTGAAACGATGCAAAACTGTGTGTCACTCTCCTCCCCAAACTACTGGCCTAGAGTCCTCGGCTGATCTCAGATTCTCAAAGGTTCTTGATCTAGAAAAAGTTATCAGTTACTGGAGTAGATGGTCTCTAAATATTCTTTTTGATTAAAAAATTCTAGGAGGTACTCTCACACATTGTAAAAACTCTTAAAAACCAAGGCTGGATGTCAGTCAACAAATAGTGCTTCTGTCATGAAGAAACTCCATAAATATTTGATCATGGAAGTGATGGGATTTCTCAAGATGATCTTCCCTTTGCTTTTTCTTTTTTTTAGTGGAACAACCAGTTTGATCTGTAACTGACTGTGAACAATGAATTGAGATAACTCACTACCATCAGACCTGTCCCCCTTACTTTCTTTTCCTTTGTTTACTTTTGAAAAATTTTTTGAAGTAGAGTCTTGCTCTGTCACCCAGGCCGGAGTGCAGTGGCATGATCTCAGCTCACTGCAACCTCCACCTCCCGGGTTCAAGCAATTCTCATGCCTCAGCCTCCCGAGTAGCTTGGATTACAGATGTCTACCACCGCGCCTGGCTAATTTTTCTATTTTTAGTAGAGACATGGTTTCGCCATGTTGGCCAGGCTGGTCTTAAACTCCTGGCCTCAAGTGATCTGCCTGCCTCGGCCTCCCAAAGTGCTGGGATTACAGGCGTGAGACACTATGCCCGGCGTACCTTCTTGATTGTTCTAAATGTTGTTGGCCAAAATTGCGCCCAAGAAAATCCAAGAACTTCGGTGATAATTCTGAATGCTTGGGCATTTTGTATACACATTTTTCCTCCAATAAGTTGTTTCTCAAAAATTAAAAGGAAAAGCTTCTATTTTTCCATGGTGAAAGTCTGTAAATTGATTATAAACCCCTGACTTAAACTTTTGTATGTGTTCTTCTTTCTCATTTCAACTAAAATTCACGCAGGATTTTTACCTAATCAAAGGATATCAAAGCTAAAAGGAATGGCATTTTTCTTGTCTGAATCTTTTGTTTATGGACAGAGTAGCTGCCAGGAAAGAGAAGTGACTCAACCAAAGACACTTGGCAAACCAATGGCAGAGCTACAGCTAGAACTTGGAACCCTGACTCTCAATCCATTGCTCTTCCCACCCCTTCCTGATGTCCCTGAAGACCCTTGCATTCATTTCACTCACTCTCTTCTGCTGTTCAGAGAAAAAACACACCTAAAAACATGGGCAACTGACCCAGTGTAAACCAGTTTAGGAGTAAAAAATCAAACCATTTCACACAAAGCGTCCACACATTTGCAGAGTTGAGGGAGGTGGGCAGGTGACTGATTCAAAGGGTCACCGTGACTCCTGACATAAGTTCTGGTCCCAGCCCCTTCTCCAGAAATCCCCTTTTCTGTTTAGCTGTGGACACCAGAAGCCTCACCCAAACCAAGAATGCATCATTCTCCATGCATACTTTTCCTGGTCCTACCTCTGGGCCTTTGCTTGAGCTATTTGCCTTAAGTCCCACCTTCCTGTTGTTCACCTGTGAGAAAAACTCTTATTCTTTAAGGCTCAGATTAAATGTTACTTTTTTGAGGAGAGCAAAATCACCTGGTGACCATCCAGCAGGCCCCAGAGCCAAAAACTCCTTATCTGAGGAATTTAGAAGGGAGCAATGACCACCTGGTGACCATCAAACAGGCCAAATTCCTTATCTGGGAAAATTAGAAGTAATTAGACTTCCCTATCATTTAAAGCAGGCATCTGGTCCCAGATTTCTTTCCCTCCAAATTTATAAGTAACTAGAATTTCTACACATCTCTGGAATGGCATGCTGAAACTCATTGTGCAACCCTTGCTGACATTAAGGCACCAAAACATCTACAGATGTAATCATTTATGACCTATGTGGCCAGCATGGTCCAAATTGCCCTTAAGCTTCCGCCTTAAGGTCCATAAACACTCCTGAGGAAAATCCACCACAGTGTGCTCAGTCCTCTCTCACTGAGTGCCCTGCTGCACCCTTTTGCAGCATTATTTTTTTCTAATAAACTTTCCTTCTTCAAACCTGTACTGTTATCAGTCAATTTTTCTTACCAACACTCAAGTCAACCAACTCCTCATGCTGGGGCTCTGACACACTGCCCAGCATTTTTTTTCCTGAGGTTTCCAGACAACCACCTTCCTCCCTGGTTATTATTTCTCCCCATCTTGATTTTCCAGGGGGTGTAGTTTGTGACTCTCTTTCCTTATTTGCATTATAATTATTTGGGAACAGGTCTTACTACCCTGGTAGAGATCCTAAACTCCTTTAGTTGGGGTCAGTCATTGTTTGTCTTTTTTCCTTCCTTCCTTCCTTCCTTCCTTCCTTCTTCCTTCCTTCCTTCTTCCTTCCTTCCTTCCTTCCTTCCTTCTTCCCTCCCTCCTTCCTTCTTTCTTTCTTCTTTTTTTTTTTTGAGACGGGGTCTTGCTCTGTCACCCAGGCTGGAGTGCAGTGGCCCTATCTCTGCTCACTGCAATCTCTGCTTCCTGAGTTCAAGTGATTCTCCCACCTCAGCCTACCAAGTAGCTGGGATTACAGGCAGGCACCACCATGCCCAGCTGATTTTTTTTATTTTTTAGAAGAGATTTTTGTATTTTTAGAAGAGATGGGATTTCCCTATGCTGGCTGGTCTCCAACTCCTGACCTCAAGTGATCCACCTGCCTCAGGCTCCTGAAGTGCTGGGATTACAGGTGTAAGCCACCATGTCCGGCTTGCCTTTTCTTTCATTCAACAAATATTCACTGAGTGCCTTCCATACATCAGGTATCATGGTCTTGCCCTTGGAGCAGTGATACTTTATGGGAACACAGGGAAGCAAAGGAGGCTGAGAGAGGCTCACTCACTCACTCACTCACTCACTCAGATCATTTGCAGGGGCTGTGGCAGCACAAAGTCAGAGCACTGAATCCACTCATGCAGGGGTGGGGGAGGCTGTCAAGAAAGGTGTTAAAGGAAATCAGAATATTTTACTCCAAAATATATTTTTTGACATATTTTGGGATGGCTGTCAGAGAGCCAGCAAAAACAGATAGCTGTGCAAAGCTGTCTTTTGTGCAGGACATTTGTATTTATAGAGAAAAATCTGCATTGATGCAGCCAGGTTTTCTCTGAGGCTTTCCCTTGTCTAGATCTAGAAAAAATTAACTGACAGTCTGACACCTTTAAAGGCCTAAAAGAAACATTTACCATCTATTCTCTCTGAGGCTGCTACCTGTGAGCTTCCATCTAAACAACAAGACCCCCTTTGCTAGCCAAGCCTTACTTTTCTCCCTCCCATAACGTGTCTTGCTGCTTAAAATCTGATTTACCACCATAACCTGTCTTTGGCCATCCTCTGAGCCCCCATTCTTCTGTAACCTCAAGATGGTATAAGCTTCTGCACCCCATTGGGGGGTTGGGTCTTCATTCTGAAGGCTCCCGTGTCACATAAAACTGTATGCCTTTTCTCCTATTAATTTGCTTCTTGGCCAGGTGTGGTGGCTCATGCCTGTAATCCAAGGAGGCCGAGGCAGGAGGATCACTTGAGGTCAGGAGTCTGAGGCCAGCCTGGCCAACATGGTGAAACCCCGTCTCTACCAAACAAAACAAAAATTACCTGGGCACGGTGGCATGTGCCTGTAGTCCCAGCTACTCGAGAAGGCTGAGGTAGAAGGAGTTTTGAACCCGGGGGCAGAGGTTGCAATGAGATTGTGCCACTGCACTGCAGCCTGGATGACAGAGTGAAACCCTGCCTCAAAAAAAAGAAAAGAAAGAAAAGAAAAAAAATTTTTTGTTTTTTGTCAGTAATTTTTAGGGAAACTTCAAAGGACAAAAGGGAAACTTTCCCTTGGCCCCAACAACTTCCTAGAAGTTACATCTAAATGGAAGCCCTGATGCTGTTCACCCTTCTCTATCTCTTGCAGCAAACTGCCTGAAATATCCTAAATGCTTCAAAGAGTACATGATCATAACATTTCAGAATATCTTTTCATTTAAGGTTCTCTGGTAAAATTCCCTCTCATTATTGGTCAGATTGTCAACCTACCTCCCCAACACCTATAATAAAAGTGAACTTTTGTTTCAGCTCTTTAGTTCAGCAAGGATCATAATGGCTGACAGTTCTCTTGACACACAAACTGGTCTGGAATGCATTTTTCCAAATAAGCAACAGCCTGTGGTCAAGTCATTCTGATAGGGCTGCCAGAAAACAGTTGTCATATAAGTCCTTTCCATTTTTAGCATGTCTGTCACCCAAAGGGGGCCCAAGACACACGAGCCTCTTCTGAGCCTCTTCTGAAGGACCCCGTTTCCAGAGTTATCAGCTCCTGCTCCAGCCACAGGAGGGGAAAGTGAGGCGGCTAAAGGGGAGGTGTGGGCGCAGTCCTTTTCACACAAATGCCAGCTCTCAAGGGGGAGCGAGCCCCAGGCCACAGCCTGGGCACACCCATGGAAAAGGGGCTTGTGCCAGGAGGGCAGAAGGAAGGGAGGGGACAGGAAGTGGTACACTTGGGGTCTGGAGGCCCACCAAGAAAGGAACACCAAGTTTCAACAAGCCTGACTTTCCAATCAACATCATCTTCATTGTTGCCAGCTACTCCACTCCTATCCTGCCTTAGGAAGCAGGAAGCGTATACCCCTAACCTTACTCGGAGATCCGGCACCATGCGCACTTCCTATACACACAGGATCTTGGAATTGGGCCGGGATGATGACTCAACACTGACAATAAGGATGTCCCCGGGTGCCTTGGGTTGACTTAGAACGTTTATAGAATTGTTCCTGTGTCAGAGACATTTAATTCTTTTCAACTAGCCACTTTACCACCTCTTCTATTTTTTCCTCAACCTGTTCCGGGGCCAGGCAAAGCCTTTGCCAGGTATTGCTGCTTTCCTACGGCCTCACACAGCAGCAGGAGATCCCACATATGGAGCCTTGGCACGTGCCAAGCACTAACTTCCATTAATTACCTCATTGAATCCTTGCCCTACAAGGGATGGACTGCTTCCACTCCTACTTTGCAAGTGAGAGGTTAAGTGGCTTTCTGGCAAAAGACTAAGCCTGATTTCTTATAAACTACCCCATGCTGGCTCACCCTCAGTGATCCCTACTCCTGATGGGCTGGCCACATGTGCTTGGCTGGAGCTGGAAGTCTGGCCTAGTGTGTCTCAAGCCTCTGTGCTCCTGTGTCCCCCAAGCATGCCTCTATTATTGTCCTGGTGGTATTGCTATGTTTGTAGGCTCCTCCTTGTTTTGAGGAGCCTTGAACTTAGGGTCCTCAAGAGGAGAGACAAATGACCCTTATATTCTGCCCAGAGGCTGGTACCTGCAGGCCTTATTCATAGACGGAATAACTACAGCCTCAAAGGGAAACTGAGTTTGCAAGCCTAAGGGTTAAGCACTATTTACTGTGGACATCATACATACTAGATACTTAATAAATGGCTTGCAGACATCTTCAGGAACTCAATCTGGGTCTAATGAGGTTCTAAGAATATTCTCAGTTCTAGAAGCAGTTCTAGATCACCCAAGATGGTGGCTCTATAGCTTCCATTTATAAAGTGCTGACCATGTTCCCAGGATCATAAGCCCTTGTACTCAACCACTCTTTGACACAGGTGCTATCACCTCCATTTTACAGATGAGGAAACTGAGTCTCAGAGAGGGGAAGTAACTCCCAAGTCACTAGACAGTAAGAGGTGGAGCTGGCATTCAAACCTGGTTGCTTCAGAGGAGTTGCCTAAAGTCTCTGACTTTAGCAGTAGTAAACAGCATAGCCAAAATCAGAATTGTGATTTGTTGAGTTGCTAAGTTCATTTCTCCAAAAAAATTTTCAGGTTTCAAAACACCCTAAGGCTACCTTTGCCCAAATGCTGCACTATTTGTAGCTGACCCAGAGAGAAGATGGGACACTCACCCAAAAACCTGGCATGCCTACTCGAGGATACCCCATGTCAGTCAGGGCCCCAGGAGACCTGCATTCTCCTCTCCAGAACCAAAACACCTTTGTTGCGTGGCAAACAAAGGCCCCGCGCTCCCACACAAACACGAGACAGGACAAAGACCTGACAGAACCGAGCACTAGCAGAGCACCATGGGTTATGGAAACAAAGTGCATCTTACATAAAAGCAAACCACACCACCACACCAAAGCCTGGTGTTCTCAGCTGTGTTAGTTAAAGCAAACCGAGGGTCATCTCCAAGGCATACATGGGACGTGAGGAAGGTCTGCCTTCTCAGAGGGCCTTGCAGCAGGCCAGGAGGCATTCAAAGTAGAGATAACTTCGGAATGACTTCAAGTGGTCAGATATAGCCTGTCCTTTCCCTCCAACTGTATCCAGCCCTGGCACCTGAATTCATGTCCCCCATTCCCTCCGGGGCCATCTCTTTGCTCCCGAGGCAAGCAAATGGTCTCACCAGCATTCACTTGGCCTCCGTAGATGGACCGGGGCGAGACGTGCAGCCCACCCTGCCAAGTGAGACGCCAAGTGCACACGCGGCATGCTGCAGTCCTACCTGGCTCCCACCTCTCCGAGCAGCTTTCCTCCCCGCCTGCTCGCCACCTCTATGCCGCTCTGTCTGCTCAGCCTCACTTCCTGGAAAAGCGCTACCCAGGGGCTTGCCAGGCCGGCTCTCCTCAGGGGTGTTGAGATCTGAGAGTCTGTGTTCAGTACTCAGGCACCTGACCACGTCTGAAGGCTTCAAGCAGCTCTTCTTAGAGATCTCGGGTCCGCCAGGGCCTCTCTGGCCTGCCTCCCTCTCTGCTTTCCTCTCATATTGTCCACTCTCTTCACGCCATGGCTGCCTCTTGCTCTGGCTGCTAAAGGCATCACTAAGCTGGGAGATGACACTATCAGAGCTCCCCAGTGGCAGCTGCGAGAAGCTATCTTGGTGGATGCCTGAAGATGGCGTGTGGACACCACCGTCTCCATTCATGTGAACGGAGGCCTGGGAAGCGGGTGCTAGGGCATAGGTTTTGTGTGGGGAAGGTAGGGCCAGTGGAGAAGCTACTGACCGTGGGGTGGGACGATCTGACCAACTCAAATGGGGGAGGCTGAGAGACAGGGAAGGACTGGCCCTTGGTGACAAGGCGAGGTGGTCAGTGTTATAGACAGAAGCCTCTGGCAGAGGAGGCAAGGGTGGGGTCAGGGCCAGAGAACGCCTGCCTGGGACCCCCACAGTCAGCGAGATCCACTCAGAGGTGACGGCGTGCATCTCGGGGGACAGGGCTCGGCGGGAGTGGGGCAGAGATGAGGGTGCTGGCGTGATGAGCTTGCTGTGACTGGAAAACTTAAAAAGAAGAGAGAGGAAAACAAAAGAAAGAAGCAAAAGGTACAAGTGTCAGCATAAAGGAAAAAGAAGGAAAATAATCACAAGGGGTATATAAAGAGGAATGAAATGGAGAAGATGAGCAAGGACACTCTGGTGTCCAAAAACGAAATCCTTGGGTTACATCTGAGGAGAAACCAGGATGGGTGAGTGTGCGTGTGAGCATGTGCGAACGTGAGCCTGATGTGTGCAGGCAGTGGGTGGAGGAAGCAGCCAGAGGTGTGGAGATGGAGAGAGGTTCCCGTCAGAGTAGTGACGGATGAGGCCGGCCTGCTTTGCAGAATTGGATTTTCAAAGGGACCCACTGGAAGCTCCCTATCCCAGCCCCCCAGCCCCTGTGCATCCAGATCCCTGACCTGGAACCATGGGGAAAGGTGGCCCCGCACTGCCATGGCCCTTCCCTGAGGTTTTATTTTCTCTGGGAGCTCAGCAGAGTCTTCCAGAGAGGAGTATGAGTAGTGTACTCATTTTGTTTTACAATCACTCTTGGCTACAGTCAAGTGAAAAATGTAGCCGAGTTCTCTGCATCCTTACAAAGCAGAATGTCCCGCCCCAGTCACACACGCTGTCCTATAAGACAACAGGATGCGGCTGTCACTGTGCAGGAAGCCCTGGGTCAGCCTGTGTAATGCTTTCTGCCAAGAACCCTCTCCTGGAGTCAGTGATGAGCAGGTGTCAGAGGAGGAAACAATTAGGGGACCAGACAAGAGGCACCGTCTCAGGCTCAACCTGGGCCCCCAGGCCCTACTCTTGCTCCTCTGCCAACCTCCTCACAATGTATCCGGTGGTTTGGCTGGACTTTTTCACAGGATGTCACCCCCACCGTATCACCCTGAACTCGAGGTTCTGACATTTTCTTGGCTTTGGGAACGTGGGGATCAGTTTGGAATAGTTTATATTTCTAAACAAGTTTATTCATAATTAATGTTTGGGAAAGCCAACATCTTACTATGCCTATAAACCTACATCCTTTCAGCCCACTGAGACTGAGATGCTGTAAGTTACTTGTTCCAGTCACCTGGTTCCAGTGAATGCAAAGAATACTTTGGATCTGGTCTACGTGGCTGACGAGAAGAAGGTGTAAGTCTCTCTTTCAGCCTTTGTCTTCTGCAGGCCAACTTTGGCCAAGATGACTGAGGACCACATTTGGACCATGGGATTTATGACACAGTGGTGGTCCCCACACCAACAGCTTCACCCAGGAGGGACCAGCTGATAAAGGCTCTTGTTTCTCTTTCCCTAGTCACCTTATTCCCAGAGCAATTATCTGACTCTTCCTTTTCCCCTGAGATAATAATATGTCTTCAACCAAGCACTGGAAAAGGCCATTTGTATGCATGAAGACAAAGTCCAGTGTACAGTCTGCTTTCCTGCAGTTTTTGGTTTTTTTTTGTTTTTTTTTTTGAGACAGAGTCTCACTCTGTCGCCCAGGCTGGAGTGCAGTGGTGTGATCTCAGCTCACTGCAAGCTCCGCCTCCCGGGTTCAAGCCATTCTCCTGCCTCAGCCTCCCGAGTAGCTGGGACTACAGGTGCCTGCCATCTTTTTTTGATTCTTGAATTTTTAGTAGAGACAGGGTTTCACCATGTTGGCCAGGCTGATCTCCACCTCAGCCTCCCAAAGTGCTGGGATTACAGGCGTGAACCACCACACCCGGCCTCCTGCAGACAGTTTTTAATTGCAGTGCTCAAAAACCTCCCCAGAGAGGCTGTGTGCCAACAGCACTGTTGACTAAGAAAACTCACATGCTGAGTATGAAAACCAGTGACGAGAAGCTTAGATACCTGAGGACTTGCAGTGGCACTGCGACTTGGGGAGGCGGAGAAAGGCAGGTCCATGTAATCCACAGGGTTTTTCACCAGTGGCCGCTTGATCACATCCACATAGGTGATGGGGAAGATGCCTTGTCGGGATGTCCCCGGGATCCTCCCTTCGTACCAGTTCTCATCTACCTGCCGCAGCAGTGTTATCCTCTCACCCTGGAAGACACAGCAAAGAGAGGGTCCTTGTCCTAGCATGCCTCTGCATGCCTGGGGCCTCTGCCTGCATGCTTCCATGTCCTGCACTGTTTACCACATTCTTAGCTCAGGAAAACATTCCCTGCTGAACCTGGAATTACCACCACTGGGATGAGGATGCTAATGGCAGAGAGCTACCTTGATGCTGGGAAATTTAGCTTGGTTCTTTAAGTATTTTAGTAAAGGAGAACATCAGATCTGTGCCCCTAAGCCAGGGAACAAATGTAGTGCTTTTGACTCATTTAATGTGAAACAGATATCCAATCTTCATCTCTCAGGCAAAGATTTTGAGGGGTTTCTCTTTTTCTTTCTTTTGTAGCATTATAAATACTTATAATGTATCATGATTGAAAAATCAGAACACAAACATAAAGCAGAAAACAATCACCACCCATCACATAGTCATTTGGGGATAAACACTATTAATATTTGGCATATGGACTTCCCAGATTTACTTCTACACATGTCAATTAAACCTCACATATTTTTTCTTATAAAAATTGAGTATGAACTGTATTTCCATACTTTTCCAACTTGCTTTTTAAAAAATACTTAATAGTACATAGTAAACCTCCTTCTTTATCAAAAATTGAATTCTAGGTTTTTAATGGCATTGCACAGCTTAATTGACCACTGCAGGGTATTCTGTTGTACACACATATAATGATTTAATTACTGATCTCCTGCTGTAGGGCAAATTGGGTTGCTTCCAGTATTATATAAGATGGCTCATCTTTTTCTAACCCATGTGCTCACTTCCCTCAATCCTCAATAAAATCAGTAACTTTGTAACTTTAGCAAGCCAGAGAATTTTGCCATGTAGAGTGTTTGGATTCTGGAAAGAAGAACTTCTCTGCATAGTGTAATTGTGTCTGAATAAGCATGACGGTGATGATAATAATACTGGCATCTCCTGTTTACTAAGCACAAACCAGATACCATGTGTCATGCTGGAGACTTCACATAAGCTGTTTCACCTAAGTCTCTTACAACCACCTAGGGGAGAGCCATCTATCTTCATTTTTTTCTATAAGAAAATGGTGGCTTGGAAAAAGTATTTAACTCCCACATTCTGCATGGCTGGTTTGTGCCTTTTGGGTTCAAAGCTTTTCAAACTTCTCCTGGTATCAATGCACCTGTTTTTTCCACTAGGTCACACCAATATATTGTAAAACCCAGTCCCCAACACAGTGCATTATCACATCACTAGTTGGTAAGTGTTGGTTGAAAACAGCTTATAAAAGATGTCTAAGACTCCAGAAATGCTATCTTTAATCAGTGAGCTCAATACAGTTAAACCCTGACATTAGCCTAGGGTTTATTTTAAAAATACCTTACCTCAGAAAATTCTCCAATTGCCCTTAATGCAATTCTTTTTTTTTTTTTTTCTTCAATAGAGACGGGGTCTTGCTATGTTGCTTAAGCTGGTCTTGAACCCCTGGCCTTAAGTGAGCCTCCTGTCTTGGTTTCCCAAAGTGCTGGGATTACAGGCCTTAATGCAATTCTTTTTTTTTTTTTGAGATAGAGTCTCACCCTATTGCCCAGGTTGGAGTGCAGTGGAGTGATCTCAGTTCACTGCAACCTCTGTCTCCCAGGTTCAAATGATTCTCCTGCCTCAGCCTCCTGAGTAGCTGGGATTACAGGAACCCACTACCATGTCCAGCTAATTTTTGTATTTTTAGTAGAGACGGGGTTTCACCATGTTGGCCAGGCTAGTCTCAAACTGCCTCAAGTGATCTAACCACCTCAGCCTCCCAAAGTGCTGGGATTACAGACGTGAGCCACAGTGCCCAGCCCTTAATGCAATTATTGATTGGCATACTTCTCTTAAGGGTACAGACAGCACCCCCAGACTGGGATGTGATAGCAACAACACACTTCCCCACATAGCTGCGCCATCCAAGAGAGCCCCAAAGCAAGGCATGAGAAGGGCAGCTTACCTTTCTGAAGGACATTTCTACCTGTGTATCACCATTAAAGTTAAACTTAGCAATAGCTTCTCCATATTCCAAAACCTGCACTGGTGTCAACTTTTTGGGCTGAGCCTTCTCAGCAGGAGGAAGAAGCTGAGAAAGGGAAACAGGTAAAAGAGAACAAGGGAAGAGAAGAAAGCAGGGAAACGAGGAAAAGGAGGAAACAAAACATAAGCATTTAGTAAATATATGGTGCCTTGGGCACGGTCAGGCTTTTCCTTAGAAAGAAAAGGGCTGCGGTACCTCAATATAGGTGCGTGGGAAGATTCCCACCCGGCCGTGGTGTTCTCCTTCATACCAGTTCTGATCAATTTGCTTATAAATGTAAACAATATCTCCCTTCTGCAGAGGAAGCTCCCTGTCAACAGAGGGTCAACGGCATTTTAGCAAATGTTTCAATATGTGTAAGATTAAGACACTTCAGTTTTGTAGCAAAAGAAGACTTTTAAGTGGGGTCAAAGGGTACAAATTCCAGAGAGGGGACTCCATATTTGGAAGTAAGAACCCCACTATTCAGGAAATTACATCACATTTGGCATTTTTCCAGTCTTTTGCAGGATGGATGTTAACATTCAAATTGACTAGCCCTTGAAAGTACTCAGAGGCCTTATTAATTTGTTGTGGTTTTCTAAATGCATTTTTTGTGAATGCTGTCTTATGCTCAGAATATTTACGCAACACACAGCAATGCACTCAGCTGCCTTAACTGATTTTTCTTCATTTGTTAAACGAAGAAAAGCGTCTCCTTCTGGATACCTTCACTATCCTCTTCTATGCCCTAAGGCAGGACATGCCTTCATTGCTTTAAACTGCCCTCAAATTATTTGTGATATATTGACATCCTTCTATCATTCCATCAATTTCACCATTTGTCCACCCATCCATTTTACCATCCGTCTTTGTATCATCATGCAGTAGAAAGGTTCTGAAGTTAGGCAGATCTGGTCCAAAACCCAGTTCTGAAATTTAGTAGCTCTGGGACCATGGACACAATACTTAATCTGAGACACTGTTTCTTTAGCTGAACTTGGAGCTAACTCAGAGTTGCTGGAGAATGCTTCAACAAACTAAAAACAAACAGCTAGGATGGTGCCTGTTGTACAGGTAGGTAACACTCAATAAATGTTAATTCCATTACTTTTTTTCATGAGACAGGGTCTCATTCTGCTGCCCAGGCTGGAGTGCAAGTGGCATGATCACGGCTCATTGCAGCCTGAACCTCCTGGGCACAAGTGATCCTCCTACTTCAGCCTCCTGAGTAGCTGGGACTACAGGCATGCACCACCATGCCTGGCCAATTGTTACATATATATTTTTGTAGAGATGGGGTTTTGCCATGTTGCCCTGGCTGGTCTTGAACTCCTGGGCTCAAGTGATCCTCCTGCCTCAGTCTCCCCCAAAATGCTGAGATTACAGGCATGTAGTCACCGTGCCCGGCCTAATTCCTTTGCTTTTTAACATGGAAAAGTGATGTTGGAAAGAAAAGCAGATTTTCCTTCAAATGCTCTTTGTGCCCCTTTGCAACTTTTCCATATCCATTCCTTTGTTTGCCTTAATAATGATGATATTATTATTATTATTAATTAATTAATTAATTTTTTTGAGACAGTGTCTCACTCTGTCACCAGGCTGGAGTGCAGTGGTGCAATCTCAGTTCACTGCAACCTCCACCTCCCAGGTTCAAGCAATTCTCCTGCTTTAGCTTCCCAAGCAGGTGGGACTACAGGCACGCACCACCATGCCCGGCTAATTTTTTTTTTGTAGAGATGGGGTTTCACCATGTTGGTCAAGCTGGTCTTGAACTCCTGACCTCGTGATCCACTTGCCTTGACCTCCCAAAGTGCTGGGATTACAGGCGTAAGCCACCGCGCCTGGCCCAGATGATGTGAATTTTTAACCAGGACTCTTTTAAAAAAAAAATTAGACAAGGCCGGGCGCGGTGGCTCAAGCCTGTAATCCCAGCACTTTGGGAGGTCGAGACGGGCGGATCACGAGGTCAGGAGATCGAGACCATCCTGGCTAACACGGTGAAACCCCGTCTCTACTAAAAAAAAAAAATATAAAAAACTAGCCGGACGAGGTGGTGGGCGCCTGTAGTCCCAGCTACTCGGGAGGCTGAGGCAGTAGAATGGCGTAAACCCGGAAAGCGGAGCTTGCAGTAAGCCGTGATCCGGCCACTGCACTCCAGCCTGGGCGACAGAGCGAGACTCTGTCTCAAAAAAAAAAAAAAAATTAGACAAAGGTAAATTTTAAACAAAATGAAAACTTAAAATAAGGATAAAAATTATAACTTTTTCTTTTCTTTCTTTTTTTTTTTGAGACAGAGTTTTGCTCTTGTTGCCCAGGCTAGAGTGTAATGGAGTGATCTTGGCTCACCGCAACCTCCGCCTCCTGGGTTCATGCTATTCTCTTGCCTCAGCCTCCCCAGTAGCTGGGATTACAGACATGGGCCACCAGGCCCAGCTAATTTTGTATTTTTAGTAGAGATGGGGTTTCTCCAAGTTGTTCAGACTGGTCTCGAACTCCCAACCTGAGGTGATCCACCCACCTTGGCCTCCCAAAGTGCTGGGATTATAGGCGTGAGCCACTGCGCCTGGCCCTTACAACTCTTTCTTGAGTTAAATAATTTTAAAATTGTAACATTTTCTTGAATTAAAAAAAAATGACCTAGATCTTTTTCATTTGTGTCAAACCAATAGGATGGAAAGGTCTCCAGTTGTAACTTGGAAGAGGTCTGCTCACTTTGCAGGATGCCAGGAAGTCCCATGGTATGTGAGGGGTGCTGGCCGAACAATGAGGGCACATCTGGAAAACTATAGAAAGTCAGTTCTGTGCTGAATAAAAGCACAAGGCAGCCTTTGTGGGTCTCACATTAGCGGACAGGATTCTAACCCTCAAGAGGTCTGTAAAGGGGATGTGGGCATTTGTCTCTGTGAGAAGGAACGTCTCGGGCCGCATTTTTGCCATAGCCCTCTTTGGGGGGCATTATGAATTCCCTCTCCCTTCACCCCCAACCACAGGCACACAGATGAGCAAGACTCTCAGCATGTTCACTGCTATGGAGACCTGCAGGCTCCTGACTCTACTATACTAAGTATCTCGCAGCTGTGGACGGGGGTGGGAGCATAATGGTCCTACTGTTAAGCAAAGGATACACTTGTGTGTGAGAGAGGAACTGAGGGGTCAGTCAGTAGTTGTGGCTGATGGAAGTCTACCATGGGAAACCTGGGGCCCTATTCTGCCACTACTGTGGACTATACCCCTAGCTCCCAAAGAACCACGCGACCAGGTCTGCTGGTGAGAGGGTTTGAGAAAGAGGATTTGCTTTAGATCTTTTTTGGAGCATCACGGTGTACATCAGCACAGCAGAGGCTCTGAGAAGACCCGGGGGAAAGAAACTTGTTTAACTTTGTTGAACCAAGTATTCCATAACATGCTTTTTTTTTTTCATTTTTTATTTTTTAGATGGAGTCTCACTCTGTTCCCCAGGCTGGAATGCAGTGGCGTGATCTTAGCTTACTGCAGCCTCCACCTCCTGGGTTCAAGCAATTCTCATGCCTTAGACTCTTGAGTAGCTGGAATTACAGGCACTTGCCACCACGCCTGACTAATTTTTGTATTTTTTGGTAGAGACAGGGTTTCGTCATGTTGGTCAGGCTGGTCTTCAACTCCTGACCTCAAGTGATCTGCCAGCCTTGGCCTCCCAAAGTGCTGGCATTATAGGCATGAGCCACTAAGCCTGGCCCCGGCAGCATGCTTTTTTGAGTAACTGACTGTGGGAAAATGTAAAACCAAGTGACTGAAGGGCTTAAAAGACCATGGAACTAGAATTTACTTTTTTCACTAAATTTTGTGGACTTTTTTTGGAGGTAGCATGTCATGATGAAAACACGGAATCAGAAGGAAGGAAACCTCTCTCCGGCATTACCAATGTTGATAAAAGGTGACAATTTCTGTGGATCTAAGCTTTCTCACCTGTTCTATTTGACGGGGTTGCTCTAAAAAAAATTGTTTTAAGACTCTTTATGAAATCTGGGAAAATGTACTATTATCATCAATAGACCATTTAATAAATCTTACATAGACCTTTCTCAATTCAAAGAAAAAAGTGTATTAATTAAATTGCAAATTAATTTATATATCTCTGTTATCTTGTCTGGTTTAAAAAAAGGGGGGGTAAGAGGATAACATATTTTGAGCACTAAATTTTGGTACACTATGCAAAATGTTTTACAGGTATCACCCCAGCTTCCCTGAAAGAGAGGCTTTTTTTTTTTTTTTTTTTTTGAGATGGAGTCTGGCTCTGTCGCCCAGGCTGGAGTGCAGTGGCCGGATCTCAGCTCACTGCAAGCTCCGCCTCCCAGGTTTACGCCATTCTCCTGCCTCAGCCTCCCGAGCAGCTGGGACTACAGGCGCCCTCCACCTCGCCCGGCTAGTTTTTTATATATTTTTTTTTTTAGTAGAGACGGGGTTTCACCATGTTCGCCAGGATGGTCTCGATCTCCTGACCTCGTGATCCGCCCGTCTTGGCCTCCCAAAGTGCTGGGATTACAGGCTTGAGCCACCGCACCTGGCCTCAAGAGAGGCATTTTTATCCGTATCTTGCAGATAAAGAAAATTGAGTGGGGGAGAAGTTGATAACTTGACTACACTCACAGAGATAGTAAGTGGCATAGTCAGGATTTGAACACAGGACTTCCTGACTCTAAAGCCCACAATCTTTGCAGTATATTACGCAGCCACCTCCTTTAGCTGACCAACTAAAGGACTGGAGTAATACACACAAACCCAACTATACCAGATTTGTGCCTAGGTTCTAGACACTGTGGCCTGGTCACTCATTTTGTGGGATAGAGGAGATCAGAACCATGGTTGGTTGGCTCCACATAGCATTTCCCAGCATCTAAAGACAGGGAGCTCTCCCTCTGATCACCAGATGCATGACCATCCATCTGCAGGACAATGGGGTGGCCACTGTCCATTGTACTTTTAGCTGCCAATGAGAACTGATGGACTATTTAAATCCATAATTAGATAAAAAGCCAGCTGTTTCCTTACGGAACCCAGTCTTGGGTAGCATTTCCCAAATCACGTTTCAGGTTCCTTTCTTGAAAGACTTCTGGAGCTATTAACATGCCATCAACAAAGTATTTCTTCAAAGTGGGTGGGAGGTATAGATATAGCATGCAGTGTTTCCCAACTCATTCTACAACAGAACTCCCTTGAGGAACACACTTAGAGAAACGCTAGTCTCCTGTGGGTTCGTGCAAGCCTTTAATCTCTTGGGATGTTGTAGCAAAATGGGTCAAGTTACCTCCCTAGAGACTGGTCTAGATCCTTCCACAGAAAAGATGGGCAGATCAAGCTACCACTTAAGCAAATAGAGCCCCTATACAGGAGGAGGCAGGCTGGGACAGGGTATAAGAGCCCCACCTCTGCCTAGGTTTGAATTCCAACTCTGTCACACCAGCTTGAGTAGGTTCCTTCGCCTTAGAGTCCCTTGGCCTTTTCATTTGAAGAGTGCGGATCATCACAGCGCCCACTCCATAATGAGTTAACACAAGCAAAGTACTCTGAATAGTGTTTGGCACACAGCAAACTCTATGAACTACTGTTTTGCTCTTTTTTTTTTTTAACAACAATTTTTATCATTGTTATTTCTCCAACTCTTCTCTACAAACAAACTGTCGTGTTTCAAAGAGGCAGCTAAAAAGATAAATAAATATAACTGGTAGCACTTACTTTAGTGTCTGAGCTTTAAAGTCAAATTTGGCTCTGGCAGGTCTCATCTGAACATAAGAAACAATGACAAGTTAAAATCAGGATTCATGTACAACAAGGACACATTTTTACAAATTTCTAGAAAGCAAAGCAGAGAAATTCACTCTAGCCAGTTTGTTCTAGTGTAGAAATCTGGGCAAAATTGCATTTGTCTGACCTTAGTAGAACACTAGATAAAGTGTTTAGTTAACTATGTATGTCATACATGAGAATCCCCTAAAAACAACCAGATCTGGGGAAGAGATGGTTAGAAAGGTCCCAAAGCTGAGGTACCAGTTCCTCAAAACATGCGGACCATGGCTATTAAAAAAACAAACAAACAAAAGACAAAGTCAGCCAGAAGTCCTAAGATGTTCCTTATCTACTGTCTTATTCCTTAGGGACATCTATTTGGTTAAATTATGATATGCAAGCAGATGAAACGCCGACTCACTTCTCACATCATCTCCAACTCCATATATTTCTTACGGTCTGTGACATCATCCAAAAAGCCAGATAAAGTGGTCCCTGAGCTCAAATGACTCCTGCCAAGACTTCCAATCCTGTTGGGTAGTCCTCTCTTCTCAGATGCCCAGGTCTGGGTCAGCCTCTGCCCCTTCTCCACTTCCTGATCAAGTGTGTCATTAAGTCAGGAGGGACCTCCCTCCACACCTCCATCCCTCCACAACCCTGTTGCTCAAAGCTGACGCCTAGTTTCCATTGACACAAAGCTTCCTTTGATTTCACATTCTCTTCACTCTAATCTGTCACCCGGGAGCACAAATAACATTCCTAACATTCTTCCTCACATCGCTTCCTTGCTTTGAAGTTGGCTGCTGCTCTCAACTTTCCCTCAGTTCAAATCTCAATCCCTGCCATAGGTGAAGGCCTGTGGGTAGTTTCTCCCTACTCTTACCGAATTGCCTTATCTCTACTACACCGTTCCTGTTCTAGTCAAATCTATTTGCTACACCTCAACCGAACCCCCTCCTAACCCCTCCTCTCTCTGAAATTTCTTTTTTCTTTTCTTTTTTCTTTTTTTTTTTTTTGAGACAGGGTCTTGCTCTGTCTCCCAGGCTGGAGTACAGTGGTACGGTCTCAGCTCACTGCAACCTCTGCCTCCCAGGTTCAAGCAATTCTTCTGCCTCAGCCTCCTGAGTAGCTGGGACTACAAGCATGTGCCACCATGTCGGTTAACTTTTGTATTTCTCAGTAGAGACTGGGTTTCACCATGTTGGCCAGGGAGGTCTCTAACTCCTGGCCTCAAGTGATCCGCCCACTTTGGCCTCCCAAAGTACTGGGATTACAGGCATAAGCCACTATGCCTGGCTGTGGAACTTCTTTCTTTTTTTCGAGACAGAGTCTTGCTGTGTTGCCCAGGCTGGAGTGCAGTGGCACAATCATGGCTCACTGCAGTCTTGACTCCCCAGGCTCAGGTGATCCTACCACCTCAGCCTCCTGAGTAGCCAGGACTACAGGCATGCACCACCAAGCCTGGGTACTTTTTGCAAGCCTGGGTAATTTTTGTACAGATAGGGTCCATGATGTTGCCCAAGCTGGTCTCAGATTCCTGGGTTCAAGCAGTCCTCCTGCCTTGGCCTCCCAAAGTGCTGGGATTACAGGTGTGAGCCACTGTGCCTAGTCTTCTGCAGGTATTTTTAAAGTTTGCATTTTCACATTGATGTTTTCATCTATCTACCTATCTATACCATACATACTGGGGCCAAGCGAATGATCACCTTATAATCAAGTTAAAGCCATACAATTTCAATACTTGTGTTTGTGTCTGTAACCAAAGGGCATAATTTCACAGTTGCAGGTGAACAAGAAAAGAACGGATGTGGGGTTAATGATAAATGACAAGTTCACAAGAGAAAACGAAATGACCAAAATTATAAGGATAAGAATTTTACAGTGATTCCAATAGAAAAACACAAGGAAGTAGGTTACCTCATGTCACCCAGCTGTAGAGCTGTGTGAACTTTAAAAAATTTATACCAAAGCAGCACCACATTCATACTCTGGTAACTGAGTTCTGTCAAAACAGTATCTTCTATCTATTAAATCAATATAATTATATAGGTGTGTAGTTTATGATTAATTTGTAAGTGGACTTAGGTTAATAATGGGGGGTGGTGAGATTTTTTTCACTGAAGGCCTGTTAAAATTCACTGATTCCATTGAACTCTTGAGACGTGTATGTGAGTCATCGGTGGTTATACAAAGCAGCATCCTCTCCCTCTTTATCTCCCTATAGCTCCAAGACTGAATCCATCTTTCCCTCCTCTGGCTTTCATAGTATTGTATTACTTACTATAGGACAGAGATAACTGTGTAAGAGGGAGACTCTTCCACTATCAGCTCCCCAAGGGCACACAGACAGGGTTCTTTCTGCCTCCCATAGGGTCTTACACAGAACCAGTGGTCACCCCAGTCCTACTGAACGGGATTGAAGTGCCTTGACACAGTGTGGTGCACCTGGGATGTTAGTCTCTACTTTTTCAAGTCCATCAGTCAACTTCTAGGGCAGTAATTCTCAAAATGTGGTCCCTAAACTGGTATCACCAATATCACCTGGGAAACTGTTAAAAATGTAAATTTTCAGGCCCCACCGCAGAATCAGAAACTTTACAGATAGGATCCAGGGTTTGTATTTTACCAAGCCCTCTAGGCGATGCTAACGCACTTGTCAGAGTTTGCTCTACAAGGGAGCCAGGTTCACTGAGCAGAGTTTGCCTGCCTCTGTCCATGGTTATTCCACCCATGGTGCATTTCTGTTTGCATGTATCATGTACATGTGTAAGTGTGCAGCCCTAGCGCCTTTACCTGTTCCCATCTTCTTCTACCTACAAGCAGGCAGGACTATCGGTGAGGACAAACCATGCTCAGAGCCTTCTGAGAAGGGCCATTTTGAGGGGGAGCTGGAACGTTGAGGGCTCAAGGGCTATCTTTCCCTTGCAATTAACACTCGCTAACTTTTGCTTCTTCCTTGATAGATTTTCTTTTTCTCCATCACTTTAGAGTCTCCTCTTCCCCAGCTTTCCTTTTTCTTTTAATTTGAGACAGGCTTAAATTTCTTTTAATTTGAGACAGGATCTTACTCTGCCACCCAGGTTGGAGGGATGTGTTCACAGTTCATTGCAGTCTTGAACTTTTGGGGTCAAGTGATCCTCCCACCTCAGCCTCCCAAGTGGCTATGACTATAGGCATGTACCACCAAGCCTGGCTAATTTTTCTATATATAATACATATATAATATATTATATATATTATAATATATATATTTTTTAATTGTAAAGATGAGGTCTCCCTATGATGTGTAGGCTAGTTTCGAACTCCTGGCCGTGAGTGATCCCCCTGGCTCGGCTTCTTATAGTGCTGGGACTATAGACTTGAGCCACTAAACCCAGCCAGCTTTCTTTCTTTTAATTTGGTTCCCTCTTTTCACTATCTCTTCTTCCCAGATACTTTTTTTTTTTTTTTTTTTTTGAGACAGGGTCTTGCTCCGTTGCTCAGGCTGGAGTACAGTGATGCCACATGACCATGACTCACTGCCTTGACCTCCCAGGCTCAAGCAACCCTCTTGCCTCAACCTCCCCAGTAGTTTGGACTACAGACATGTGCCATCACATCTGGCTATCTACCAATCTATCTATCTACTTAATTAATTAATTAGAGATGGAGGTCTCACTATGTTGCCCAAGCTGGTCTCGAACTCTTGGGCTCAAGCAATTCTCCCACCTTGACTTCCCAAAGTACTGGGATTACAGGTGTAAGCCACTATGCCCATATTTCTAAAAAAAAAAAAAAAAAAAAAAAAAAAAAAAAAGACGAATAGGCAATGATGCTTCTAGAGAGAAAAATAAAAATAAATAAATAAATAAACATAAATATTAAGCTACTGTATTGAAAGGATATAAAAAACAGTACATACTTTGGGTGTTATTCCCCCATTTCCCTAGCTCCCACCCCAAATCCCAGATACACCCATTTTCCCTAAAAGAGATCATCTTCAGTGGGCCTACTTAAGGGTTACATGGCAAAGCATAAACTCTTACGCAAGATCCAGCATTTGGCTAGCATGAGAATTTCAACATGTTGACCTTAGTGTAGGAGGCCAAGATCTGGATAAAAATCACTTCAAAGTTTGTTCTTTTCTTTCCTTTTATAATATTTAAGCTTTCATAACCTAGACTTGGAAATGTCAAAACTAAAAGAACAAATGAAACGTCCCTTGGAGAACTCTCTTACCCTCTGTGGGTTTATCCTAACTGCGAAAGTCTTTGGGCTTCAAAATTCTTCAGTGAGGCGCACTACTGCAGCACTACCGAACACTTCACACAATTCATCCACCTACATGTGAGCAGCAGCACTGTTCTCAATTTCAAAATTAATGGCACTAAATTTGGAGGCCTTTGTAAATGGTACAAAGTATTGTTAAGCTACCTTTTGTAAAGTTTCATTAACCATCTCTTCAAAGAAGAATTGTGTAACTGTCCACACCATAGCTACCAATGTATATGGACTCAGGTATCAGGTTTCTAAGCAGAACGCACAGGCAACACAGTAGCATGATAAAATGCAGGATGTGGAGGGCTGGACTCACGAAGGCAGCCAATGCTCTAAGGCATGCAACAGGGGCATGTGCCAGCAGACCCCGGTCCCCCAGCCAGGCATGCTTGAACATACAGAGCACAGGACATAATGAGCTCATGTCTATTTACCAGCCACAAGAAGCCAAAGCAAGCCTAAGGGAGGCCAGGATGACAAATGTTGTTTGGAGAACTAAATTGGCCTACAGAGGGCAATGCTGAGGGGAGGCAAATAGGCAAATATTGCTTTGGGTCAAGCAGCAGATTGAGGTGACCAAAACAGACCTCTGACCCAGATTTCCTTTTGGCGGTATCGTCTATATTGAGGAGGTCCCCAAAGCGCTCATTAGTGATAAACTGATGGTGCGTCGGAATGACGCCTGTGTGGCGTCGAGCTGCAATATCAGCCTCTTCTTGCTCGCGCTTAAGTCGTCTCTGGTCCGCTAAAAGTTTCTGCCATAAAATTGCATAAAA
Organism: Trachypithecus francoisi; assembly: GCF_009764315.1. Lineage (NCBI taxonomy): Eukaryota > Metazoa > Chordata > Mammalia > Primates > Cercopithecidae > Trachypithecus > Trachypithecus francoisi. The sequence goes on along the minus strand of NW_022681442.1, from coordinate 36,449,646 downwards.
TGGGCAGTGAATCATCTGTTCCAGTGTATTAGAAAATTGCCAACAAAAGTAATTAGGGAAGGAGGTGCTGGGTGAACAGGGCAGAGGCTTTAAGGGTCAGCTGTGAGAAGGGCCTTAGAGCCATAACTACTACACTCCCATCGTAACCACCCTCCGAGCACTGTAGAAAGGAGGTAGCACTTCACTGGGAAAGCCGGGATAGGGGAAGGATGATCCCACATGATTACACTGTCCTGCAAACTACCTACCCCCGGCACAGTCCAAAGCCTCCTGCTCCTGGCAGCAAAAGGCCAGGTGAGCCAGGGGCACATCCAGGGCATTCCCAACCATGCTGGGCTGGCAGCAGGAGGCTGGAAGTGCCATCTCTACCCTGTTTTTAGGCAAGGATATATTCCCACAGCACATTTCCCTAGCAGGACCAGGGTTGGACAGTTCCTCCTGCCCATCTCAGGTCTATTAAACCTGCTATAGGCTTTTGCTAGTGAAGTCTATGGCACCAGGTCATTTTTGTGATTCCTGTATCTATTACTCTAATATGCTCTTGACAGAGTGGAGCAGCCCATTTCAGAAAAGACGAAGCCCCTTCTAGGCAGCCAACTCTTCCCCTAGGCACAATTTTTAGAAGGCCTTAGGATATGCACCACAGGCTAATTATGTGGCCGACAGAGAGCATCAGTTACTTTCTTACTGAATGATTTCTTCACTGGGTGAAATGAAGCTGAGTTAAAGGGAATGACAAAGAATATAAATATAAAAAAAACACCCTAAGAATAATGGTACCTGGGATTAGAATATTCTCTCTTAGAGTAAGGAAAAAGTCATCTATTTCTATTTTTAAAGGCTTCTTTGAAAAATCAAACAATGTTGCTTTTTACCAAATGCCCTCAATGTCCATTAAAATGACCCCATGGAACAGAATTTTAATGTGTTTTCTGATACTAAACAGTCTAACTTTCCTGGGATTAACTTTCCTTGTAGGAAAGCATGAATTAGAACTGATAATTCTTAGCATTGGAAAACAGTAGGCTTCTTCCAGCAGACAATTAAATGCCTCATGTGACATGCAGCCCCAAAGGAAGGTGGACCGATTTTTCTTCAGAGACTACAAATAACAAAGTGACAACTCATCAAATGGCTGTGGGATTTCCAGTACTCAAATAAGTTGTAAAGATAAATGAGAAAAGACATGAGAAAGTCCTCTGCGAAGCCCAGTGTCACAGAAAGAGTGCTGGTCCAGGCATCTGGAGCCCTGGTTTCTAGCTCTGCTACTGGTATAGGTTAACTTACTATGCAGCCCTGGGCAAGCTACTACCTTGCTGTGGTCCTTTCCTGGACTAAACCAGGGGCTTGGCTACATGACCACTAATGTTCCTGCCAAGTCTGACATGTTCTCATTTTCTGAAAATCCATGTTAATGATAAAGCATTTGCAATGGGGAGGGCCTGACTAATATCCCATGAGCTGGGGAGTGTGAGCTGTTTCTGTAGCCATGGGAATGGAGTGATGCTTGAGACTGCCACAGTTCTTACTCACGGCCCTTTGTGTTCCGGCTGGAGTTAAACATCATCAGTGGAAGTGGACATCAAATGGGGCAAAGCTCCCAATCCAGTACTTTAATCTGACCTTAGTAAGTCCCTCAGCACTGTAGTTTAACCATATAAGTCAAAACCCATGGATAAAGACACAAAACTTTTAAGGATCTATGAGCCAGTGTTATTCAGGAGACAACTGCTAGCTCTCTTTTTTTTTTTTTTTTTTTTTTTGAGGCAGAGTCTCGCTCTGTTGCCCGGACTGGAGTGCAGTGGCCGGATTTCAGCTCACTGCAAGCTCCGCCTCCCGGGTTTACGCCATTCTCCTGCCTCAACCTCCCGAGTAGCTGGGACTACAGGCACCCGCCACCTCGCCCGGCTAGTTTTTGTATTTTTTTAGTAGAGACGGGGTTTCACCGTGTTAGCCAGGATGGTCTCGATCTCCTGACCTCGTGATCCGCCCGTCTCGGCCTCCCAAAGTGCTGGGATTACAGGCTTGAGCCACCGCGCCCGGCCTCGCCTTCTTATGTAACTTCTAATATATCCATTGCTAAGCCACTAGATAAACTACACCTTCCATGTGGTAGGCAAGAATTGTCCCATAGAACCTTCTAGGCCAGAGACTAGGGCTTATATTACTAACATGGAATTTCATCTTCCTTCATCATAGCAGCCCCGGCCTACATACATGGGAATCTTGTATCTTGTGGCAGGAAATACTTATTTATTTATTTATTTTTATTTTTATTTTTATTTTTATTTTTTTTGAGACGGAGTCTCGCTCTGTCACCCAGGCTGGAGTGCAGTGGCCGGATCTCAGCTCACTGCAAGCTCCGCCTCCCGGGTTTACGCCATTCTCCTGCCTCAGCCTCCCGAGTAGCTGGGACTACAGGCGCCCGCCACCTTGCCCGGCTATTTTTGTGTGTTTTTTAGTAGAGACGGGGTTTCACCGTGTTAGCCAGGATGGTCTCGATCTCCTGACCTCGTGATCCGCCTGTCTCAGCCTCCCAAAGTGCTGGGATTACAGGCTTGAGCCACCGCGCCCGGCTGTGGCAGGAAATATTTAACAAAGAGCTACAGAAATGAATCTGCTCTATGGCCTGATGGACACTCATCATTAGTGAGTTATTACAATAATAACTGTATATCAGATGCTTTCTCTTGTTTCTTTCCATGGACAGGTGCAAGTTTCTTATTGAATACTGTTCAATTGTGCCCGGAGATGGGGAGAGGTACAGCGGTTTAACTTTCTTTCTTTTTTTTTTTTTTTGAGACAGAGTCTCGCATTGTGGCCTGGGCTGGTGTGCAGTGGCGCGATCTCAGCTCACTGCAACCTGTGCCTCCTGGATTCAAGCGATTCTCCTGCCTCAGCCTCCCGAGTAGCTAGGATTACAGGCGCCCACCACCATGCCCGGCTAATTTTTTTGTATTTTTTAGTGGAGATGGGGTTTCACCGTTTTAGCAAGGATGGTCTCAAACTCCTGCCCAAGTGATCCAACTGCCTTGGCCTCCCAAAGTGCTGGGATTACAGGCGTGAGCCACCGTGCCTGGCCACGGTGCTTTTATTTTTGTCTTTTGTTTCACCATCTGGTGGCAATAATTATCATCATCCCACTCGTCCTCAAGTCAGCCTTATCCTAAATCCTTCAGGAAACCCCACCTAAACTCTGGAACTACTCAACAAGGCAGAACAACAGAGAAAAAGGGCTTCAGACTTGAACGTGACTAGGACAGAGTTGTGTACACATGCACTCCCTCCCCCACTCCTACCAGGTCAATGTGATTTTTCCATCTCTTAATTCATTTCAGGAACATGAGCTCGGGAGCTTGTTTAATCTCTAGGACTCTTTTTTTTGTAGATGTGAGCCCCAGAAAGCATGTATCATTACAATGCTTTATCCCAGCAGAAGCTTGTGATTTTGCCCATTTGGCTGATACAAAGAACCACCTCTTCCCAAATCCCCAAGAAAAGGGGCTCTTTCCCAGGCCCTGCCAGTCACCCCATGGCAGGACAGGCATTTCAGCAACTACAAGAAAATATCCACATTGTGAAGTTCTTGGCTGGGGTTTTCCAGCATTTCTTGGTGTATCTGCCTTCTTCTGAATTGAAAGCAACAGTTATAGGCAACTTCCTCAAATTGTTTTATAAAATGTATCAAGGTCATTACTATTTTTCATTTTCCTCTTTCTCCTATTGCACCCTTCTCAATTTGAACAATGCTTTGTGCCAACAGAGGGGTGGGCAGCATTGGAGAAAATATGCAGGCGGATTTCCTTAGGGATTATCAAGGGTGGGGTTGGGGGTGATGAAAGAGCAAACTCTGGTTTCCAGCTTACAGGGCATTAAGTACAGCAGTGGACAATCTCTTTCTGTATCTCCCATGCAGCAGTGCTGGCTGGACTTGGCATTTATAACCTAGTGCCTGTGGGGAAATCAGTCCTACTTTTTGGAAAAGTCGACCAAAAAAAAAAAAGTCAACGAAAATTGAGGCTTTCACAAGTGATTTTTCTATATGACATAGGCTCAATGTCATATAAAAAAAATCACTTGTGAAAGCCTCAGTTTTTGCCCCCAATTGCTAGACCATGTCACCTCTCTGACAGATGTCTAGAATCTTTACGTTCTTCATACATTTTTTCCAAGCAAAAGCTAAGAGATTTAAAAGATGGGATTTACCTCTTTATCATCATGACGTCTTCGAATAAATTCTTCTGTGGATTCCAAGTAATCAGCTGGTATAAAATGTCTTGGCGATTCTGAATCTTTAAAACAACAAAGTAGAGTTAAAACAGGCAAAGATTTCGCTGGAAACCAGCTTGGGAAAATAGTTCACCTTTCATCTATTATAAACATCAAAATTTTAAAGTCATTCTTGATCAATGATCAATGGTCGAATTCTGAAGGAAAAAAAAAATTCCACCCCCTGCCCCATTTTTTGGATTTATTTGTGAATTACTTTAATGCAAAGAAAACTACTCAGAAGGCAAAAGGTGAGCAAAATGAGAGAACTTTCTTTGTAAAGTATCCCTACAAAGAGGCGTGCAGGACCTTATAGGGACAAGGCACACACTCACACACGTACAGGGCCATTGAGAGAGGCTGCCTCTCAAAAAACCGCGGGATATGTTGGGGATTGGTACAAACAGCAAGGGGTTCAAGAGTTCAAATGAACACATTTCTCAGTTGAGCTAAACGGCCAATTTTTCTTTCGAAACACAGTTTGGTGGTTAGTCTAAATGACATGGGGGCTTTGTTTTTAAAGAAGTGCAGCCACTATGAGCCATGATTAATTGCCAAGCAAAACAAACAGAAAACAAAGGACAGACCAGAAAATGAGCACCAAGGGCACAGAGGAGGAAGGGATAATGCAAGCAAAGTGGAGGGACGGGCAGGTGAGACTAGGCAAACACACAAAATGCCACCTCCGCGGGATGGTGCCAGTTCACTTTGTGGGTTGTTGTTCCTGTCCAGGCTGTGGTCTGAGTATGGCACGGAGTTTCCATTATTAATGGCCCTTGGGTAGTCCTCCAGGGCCATGGGTCTCTCCTGAGAGGGCTCTGAGCTGCGGCTAAGCCTGGCCATGGTGTGTCGGGAAGACAGGCGTGTGGGAACCACGGGCTTCCCCCCAGAAGGGGGCTGGTCCTGCTGGGGCTGACTGGGGAGGTCTGGCTTCTGGCCTACCAGGAGGCCTGAGGAGTCACCAGGAGAAGGTTGTCTGGGGTAGTGGTGGAGAGGCTTTTTCAGCCGGAAAGGAAGGGGGCTCATTAGGTAGATGTTCCTGAGGAGGGTGCTCTTGTCCCCTCTGGAATCCAGGCGCCACTCGGGCTGTCTAGAGGTCTGCTGCTGCTCATGCTTCCGGATGGTGGTGAAGCGAGTGTATGAGGCCGGGCAGGTGCCCTTGCACTTGTTGAGGCGATGTTTGGGGAAATCTCCGTGAACGCTGCTGCTACTGCCTTCTCTGCTGTCAGTGGAGATATTTGAACAGCGGTCCAGGTCATCAGAGCAGGTGGAGAGGGGCTCAGAAGGCACAAGGCCCCTGAAGCTCAAGGCATGGTGCGCCATATTGCTACATGTTGGGGAGGCATAGACCCCACTGGAGTTCATCCCATCCATCTCCTTGGGATGGAGCTTGGTTGACTCAAGGAGGGACTCAGCCGAGCGGGCTGAGGTCAGGTTGCCCCGGGACAGCACAGGTGTGGGAGACTTGCTCAGCCTACCGGACAGGTCCAGGGATGGCATAGAACGGGACCGCTGAATCAGCTGCTCAAAAGCGGTGATGCGGGAAGAGACGGTGTGCTTGGGGATGTGTTCTGAGCCCTCCTGGCTGGGGCCCAGCTCACCCCTGGACAATGCCAGGCTACTCTTTTCAAAGTGGGAGGCAAGATCCCGCACACTCGAGGAGGAGGAGATGGAGCCCAGGAAGAGGCCAGCTCGGTTGATCTGGTGCATGTCCCTATAAAGCATGGTGAACTGCATCCCAGCCTTTCTTGAGAGAGGGCAGGGCCTCCTGCCGCTGGTGCTGTACTCCTGGAGGCTCATGGTACTGCTCGACTTGCTGTCATAATCCCGTCGGGAGCGCATGAGCAGGTTCTCAATGCTCCCTCCCACTTGGAGGGGGAGGCCTCTTTTGGAATCATTCAAAGAACCGGAAACACAAAGGTTCTCACAGCTTTGAGCCTTCTCTGAGGGCAGGAGGATACTCTTCTGTTCCTGCAAAAGACTGCTGGGAGCCGAGAGCCTGGGTTTGAATTTGGAAGGAAGGATTTCCGAAATGCAGGCTTTCGCAGCTGACAGGGGCTTCTTGTGCTTACACACAGGGCCTAACGCATTGCTAGTGTTAAACGTTCGGCTATGGACTGAAGATGAAGAAATCATGTGAGCATTCCCACCTTTACGATCCACTGGTAAGCATGCAGAATAAAATAAATAGACCCATTAGGTTAAAGCTGAAAGCTGCTAAAAAGAAAAAGGAAAGGTAACATGCTCATTTGTCATAAGGGCTTTTAAAAAATTTCCAGTCGATGTCCGGAAGCAAAATAATCTGTGCTGCAAAGCAGGTGCAAGGATGCAACAACAAAAAATGCCTACCCTCCTAGAGTTAGGAATGGCTAAAGCTCAGCTAATTTCTAAGAAAAGGTCATTAGAATGAGAGAAAGAAAGAGAGAGAGAGAAATCTTCAAGGAGAGCAAGGTTGGGGGGTTCCAAGGAACAGAAACTATTAAAACCAGAAAGAAAAATGGCCGGTAAGAAAATAGGGGAGGGAATTTAAGAGGGCTCTGAGGCCTGGATGTGGGTCTGAACAAGGCAGGACTTATCCCCGTTGCTGGAGGTTCACCACGGCCGACGCTCAGTGAATGGAGGTGGATGGGAGATGGAGGCCTTGCAGGCTTCACCCAGTTAATTACCTTTAGTGGAAGCCGAGCTGGATGGTCGCTTGAGCCCACTCAGGCCCTGAAGAGGGATGTCGCCACCTTCCAAGACACTTTTATAAATTTGTCTCTCATTCTCCAAGCTAGTGAGATCCCCAGAAGCCCCATCTGATTCCCTCTTCACTGCATGGAAGTTGGAAGAATATATACTATGAACAGGTAATTTTGAAAGAAAGAGAGAAAAGGGAAAAAATAAAGATAAGAATAGGAGTTAGTGCTTTTAACATTTTTCAAACAGCACATTACCTGCTGAGGACAAGAAATACAGCTGGCATCCTAATCAACAACTGTCCTTTCTAAAGAGTGCTCTTTTTAGACACACATTTCTGCAGACAGGCCCATGGAGCCCCGAATGCTCAGGAATCTTGCCCAAATAGCAAAGTTCTCTAACTGAAATGGCTGCATTTGCGCTTTAAAAGAAAAATTCTTTTCTTTTAAAAATGCCGCCTGGGGAAGAAGGGTTGGAGGAAGGATAGGGAAGAACAGGGTTAAGATCACACATAGGGGAGTACAGGAGGACCCAATGGCTGCACGCAAGATGGTGCAGTCGAGGACATGAGTGGTGCCTCTGTCATGTAGCCAGGCAGTGCCAGCTACTCCAAGACCACTACCTGGATTATGTTTCTGGGTTATTCTTCATAAGCATTTGGAATATTAAAATCATCAATGAAAGGGGGAGGCCCAACTGTCTTGGGTCTCCAGGAAAATCAGTGACCAAGTGAAATTGGAACCTGGGATTCTATGGGCTCTTAGTGTAACAACCACATTTGCACTCACTTCTTTCAAAGTTTGTGTTCAGAAGATTATGACATGACATGCAGTATGAGCATAAACGATTGCTCATTTATAGCCTCTATTTATTTTTATCTTGTTAAAATCACGGTATTTCTGCAAGTTACCACAAATTCCTTTTGGAATGAGGTGAGGCACAGAAAAAAAAAATTAAGGGTACTTACTCACCAAGTCCCTCCCTTCTCCTAATCCCACTTTTCTATGCCTGCCACTAACACACTGTCATTCACACACACACACACACGCAAACACAGACACGCACATGCACAGACATGCACGTGCATACACACACACATACACACACACACATTTCTCAGTTAAGTGAATGACTCCTGTCCTGTAGAACCACATAGGCTTCTGCTGGGCTTCTTTTATTCCTACCGAACTCAGGTTACTGGTATCAAAATAGATTTTTCAGCTCTGAAGACCCATTGCTAGGTGGAATTCCTTCATCCCTCTGTTTCATTGTGAACATCAACTAACATATAGAACAGCTTAAAGAATGACAGAGTGAACACCCATATCCCCCCCCCAGCTTCTACGGGGCCACAAACTGTGGCTGCTCGATCACACATCTGTCCAGCCATATTTCCTTCTACTCATCCAGCAATGATCAATAATGTGATGCTTTTACATTTCGGGAAACTGGCCTTTCTTTCTGTGCATAACTGCAGCCTCTGAGTCCCCAAGATCACTGATAATGACAGCAAAAACAACTCTACGCACCTCTTGGTGAGCATCCTACATGGCAGGCACTGCGCCTATTGGTCATTCTCACTTCAATCCTAACAATCCTACTTCTGCCATTTTTCAGATGAGGAAACATGGCACTGAGAGATTCAGTAACGTATCAAAGTAGGCAGGTTAGCAGGATGGCAGGGCTGGAACTTGAACCAGGCCATTGGGTACTATACAGATAATATTCTCTCTCAGCTCCTGTTTTATTTTACTGCTTATTAATTTATTTTTTTCTAGGGACAGGGTCTCGCTTATGTTGCCCAGGCTGGTCTTGAACTCCTAGCCTCAAGTGATCCTCCCACCTTGCCCTCCGAAAGTGCTGGGATTATAGGCATGAACCACTGTGCCCAACCTTCAGCTCCTGTTTTATTGATAGATACAACATTTCCCCACAACTAAGAAGGCAGTGGCTTGCACACTACAGCAACCAGAGGGGAGCTAAGGGATGCTCCAGCTCCCTATACACCATCACCGCTGAGTGGTACTCACCATATATACACCCCTAAGATGAGTGGCACCAGATGCAGGAGTCAGAAATGGAAAAGAGGTGGGGACTCTGGTAGAATACCACAACATCTCCATCTTAGAATAATAAAGTCCCCTGAGCAATACTATTGCTTCTGGCACTGGTAATCCCCTCACAGAGCTGCCACTTACTGAGCCTCACCTTGTACTCACCTCAGGCTTAGGGCTTTACCCACCCTATTTCAAGGGACTGCAGAGGATGGGGGTCAGAGCTCCCCCAGGGCCCTCTTCATTCACTCTGGCCCCGTGGTGTCAAATGCTTTTCGTTTTTACTTAGAGGAGCTGGAAGAACCTGAAGGTAGCTTGCAAGGTTGTGGCACCATATGCCAATTTAAATAAATGTGAGTTGATCTAAACTGGCTTATAATTTTGAATTTCCTAATTAAAAATAAATATGTCCCTTTTCTAAATTTCCTATTCATTATCCACCCTCTTCCCTTTGGTTGCATTTTCTGATTTTTGCCCTTCAGTTTAATGCTATGTTTCCTCTTTTTTGTATAACACCAACAGCAAAAACATCCATGAATAGATATCCTTTATCCTTGCTGACCAACAGTTGTGGTGACTGAGGTCTCTTTTGAAGGTATGGTGTCTGAAGCCCTGCCCACCCTGGTTTGGGGCTACCACACCTCCTTCAGCATTGGAGAACAGTAAACTAAATTGAGCTTGAGGCTGCCTCCATACTTTGAGTTCCTATTCTTCTGCAACCTAACTATGTAAACACACTACAATCTAAAAGTATGCTCTTATAACAAGTAGCCGAGTCTCAGCCAATCACAGCAGCCAAGCTTCAGCCAATACCAGGCTACCAACTGATCAGCCCATGTCTATATAAATGCCCAAACAGGCAACTGTGGAGCTGCAACCAATCCAGCTGTAGCTGTACTCACTGTCTTTTGTTGTTTATAAATGCCGCCTGCCCATGTTGCTGGGTGAAGCTCTCTGAACTGCCCCTGGTTCTGAGGGCTGCCAGAACATAAATCCTTCTATGTCTTAAATAAATCTGCTAAATTTAATTTGTCTAAAGTTTTTCTTTTTTTTTTTTTTGAGACGGAGTCTCGCTCTGTCGCCCGGGCTGGAGTGCAGTGGCCGGATCTCAGCTCACTGCAAGCTCCGCCTCCCGGGTTTACGCCATTCTCCTGCCTCAGCCTCCCGAGTAGCTGGGACTACAGGCGCCTGCCACCTCGCCCGGCTAGTTTTTTGTATTTTTTTTAGTAGAGACAGGGTTTCACCGTGTTAGCCAGGGTGGTCTCAATCTCCTGACCTCGTGATCCGTCCGTCTCGGCCTCCCAAAGTGCTGGGATTACAGGCTTGAGCCACCGCGCCCGGCCAAGTTTTTTTTTTAACAGAGTGACTGACAACAGCTTCCATTCTGCTGTGCCTGCTATCCTTTGAATTGCCTCAGCTTTGGCCAGAACTATTTTTTTTTGAGACAGAGTCTCACTCTGTCACCCAGGCTGGAGTGCAGTGGCGCCATCTTGGCTCACTGCAACCTCTGCCTCCCTGGTTCAAGTGATTCTCCTGCCTCAGCCTCCCGAGTAGCTGAGACTACAGGTGTGCGCCCCCACGCCCAGCTAATTTTTGTATTTTTAGTAGAGACGGGGTTTCGCCATGTTGGTCAGGCTGGTCTCGAAGTCCTAACCTCAGGTGATCGACCCACCTCAACATTCCAAAGTGCTGGGATTACAGGAGTGAGCCACCACACCTGGCCTGGCCAGAACTTCTGAGTCATCTTCCTAAGTTCCTAATAACTTTGTTCTGTCATGACTCTTGGCCATAACTGGCTGCCTGACCTCACACCTCTGCTCTACTTCACCAATGGTCAGATCTCACCCTACCCCAACCCCTCAGCCACCTCACTCTCTGGCCTTATTCTACCCATTATCACCATTTTCCCCTGCTTCCTACCAGAATGATAAACCAGCACTCAGGAAATCTCTCAGAATGGATTTGCCACACAGCCAATTGTTTTTTTTCTGATACCAAAGCTAACAAAACATGCTTTTTCCAGATGTGCAACATTTTGAAACAGAGGCACTCCTTGTTTAAAAACGATACCTAAGAGCTCTACAACAATGCTGTGTCGCCCAGGCTGGAGTGCAGTAGCATGATCTCGGCTCACTGCAACCTCTGCCTCCCAGGTTCAAGTGATTCTCCTGCCTCAGCCTCCCAAGTAGCTGGGACTACAGGCGCCTGCCACCACACCCGGCTTTTTTTTTTTTTTTGGTATTTTTAGTAAAGACAGGGTTTCATTATGTTGGCCAGGCTGGTCTTGGGCTCCTGACCTCATGATCTGCTCACCTTGGCCTCCCAAAGTGCTGGGATTACAGGCGTGAGTCACCATGCCTGGCCACAACAATGTTTTTTAAGTGTATCATATCCATCAGCTCTTCTAATGTTGAAGAAAGACCATTTGTTTCGCCGTACAAAAGGGGAACCTGAAGATCAGAGTGTCCAAGTCATTTGCCCAAGGTCACAGAGTACTTGCTCTGTCCAAGTGTACCAGAGAGGATGAGAAGCCGCCTTATCCCCTCAGCTGGTTGAGAAACGCCCAATCAGGAATAGCAGCTGAGTACTTAACCAAACAAGTTAAGTTCAGAAGCTCAGCTCTGAGCAGCCTTGATAAAGCCAGACTTTGGTTCAGGAAGAGCAAGCAAGAAGAGCTAGCACAGAGAATTCAGCCTCTGGCTAAGATGCAGAGCTGGCTGCTGAGTTTCAAGGGGATTCAACAAAAACACACTCGCTGGAAGAATAAAGTGAGAGAACAGAGCAATTATCCTAGGGCCAACTATTTCCAGTTGTGCTAATGGGCAGGCTCTGGAGGCAGTGGACAGAGTCCTGGAGACTGGGATTCCCACCTGACTCCAGTAAGGAATGTGGATCAGTGGAGGCAAACCCATTCTTGTTGAAAAACTTGCAAACAGTCTGTTTCTCTTGGCCTCAATTTCTTTCACTTGCAAAACTAATAGGCATGGGGAGATTGTACAAGAAATCCACCTGCAAATCTGTTATGTACACGGACACTTCGAGCTCTAGACACATACATTCAACCGCCTTCTAGACATCCATCTGAATGTTTCTCAGGTATCTTAAACTCAACATGTCCCAAACCATCATCCATCGCCCAACCCAGAAAGCTCAGGAAATCGGTCTCCTTCTCCCTCTCCTTGCTCCTTAAGCCTAATCAGTTATCAAGTCCTGCTTCTTCCCTGTCCTTGACCCAGCTCACATGAATCCCTTTGCCCTCCACCTCCCGCCTTATCATCGCTCACCTACAACTGTACAACAAACGCACATTGCTCCCCGAGTCTCCAGCCCTGACGCCCTCCAGTCATCTCTGTCTAGAAAAGATCTCATCATGTCATTCTACTGCTGATTTATTTGGTCAACAAATATTTACTGAGCATAAACAGGCAACAGAACAGACAAAAAGTTCCAGCCTCATAAAGCTTACATTCACCATTCAAAATTATTTAGTTTTTTCAAGAAGAAGAAGAAGAAGAAAAAAAACCTAATTGTTGTTAACTGTGGCTTTGCAGGAGGGAGTCTAGATAATCTTCTAGAAATTTCATTTTATAGTCTTTTGTACTGCACGAAAAACATTATATTTATGATGATATTGTTATTCACGTTTTATTTGCAGCTTCTCTATAAAGTTTAACCTTTCTCCCTCCACAAAACAATAGGTGCTCACTCCTCCCTCCTGGGCCCCATCATTGCATTTACCCCACTGGACTCTGGTTATTTACAAATCTGTCTCCCCTATTACACCTGGAACCCCTTGAGGGCAGGAAGTTTATCTTCTTAATCTTTGCATGTCTGGTGCCTTGCGTGGTTGTTCAATAAATATTAGTGGAATAAATGAGTCTATAAAATTAAATGGCTACATGCATACAGATTTCTGATACATTTGTAAAGACCAGGAGGACCTCTGCTGTTTCATACAGTTCTTCAGGTTATGATCTGTGTTTTGTTCTCAAATCAGATTAAAGGGAAAAAGTGTTTGCTAGTCTACCAGCACCACGTAGAAGAACTGCTTGTTCTTGAGTGCCACCTGCTGGTCAAATCGAGTAAAGCTTTTTGGTTAGGCAAAGAAGTTAATGCTGAAATACATTGAAATGAAAATAATGAGTAGTTAAGACTACTGATTTATAGACCTGAAATGCTAAGAAAATAAAGTACAAAACTGGACACACACTGTGATGTTAACTATAAAAAATATATATATAGAAGGCAAGGACTTGTAGTTGTATTAGGATATTGGGACTATGGGTAAATTCCTCTCTGTTCCCAGTTCTTTTAATATTATCATATGTAATCAGTGTGAATTAATAAAATTCTCAACTGAAGTCTGTCCAAGATATTAAAGTGGACTTAAAACAACGCCATCACTTCTCCAGTTGCCACAAAACTGTGAACCTGGGCCACCTGGGACTACTCCTTCATTCTTTGGGTTAAGGTCAAGTCCTGCCAATGTTTCTGCCTACCCATCATTCCTGTTCAACCAGTGAAAACGGCTACGTTCAACTTATAAGCTGCCTGCCTCAGGGCTAACCAAGTTGGATTTCAGTTAATTAAGATTTACAGATCCATCCATTCATTGAGCAAACATTTACTGTACGCTTTCCTTTGTGTCAGGCACCCCACTTAGGCTGGTTCCTCACCAATTTCAGATACAAGAAAATCTTACTCATTTGAATAAACTGGGGGGAAACCAAGCCCGATTACTGAAAAATCCCCAAATGGGAGAATAGCAGGAGGAAAAAACTCATTTATTCCTGCCAAGTATTTCATGAGAGCTGAAAACCAGAGACTTTGAAGACCTATTTTCAGTGATATAAATTAGAATTCTTGGTAAATTAACAGATTGAATGTCTTCATGCACATTCAGAGTGTCTGAAAACAATTTGCTCTTTTAATCAGCTTACATTAGTACCCTCCAATCCTGCTAACTCAATGTCATAAACAGTTTCTTAAATTGTTGGCAGGGGTTAAGGTTGTTTTTTGCTTCTTCTTGAGACAGAGTCTCACTCTGTCACTCAGACTGGAGTGCAGTGGTGCAATCTTGGCTCACTGCAACCTCCGCTTCCCAGGCAAGCAATCCTCCACCTCGGCCTCCCGAGTAGCTGGGACTACAGGCATGAGCCACCAAGCTCAGTTAATTTTTAAAGTATTTTTTGTAAAGAGGAAGTTTTGCCATGTTGCCCAGACTGGTCTTGAACTCTTGGCCTCAAGTGATCCCCCGACCTTGGCCTCCCAAAGTGTTGGGATTACAAGCGTGAGCCACCGCGCCAGGTCTAAATTGTTTTTTAATAGCTCAAAAACATTAAAACTTAGTATATCTTCTGCTAACTTATTACCAAATTTTGAATCAGTATGGAGCACATGAGAGTTAACTGCCAACCCCAGTGCTTTGGCCTAGAGCTTCACTGTTCCTAACCTGGATATGGCTCTGCCCTGAACCTACTGAGAAACTTTGGCATTACACTGCTTTGATGTGCCTATTTCCTCATCTATAAAATGAGGATTAAAAATAATGCCTCATCTTGGAATGTTCAGAGGATTAAATGAGGTAAGGTAGATAAAATACCAAGCACAGGACCTGGCACATAGTAAATGCCTGATAAATTGTTAAAATGGTGTTATTCAATACCTGTGCTCCTTTCTCCTGACTGCCTGTGGCAGCATTTGCCACTTTGCCTTTTCATTTACTAACCTTATTGGTGTGTGTGTGTGTGTTTTGTCCCAAAACTATTAAGGGACTATATCTACATTCCTGTTAGAATACAGAGCTTAGTGCCTTGGATCCAGTAGAGCTAGGGAATTCACTCAGCCAGCTGTCCCATGAAGCCCTTTCTGTCTTGTGCAGTTTCGGGGGATGGAGGTGAGGAGGTGAAGGAGGAGAGCAGGCAGCAGGGTTAACACGGGCAGTCGGGACTGCCAAAGTGGCAAGCTGAGAATAAAGAGGTGGCCTGGGGGAACCAGGGAGAGCTTGCTTGGAGCGGTGACCTTGAGGACACCCTTTATCTGCAGGTAGCCTAGTGTCATCTGGTGGGCTTCACCTCTGAAGCCACATCTCTAGGACCCAGAGGACCTGTGACTTATGGTCATTTTTGGAGCTGAAGGCCCAGCTCAATTGGAAACTCTTTAAAAGGGAGCAAGCTGCAGAGCCAGAGTGGGGGACACGGGTCTCGATGCTACACCTGAGCCCTGACACCTGTCATATTGGTGACTTAGTCACCAACCCCACAGTGAATGCAAGAGACTTTACACCAGTCCTTCTCCAAGGTGGGAACTCTCCCCTAAGGCAGTGCTTCTCTAGCTGCTATCTTAATATGTCTTCTTAATTTCTTCTTATGCTCCTGGGTATATTAATCATGAAACATACATATTTATAGAAGAAAAATTAACATGATGGATCTAGCTACAGTGTTTGATCACTACCCTAAAAAGATTAAAGTTTTTCCATTTTTCCACCAAAATACCCAAATCCCTGCTGACTTTCAAATGAAACTCTTCCTGTAAAGTGCGTTCTCCAGCAATGTAGGTAGGACATGTCCCAGAGACCACGATATCTGTCAAAAAAAACTTATACACTCAGCAACTCTGCTCATTGTGGATTTATCCAACCCTACTAGAAGAGGTTATAGGGGTGTCTTCCCTTCACTGTCATCTTTCAAAGAACAAGACACAGATGTGATGGTGACAAAATAAGAAAAGCTCCTACCAGAACAAGCTCCTTTCCTAAATTCATTGGGTGCACCAGGCACTGTGAAGACTGGGGCCTTGCCCTTGAGGAGTTTATAATACACTAGCAATTATAAAAATACAAGAGTATAACTCAGGTATACAGCAACAGAAGTAAGAGCCATAGAGGTACTAACGTGAGCCTGGGTACAGGAAGGCTCCACGAGGGTTTATCTACACAAGCTAAAATGTTTGCAATTTAACACGTGTAGAACAGGAGGTGAGGGTAGCACTGAATATTTTCAGCTGGGATAACAGCTTCATAGCAAAATGCTGAGAAAGGCTACAGGATTCTCATCCTGCTATAGGATTCAGGATGGTTTGGCAGGGGGAAGAGGCTGGTGGCACCCCACGAAGGAGCGGGGTATGCATGCATCATCCAGACAGAGTCCTAAGAACTGACAGAGGAAAACAGATGCCCGTTTATGTGAGAATCAGGTAAATAAGCCCCCTCTCCGCCTTCCCCTCCCTGGTCTTTTTTTTTAGATGGAGTCTCACTCTGTCACCCAGGCTGGGGTGCAGTGGCGCGATCTTGGCTCACTGCAACTTCCGCCTCCCAGGTTCAAGTGATTCTCCTGCCTCAGCCTCCTGAGTAGCTGGGACCATGCCTGGCATTTGGTATTTTTAGTAGAGACAGAGTTTCACCATGTTGGCCAGGCTGGTCTCAAACTCCCGACCTCAGGTGATCCACTTGCCTCAGCCTCCCAAAATGATGGGATTACAAGTGTGAGCCACTGCACCCGGCCCCCTCCCCCAGTCTTTACACCAGATGTGGCCTGTCTCAGTCACACTCACCTCCCCACAAGAACCAGCATATTAGATTTTTTTTCTTTCTTTTTTGGGACACAGTCTGGCTCTTTCACTCAGACTGGAGTGCAGTGGTACGATCTCAGCTCACTGCAGCCTCAATGATCCTCCTGCCTCAGCCTCCTAAGTAGCTGGAACTACAGGTGCATACCACCATACCCAGCTTTTTTTTTTTTTGATAGAGACAGCGTCTATGTTGCCCAGGCTGGTCTTGAACTCTTGGGCTCAAGTGATTCTCCTGCCTTAACCTCCCAAAGTGCTGAGATTACAGGCATGAGCCACCATGCCAGGCAAGAACTTTGATTCTAAACTTAGACAAATAAACTCCCATTCTAAAGGTAAAGATGCCAAAATGGGGAAACTTTATGAAAGGTAATACAAATCATCACAAAATTAATTTGGAAGAGGAGGAGAGAACAGAAGAAAAATAATTTGAAGACTACAATTAGATCGCTTCTTATCACCAAACTGTACATCATTCAGAGCCATTAGGCTGATACAAACAAAACACACTTTGGGTCCAAAACATAAGCTTCTCTCTTCCCATTTCTGACATTTAACATATTTGTAAACAAAATAAAATAGCAACTTACTATCCAGGAGTCTCTGAAGAAATTTCCGGAGTGGGGCTGATGGCTGAGCTCTGTAAATGTCCAAAAAAGAAAAAAAAGAAGAAAAAGAAATTATGTAGATGATTTATTTTGACTCATATGTTTCAAGCCAAGAGGAAAAAGAGAGAGGTCAATTTCTTTTCCTAGTTTAGATCAGGACCTCTGGAAGTCACGGGGGCTGGATGGAAAAGGTCTTCGGTGCTGGTGGAGGGTGGTGCTCTTTCTCTGGGGGGAGACTGTATGGGCAGGTGGGCTTTCCTACTCCTGGTCTTTGGCCTTCCAGTGGATGCAGCCAAGGCCCTCTGGGTGGGTCAGGAGAAGGCCTCCTGGCTCATACTTATCTTCCGTCACAGGTCACTAGGTGATGGCCCACCGTGGGCCAACATGCTTTAGTGACATGGACAGCACATCCTCCACCAGCTTCTCCACAGCCCTCAGACCCCCTCTGAGCCCACTGCAGATCCCTTCATGCACCCCAAATGCCACATCCAGAGAGAGAGTCACCCAACACTTTAGGTCCAGAATGTACAAAAGCGTATTTTAAAATACCACACTGTATTTAGATAACTTGTGTATGCCTGCAAATTTAGGAGTGCAGAAATGGGCAGAAATGCAATTTCACCAACCCTATTAATGACCACTTCGGCATGAATAAGGGAAGGCTTTATAAAATTACCAGGCACCACGCAAAAGGAAGAAAACAACCAAGAGCTACATGCAGAGAAAAAGCAACATAATTCTGTAGTTTAGGGTTTCTGTTGTCTTTGACAGAAAAATGCAAAGGCTTTGATATGCTTGTTTTTAAAAATAAGGTAGTAGTTGAATAAATCAATGCAAAGGTTAATTTTAAAGATACTTCTACCTTAAATAATGCCCTTATCTCTAATAATGACCATTTTAAGAAAAACTAGCTATTTGGAGAAGAGACATTTAAGGAAGGAGAGAAAGAAAAGGAAGAGGTTGTGAAAGAGAGAAAAGGAAATGACAGGGAAGAACAGGCAAACTCACCCATTAGCCACCTGCCTGCTGAAACCTGGTGGGCTTGTGTGCTTTCATTTCTGAGGGCACCTCTGCTCCGCGATGAGGACTGTACCCCACGCCACCCCCATTATCCCTCAGAGAGCACATCCCTCTTACCTCCACATCCATCCTCCAGCCCTTATGGCTGCACTGTCTTGCCTGCCCATCCTCTCCTTCTTGAGTCTCCTACCTCTGAACACCTGTCCTGTCTGGTCTTCCACCTTGAAAAAACTTTGACCCTGTAGAGTCCTCTGGGAACACTCCCCTCCCTTCCTTCCTCCCATGGCCACATCTTTTCACTCAGTGCTATACCTCTGCAGGCTCCTGATTCTTTGCCATATACTCTAACTCCCATGAACTACTCACCCAGCAATCTCCAAAGCCTTTGGAAACATCTTAGTCAGCACATCCACTGACCTTCCTGGGAGTCCACCTTTCTGGACCTCTGGAAAGATCTCACACTTTCTCCTCTTGCTCCACCACTCGCTTTTCCCTCTGCCTCTGTGAACTCTCCTTTCTCTCCCTCTCCCCTTCTACTGTTCAGCATCACCCAATGTCCCCACGGGTAATTCTTGGTTTCACATCCTTTCTCTCAACACAATTCCCTCCTCAGTCTTTCATCTACTCCCTAGTTGAGTGTCTTCGTCTACTCCCAGGGTTTAACCATCACCTCTCCTCAGGTGACTCCAATCCCCATCTTAAGCCCATGCCTCCTCCAAGAACCCCAGTCTTAAAGTTCCAACTGCCTACCGGATATTCCCTATATGACACCCAACCAACACCTCAAAGGTCAATTACCTAAAGCCAACTCCCTCACCTTGCCTCTGCCCTGATCTTCTTCTCGGCTTTCCTCTGTGACGTGCTCACATCCTCATTCTTCCAGCTGCCTGGCCAAAACCCTAAGGTTGTCTTCGTCTGAATCCCATCCCTCAATTCTTTGCTCTTCACACCAGTTAAACTGTCCCACTGCAACATCCTCAGTGACCTGGCTTGCATCTGCCCTCCTCACTGCACGCTGGCACACCCAGCATGGGCTCTCACCACAGCCACAGTCACCATTCTCACTCCAGGACTAGTTGTGATCTCTTGTCACCTGGGACCTTCAGTTCCACAGTGGCTAATCTGGTCCCTTCACCCTAACTGGAAACACAGCCCCTAACCCTCCCCCGCCGCCTGCCCCACCCATCACCTGTCTGCCTCACCCATGTGTGCAGTGCCTCTGGTGGCTCCTTCAAGTGCTGAGGGAGAGTGTGAGCCTAACCCCTGGCCCTGCTGGCCTCCTCATGCTCTGCTGTCTCTGGATTCCCAATTCCTAACACCCTCGAGCAACCTGCAGCTCCTTGGCTCCTGACTCTCTTATCCCAGACCCCTTGGCCAAATCCCCGGTCTCTTCACCCCTTCCCTGGTTTGAGTCTCTGCTGCCCTCATGACTTCTTTTGCGCCCAAGTCACTGGGGCTGGAGATCTGACTCCCCTCGTCTCCGTTCTGCTTAAGTGTGGCATGGGTCCATCAGCAGTTTCCACTTTTCCTGTCATGGTTTGTGGACCTTCCTGGCCTCCTCAGCTCCATATTCCTTCTGTATCTTTTTTTTTTGAGACGGAGTCTTGCTTTGTCACCCAGGCTGGAGTGCAGAGATGTGATCTCAGCTCACTGCAACCTCTGCCTCCTGAATTCAAGCGATTCTCCTGCCTCAGCCTCCCAAATAGCTGGGAATACAGGGGCCCACCACCATGCCTGGCTAATTTTTGTATTTTTAGTAGAGACAGGGTTTCATCATGCTGGCCAGGCTCCGCTTGAACTCCTGACCTCAAGTGATCCACTTGTCTCGGCCTCTCAAATTGCTGGCATTACAGGCGAAGCCACGGCGCCCAGCCTTCTTTTGTATCTTCTCTAAAGATATCTTTTCCTTTTAAGAGTCTCTTTTGTTTTGTCAGGGAGCCCTCCAGGCAATTCTATGAACATTTGGTTTTTTCCTGTTTGGAAACCTACTTGCCACGGTGTCTTTCTCTCTCTCTCTTACTCTGTCTCATATACCCTTTAATAAACCACATTTTGACATAGCTCCCTTTAAAATATCAATGCAGGCTCAGTTTCAAACACTTTTTGTGTGTGTCCAGGCCATCTGACTCTGAGTGCATTTTTGATTGAGAACTTTCCGACCTTTAAAATGACAAACACTACTACTCTGACAGCGCCATGCACAGAAAGGGCACCCAAAGCACTGCTGCTGAGTTTTTGAAACTGATCTCTGAGGTTGGTATCTCCCAGGGCTGAAAAAAAGACAAGGAAACTGCCAAAAATGGCTCCCTGAAAATTCAGAGAAGGCAGGCAGAGGCAAAGGAAGGGAACGTAAAAGGTCGCCCCTGGAAAGCAGAGGAAGAGAATAAGGTGGGAGAGTAGTTTAGCAGCCTCTCTGCATATATTTGAAGAATCCCCTTTAAGGAAGATGCCAAGCTCAAAAGAAAACCAAGCAAAAATGAACTGGGTTGGGGGAGGGGGGAAGGAGTCTAAAACAGGAGTCAGAAAGCCATGCAGCCTAAAATAGCCAGCATCACCGTCCGTCACCTCAACTAATCAACAACCATAGAACAAAGAAGAAAACAAAGCACAGCTTGAAAAGGAACTGATGGCATGAGAAAAACTAGGAAATACCTGTGGCACGTTTGCACTGGGTGCTTTATTAAGCGTCTCCATTTTTTCTAAATCTGCCTCTAACTCTGTCTGGCAGAGGCTGAGATCTTTGTCTAGATTAGTCTGGTTCAAGAAAGAAAAGATGGGAAAGAAGGTTTTAGTTTAGACGAAAGGGAGAAAGAATGGAAGGTTAAGTTAGAAAAAATGAATTTTTTTCTTAGTGTTATACTTTCATATGGCCAAGATAGCATGACTAAAACACAAGAGCTCACTGGAAATTAGTTGAAGACATGAAAACAGAGAATGTAACATTAGGCATATAAAACAGAAATCCTGAAGTCATCAGAGCTTCAAAAAGCCATTCTACTTGCTAAAGAGAACTATAAAAACCTACCTTTAAGGAAATGTCTACTTTCTCTTTTTTTCAGAGTGTGGTGATGGTGACAAATACTATATGTCAGAAGAATACGTAATTGCTTTAAAAACCTCTAAACATTAGTATATGTCTTAGAGAATTTGTTAAATAGTTTTATTACCAAACCAAAAAAAAAAAAAAAAAACAAAAACAAAAAGCATCAAATTTTTAAAAAAGTGATTTAAGAAAAAAACAAAAACAAAAACAAAAAAACAAACCCACAACACACTCACACTAACCAAGGCTAGAGAGCACACACAGTCCAACGGAGGAGGTACAGCGGAATTACCTTTCTATCCTCTCTAGGAAGGATAGAGCAGTCTCCAGGAGTATAATCCCATATCTTTTTGGGAGGCTGACGGGAAGCAGAGGAGGAAATGAAGAAATGAGCATAAAGACATAAAGACAAACATGGAGACTGGCTCAAACAAGGAGGGGCACACTAGGAGAACTGTATCAACACAGAAAGGTGAACTCAAAAGTAAGGGGAGTGGGTGCTGCCTACGGACAAAAGGCTGCCTGCTGGAGCAGAAGCTTGAGGACTTGGGAACTAGGACCGTTACCTAGGAAGTCTGTTTCTATGTCTACATTTCAAGAGCAAATCATCATTGGATTCTAAATATTGAAAACTTAAAAAAAGAAAAGGGGGAAAAAAAAGGATTAACACACATTTGAACAAAAATAGAAACTTTTAAATTCCTCATTGTTCTTTTCAAACTAAGATTGACACTGAAGATTCTACATTTTTGAGGCAGTCTTCTGCTGTAAAATTCATTGTGTATTAACACGTGTGTGAATCTATGCTCACTGGATTGATCAATGGACTGAACCAAATGTACTTTCTGTGGTTTGTAGCAACAAAATCCACGTATAAAATAGGTGTTAAATAGTGCAGTAGGCAATTTCATACCAGTAGTTTTAAAATCTCCTTTTACAGTTTAACTAGACCTTGATAGTGGTGGAGACATACTTTTCATCCCCCTCTTAGAGAACAGAGTTTAAACCCAGAATTTAAAGAGGGGACTATAAGGTTATTTTTGTTTTGTCTTTTATCTCTTCAAGTCAGATTTAGAGCTACACTCCTAAGACAGAAATTTGCCAAAAGATTGTTCTAAGTTTAATGAGGGAGGAGTCCAGAGGGTGGAACATTTAGAGGTTACAGGTGACTTTTAACTGTGGATCCTGTCTTCCACTTGTTCTGCCTATTTAGACTTGAGTTTTCTTACATAATGACCTCTAGGGGTATAAGAAATAGGAGATCACTAACAGCTCCTAAAATTTTGTGCAAATTTCATTAAAGCCAACTCTATGGAAGCATTCAAATTGGTTCACATTGTGAAATTCTGACTTGCTCTTACATATAGAAATAATGTCAATTTCTATAGAAATGAGAGGAAAACAACTCAGAAGAAAAAGCTGATTCCCAGGCTCTTTGTAATAAATCTGCAAATGAGAAGTAATCTGATTCCAAGGTGTGTTCACCACTGACAGCAACAGGTCAGTAATGTCATCTCTGCACATGTATATTCTGCATTTCGTCAAGGAAGTGATATTAGCAATTACCATTCATCTTTAAGCACGTGATACACTTGGACTGTTCCTCTGCAGAAGCAGGCTTTTTAAAGTCTAATGACTTATGATCATTTCTTTCTTTACTGCAATAAACAGGACAGTGTTTACAAATTAAACTGGTTTTAAATAATCCATTCAAAAATGGTCCCTGGAGTCTTGAACTATTTGCTATTCTAACAACTTGTTGACGCTAAAACGGTATCTTTTTAGTCAGAATCCTGCTGAAATTTCAGTTCGTTTTGGGTGGCTCAAGCGAAGGGGTGGAGGAAGCAAGGAGTTCAGGGTAAATGTCTAGTGTCAAAGTTCTGACAGGCTTTATCCGGGGAAAGTGGTTCCCAGTTGGTGTGACAAAAAAAAAAAAGTAGAAATGCTAATTCCCATGATCTGGTAGTTTTGATTCTGCTCCTGAATGGCTGAAAAACTTTCCAAAATAACTTCCATGGTTTATGCCACTTTATTTATGTCTCTTATTCTTTTGTGACAGAGTGGTTTGAGTAGGAAGTGAAGAAAAAATTTTTCCTTACCACACCTTCCTCCCAAACCCTGTTGGTTCAACTAGGTCATAAGCCCACCATTAGGATGCCTCAGACCATAAGGAGCTGTTCATTTCAGGGCTATTCCTCAGGATATGGGCACTGATGTAGTGAATTTGGCAAGTCTTCACAAGTATTACCTTTTAAAGTAAGACCTATACAAAAAGGAACAGTCTCATTAGAAGAACTGTGAGGCCTTTGCAAATAATGCATGTGGCTTCAGAGAAAATGCTATTTTGAAAAAGCATCTCTGAGTCTTTAAATAATTAAGAGGCAGTTAGAGCAATGGGGTAGGGATACAAGCTAGAGGAAGGCCTCAGTATAAAACTGGACTGTGTTCTCAACATGTGTTTGAAGTTAGATGTGTGGTACCTGGAGTGAAGTGTTTGGCAGCAATACTGTTAATTTACCAAGCTGTGCATGGAGACTATTTAATGTATGCTGGCATCAAAATACTATATATTATCCTCAAAAATTATTTGTAATGATAGATTTAGTAAAACATTCACAACTAATTAGGAAAAAAGTTCCACCATTTTCCCTGAAAGCTAATATTTTAGACAAAACCGATTTAGTTGTTTGGCAGAGGAGATAGGCAGAAATTTGTGGATTCTGAAACAGACTTCAAAAATCAATGGCATGGACTCTATTAAATATAATTTAATAGCTTTTGCTTTCCTTGATTAAAGTGTGGCATTATTGTTTCATATGCCAGTCATGGTCTGTTTTGGGGGTGGGGAGACAACTACACACAGCAAAAGCTTTTCTTGGTGACATAATTGACCAGGTTTTAAGAAAAAGAAGAAAAGAGAAAGGGTTAGGATACTGTTAAATATTGCACGTGGAAAAGATTTCCTGAGGTAGACTTAACTGATGTCTGAATGGTGAACAGCAGAGGGGGGAAAAAAGGAGAGAAAGGAGAAGAAATGAGGTATGCACCAATGCTTTGGGGAGGGGAGGAGGGTGCAGACTTTGGGTCAGATGCGTCCCTCTCCACTGGTCACTAGGTGGCGCTGTTCATCCAGGACAGCTCAGCTGCTATCGGGAGACAGTGTCTAGGAGGGACCAGAAGAGAGGAACAAGCAGACTGTTTGCAAGTCTGGTGCTCTTAACTCAGAAGATGCCTGAACTTTCAAAGCTCAGCACCGCCAAATCAAAGAGCAATTCCTAAGCACCAGCTTAATTTCTCTTTGTCTTTGTTTTAATAAAAAATCTTAAGACATTTTACTGAACTATAAAATTCATTCCTGTCTGCAAATAAAACTGTCATTCAGACCATAGAAACTCAAAAGCTGGATCCAATGCTTAAAGTCTCATACAATCATTGAATAAAATGTGTTTATACACTTAACTCCTCTACCTGTAAATTCTTTTTGCAGCTATAATAATTAAGACTTTAAAGTAACTAGAGTTTTAAAGTCAGTTTCCAGTTATCTCTAGAGGAAGGATGAGCTCAATTCTCCCTTCTATTTTATATTCCTTTGGGTTCAAGGCTAAGAAAATCCTCCTTTAAGTGCCAAAAGTCAATTTGTACCAGAGCCGATTCAGAGATATCATGGGGCAAGAGTAGGCTGAATACTAAATATGCTCAAATTCCTTACTCCCATTTCAAACTTTGGGAAATAGAAATCATCCCCTAAAAGTCACCTATAATGGGGTTGCATTTGTGGGTCACATCTGCATAAAGAGGTCCTTGTTGGCCTGTTCTGGGACTTCATTTACATATGCTTTTAAAAATGCTATTTGAAGTAGAGACAATGCTGGTCTTCTCAGTGTGTAATGCATTTTCAGCTTGTCTTTCACAGGTCATAAAGACTTTGGTCAAGGAAGTGAACCAATGGCCGAAATAATGCCATCCACAAGGCATGTGATACTTGTTAGTGGGGGGAGGTCTAAGACAAGCAATGATTATTTGTGTTTCTCTGGGATATTCCAGCAAGATATACTTCCAGAGCTCACTATCCTTTCTCAGTGAAGTAAGGCAAAGGAAAGCTTAGAGGTTGTAGTGAGAAGAGACAATCCCACTACGGACAACTAACATGACTGCTCCCTACTTTCTGAATTCCTTACAAACATTCTTTAGCAGCAACAATGCATCCACAGCATTAGTTTAAAAGGTGTATAACCACTGAAGCTATTAAACTTACCGGTTTCCCAAACTCCAATTCCGAAAAGAATTTATACCAAGGTTCATTCTTTAAATCTATCTCTTCTGGGCTTATATCCCGACTCTATAGGGGTTGGTGATAGGGAAATGGAAGAAAGAGAAGGATAACATTATGCAAAGATTACATAGGAACAGGCCAGTAGAGATGCAGCGGTTTCCAGGTATATACAGCAGCTGCATTCAACAGCAGCAATCATCTGTTTTTACTGACAACAGCAAAAACAGGAGGGAGAGGATGGGTTTATAAAAACAGGGAAATTGAGGCAGGGAACAGTGAGTGAATCATTCTTAGCCCTAAGGCAGAAGAAAATGGACTACAGATGGACAGCTCTACACCACATGCTGCCTACACAACAAGTCTGAATCTGGGCATAACAGCATTCTGCAATAATTTTCAGTAATGTCGAAGAAAAGAAAGCCCTTTACAAAGAACTATTAGTTATGAGCAAATTACCTGGTGAGCACACCAAACATTTAGCCATCTATGCCAGTTGAGTAGAGCAGATTTTTATGGGCTAGTACAACTTTAGTACTTATTTGCTAAGCCGCCTTAAGGTTTTCAAAATAAATGCAAATATTGACACTTTATAAAAGCCAATTGGTTAATACTGCATCTTTAATGGCACACGAGTAGGTAGGAAACCATGTCCCGTACATAGTAAAGTGAAAGTGAAAAATGATATAAGTAAAGACAGAGGACAAGGTGAAAAAAACATTTTAAACAAGCATCCATGGCGGATGAATACAGACAGAATATACTTCGTATTTTAACAAATAAATGTTAAAGAATTGGGAAAAAATAAAGTGAAAGAAAAGCTAGACAAGACAGATAACAGAACAAAGGGGAAAAACTTCTGAGTTATGTGACAAAAATAAGTTAGATTTCTCATTTTATATAACACTATTAGGTATCAATAGACTGATAATTTGATTCCATGGGATATAATATTTAACCAAATAAAGTTCTGGCACCTATTTCATGGAGTAACACGTGTTTCTGGAAAAAACTCGTTGGAAAATGAATGCGTGCAAAGCAAATCAGGTTTTCCCCTTAATAAATTGGAGAAATGTTTACATCAGGCAAAAGTGTTTGAGGTTCATGACTAATTAAATATGTATATATGTTTCAAAAAAGTTTGGTAATCACGAAAAGAGAGTTGGGGTGATTTTCTACAATAACCTGAAATATAAAATGCATATACTTTCCACTGAGATGGAAAACACTGCACAACAAACTTCACTACTTCTGGGCTATAACATCTGAGGGAGGGGGTTGCCATGTCTGGTGTGCAGGTCTTTAATGCTAGTGCTTCACAAACCAGCTCTTCTTGACTATACTTTTCTCACAACATAGTTAACATCCCCTTTGCAGCTTGTAGAAATGGCTGCTAACTTTCTTAATGACCTTTACCAATCCCTTTTTCTAAGATCTTTAAAAGAATCCTTAGCATTACTTTCACTTTTGCTACAGGTAGAGGACGATACGGAAATACGGCAGGGAACCTTCCTTTAACTGAAATCAAGCTAGGTTGAAATCGGAGGGAAATTCATACTGAAACACAAGGTTTCAGTATGTCTGTCCTCCTGCATGCAGATAAAACCTCCTCCAGTTGTCTTTAGGGACTTAGGGTTTAAATCCTGAAGGAGAAGGCTTGCCCTCACTGTAGTAAATGGATTCTATATTTATTCAATTCAGCGAAAGGAGGTACGATACGTACAAAAACACAACTCTTCAGGAGTGGCAATTTAGACACTGGGACTTTCTAGATCCTCATATGATGGGGTTTCATGAAATCTATTTCATGTGTGTTATTTTTACAAAGACTATAAACTGCCCTCTGGGGATGGTTAGGCTTTTTTTCTCTTTTCTTAAATAAAATGTACCAGCTCTTTCGGGAAACTGCCTGAAAGTTTTGGTACTCATGATCCCAAAGTAATCAACTCATTTTATTCCCAAAGGTTGTCTGCAGATTGTTTTACTGTGGAGGTTAATGCTGTGCCAATAATAGAATCAGGAGGTTATGTCAAACAGCGATGGGTGAGAGCAACCAGCCTCAGTCCTTTGAGCTGCCCGGAGATAAAGCTGAAAAGGTGATACCACACAGCCCTCACATCTGCATTTGATTCTGCCAAGTATAACTCAGCTGTGGATCCTGTTATGGAACAGACCAATAGAAAAACATCCTTCTGGACACAGAGCAGGAACTCTGGCCTGGCAGACAGGGAAAATTCCACAACGCCTGGGGAAGTTCCTTAGTACCACAGGCGATTCTCCCAGCTCAAAAAAAAAATCCTTGGAAAAGGGCAGGTAACTCACCAGAAAATTGCCAGCTTCTCCTCAAAGACAGTTTTGCTTCTTGAACAGAAGCCAGAGACCAGCTTCAAATTCCAATTAAATAAATCACCTGAATGTGGTATGTCTGGGTAGCACTTTATTAATATTCATAGTTACTGTACCCATATTATCACATTTGACCCACCTGATCTTCCAATTCCTAGTCCAGTGTTCTTTACACTATACCACATTCCCCTTTTCATATTCTACATGACAGGGGGGCAGGCCCACTAAGTTTGCAATGACACCAAGCTAAAGCAGGGCTAAATGACCATGCTTAAAAGTCAGGGAAGGAACTCAAAGTGAGGGTGAACTGGGAAGAAACCAGGCTGCATAAATCCCCTTGTTTTACACTTCCAAATGTATACTGTGTCTGTAATCACTCTTTTAATATCTGTCCGTCCTACTATACACACACACACACACACACACACACACACACATATATGTATGTATTTAACTGAGCTGAACTTCTGTAAGAGACTTAGAGGAAGGTATGAAAGAGTGAGTCCTGAAAAAGGTCATTTTTGACAAAGCAAGGACTGACCAATAGATCTCCAATTCCAAGGCTAGAAGAGAAAAAAGTATCCTACTATGATAAGACAGGACCAAGCAGAGATAAAGACCCTCATATGTGCCAGGTTTGGTGGCTCAAGTCTATAGTCCCAGCATTTTGGGAGGCCAAGAGGGGTAGATTGCTTGAGCTGAGGAGTTTGAGACCAGCCTGGACAACATGGTGAGACCCCATCTCTACAAAACAAAAAAAAAATTAGCTGGGGCCAGGCACGGTGGCTCACGGCTGTAATCCCACATTTTGGGAGGCAGAGGTGGGCGGATCATTTGAGGCCAGGAGTTTAAGACCAGCCTGGCCAACATGGTGAAACCCCATCTCTACTAAAAAATACAAAAATTAGCCGGGCGTGGTGATGCATGCCTGTAATCCCATCTACTCGGGAGGCTAAGGCAGGAGAATTGCATGAACCTGGGATGCAGAGATTGCAGTGAGCTGAGATTGCACCACTGCACTCCAACCCGGGCAACAGGGCGAGACTCCGTCTCAAAAAAACAAAGAAACAAATTAGCTGGGAATGGTGGTGCATGCCTGTAGTCCCGGCTGCTTGGGAGGCTGAGAGTGAGAGGATTGCCTGAGCCTGGGAGGTCAAGACTTCAGTGAGCCATGATCACATCACTGCACTCCAGCCTGGGTGATAGAGTGAGACCCTATCTCAAAAAAAAAAAAAAAAAAAAGACCTTCATATGAGTCTTTCAAATAGATGACTAGGTCATCAAGGTTGTAAGTCTTCTGCAGGGGATTTTGAAGGCAGTACAGTGTTTGTTCCATCTTTCTGGAATAATTTGAGTATGCTCCAGGGGCAAGGTGAGCTCTAGGGCAACCTCTCCTGCTAACCATGCATAGATGTGCCTATGAAGTCACAATTTAAATTGCCAGAGTTAAGCAAACATCAGTACCTCAAATGGAAAAAGCAATTTTTCTCCCAAAATGAGGTAGTGCATATCTGAGAGCAGACTTAGATTCTACATCTGTCACTAGTGAGTATACTTACCCACAGTTAACAATGCAAGTGTGTGTTTTGGGGGTGTGGGGGGTGTATGCTCAAATTCTGGCAAACCAGATACTAGATACCAAAAGCCAAGACTCGCATGCTGAAACTCACACTTCACCTTTTCTCTCCATGTGATAAAAACAGCAGGAAACAAAATCAAACATAAAGGATGAATTCAACTACTGTGAAGGGCAGACTGTCAAAAGATTAAGATTCAACTAAAACTTCTCTTTGGAGGCACAGAGCTAAATTGGGTGAAACTATTGGACATTCCTACTCCTCCCTGGCCTGCCTTTGGTGTTCAAGCCCCATTGGTGGCTTGGCCTAGGGCTTAGTACTACACAGAGGAGCTTTGCAATCCATGTGCATGCTCACCACCATTCTCCAAGAGGGCCCCGTGGGGCACTATGTGTTACTTTTCAGGGTTTGTAAAAACAACATAAATGATCCCAAGAACTGTGGTATGGAAGATTCTCATAAACTACTGTGGTATCAATGAGAAAAACAAAACTATGGTGTTTTTCCTAGTTCTGAGTAGTGGTTAAATGACTAAGAACTAGGGAAAGGAGCTGGAAACAAAGGAGAAATTGAGAAAAGGGAGCCTTCGGTAAGAGCCATGAAAATCTATAAATGGTGATGCTGCCAAAACAAAAACACCCAAAGGTCTACAGAGTCCCTGAAATCATTTAAATGTATTCATATGTAACGGTGGGTCCCAGACTTATTATTAATGTTGGAAATAAACCCAAGGAGCATGACTTTCTTTGCAGGGGCACCTGGGTGCAAGGTTACCTTCCATGTTTCTTACGTACGGTATCTTCTAACAGCAGACAACCTCCAAAGAAGGGCAGTGGTGGGGAGAAGGCAAAATTCTGTGCTCCTCTCTGAACTTTCTGCTTGAAATAACTGCGGTGCATAGTGAACGCTGAAGAATGACAACTCTAAGTATTTCTGTGACCTGTTGACCTTTTTTCCTAATTAAAATGACTTATCGTTTAGTGCTTTTAGAGATATCACATTTTTATCTCAGTAGAAGTCAAATCGATTCTTCTTTCAAAACATGTAGAGCCGAAGAGGCAAAGGGAACACAATTTGAGCCTGCATTTCAGAGGCCTGCTTATTCTGCACACATTGTGGTGACCATATTTTAATAAAAACCAACCCCCAGCATAATAATTCCATCCTGCTGTCCCGCTGGAGGACTGCAATGTTTATGAAGCTTTGGAGAACCCCTTAACTAGGATCACAATTCCAAACCAGCTTTTCCTAATGAAGGGTGAATAAAAGGACGCATGATTGGCAGGTACGAAACTACTGAAATGTGTAAGAATTCTTCCTGTTTCACAGAAGAGGCCGCTTTTCCAGGGTGGTCTGCTATATGCATATATACCATTTCCCCCACTCATAATTGCTTAGAGATGTGAACTGTTATAGGGAATCATAAACCAGGTCGAATATGAAATTAGTTCTCAATATTGCACTTGTCAAAAAAGGAAGACCTAAAAGATAGATTCTAACAGCCTGGGGCCTTTTTTCCAAGTCACAACATCCTATTAGTTATGTAGCTTTTAATGATGTTCTAGCAACTTGTACAAAATTTATGCCTGTTCAGAGTCACTTAAAAAAAACTGGACTTCAGTCCACTTCATGACAAGTCTGATAAATGAACACTTAGACATTTAAAAAAAGACAGCAGCAAAATCAACCTTTATGTTAGTAGAAAAATTAATATTAGTTAAAACCATGCACAAAAAGAGCAACAGAGCCACAATAAGAGGATTTTTTAAGGGCAGACTCGCGGGACTTGTTTTATGAACACCTGCAAAAATGAAAATGGTAAAAGTACTTCATTTTTGTCATTGTCTTCAAAACAAAGCAAGTCTATTTCAAAGGGGAAAGAATGTAATCCAACTGCACAATGCATTCTGATTAAAGAACATGGGCAAGGTGAGACAAAAGAACTTTAATA
Organism: Trachypithecus francoisi; assembly: GCF_009764315.1. Lineage (NCBI taxonomy): Eukaryota > Metazoa > Chordata > Mammalia > Primates > Cercopithecidae > Trachypithecus > Trachypithecus francoisi. The sequence goes on along the minus strand of NW_022681442.1, from coordinate 36,418,260 downwards.
TGCACATTACCATCTTTTCGTTGGTCAAAACGGAAGACTTGCCCGGCTGATATTCGTAAATGCTTTTGGGCTCTGCACGGTATTTTCTTGTATCTACTTTCTTATCTGGGGGTTCCCAGTCATTTCTGTAGAAGAAAATTCTATTAGAGGTATTTTCATGACAACTGGCATTAGCTTCTGACACAGTCTGACTTTGGATGGCTGCAGTGTAATCAAAGAACTTTATATCCAAAGCATAAAATCGGAGTCAGGGTGAACAATTTAGTTGTGCTGGTTTGCTTCTCAAAACAACCAGTTAAACTTTGGTGTTTGCTTCACAAAAGGTTTGAGATGTCCTGTGCTCAAAACCAGGCACCAGGAAGGGGAGAGGAGAAAGCAACAGGAAAGGAGGTGGCAGCAGCATCAAAGCTGGCTCTGGAAAAATCTTTCACCTTGCTTCACTCTCATGGGCTTTTCATTCCACAGACATGTCTGTACTTCCCACTCACACTAATGCAGTGAGAGAGAACACAGGTCCTGGAGCCAGTTGACTGTGGTTCAAATCCTGCCACACCCCTTGCTAGCGAGGTGATCTTAGACAAGTATTTCACCTCTTGGTATCTCAGTTTCCTCATCTGAAGAATGGGGTTGTTGTAAGGACTAAACATTTTACATGAGACAGCGCATATAAATCACTGAGCAGAGTACCAGGCCCATGGTAACCACACAATAAATGTTAGCTGCTACCATAATTGCATTCTTCCCTGTTCCACACTGGAATAGGGAAGAGGTAACTGGGTTACCTCTTCATGTTGTTGATTGTATCCTTGGCTGTACAAATGCTTTTTAACTTGATGTGATCCCATCTGTCCATTTTTGCTTTGGTTGCCTGTGCTTGTGAAATATTACTCAAGAGATTTTTGCCCAGACCAATGTCCTGGAGATTTTCCCCCATGTTTTCTTATAGTAGTTTCATAGTTTGAGACCTTAGATTCAAGTCAGTAACTGATTTTGGTATATGGTGAGAGATGGGGGTCTAGCTTCAGTCTTCTGCATAGCCAGTTTGCCCAGCACCATTTACTGAAAGGACTGTCTTTCCCCCAGTGTGTGTTCTTGGCACCTTTGTGGAAAATGAGTTCACAATAGGTGTGTGGATTTGTTCCTGGGTTCTCTATTCTGTTCCATTGGTCTACATATCTGCTTTTATGCTAGTACCAAACTGTTTTGGTTACTATAAGCTCTATTTTGCACATTTTTTATTTGTGCATTACTGCACTTTGCTCTGTGATTATATTAAGTTTTTCATGCAAGGCTGTAAACTTCTTGAAGGCAGATAATGATTTATATATACCTATATCCTTCCATAATATATCTGCAGAGAATACACCCAGTGGGTTCTGGATGAAGGCACCTATAAGGGATTTGCAGGTATACCCAGCTTTCTTTTCAAATTAATTATCAAACTCCTCAGGTAGATGCCACTTAAGTTTGTGTGGTGCTTTTAAAACAGCCATTAATTTGTCTGTGAGATTGGAAAAGGTACAGAGGTCTGAAATTGGATGTGTATTTAAGGAAGAAGTAAATAATTTTGTTTGGCCAGAGCCTTTTGTGAGTTGAGAAGTGGTGTAAGTTGGGGCTGGAAGATGCATGGAACACCTGTCCAAATAGCATGAGAAGGTTGCTTCAGAGGGCATTTTTAGAGATAAGAACTCAAGTCAGGTGTTTGGGACCAGCCTAGCCAACATGGTGAAACCCTGTCTCTACTAAAAAAACAAAAATTAACCACAAGTGGTGGTGCACACCTGTAGTCCTAGCTACTTGGGAACCTGAGGCATGAGAACTGCTTGAACCCAGGAGGCGGAGGTTGCAGTGAGCCGAGATTGTACCACTGTACTCCAGCCTGGGCGACAGAGCAAAGCTCCGTCTCAAAAAAAAAAAAAAAAAAACTCAAGAAAAAGAAAACTGTGTTGTTTGGTGCAGGCATTTTAAGAGATTTATCAATGTCGTCACTAGAACAGGTCCAGGGCTTATGTCTCAATAATACATGTTGTATGAGTAAATGGACATTAAAAAGTGTGGCTTCTTTTTAAAGTTATAGTCATTGCTATGAATATGTGAACACAGTATGCACAAAGAATATGACAACATGTGACAAATCTTGCAGTTAAGATTTCTCTTGTGAAAATGTAAAAAGTGATGATAATGATAGTCAATATTAATTAAGCCCATACTCTGAGCCAAGTGCTACCAGGAATGTTTACATGCATTATCTCATTTTATCCTTACACTATCCTTACTAGGAACCATGCTATTTTTATCCCCATTTGACAGAGGAGGACATTGAGGCTAAGAAATAAGAAGTCACTGCTAACAGGTGACAGGGGACAGACTCAAAATTCCACATTCCTAAGAATGGAGGCTCCTAGGTCTCAGTGAACACCGACGAGGCCCAGGCTGGATGAATGAGAGACAAGTGGGCACTTACTTTTCTGGGCTTGACTTCAGTGAGGAAGAGCGGGCTGGGAGGGGTAGCGTGGCCGACCTCTTGACTACCTTCTCACCATCAATGTAGCTCATCTCACTTTTTGAGCGAGGCACAGAAAGGGGAGATTTTGCTGGAGAAACAGTGCAGACAACAGACTTAAAACTCACGATAACTGAAAACAGCGTGATTATCTTCCCTCATCCACCACTTTCCCTTCCTCCCCTACAATCAGGTTATTCGAAGTCACTTACTGTCTTCAGAAAACGAGTATCTGGGAGAGTACAGATCTGAATCATCATCTATTGAACAAAACAAAATGTAGTCAGGAGAAGTCTGGCGAAGGTAAGAGAACCAAGTTGTATGTTCCCCATTTCCACAGTCCGGTACAAGCATCCAGCCCCGCTAGGGATCCCAGCAGAGAGAAGTAGAGTGAAGCACCGGAAGCCACACCACGGCAGCGCACGTTTGAGAGGAGCAAGGTTTGTAGAGCACATCCAACCAAACCTGTAGTCCAGGCAGGACAGCCACAACTGGCGGAGGCTGCTGCCTGACATCAAGAAATGCATGGGGACAAACAGCCAAGGGTCCTCCTCCAGAGGATCCACGCAACCAAAGCCGGAATGCAGGGTCTGGGTCTGGCTGAATGGGAAGCAGGGGCTGAGATGGATCCCCGGCTGTGCCAGCTCAGTGTATGGTTAAGCCCACCAAGTTCAACAGTGTCTTGAAAGGCCTCTTAGCAGGGCCTCGGGCTGCTACTGGATGGGAAGGAGAGGCCCAGAGGGTGGGTTTTCTAGCTCCTTGCCTCAGCTTTGACCTGTTTTATATGGTAAGCTTTCATACACATCATTAACAAAGAAGTTCTGCAGCTAAGAGAAGAATTTAAGAAAATCCTCATCAAAATTTGTTTTGATTCCACCTCAGTCTGGTTCCCTGAGTAGATCTGTTTCCTTGGAACACAATAGACCCATGGTTAAATGGCTTCCTCTGCAAAGGTACTACTCAGAGTGAGTATCTAAACTGCAACTCTGGAACAAATCAAACTCACACGTGTCTCTATGGTGGGAGGTGGCTCTCCAAAGGCATGACACACATCCCTACGTAGGCTTGACACTGGGTTCTAAAACTTGCAGAACGTATAAAGATCTGAACCCCTTGTGGAAGTGGTTGTACTTTCTGAACTAAAAATCAGACCACAGGCACGTTGATGGGAACAGGTTTTTAAAGTGGGACTGTCCCGAAAATGCATTCTATCTAGTCACTACATCCATGATGATCCCTCCAAAGCACTACTCCAAAAAGAGTTAGTCTGAAATAGCTAGCCTTTCCCATGTTCTAACATCTTGCTAATCTGGATTCAAAATTCACATACATGGAATGAAGACCCAACTCCTTCCCTAAAGTTCATGACAACTTTAGCAAAGCACATGAACCCACAAAGACAAGTCAAAGAATCCACTGTATGGAGGTGACTTCATGTTAATCAAGTCCTTGTTTCTATACAAATCATTTGAAGTTTCAGAAGAGACAAGGCCAGAATATTTTGTGAAATATAAATAAGCTAACATTGCTATTAGTTCAGACAGCCTCTCTAACAATCACTACTTCTTGTCCCCTCTTTTCCCCATTTTTATTTGTCTCAGGTCTCCCTTGGCCCAAATAAGGGACAGGCATCAGGTACCAAAGTGCCTTTTCCCCTACTTCCTTCCCTCACTTTTAAGAATTTATCAATATCAAGGTTGAACAGGGCTTAAGGTTTTTTTCCTACCAACACAGCCAAGCCTTTCACTATTTTAAAGTGAGAGTGTAAGCTTATTTATGCTATCTTCTAAAAATAGAACAGGGGAAGGAGATAAAGTGGGATCCAGAAAAAGATTTTTTGGAAGATTATTCTGAAAAACTGTATGTTTCCAGTTTTTTGTTTTTTAAAACAGAACGTCTGATTATACTGACAAAAATGCCATGATGTCAAAGAAAACTAAAAATGAGCCTTGATTACAGGGACTTGATTAGAAAAAGTGCTGCAATGAAAATGCCCGAATGAAAAGTTAGCTTAGTTAGAAGCTGATGTATGCACTGCTTAAAATGTAGCCTAGCATTTTAGCTCAAAACCCTGTACATCTCAAGGAGAAATTACAGCTTATTAGTAGATGATGAGATGAAAGTTAATTTATAACTATTACCTGGTTCATGAAGTAAGAAGCAAAGTTTTCACTGGATGGAGAGGAGTGGCATTTAAATATTCAGAGTTTTTTTGTTGTTGTTTTGTTTTGTTTTTTAAGCCTGAGCTCTTTAAAAAATGTTTCTCTCTAGAGCTTTCTAACGTGGAACTCTAGAAGGTTTATTAGAAGAAAATGAGAAATACTCAGCACTTTGGGAGGCTGAGGTGGGTGTATCGCTTGAGGTCAAGAGTTCGAGATCAGCCTGCCCAACATGGTAAAACCCCATCTCTATTAAAAATACAAAAATTAGCCAGGCGTGGTGGCATGCGCCTGTAGTCCCAGCTACTTGGGAGGCTGAGGCAGAAGAATTGCTTGAACCCCAGCGGTGGAGGCTGGGGTGAGCCAAGATCATGCCCCTGCACTCCAGCCTGGGTGATGGAGTGAGAGTCTGTCTCAAAAAGAAAAGAGCAAAAAAAAAAAAGGAAGAAGAAAATGAGAAATAGTTCTTGTAAGATGGGGAAAAAAATAGCACTACTTGGGAAGTTTAACAGTATATGTACTTTGAAAAGGAGAAGGAGAAGCAGGAAAGTTGGAGTTGGGGGATGCAGGTAACAGAGGCGTCTGAAGAACTGAAGTGCTTAAAGCTCCTTTCTTGGACAGGACTGGTGGTTCACACCTGTAACCCCAATGCTTTGGGAAGCTAGGGAGGGAGGATGTCTTGAGGCCAGAAATCCAAGACCAGCCTGGGCAACATAGCGAGATCCCATCTCTACAAAAAATTTTTAAAAATTAGCCACACATGGTGGCACACAGCTGCAGCCCTAGCTACTTGGGATGCTGAGGTGGGAAGATGGCTTGAGTCTAGGAGTTTGAGGCTGCAGTGAGCTATGACTGTACCATTGCACTCCAGCCTTGGGTGACATGACAGAGCAAGAATTTCTCTCTTAAAAAAAAAAAAAAAAGCCACTTGTTTCTTATTCAGTGTCGGTAGAGAAATCTTACCCACGCCAGGTTAAAATGGAGCAGGTGAGTCTCTGTGAACAAGTCTTCATTTCTCTCAAAGGATCCACAGGTTCTGATATGTGGATTTCAGCTCATGAACTTTTAACAGGACAAACTGAAGTCATATAGATTCATCTGAACAACTATAACGCAGGACAAGTTCTAGGGCATGTAAAATCTATTTTAATTTTTGATGCTTGTCTTGTAAATCTAATGGAAGAATATTTTACCTCAGCTTATGAATAAAAATAATAATTGTAGCTCCCATTGTTAAGTGACTAACAATGGCTGGTAATTTACTAACGTCATCTCACTTAAACCTTGCAAAAAACTCCAAGAGGAACTAAATACCTCATTTTACAGACAAGGAAACTAAAGCCCAAGTAGGTTGAGAAGATTTGCCCTTGGCTGCAGGGTGAGAAAGACAAAGTAGAAATGGATTCAAGGTCTTTCAGATTCCACTTCCCCATGTCATCTCGTAGCCTCAGGACAGAGATGCCCACTTCGTTCTTTCACCCCAGCTTCATCTGCCCAATCCTGGGAAAGCTGAAAGACTGGCTACTCTATTACCATGTTCTTATAGAAGAGGTAGAGAAAGATGCTGTCTTGAAACTCAAGGCATGCACTGCACTGTTGGCTGAGCCAATTTCCGGCCCCTGAAGCCTTTGCCCGATTTTTGCATCCCCTCGCCCTCAGTGATGTTTAAGCAAGTTTTCTGAGTTGCCTCACATTTCTAGTTTTCCTCTTGCTGGTCTCCAGGGACAATGGGTAACACTGAGTCACTCTTGCTACATCTGGTTTTTTTTTTTTTTTTTTTTGAGACAGAGTCTTGCTCTGTCGCCCAGGCTGGTGTGCAGTGGTGCGATCTCGGCTCATTGCAAGCTCCGCCTCCTGGGTTCAAGCAGTTCTCCTGTCGCAGCCTCCCAAGTAGCTGGGACTACAAGCGCCTGCCACCATGCCCAGCTAATTTTTGTGTTTTTAGTAGAGACAGGGTTTCACCATATTGGTCAGGCTGGTCTCGAACTCCTGACCTCAGGTGATCCACCTGCCTCAGCCTCCCAAAGTGCTGGGATTACAGGCGTGAGCCACCGCGCCTGGCCTGTACACCTTCTATGAATAGTTGCTGCTCCTTGCTGCCTTTTCCTGGGAGGCTAAGTCCACAATGGGGAAGATGGGTATGCAGTTAGAAATACCAAGGAATGGGAAAACAGTGTAAGGAGCATGTCTGCATTTCTCCACACTAGAGCCAGCCAAATGAGACAAGGGTGCTTAACATAGTTAAGACACGTTAAATGAAATGTTTCTCAAATTTTCTATTACCTAGCACCTGAAGCTCTGCCTTCAGTATTTCTCCAGGGGCCTTTAAAACAATGCCAGAGTGGGCTCAGCTGTGCAGAAATCTTGTGGTTTCTGCTCATGGTGGAACCACATGCTAATTGTGCTCCTCAGAGCTCCAAGCAGCAGACATCAAACCTTGGCAGCAACACTCGGACCTTCCTATGCCAGTGATTTCCAGGAAGCTGTAACACTGCATGGGATTTACACAGGGTAAACAACTCACTTAGGCCTCTGAAGGTCCTGCTGGGCTCTAATGTTTACACAATGATTCCTCTCTGGGCTTTGGCAATCTGTCCTTGGTAGCTCAATTTGGGGACAGCTACTCTCCTACAACTGCCAGGAGCCACATAATTGCTTTTTCAACCGCAGTGACTTTAAATGAGCTTCCAAATCACTTTTTTTCTGTTTCTTTTTCTCTAATTTATAAAAATCTCAAAGACAACTGAAGAAAGTACTGGTTGAAAGTTGTTCTGAAAAACTACATAACTGACTAAAATGGGAGGATGGGCAAAAATCATTTGCATAACCACTTGCCTGTATCAATTAAATTTCAATTTTATGCATTTCTCAGGCTTTTACACTTAAAACAATTTTCCAAATATGAATGGCTCATTTTTGACACAATCTTTCTTCCACTGCTCAACCTAAACCCTCCTCTGGCTTTACCCCTCACACTTAGGAAGAGAAAGGGTAAAAGGGTAAAGATAGTCACACATGACCCCATGAACAAAAATAATAGCCAGGGGAAAAGACACAGATGTAGAGTTGGGCACGGAGTCTGGGTGGGGTGGGAAGGGAAGAACAAACAAAATGGCAAAGACGTCAGGAAGCCCCGGGAACTTGGGGAGAGCGTTACAAAGCTGTCTATATTTTAGCTAAAGGCCATCAAGTTCAAGTTCTTTTTTTTTTTTTTTTTTTTTTTTTTTTAAGAGACAGGTTTTGCTTTGTCGCCCAGACTGGAGGGAGTAACTCACTGCAGCCTCAAAATCCTGGGCTCGGGGGTCCCCCTGCCCTGACCTTCTGAGTAGCTGGGATTACAGATGTGGCATCAAGTTCTAAAGAATGCAAAAAAAGACCAGGGTAGGGTGTACAGTAGTTATAGAAGACATAGTCAGAGAAAAAACAGAACTCTGAAGAAGAGAATGAGGTGGAGCAAAACAATAAGTTAAAGGAGAAAGTTTGGGAGAACCATAGGGTTAGAAGAAGACTCACCGTCTTCATGTGCTATCAAACTCCTGGGCTGTGAAGGTGGAAAGGGAGTAACTGCTACGTTTCTTAACTATCCCGCAGGCCGGTCAATGGCTTTTGCACTTGCTAGGCGGAGCTCTCCTGGGAAGCTCTCGTTAGGAGAGCAACTCAACCCCTCCCCTGGGCAATACTGGCTGGAGTCCGAGGCAGGAGGCACAGATCCCGGCCAAGCATCTTCACAATAGAATTATTTGCTTGAAATCAAGCAAAAAAAAGCTATTCTTACAAATTCTGTAAGGCCAGTAGAGAATTATTTTAACTCAACTACAGCTGTGCCTAAGCAGATGAGCATCTTTAAATCATTGCCTTAGTGCAATCTCATCTAGGAATGAGGAAGAAGCACTGAGACAGACCATTTTGACACCACAACCTGGGGATGCCTAGAGGTGGTGTCTTGAGGGACATTACCGAGAGGTGGCAGTGGCCACCACCAGCCTGAAGTGGTAGAAGAGGCATCCGAAAGCACGGGGAAAAAGCTGGTCTCTGGGGCTTCACCCGGACTCACCTTCTTGCTGACATGGTCCAGCGGGTCCTCACAGGCCATGGAAAGTCAGGAGAGGCCACGGACCATGAAGTAACATACCAGTTATTTGGTTTTGCTGCAAATTCTGAGCCATTATTTGAAAATATTTTCCCTCTTCTTGACATCAAATGTGCCAAGTGAGCCAACATCATTTGGGCATGTTCAGAGTAGGGGGTGCTAATTCTTTAAAATCTGCATTCTCCATTCTCATCCCATATCCATATTCCCAAAATTGCATCTGGCCAATTTTCTTCACCCCTTTTTGGAGGCTGGGAAAGACTAGTATTTCCCCATCCCAGTGGTTCTCAATCCTGTCTGTCAATCACGTGGGGAGTTTTCCTAAGTATATATTCTTTTTTCCTTTTTTTTTTGAGACAGAGACTCACTCTGTTGCCCATGGTGGACTGCAATGGTGCAATCTTGGCTCACTGCAACCTCTGCATCCCAGATTCAAGTGATTCTCTTGCCTCAGCCTCCCAAGTAGCTGGGATTACAGGCGCCTGCCACCACACCCACTGGCTAATTTTTTTTTTTGTATTTTTAGTAAAGACAGGGTTTCACTATGTTGGCCAGACTGGTCTCGAACTCCTGACCTCAGGTGATCCGCCCACCTCGGCCTCCCAAAGTGCTGAGATTACAGGCATGAGCCACTGTGCCTGGTCCCTATTTATAAATTTCCAGGCACCATCTGGGAGGTACTGGCTTAGCAGACTGAGGCAGGACCGACTCAGGGGAAGCTGAATGCCTGGAGTCGGGTACCAGAGAGCCTCTGGGCAAGAAGAGGACAACCAAGAACACAGAGTCAGGAGGGGGAAAGGAATCCGCAGGGCAGTATAGCAGCGTGAGTAAAAGCCTATGTTTATGGAGCCCCAAACACCTAGGTTTGAATCCTGGTTCTGCTACTTACTGTGTAATCTTGCATATATTACTGAATCTCTCTGAGCCTAATACTCCTCATTGATAAAATGAAGAGTTACTTCATGGGGCTGCTGGGAGAATGAAAATGAGATAACAACAGTGATATATTCAGCAGAGAACCTTCTATGTGGCAAGGGCTCAATTAATGACAGCCACATAGTCACTGAGGTGGTGGTGATGTCATTATAAGACTATTATTATTAACAGGATTACCACTCTGGGCTGCTGAGATGTTGGCCACCACACTGCTGTTGCTTAAAGCAGCAGGGGAGAAGGTGGGGGGCTGCATTTCTGAAGCTGTTTCTGCACAGTTTGCCCCTCTGCCTTCTGGTAACATCTCTTTCATCCCACAGACAACAGTCTCCAAGATTACAAAATGACTAAAAGTGACTGCCCCTTCTTGGAATTTACAAAGTTTTCTTTTTTGAAAAAGAACAGTTTAACCCTCATTGACTGAGACATGATAACTCTATTTATAGGCTAAAAGTCTGGCCAGAAGTTTGCTTTTTCACTGTAGCTGGGGGAAAAAAGAAGGTTGCTAAGCCAGCATAAACAAACTTTCACACAGTCGCTTACTATTGAGGAGAATCAGCTTCCAGATCTTCAGAAATGTCTGTTTTATACCGTATAAACAACTAGAATTTAGACAGGGAAGGCAGCCCTTAGGCTAGGCTTTGATAGGTCTATCATAAATAATTCTAGTTCCAAATTCTGAATTAAAACCAAACAACAAAAAAAAAACCCAGCGGTAAAAACAAACTTCTCCCCAGGAGAGAGACTCTGGAATGATGGCTCAGATTTCTCAGTAACGTGGTTTCTTAATGCATACTAACATCTACAGGTAGAGCCTCCACTCGGTGCCAATCTGTCTTGAATGCCTTTCTTTGAAAGGCATACATCTTTCCTATGTTAAGAAGGATGTGCACAGAGCGCAGGGCCACCTACTGGGCAGCATGGGGCTGGAGCAGCACCACGGACAGGGCTGATGAGGCCCTGCCAGAGCTCACAGACAACATGAAAACAACAAATCAAGGATTAAGAAATCCAGAGACTCTCTTGAAATGGTTTAAAAAAAAAAAAAAAAAAAACCCTCAAAACCAAAATCCTGTGATTATTTAAAATGATCTAGCTCAAATGTTTCCTTCACTTGTAAGAAGCCTTGATCTAATTGAACACATCAGTGATCTATGCCTGGATATGTCATCTAGGCAGGAGTGGGGGCGTGAGATGGAATTTACCCTATTTTTAAAAGATCTCCAGGGAGGATGTCTTTTTAGAAACTTGTGTTAAAGTCTAATCATCTTTGCTATTAATTTTTTAATGTCCAATCTAATTTTTTCCTTTTTATTTTTTAAGACTATTTCTTCCTTTCGCTCTCTGAAAATTAAAAAGTAGTAAGGTTTGCTTCTAAATTATATGTGACAAGTTATCATGACATCCCTTACTGTTTATGCCTCTATGCAAAAGAAATCCAGTTCCTTCATATGCTGGACTTGATGCATGCCAAAAATTAGACATGATCGCCAGCAGCGGTTGCTAGGTGTGGTGGCTGATGACACGGGAGCTCTGGCTGTGCAGCCATGAAACCTTGTCTTTGGACCAACAGCCAAGCTGACTGTGGAAGCTGTGGGTGCTGCCTGTGGCAGGCCTAAGGCAGTCTTCCAGTCTGATGGGAGCCACTGTTCCCCTCCACAGGACTTCTTCAAGTGGGCCTTCCCTTGCCTGTGCCCGTGGGATACTGTGCCTTCTGCACGCGCTGTGCTTTTTGCCTTAAATGAAACTCTTATCTTACGAGTTTGGCTAGGTTCACAAGTCCAAATGAAGCACAAATCAAAAATTGCAACTAGTCAAAATTATTCTGAAAAGAACTCCCTAACTCAACTCAGTCAGCTGTTTTTTCACCAATGCTTGTGTGTGGTAATCAGTACCATGAGACAGAAAGACTAGGCTCTCTACACCAAATAGACTCTTCTTGGCCTTGAGGAAGTCACTGATCAGAATTAAATTATCAGCTTTTAGTTCTGCAAGTCTGGGTTTATTTGGTAGACCTTTCTTTTCATTCAAAATAGGCCCCAGGCATGAAATGGTTGGAAACTAATTGCTGGGGCATATGAGAGACCAAAAATGGACTATGGTATTTTAACTGTATCCAACACATCCCAGTGCATCATCTCATATATGACTGATCAATAAGAGTTTGGTGAATGATCAAATGAATAACTTTATCAATGATGAGAAGGGCTAAGAGGGATGGTCTGCTGAGCTGATTAGAGCAGAGAAGTATCAAGATTGTGGCACCAGCATTCATCCCTAAGAACGAACTCTGGCTCCATAGTCCAGAGCCTTCACTCATCAGTGTTTCCAGGTATTACTGAGGACCCACTGTGTGCCGGCAAGGTTTTCTGTGGCATTCTGGACACATGCTGTCACAACTGCCCCCACACTGGACACAGTAAGCTGAAGTGGCCTTGCTGAACTCTCTGCCAGATGGGAACTTCTGAGGACAGGGTATCTGTCCTATTCATGGCATGACTTCCAACGACAGTGCCTGGCACACAGCAAGTGTTCAATACTACTTGAATGAATGAAGTTCAGAGCACTCAACGTCTCATCCTAGAACAGTATTTAACAAAACTTCCTCCTCCATACCATATCTATTCACCCTCTTCTGGGTTACTCATCCAAAGATCAGATAATCCCTGCTATTAGGATAATTCTTAAGATGTTGCCCCTAACTCACATTTTAGAAACTTCCTTGACACTTAGACTTTTTGTCCCCAAAATAATATTTCTTAGACACAAATGTGGCTATCTTCTCCATCAGGTACAAATTCCCATCCAGCTCTTTCATAAAATGTTTTCCAGCTTAGCTAAAACCCTTATTTTCAAGAAATGTCATCTCCCACTATGACTGAATCTTATACCTGGATACCTCTTTAGGAATTCCCTACCAAAGAGACATACCCTGAGGGCCCATGAAAAGAGGGCCCCAGCAATGAGTTCGTTACAGGCATGAGAACCGGGTAATTTTCCTGTTGACGGTTGCCGATCTACCTCCTGCCCACCCACTATAATGACTCAGCTTCCCTGAGTCACTCACTGCTCAACCACCAGCATCAGGTGACCACCTCAGGTACAAAGCCTTGGGTAGTTGGGTAAAGGCAGCTTTTACCAGAGCCCCACATGTTCAAAGCATTATAACTAAGCTAACACTGGCTACCCTGTTAATCATGTAAACCCTAGGGGAGTAGGACTAAAATACCATCTGGATAGACACCGGTGATACAGTCAGCAAGGAGTGAGACAACACCACAAAACACAAGGTTAGAGGGGAAACAAATGACTGAGAAGCAGCCCTTAGCCACCAGAAAACACCCCAAGGTAAAAAAGAAAGTAGCAGCACCAGTACAAAGAGAGGCACACAATTTTCCTTTAATTACCTTCAGACTTAGGACTAGGAGTAGACGCAGGAAACTGGTAGGTGGGAGTGTAAGGATTGTCCTCTGTAGCAGAGAAAAGCAGTGGATTTTGAAACTATCCACCAGGAAGTAGAGGAAGTGACAAATCCCAACTGACTCTTTTGAATGACTGATTACCTATTTTAGTGTTATTAAAGCACACGGGCATCACACTTAAAAACAGATTAATGAATTAGGAAGGATTTAGTTATTTTAACATAGCACATCATGCAAATGAGTGAAATAAAATTTTCACCAGCCAAAAACGACTATGAAAACAAAATCTAAAAGCCCAAATCTTATGCCTACGATGGAACTATAAGAATTAATTTAAAGCTCGGACAACAGATATGCTGTCTAAGTTTATGGTACCTTCAGAAGTTTGCTGGATTTCAGGAAGTTCAGGGAATTTGTACGTAGGGAAATAAGGGTTTTCTTCAGGAGTGTCTAGGCAGAGGAGCAGGTTTGGGAGAGAGAATACAGGAAGATACAAATGGAGAGAATAAACGAGTAGGAATCCACATACAAGTTAGGCTCCTTGAATTCTGGAATATACTAAGCTTCACTAGTGATATGAAAGAAATTCAAACTGCTTTTAAAAATCCAGTCCTTTTGCCTGAATTACCGAGACACATCGAAAGAGACAATACCATTACTCTTCTTAGACAAAGAATTCCCATGAACAGGCTCCAATGGGCAAGAAACATTTAACATAAAGCTTCAGGTTCTTACTTTTGATAGGCAAGAAATATTAAGTTGATAATAAATAATATGTAATAAACATGCTATCCTAAAATGTTTTTTTAAATCAAAGCTTGTGTTGTGGACATTCGGCAAACAAGTAGATCATTAATTTTTCAAATACCTCTGCCTACCATAGGTGTTTAGGACCTATAATTTAAATTAAAAACTATAACATGAGAAGACCAAAGCTGACTGTGGGGCAAAATTACATATTTTGCACATTTACATGCATTCATATCTCTGCAATTAGGCTTCCAAAGCAGGGTCTAAAGGTGAGAGAGTCACAGATTGCAAGAGGAAATGGGCAGTCACTTCAGGAAGTGATGAGTGGAGATGACCCCATCTGATCACAGAAATCCAAGCATTTAGTTTCACCACTGTGACCACGCTCATCCACCCAACCACAGTGGATTTACTCTTGACTTGGAAATGCTAAACGCCTCAATATTTGGAGCACTTCGATATTGAGAAATAGTTTGAACAGGGGCACACCCAGGTTCACTTTGAACCCAGAGAGAGTTAATTAACACTGATGCTAGCTGGCGTTTGCAGCTCATCAGACAGATTGGGCTTAGGTGGGAACACTGATCAGAACACTTTCTCTTTGCCTTCATGTGTCATCCATGCCAGGCAGCCAGACTGGATTTGGGTAAGGGGAAGGGCAGGATGCTCTGCCCGTGGGAGGAGTGGTACCCTTCCTATGGTGTAGGTACATCCCGCCTGTCAGCTGACTGGTGGCACAGGCAGCAATGGGAGCTGGTAGGGTCATGTCCTGCCCAAGCACTGGCCTGCGATTCTCCATGCTGGGTCACCTGCTGATCGCCCAGCCGGCATGTGATTTGGAAGCGCTGCTCTTTCAGCTTGAGCGGGCTCTGGTGTGTCAGCTCCTGACTGACTCTCAGGGCTATCTGCCAAGGGCTGGCTCTCAGCTGGGGAAGATTGTTGTTCATATTAACACAGCCTGAGAGGCGTACTATAAATTCTACTTCACAAGGCCAAATGTGTTCCCCTTTAGACCCTGTGACATCCTCTGGAGGAAGGGAAGCAGAACAAACACAGAAAGGTACATGATTGGTCCAAGGTTACCTGAGTGCTTGGGGGACTCAATCCAGGTGAGAACTTTTTTTTTTTTTTTTTTTTTGAGACAGTTTCACTCTTGTTGCCTAGGCTGGAGTGCATTGGCGCAATCTTGGCTCACTGCAACCTCCGCCTTCTGGGTTCAAGTGATTCTCCTGCCTCAGTCTCCAAGTAGCTGGGATTACAGGCATGCACCACCACGCCTGGCTAATTTTGTATTTTCAGTAGAGACAGGGTGTCTCCATGTTGGTCAGACTGGTCTCGAACTCCCAACCTCAGGCAATCCACCCGCCTCAGCCTCCCAAAGTGCTGGGATTACAGGCTTGAGCCACCGCGCCCGGCCAGAGAACAGTGCTCTTAATTCCCAGTTTGGTGCGTTCTCAACTCACTCTGCCCACAAGGCAGTCATGGGCTGACACAGGGAGATGTACCTAAAGCTGGAAGCAGGTGGGAGATGGAGCTGCTCACATCCCAGGCAGACAGATGCTGGAGCACAAGCACAGTGCTGGGCTCAGCCTGCTGAATTCCACATCTGGGAGGGAGGATTTGAGAGCAGATCTCAAATTCCAACTCTGAGGCAGGCACACAAGTGCTCCTCCCTATGCTCTGAAGGTACATGGCTGGGCTCAGGCAGACCAGTACCTAATAAGGTCCAACTGCAGGACCCAATCTTCTGGCATCCTAGCAAAGTGAGTTCAGGCCCACAAAACAGTGTATTGCCACATAGCACATCACAGCTTCTACAAATGAAAATCAGTACCTCTGTTTAGTTTGTGGATCTGTTTAAACATAGTCTTGTACCAGTCTTTTGATCTCTCAGTGTTCTGTAGAAAAATAAAGGCAAAGAGAAAAATTAAATGAATATCTTGACACATTTCAGACCTCCTATGATTTCAAAATCAAAATGGGAAGTAATGATATCTGAATTCAAAACTCAGCCACATTTACCTTTTTTAAAAAGGCAAAACTTTTTAGAAAGAGAAAACCAAGGGTCCCAAACCTCAGTCTACAGAGTAATATTTGGCTGAAAGGATACAGAGTTTGAAAACAGTGGATGATAATACACTTGAAAGGTATCCATTTTTAAATATTTTAAATTTTATTTTTAGAGAGAATCCCTCTGTATATAGACTGTGCCAAACTGAAGGAAAGTCTCCTAGAAATATAAGAGACAAAGGATATTTGCTCACCATGCTGTGCCACCACCCATTCTAGATTATTCAATAGCAACGTATCCGAGTCACCTTGCATAGGGCCAGATTTAGAATGCATACATTAAAACATAACTCATTACGGCATCCACTGCCAGAGTTTTCACCCTAACCACAAAGTTGGAATGACTGTTTTTTGTTTGTTTGTTTTTTAAGATAAAAATAAAACAAGGAAGGTGACAGATAGGTGGCTAATTTCACTCCCACTTTACAGAAGAGAAAATGAGATACAGAATGACAAAGCAAACTGCCCAAAGTCACAGAGCTGATGAGAAGGTGAGTGGAAGGGCCATCCAACACGATGGTTAGGGGGTAAGGGTTTGGGAGTCAGACAGACCATTCCGTCACCCACAAGCTGTGCAATCTTGGATAAGTAACAAATCCCTCTGAGTCCCTGTTTCCTCATCTATAAGATGGAAATGATATTAGTATCCATTACTCACTCGGGTGAGTGATGCTTAAATGAGATAATGTACTCAGCAAATGGTAGTTGTGATTTCTCTTAGGAATAACTCTCCTTCTATATTACTGCTTAGGACCAGAGAAGAGTTATTTTGAGGCTTAGCCCACTGTGGTTTCTATTGGCCTCCTCCAAAAGGACACATTTGTTAAATGGAATTCACAGTGGAACATATTGCAGGCAATGGTCTGATAGACACACAGAAAAGAACGGAATTCACCCGAATCCAGTTCCAAAAGTTGCCCAGCTTTATGTTAAATGTTTCTTGTCCATTGGAGCCTGTTCCCTGGAATTCCTTAGGGCCTGCAGGACTGGTAGGCCTGTGTTGCCGGCGAGAGCTGGGTCAGGGATGCCACGAGACCTACTCTGTCCTGGAGGCATGGCTGGTGGAATCCATTCTGAGGTTCCCTTAGTGTTCCCTACTCACTAGGGATGACACGTGATCTCCCATCCAGGGAGATCTTCTTCCTGAACCTGTCAATAGGGACCTTGGGCCTCCCACTCTCCCCAGGATTGTCTAACCCTAGACCAGGAATTTCTCAACATGCTTCACACAGAACAATAATGAAGGAAGACTGTCCATAACATTGTCCCTAGAACACTCCATACTCAAAGCCTCTGAAAAGTTCTATAGCAGAGAAATCTCTCTGACTTGGTCCCACTCAGCTTTTCCTCACATTTACTTGACCACGAAATGCTTTATTCATAGGACTTATAACATCCAACACCCACTTTGGGAAAAGCTGGTGTACACCAAGTCTGGAGCACAGCTCCTGGGGGCTCTGGCACTCATGGGGCTTATAGAGATGATGGTGTGATGGGGTTCACATGTACTCAGGGTGTACACTTGTCACAGCTTAAGATGAAGCCTAAGAAGGACCTCTAAGTGTACCCGGAGTGGGATGCCCACTTCATCCATGGAAACATCGCTTAGGTCCTGAGCGCTCTTCACCACCCGCCTACTGTCATCCTTTGTTCTTTTTTCAGCAGCCCTGCCAGGTGAGGTGAGTTTTTCCTGGGTTGGTGCTGAGTCCTGCTCTCCCACTCTTCTTTCTGAGACAGGATCTGGAAATGAAAAGCAATTGTTAGCTGAAGCTCTTTTGGTAGCGGCAAAGCAAAACACTCCTGAACAGGCTAGCTGGGGGAAGTGTATCTGCTAATTCTCAACTGGAATTAGTTCTGCTTAGAGCAGGGGTCAGCAAACTTTGGCCCATGGGCTGGTTTTACTAGAACATAACCATGCCGATTCCCTTACATATTATTTATGGATGCTTTTGCACTACTACGGCCGAGCTGAGTGGCTGTGACAGAAACCATATGGCCTGCAAAGTCTAAAATATTTATTATCTGGTCCTTAAAAAAAAAAAAAAAAAAAAGGCTTGCCAACAGTGTGATCAGAGCTTTGCAGAGAGGTATGCACATCGTGCTCTGGCCAACTGAGTAGTTCTGACTGTTCTAGAAATTCAGGAACAGGTAGAATCACAGGAGGGGGCTAAACATTACTTGAAAGTTTTTGATTTCTCTTGAGGAAGTCACTTAACTTTTCTGTGCCTCAGTTTTCCCATCCAAAAACAGGGATAATACTTCTATTAGCAAGCTCACAGCAATGTGGTGAGAGGAGTTATCAGGGTAACTTATGCCAAAGTGTTCAGGAAGCTGTACATTTCTAAGTGTACATTATAGATTATTTTTGTTCAAGATTGGAAGTTATAGACCACTAATAAAGATACCAGATATGATCTACAGATTATAAAATTACTTAATAGAATCTGGCTTCCAAGCTATGACATTTATTTATTGGGCAGACATTGCGCTCTGCCTTGTGGACATGAAGGTGAGCATTCCAGAATCTTAGCCTCAGGGAGCTTACAGTCTAGTGGGCAGAAAACCAAGTGAGCCAGCAATGAGAATGCAAGGGTGACAAGGCCTGACTCTCAGAAGAGAAGCCAACCGACCCACAGGAAATGAAGGGTGCTCCACAGGAACAGCTTAAATAAATGCTTGAGGGCCTCTGGACTACTGGGCTAATTATGTGCCAAGCAATGCACTAAACTCTTCATATACATTCTCTCATTTTATCCTCCCAAAGATCTATGAGGAAGAAACTATTATCACTTCTTTTTTTTTTTTTAATAATTGAAGGATCAATACACAGAGAAGTTAAAGTACCCTGCCTGGGGCCACATAACCAGCTCGTGGCCAAGCTGTGATGTGGCCTAATGTCCACATGACTCTAGCAGTCCTCTCTGAACCACATCCTGTCTTGCCTCCTTCAAAGATGGTACCAAGGTTTCAAGTCTGGGAGCCTGGCCTAATTCAAGGAGAAGTTAGAATTGGGTTGGGAAAGGAAGGGAGAAATGGCTGCTTCCATTTGGACCATGGTAACTCTGAGAAGACAACAAGATACTCAAGTAGGAATGCCCTAGAGACCTCTGGAGGGGCCCAGGTGAGACACCCTGACAGGAGTACAACTTTGGAGGCATCAGCCCAAAAGTGATGGCTGATGCCAGGGAGATGGCAGAGCTCAGCGGGGGACAGAAGCAAGGGCAGAGTGAAGCGCTAAAGTCATGCGTGGAAGGACACCACAGTTATAGCTGCAAGGCAAAAGAATCCCCAAAGGGATGCAAAGTCATCCGAGGGACAGGAGATGAACCAGGAAAGTACACAAGGTACCAGCGAACCAGGAAAGACAGAACTCCAAGAAGTGGGTGGTTAAATGTCTCAAAAAAAAAAAAAACAAAAAAAAACCCAGAAATTGAAGCAGAGGAGGAGGCGGCATTAGATTAGGCAAGAGAGAAGTCACAGGAACACTCTGAGGGAGCAACTTCAGGAGGGCAGTGGGGGTGGGTGCCAGATTGCAGGGAAAGGGTTGAAGGTATGAGCAGGAAGTTGGGGGAGTGAGTGGGGAGTTCAGCACAGAGGAAGGAGTGTGCTAGATGGTAATCCAAGAGTTCAAAAGATTAGGGGCAAAAAGGTTTAAGTCGGCTGGGTGCCGTGGCTCATGCCTCTCAACACATTGGGAGGCTAAGGCAAGAAGATTCCTTGAACCTAGGAGTTCAAGACCAACCTGGGTAACATAGCGAGACCCCATCACTACAAAAAATTAAAAAATTAGCCAGGCACATGCCTGTTGTTCCAGCTCTTGGAAGGCTGAGTCAGGAGGATATCCTGAGCCTGGGAGTTCGAAGCTGCAGTAAGCCATGATCATGCCACTACACTTCAGCCTCAGCAATAAAGCAAGACTCTGTCTCAAAAATAAATAATAATAAAAAAGTTTAGGTCAAGAGAGCCTAAAATCCTATCAGTGAGAGTGAGGCCCATGAGGTAGGGATGAAGGGCATCAAGATGTGCTATGGCAATTAGTAAGTGCTCAGTTAAAACCTGCTTATTGATTGACTGCGGACAGGTTCTCGTCTTTGAAAAAGGAAAAGGTGCAGACTGCTGACTGGGGGGACTACACTTGGGTGAAAAGGAAGAACATGAGGACACATGCAAAGTTGTGAGAAAATCAGAGATGTCTGTGAGTAGAGGAGACGCTGGAGTAGTGGGGGAAACAATGACTTCAGCATGCTAAGGTTTTACAACTTTCAGTCTCCTCCATGGGGAGACTGCCTACAGCCAGATGATTTCTAAGCTTAGTAAGTGCTTCAGAAAGCCTGATCCCTGGCATTATCACCGTCAATGTCAAACAATGTTAAGACCAGATTGGCTTTATGGAATGAATTCTCATGCTCCCAGAAAATTCCAACGTGAGGCCAAGGATTTGGCAGGAAGCCTGGAAGTGCAGAGGGATTTCAAGTCACCCAAGTCTACCCTTAATATGGCTCTGCTGAGCATTCTCCTCCCACCTGGAAGGGCCTTCTGTTGAACGTGAGCAGAAAAGAGGCTGAGTTCAAGCTCAGTCTTACATGGTGATTTAAGATCATGGTGAGGATTACAGACATGCCATTCTCAGGGTCAGGGCAGGTGGCTCTAACAACAATCACACTTGAGTGCAAAAAATCAGGCTGATAGTTCATGGATTTCTCCTAAAGCTGTCAGAGTCCTTTTGATCCACAAAATTTAGCCCTGAATTGTTTTACTTGAGAAGCTTGTGGTCATGTGACTCATCATTGAGTGGATTTCAATACACAGAGAGTCCCTGAAGAAAAAGTGTCACTTTATATCATGAAAACCCAAAGTGACACTTAACTGTACCATGCAGGTGACAGGATCAGGCGTTGCCATCCGTATTACAATGAGGGCTTGCTGTTTTCTCAGCAGGAAAATGTCGATCCTTCACATGACATCCTGGGGGCATTTCCTTCTAGTCTTTTTTTTTTTTCTAATTACACAGGGTCTTGTTTTCTTACCCAGGCTGAAGTGCAGTGACATGATCACGGCTCACTGCAGCCTCGACCTCCCTGAGCTCAGGTGATCCTCCCACCTTTGCCTCCCAAGTAGCTGGGACTACAGGTGTGCACCACCACATCTGGCTAGTATTTTGTGATTTTTTGTGGAGATGAGGTTTTGCCATATTGCCCAGGCTGGTCTCAAACTCCTGGGCTCAAGGAATCTGCCCATCTCTGCCTCCTAACTGCCCGCCTCTGCCTCCAGAAGTGTTGGGATTACACGTATGAGTCACTGTGCCTGGCCCCAGCTAATTTTTTGTATTTTTTTTTTTTTATAGAGACGGGGTTTCACCATGTTGCCCAGGCTGGTCTCAAACTCCTGAGCTCAGGCAATCTGCCCACCTTGGCCTCCCAAAATGTTGGGATTACAGGTGTGAGGCAATGCAAATCTAGCCTCCTTCCAGTTTTATACTGTGCTTTAAAAAGGAAGGTTCTGGGCCACTAAATAAATGACAATACTGACAACCTCAGATGGGGCCTCTATTTGTAGGAGGTGGGATAGCCTCCCTTTTCTTCACACTGAGAGCTGATGACTGAAGATTATAGCAATGTTCACACTTCTCTGCAGAAGAATCATGGCCTCTCTACACCCTACGCCAGCCTCTCTCTCCTAGCCCTTATCTTATTATCCCATCGGTCTCCCCAAGGGGACCGAGAGGTACCTGAGAACACCATGTAGGCTTCATTCCCAGATGACTCTCCCTGAACATCAAGCCCCATGGAGGCTCAACAAAAACCTGCTACAGAGAGGGAGGCTGGCAGCCCTGGAGTCCCATCCCCACAGGTGATGGCTAAGCCTTACTTGCTCTAAGAGACTAGAGAGTGCCAACCCAGCCAGCCCTCTGTCTTTCAGGAGCTCCTGAACACAGCAGTACTTCTTTTAAAGCATAAACTAATATTTAGTGAGCACCTACTTTAGACCCCACTCTTTCAAACGTCATCAGTGGATCTGTCCCAAAACTCAGGAAAAGCGATAGCATCAGGCTTGTTTTAGAGCCAAGGAATAAGCTTGAGCTACCAGCAGTGGAGTCATCCTGGCTTTTTTTGTTTGTTTGTTTTGAGACAGAGGCTGGGGTGCAGAGGCGCGATCTCAGCTCAATGCAACCTCTGCCTCCTGGGTTCAAGCAATTCTCCTGCCTCAGCCTCCTGAGTAGCTGGGACTACAGGTGCGCACCACCACACCCGGCTAATTTTTGCATTTTCAGTAGAGACGGGTTTCCACCATGTTGGCCAGGATGGTCTCCATCTCTTGACCTTGTGATCCACCCGCCTCAGCTGGGATGTAAGTGCTGGGATTACAGGCATGAGCCCTGTCCGGCCCACCCTCGCATTTTTACATGTCTTTTCTCAATGCACAAAACATCCTCCCACTTCCTATCACAATAACACCTCCCCCAGGCTGGGCAAAGGATTACCACCCTTGTTTCCCATATGAGGAAACTGGCTTAGAGGGATGAAGTCACTCACACAGAAACATAGCTCCAAGAAGAAGGAGCTAGGACTAAACTCTGTATCTCCCAGTGTGTGGCTGGAGGCCTTTTTCAGCTATTCTACCCTTCTTTCAAATTCCCACCAACAGGAAGGAGCCCACAGAAGGCACCTTTTCTTTTTTTTTTTTTTTTTTTTTTTTCAGAGCCACCACTCTTAGCAACCTTCGCTGGGACCAAGGAATGAAGTGGGCTGGAGAGTGGCAGCTGGAGGAGGGGCAACCAAGGACATCTTGAGGTCAACCACAGACTGTCTTGGTCTCACAGCCAAGTCCTGATAAGGCTGAGAGGTGTGAGAACTCCAAGTCCTCCCCATACAGGCTGGCCACCAATCATAGAACAGCAGTGGCATGAAGTTGCACAGAAATCACGTAGCGGCTGTTCAGAAAACAGTGGCTTTTGTTATCCACCAATCAGGGATTCTTAACCCTGAAGTTCATGAGTGTGTGCAAATCCACAGAAATCATGTGCACATGTTTACACATGTGTGGCTTTTTTCTTTTTTTTTTGAGAATCAATCTATTGCCTTCAATAGTTTCTCTCAAAGAGTCCATTAACAAAGAAAAGTTACACCACACTATTAGCAGCTCAAGGGCAGCACAGTTCCCCAATATAGCCTCAGAGTCCGGGGCAGTGCAGGATACAAAGAAGGCCCTGAATACAAGGGTAAGTGAATCCACAGAGCGCCGCCTGGTAACAGGAACGCACATCTATTAAGCCACGCATCTATTAAGCAGCAGCTCAGGGCTGAGCTGTTAATGAGCAGAATCTCATTTGATCATCATACAACCTGGGAGGCACTGCTGCTTTCCTCACTTGATAGTAAGAAAATGGAAGCCCAGAGACATTAGATAACCTGCATGAGGCAGCACCAGACCCAGGATTCAAAGCAGAATGGCTACAGGAAGCCACAAGGAAATAGCTACACATTCCCCTTCCTGGGTTCCCCCCCCTCTGACATGGTCCCAATCCTCCACACTTTATCAGGGGTGAGCTAATTATATTTGTATATGTCTGATTATATTTGCAGTCACTCCCCACCATCGACTCTTGCCACCTGCCACACTCAAGTGTGGTCAGCACAGAGGGCAGCACTGGCATCACCAGGGAGCTGGGAAGAAATGCACATTCTCTTGCCCAGGCACAGTAGCTGGTGCCTGTAATCCCAGAACTTTAGGAGGCTGAGGGGGGAGGATTGCTTAAGGTCAGGATTTGAGACCAACCTTGGCAACATAGTGAGACTCCAGCTCTACTAAAAAAAAATACTTTAAAAAAACTAGCTTGGCATGGTGGAGCACACCTGTAGTCCCAGCTACTCAGGAGGCTGAGGTAGGAGGATCACACGAGCCCAGGAGTTCAAGACTGCAGTAAGCTATGACTGTGCCACTGCACTCCAGCCTGGGTGACAGAGCAAGACCCTGTATCCACAAAAAAAAAAAAAAAAAAAAAGAAAGAAAAAAAGAAAAAGAAAAAGAAAGAAAAGGAAAGGAAAGAAAAAGAAATGCAAATTCTTACCCATACCCATTAAATCCAAATCTCTAGGGGGATGGCCCAGGAATCTGAGTTTTGACAAGCTCTCCAGGAATTTCTGTATGCCAGCTCAAGTTCAAGAAGCAGTTTTCTCACACGGTCTTCTGGGCACTGCTGGTCTAAAGGTTCTCACCTGGACCCACCACCCCACGGGCATCTACTGGCATTTGGGCTTGCCACCCAAAAAGGAGAGAACTTGCCCACATCTCTTAACCCCTGACTCCTCACATCCCAGAAGGGAGACAGAAGCAGAGGAAAGATGACCTCTTCAGAGAGGCCTGCCATGAACACTGTATCTAAAGCTGGACTCCTGGTTCTTTTTAACCCAGAACATTCTGTTCTTACCCATCAAGGCTCTTATCACAGTTCCATGGGACATGTTTATTAGTGTGGCTCACTGGTCTGGTCTGTCCACCACCCTGCAAGCTCCAGGGAGGCAGGAACTATGCCTATTTTCATCATCTTGGTAGTCCAGCAACAAAGAGTCTCCCAAGACATCAGAGGACCTCGGAAGATATTGCTGATTGAACATCGGGCGGTGACCGGAAGACAATTTCAACAGGAATGGAGTTAACACATAAATAAATATTTCTTACCTACCTGAAAGGCTACTGAGTCGTTTTTGCTGTTCTGTGATAAAAGAACACACAGTGTAAGTAAGATTTATACAGCACATAGTAAGACCAAGAAGCCCTGGCATAACTCGTTAGGATCTCAACCCTGAGTCCTCACTGTCCTCTGGACTTAGATGGTACAGTACGCATGTAGCCAGCTGACTGCTGGGGTATTAGTGTGGCTGCCATTATGCCAGTGTGGTGTCTCCCAGCCCGCCCCGCTTCCAGATCTGCACCAGGATTCGGGGGACTGCCACAATTTTCTAGTTGTTTACATCTTATCTCAAGAGGATTCCATAACAGAAGGGAATCCACCCAACCCTCCAACTTCAAGTGAGCAAGACCTTATATGACCCCAGTCGTGGTACCTTTTGAGGGAAATGTAATTATAAACACAACCATGGCAGTGACTGTCTCCTGAGAGCTTGCTAAATGCCAGACGCCGTTTTAGGGCTTTTACAAATAACACTTGTAAACTTTGCAACAACTCTAGTAGTTGGTACGATTATTCTTTCCCATTGTACAGAGGAGGAAACGAAGGCCTAGCCTTAGTCACGATAGTAATCTGGCTTGTCCAGAGTACAAGAGAAGTCCTTAAAAAATCAGCAATGGCCGAGAAACTTCAGATAAGGGGCACAAATCGCCCAAGAGAACACTGAAAAGCAGCTGGATCTAGAACCTGGGTCCCTGACTCCTAGTCCACAGTTCATTGCAATTCTAGTCATCAAGACCTTGCTGCTCCTTGGCATTGAAGGGCTATTGGTTTCTCACCATCCTGGGCACTCGCGTGGAAGGTAAGCCACTATCTCCTTTGTGGAGTCCTATGTGTACGTGCTATGAGACGACAGCACAAAAATGACCTTTACCTTCCACAGCTGCTAAATATAAAGCAGCCACATAAATAAAAATAGAACACTTGCCAACCCGTGGGTACTGTCATCATTCCCCTTGGCTGCATTCCCACCCTCCTGCTACAATCAGTGTGAACCAGAAGTAAACAGCAGACAGCCCAGGAGCTCACAGCCTGGGAAGCGGTGCCTGGCCACCTCTGCCATGTGGATGAGGTTCGTACTGGCTGAATATGCAGAAGCCCAGTGCAGCTCTGGCCTCAGCTCTGCCAGCAACTTTCAGATGACAATGGCCAATCCACTAAATCTCTCAGCCTCAGTTTTCTTGTGTTATGTCAAAGGGCCCTACTGGTACGAAGGGGACCTATGGTTCCCACACGCTATTCTGAAGGCTGCTGAGCTCCAGCTGGCAGAAGTGAATGTACTCCACCTAAAAGACCATGTTGCCAACACAGCGAAACCCCATTTCTACTAAAAAATATAAAAATTAGCCAGGCGTGGTGGCACACACCTGTAATCCCAGCTACTCCAGAGGCTGAGGCACAAGAATTACTTGAACCTGGGAGGCAGAGGTTGCAGTGAGCCAAGATCGTGCCACTGAACTCCAGCCTGGGTGACAGAGAAAGACCTTGTCTCAAAAAAAAAAAAAAATGAATGAATGAAAAAGACCACATTGGCCAGGCACGGTGGCTCATGCCTGTAATCCCAGCAATTTGGGAGGCTGAGGCAGGCAGATCCCTTGAGCCCAGGGGTTCAGGACTAGCCTAGGCAACATGGTAAAACCCCATCTCTACAAAAAATATTTAAAAATTAGCCAGGTGTGGTGGCACACGCCTGTGGTCCCAGCTACTGGCATCAAGAGGCTGAGATGGGAGAATCACCTGAACCTGGGAGGTTGAGGATGCAGTGAGCCATGACTCCACCACTCTAGTCTCAACAACAGAGTGAGACCTTGTCTCAAAAAAAAAAAAAAAAAGACTATGTTGTCTCCAGTTTTGAGGTGTGAAATGGCCTTTCTTTCATAGGATGACATGCAACACAGAAAACAGCAGCCACTTTCTAGTGGTGTTATTTTAAAGCATTAGAATGAAAAGCCCTAGGGTGATCCCTAGACTGCTTCATGTATTCATAAGTCTGGGAACCTCTGAGCTCTAGTTCTCAGGGTGGTTTGTGGGCCGGTGGCACTGGCATGCCTAGCAAGCTCGCTGAAAATGTAGAATCTCGTGTCCTCCACCCCAAATCTCTTGAGGTGGAACCTGCAGGTTAACAAGACTCTCAGGATCTGATGCACATAGACTGAGAAGCCCTAAGCAAGGGGACCCACGCACCTCTTTTCATCCTGACAGCTTTCCGATTCAAAGCCTCCCTCCCAGACAGATGGTAAGTGACTCGCCTTCAAACCCATGTGGTGTGAAAACTCAGGAAAGAGAGGGAAAGGGCTGTGTTGTTCACAACCATCAGCGCCAGGCCAGAGGCTCAGTGCCCCTGTTTCCAGCAGGGGGAAGCTGGCCGGGAGAGACAGGATTATTGCCACACTATGCCCTGGGACAGTCTAGGCAAAAAAAAAGGGCGGGGAGGGAGGCATTTTTTAGGATGACAAAACTAGAATTCCAGAAGTGGAGTAAAGTTATTCCCTCAGGAGACTCTGCAATAGTTAAGAAATTATTTTTATGGGTACTGTTTATGAAGCAAAGCAGAGCTGCCAGGTTAGGCAAATTCCAAAGCAATGCCAAAAACACTTGACCTAAACCCTATTTATGATTAGTAATACGGGGCTGGGCCAGTGAGGCTCTTCTATTCTTCTCGACTCTTCCTGCCCTACCTGCTTAGTGAACATATGGTTTTGCTCTTTATGGAAATCTATCATTTAATTCCAAACAATGAATGCCATTACTTGTATCCTTTTCTGAAGGATGTGTGTCTCAGGCTGCACAATTCTGATTTTTAAACCCAAGGGCAGGACTTGGACAAAAGAGAAAGGCAAGAACCAAAGGCATTTGGATAAATAAAAGGTATCCATCTATTCAAGGAAGAAACAAAAAGGAACTACAGGCATTTCTGTGCCCAAAGATGTCTCACTAGGTGTCATCAGAGGGACTTGGCAGAAGCAGCTGACATTACACTTGGCATTTCCCAAAAACCAAGTTGCCTTGAGAATAAATCCCATTTTTAAAGAAACTGCCTGTCCTTCTGGGAACTAACTTAATTCTGTTTGACTGAATTTTTTTTTTTAAATATGAGTCACAAGGAAGTTCAGAGAAACAAAATTTCACTTTGTCCCGCATTACAGACACTTTCTGGGCAAAGAGAGCCACTGCCAGTAAGGGGCATGGCACCGCTGAAGGAGAATGGGCTCCTGCATGGTTCCGTGTGGGAGCTGGGGCCCTTTTTTTCTTTTCAAGAACCCAGATTCATGGGTGAAAATTAATATAGGAGCCATACATAGTGAAAAAATAACAAAACTACTAAAACAACCTTAAGATTTTAGTGGAAAGATCTGAAGTGAAAGAAAATGTTTTATTCATCTGCTTTTCAAGTTAGAAGCAGGAAACAGAAAAACTCTATTTAGTATGGAAAACAATTAAAAATAGACTCCAGTCCCATTCTCATTCAAATTAATGCAGAGAGGAAGGAGGAGGGGGGAGGAGTGGAGGAAAACTATGAAGTCAGAGAGCACAGAGTCAAAAGGAAGATGTGAGCTCTGAACAAAATAATTAAACCTCCACTGTTATCGGAAATTCAGACTAACGAGCCCTTTCTACATGAGGAAACAGCTTGAAAACCTTACATTTCATGCTGCAAAGGACTTTTGTGAAGAGAAAATTTATTCCTGTATGGAATTCCAAAAAGGAAAGCTTGGGATTTAGAATCATCGTCTGGAATTTTAAAGCAGAAGAGTCAACATATATCCAAAGAACTTCCGCTTCACCCCACCTCAAAGCTTCTCTGCTTTTCAGAGAAGCAGAAAAACCAACCGGAAGCAGTCAGAGACACTACAGGAAACAAACGCGAAAACTCTTAAGCAGGGCTGCCTAGAGCCACACAGTACAGAGACAAACAGCTGGCAAGAATGAAGGCCAGTGAGTCGTCAAGAAAAATTCAATAGTCTCTGTTTTCAAGGCACAAAAACATGTTTTACATTCCACAAAATTTTCTACACAATATGTTTTCTTTTTTAAATTTGATACTAAAAATTCTGCTCTCTCTAAATTTCATCATGTCAAAAAACGAAATCATTTAAGATTCTACTTAAAAGAGGTATTATTGTACCTAGATTTTCGAAGCTAAATCTCTATTACCATCAAGAGACCAAACTTTTTCCTTTCTTCTTTTTTTTGGTGTTACGATTTGAAGAAGACAACCATGAACACCCAAGGAGTGGAACAAACCCAGCTTACTTATTCAGACACCCGACATCACCTCAAATCAGGGGCCTCTGTCTGTCTGCTGGGGTTTATTTTATGGGCCACGAGAGTGAGTAAACTGGGGCAAATGACCTTGGGAAACAATGGGATTTGTGAAAATTTCTGTGAAATAACAGAATTTTTGACCCAGACAGATATCATGGAAGAGCTATATTGATTCCAGTTGGCTGGGAGTGGGGCAGAAGCCTCTCTTACCTCGATTGTGCTGCAAGAGCACAATAGTCGGATTGACAATCGTTGTGGAGGGATAGGCGGATGAAGGCTTGCTAACTGGTGGAAAGGCTTGGGAATCAGTTCCAATAAGGGAAGAAGAAACTTCATTTAGTAGAGGACTGGAATCCTGAAATGAACAAACAAACAATGTAACTAACTGTAAATATAAAAAGCTAGTGTTAATGTTTTTTAAAAAGAAGAAATATAAAGCTTTACAATGATCTTAATTATAAAAAGAAATGCAATCAATGAGATACATCATATCATTAATTCCAGTTAGAAGGTTCAGCTGGAATGCTTATTCTCTTTGTTGGTATTAGTATGGGGCGGAGGAGAGAGGGAAGGTGAATGTTACTGCAAGTCTCAGCAACATCATTCATTAGGTCCACCTGCTAACAGTTGTGGGTCAATCCGGTTACTGAAAAAACAAATTCAAATCCAAGTAGAATAACATGCAAAAACCATGCAATTCCAAATGCGATCCAAGAACAAGGGCTAGTTTAATTGGGAAAAATCAGGGAAGTTTAGTACTCTGTACAGAGAAATGTAAGACAATGTGAGGACAAGAAGACATCAAGTAGGAACAGGGAGGAGTTGAGCAACAGTTTTTTCAGAAAGCTACCCTTAGCATCAGCATCACTGAGCAATTTTACTGATGTTTGCTTCTGAGATTTGGATATTATCCTATCCTACTGTGACATTTTTTCACTCTCTTTTTTTTTTTTTTTTTTTTTGAGACAGAGTCTTGCTCAGTCCCCCAGTCTGGAGTGCAGTGGCGCGATCTCGGCTCACTGCAAGCTCCACCTCCCGGGTTCCCGCCATTCTCCTGCCTCAGCCTCCCAAGTAGCTGGGACTACAGGCGCCCGCCGCCATGCCCGGCTAATTTTTTTTGCATTTTTAGTAGAGACGGGGTTTCGCCGTGTTAGCCAGGACGGTCTCGATCTCCTGACCTCATGATCCGCCCGCCTCAGCCTCCCAAAGTGCTGGGATTACAGGCGTGAGCCACCGCGCCCGGCCTCACTCTCATATTAAAGAGACAAAGATCCCTAAGACTTGTGAGAATCCTGACTTTAAAAACCTGAGGTCTCTGCCAGAAATAGCAATAAAATTATTAATACTAACATTATAAGCTGCATATTGGGGATAATGTCAGTCTTTTAAAACAAAATAAGACCCCAAAAGGTACTAGGGATATTTAGATAGTTTCCTTCATGATATCTATACATTTCTATTTTTGAGTTTATAACTTGTAAATTGAGGATGCTTTTCTTAAAGGGCTTTAAGAACAAGATTTTGATAGTTACTTTTAAAGCAATAATTATCTTGAAGCAATAATCAGAGATCAACTCCTGTGAACGTACCCACAGGATGAGGGCCACCCCCTCATTCACACCTAGCCCAATGCCTTGCAGATAGCAGGTGCTAGTAAACGCCACGTGAATGACAGGTGGCATCTTTCAGCAATGGTGTGTCTGAGCAAATGTTTGTAGCAAGAAAACAAATGCTTATCAAAAGAGGATATAGGCATCAGCACCCAGGACAGCTCCTGACACACAGTAGGAACTTCACAACACTGCCTAGGTCAGTCTATCTCTTCTGACAGTCTGCTAAACAGCCGCCACTATTTAGTTATGAGGGGCAGCTCAATTTCATGAATAAAACCTTTTCTCAAGACTTGAGAAGCACGGTATGATTTTATACAAAAGTGCCTCACCTTGATTCCTCCATTTAGAAAGTGGAAAATAATTACACTTTTCCTAATTTATCTCCAAAGTGATATAATTATGATAAATGACATATCATTAAAAACTGCCTGAATGCATCCAAGAAACACAAAATATCAGGCATACAGCTCTTTAAAGTATAAATGCCTAATGCGATGTTTGGGTGGATCATATGAGCATTAAGCTCTTTACAAATTTTACTTTGTGTCTTATTTCTGGAACATCACAAAAACAGCTATTGACTAAAATAACTCAAATCAATTAACATGACTTTTATTCTTCCTTCTTTCTCTCAACTAGCTACAGATGGAGCAGGCATCAGCTCACAGCTCAGACACCATCCACAGGGGTTCCTCCTCTGTCAAGAGGAA
This sequence comes from Trachypithecus francoisi, assembly GCF_009764315.1. Lineage (NCBI taxonomy): Eukaryota > Metazoa > Chordata > Mammalia > Primates > Cercopithecidae > Trachypithecus > Trachypithecus francoisi. Next base: position 36,387,055 of record NW_022681442.1, on the reverse strand, counting down.
TCCAAGTAGTTTCCTTTTTCACCTCTGTTTCCCAGGGCCAAACCCAAAGCTATCAGGCCAACTGAGGTCCTTCTGGGACGTCTACAACAGGCTGATTAGTCAGGTTTGAGACATCGAGGACACTGTCCCAACTAATCTGTCCTGGTACACCTAAAACCAACTTGATATGAAAACCTAGGTCTACACAAATGATAAATTATAGGATACACAATTAAACTACTCACAATGGTCTATGAGGACACTAAACATAAGACTCACTTTACCCGCTACTCCAGGCAAACATAATCTATGTCAAAGGGAAGATGCCTGCACTCCCCAAAACAAGAGTGGCTTCTAAATTCTAAGTTTGGCTGAAGGTAGAGGGGAATAGATCAGGGAACAATCTAGCATTTTTCTCCAATGGGGCTGAGCTGCAAAATTCAAAGCTAGAGGGATAACCAAGCCCATGGGCCACACTGGGCCTGGTGCTGGCCTAACTACATTGCACAGCACTAGAGATTTCAGAACAGGCTGCAGCTCAGGACCTAACAGTTCCCAGCTTTGATGTGCTTGATGCCTCATTATAATTTATCTAATAAGCCAAATAAAAAGTTTCCTTCCTGCTTTCTGCATGACTGGCTTCAGCTTAACAAGCCATTTGGAACAGTTTTGCAGGCATACATCTTTACACGAAGGGATGTCAGTAAACGCTTAGTTCCATCAGCCAACTGCATGACCCACTAGATGACTGTATCTCAAAGTGTAGTGTGTGGACCCCAGCATCTGAAAGCCCTGAGCACTTGCTACCAAGAGAGATTCCCAGGCTCTTCTCCAGACCCACTCGGTCAGAAATTCTAGGAGTATAACCTGAGGGTGACGATTTAAATCAACAAGCCTCCCTGACCCTCAGATGATCCCACGTACACAAAGCTTGAGAAGTGACCTCCTACTCCAAAAATTCCTTTGGAACAAGGCCCTGACTCATGGTTGTGCCCAGAGTACTTAGCAGAATGCCTAGACCACAGTAGAAACTCAATGATGAATTGTTAACTAACCAGTTACTTGCTTTTGAGTGACCCTGGCCCTCATTTGCCAGGGCAAGTCCTCAGCAACATAGCTAACATTCACTAGGCACCTTCTCTATGTCAAGCCCCATAACAGGAACTTTTACTACTCAGTCCCACTGAACCTGCAGCCCTGTGAGTAGATTCACGTATCCCCATATTACAACTCGCACTGAAGTTCTCAGATTCTCTCAATTCCCAGGGCTCCTAAGGAAAAAGGAGACCCTGGCACTTTGACTCAGCTTTTACTCTAAAGCAGTTGGGCTTTCCCGGCTGTGACGGGAACTCATTCCCTCACCCGCAGGATGGGACCTGAGGCATCAGGGCACTTTGACTTCCTGTGGCCACTGGTGCACTGTTTTGCCACAAAGGCTCCTGGGGCCTCCTCCTCAGGGGCCCTAGCAAATGCCTGCCTTTTGAGGTAAAAGTCCTAACATTTGTGCAGGGCTTTCAGACCCACTTGCTCACTTAAACCCAACTCTCTCACTAAAAAAAAAAAAAAAAAATCCTAGTCTCTGTCATTTCTGCATACTACAGAGATTTTATTTGTTTATTTACTCACTAGGTCAACATGAGAATCTCTTCCTCCCGAGATCTGCCCACTCCCTGGCAAGTAGCACCCACCACACCTGCTGTTGCTCTTCCCCATAATTCTTTAGCTTTCCTCAGCTCTCTACATGACCCCCGGCCTGGCCTGTGAAGAGCATGGCCAGTCAACATAAAGGCCACAGATGTTGTCTTCAGAGGGAGAAAGATGTGCATTCCCAACAGGACAGAGCAGACGAGGCACTGCAGAGATGGGGAACAACCCGAGAGACCCAGGGAAGACACACGGGAAGCATGCACGCTAGTGACAGGGGACACGGCTCCAGTCATCACGCAGGCACAGCGGCAGCCAGTGCTGTCCTCAGAGCTCAGAGCTTCAGTGAGAAAGGGAATGTGACTGCTGGGAGGAGACATTCAGAAAAGCCGTGAGGAAGGGAGTCCGGCAAGCTTACGGTACTTGAAACAGCTCCCGTGAGGTCAGGCTCCGAGACTCTGCGGAGGTCCTCCGGGGCAGGAGGGACCAGTGGAGGTGGTGGTGAGAAGGATGGTGGCGTCTGGCTAATGGGGGCAAAGGAGCCAGAGGTGCGGGCTGGCTGGCTGTGGTGGGGCCACCTCTGCAGATGAGGGGGAATGAAATCATCTAGAGTCGGGAAGGTCAGAGGTGAGGCGGCAGAGGCGGTCGCTGGGATTGTGGGGACGCAGCCAAGAGGCCCCAGAGGTGCTGGAGGTCTGGCAGTACCTTCTTGCCCTCTGTCAGTATTAACCAGGTAGAGAGGGACAACTATTACCTCCGGCTGGGCTGCACTGGAGGAAGTGGCATCCTGTGGAAATAAGGGGGTCGTTATGGAAAGGGGTATGATACGAGGAAAGAATTCCATATTTAAACGGTTGAGAGTGGGCATGCAGTGAGGTACTCTGAGAAACATTTAATCAGTGTCCTTTCCTCAGAGTACATGAGACAGTCGGAGCTGGCCAGCTGGCCTTCTGACACTCCATGACACAGAGGGAACCCCATCCAACTCCGCTTTTCATCCATCTATTTTTGAATCCTTTTAACACTTTATGAGAGAGAAAGAGAGAACAACAGAACAGGCAGGTAGGCTGTGTTTAACCCCACAACACCACCATAGAGCCTGAAAGCTTGGAAGTAAATACAATTTCTTTGGCACCTTGTAATAAAACATGAACAATGAGTATCTCACCATGTTATTAGTCTCTGGATTCCTCGCTCCAGCATACTTACACATTTACAGAAAAGAGAGACAGACAAAGAGAGTACTGTGCTGAGAGGTTCAGACAGAAGAATTCAGGATTCAAGCCACAACAATATTAATGAGGAAAGGGAGGGCAGGGCAGTCCAGTGAACAATGAGCTGCTCGCAACAGTTTTGAAAGAGACAGTGGAGAAGACACACAAACATTCCTAATTTCTTGCCTTGGCTGGATAACTCGGCTGCAAAAGGTAAGATTCTTTGCTCTTCCGGTTTTCGGGATCAGAGGTAACCCGGGGGCCTAGCACAGGCGGTCTCACATCTGGGAACGAAGCCCGAGTCCCCAGGGAAGGACTCTCGCCACGGTTAACGGCATCTTTACGGATGTCAAAGAATAGCTTGGGAGGGTCAGGAGGAGGAGCAGGGGGTGGTTTTCCTGTGCCGGCTGTGCGGGAGACAAGGCTGGGAGCCGGTGCTCGGGTGCCCGCAGCCTCCGAGGGAGTGCCTTTGGCAGGGTCACGTGCAACACGAGAGGAGTTTTCTGACGCCGCCAGGCAAATGTTATTGGATAAACAAGGTACATATAAGCTGCTGACCTTTTTAATCCCAACTGCCTCATGACATGGGTTAGAGCTCACATTCTTATGATAAACTGTCCTGGTGGCTGCATAGCGCTGCTGAGGTTGGGATGAAGCACTGGGGAACGTGGAGTCCGGAAGCAAGGAACCAGGGCACACCACACCTTTGGGAGCCGATCCAGCTGCCAGGAGGACAGAGATGGGCTGGGGTTGTGAGGGGTTCTGCTGCCTGGGGGTGCCGAGTGGGATGTAAGGCTTTGGTGAGCTCAGGTAGAGGGAATCCTTGTAGGTACTGTGGATGGTGGGGGACTGCCATGCAAAGCGGTCCTTTTGAGGGAGAGGAGGGTGTGGGGGAGAGAGAACCTTTAGCAATATTTTCAAGATACGTTATCAAACAGGGAAAAAAGAAAGAGGGAAATGGAAAGAAGGACGATCATTAGAAACGACAGCATAACATGATCTAAGCAAAAACAATTCTTAACACGTTTTTCAGCACATCCTCAGGTTAGATTCCTCCTAGTATCCACAGTTCTCTCTGAGTGAAGCCAAAGACTGAATCCCACTCACCTGGAGAGGTAGGCCTGACTCTCCTTTGCATCCAGGGAAGCTGAGCCCAGCCCATAGCAGGCCACATGCTACATCAATTTTGACACCAATCCTTGGCTGACTGCATCTTTATTAGACGTCCTGACTCAAGAAGGGCGCCAAGTGAACTAAACACCAGTGGGAGAGACCCGAAAGCCCCCAACTCCCTCTCAAACCTCCTTCCCTCAAGATTTATCTTCGACCCTTTGGCCTTAGAAGTTTATGTTCACTGGAACTCTTTTGAGTGCCTTTCATTCTTTTCCCTTCGAAAAAAGGAGAATTGGAAGAACCATCCTTATTTGTGTTCACAGGAGACAGATGTCTTAATTGAGTCACTGCGATTTAGCACTCAATTCCGTAAGCATAACAAATTAAAGCGCCCTAAGAAGAGAATGCCAAGGATTTTTGAATACACATGTGCTCTTTTCTCAGAGGAAAGAATCTGATGAAGCTAATTATTAGAAGGAAGACAAGCATGAGATTAAAAGCACACAGTCTCCCATTTTTGATGTACACAAAAGAGGGGACCAGGCAATGAAGGACTGAATTGGCCTTTACCGGATTGGACTGTGCCTAGTTTGTCAAAATCCAGCCCCATGCCCATCTCACCCAGCCCACCACCACACAAAGGGAATCAGCCCCAGAGGTCAATGATCAGCCTCAGAATCACAGCTTAAGCCCAAAGCTCTGGCTGCAGGTCCAGAGGCTCGCACAGCATCCCTCTCTTTTCAACCCTGCTCCTCTTAGGGTCTCAGTGGAGAAGAGGGTCAGGAAATGGGGTAACCCTCCAGTCTGATCCTCACATCAACAAGAGTCATCTGCCAACCTGTGGCTCAACTGGGAATTAGACTATGAGATGAGGAAACTTCATTTTGCTAGATTTTCTTTTTTGTTTTGTTTTGTTTCGAGATGGAATCTCGCTCTGTCGCCCAGGCTGGAGTGCAGTGATGTGACCCCAACTCACTGCAACCTCTGCCTCCCGAGTTCAAGTGATTCTCCTGCCTCAGCCTCCCAAGTAGCTGGGACTACAGGCACATGACACCACGCCCGGCCAATTTTTTGTATTTTTAGTAGAGATGGGGTTTCACCATGTTAGCCAGGATGGTCTCGATTTCCTGACTTTGTGATCTGCCCACCTCGGCCTCCCAAAGTGCTGGGATTACAGGCATGAGCCACTTACTGCACCCGGCCTAGATTTTCTTTAACGGCTCTTTTTTTTTGAGATGGAGTCTCATTCTGTCACCCAGGCTGGAGTGCAGTGGCACGATCTCGGCTCACTGCAACCTCCGCCTCCCGGGTTCAAGCAATTCTCCTGCCTCAGCCTCCTGAGTAGCTGGGACTACAAGCACGTGCCACCACACCTGGCTAATTTTTTGTATTTTTAGTAGAGACGGGGTTTCACCATATTGGCCAGGATGGTCTCGAGCTCCTGGCTTTGTGATCCACCTGCCTCGGCCTCCCAAAGTGCTAGGATTACAGGCGTGAGTGGCTCCTATTTTTAAAGATATCCCAGTTCTAGAAGAAAACCAGAACTTTCCTTCAAATTACACAAGTGAAGTATATTAGAGTTTGGTCAATATCTGGTAAGTGAATTTTGATTTTTGACCAAAAATGAGGAGGGTGCAAGATCTGGGTCTATTTTGAATTTATTTTAAATTTTATTTCATTCTTTTTTTTTTTTTTTTTTTTTTTTTTTGAGACGCAGTCTCGCCCTGTTGCCCAGGCTGGAGTGCAGTGGTGTGATCTCAGCTCACTGCAATCTCCGCCTCCCGGGTTCAAGTGATTCTCCTGCCTCAGCCTCCTGAGTAGCTAGGATTATAGGTGCCTGCCATCATAACCAGCGAATTTTTGTTTTTTTTTTTTTTTTAGTAAAGACAGGGTTTCACCATGTTGGCCAGACTGGTCTCGAACTCCTGACCTCAGGCGATCCACCCACCTCAGCCTCCCAAAGTGCTGGGATGATAGGCATGAGCCACTGTGTCTGGCCTATTTCATTCTCATATTTGTGGCATACAGGTGACAAGAAGAAAGAATGTTAGAAAGGGTGAATAGGTGAAAAATATTTAAAAGTTTTATGGGTTGGGCACTGTGGCTTAAGCCTGTAATCCCAGCACTTTGGAAGACCAAGGCAGAAGGACCACTTGAGCTCAGGACTCTGAGACCAGCCTGGGCAATACAGTGAGACTCTGTCTCTACAAAAAATTTAAAAAAGAAATAGCTAGGTGTGGTGGCACACACCTGTAGCCCCAGCTACTAAGGAGGCTGAAGAGGGAGGATTGCTTGAGCCCAGGAGGTCAAGGTTGCAGTGAGCTGTGATGGCACCTCCGCACTCCAGCCTAGGTGACAGAGCAAGACTGTCAAAAAAAAAAAAAAAAGTTTTATGAGTCCGGATTAGACCATCAACCCAGGAACAGTAAATAACCTGTTCCTTAAACTCAGTTTTCAAGGTACAAATAAGCTCATTGGAGAAGCAGCTCACTTGGATATCCTTGGCTAATTCAATGCCTATCCTTTCCACAGGGCACCCATGGCAGTGCTAGTGAATATGTACCAGCCAAGAAAAACAAAATAAATAGCCCCTCTCTAGTAGTAAGCAACAGCAAAAGCTTTCAGATGAACTCACTTGGTTTCAGTGAACATGTTTACAGACTAAACGATTCCAGAAACAAAACACTTGGGCTAGCACGCACCAAAGGGACTGGCGGGTATACTGATAATGGCAGTAGGGAGGTAAGCAAAAGACCATTTTGATTTGAGCTCAGATTTACTTTTACTTTCAGCTCAAATGTCCCATATGTGGTTTCTTCTTGTCCAAAGATAGAAATCAGCTTCAGTGAGTTTCTAACTTATTTCGGCTCTCACCATATATGGTGCCAGGGATGCATTACATCAGGCATGAGCCTTCCCAGGGCTTTGACCCTGTAGAGGGGACGCTTCCCCAGAGCATCAACAGTGCACTCAGATCCAAAGGTCTCCTGCCCTGGGGCTTCTTTTAGTCCTGAAGAAAGGGGACAGGCACAGTGACTTTACATGCAGGGAACTACTTTTTGTTGTAAACATTGTGGGAACCACACAGGCAGTTTGCATTCTGCCCAGCTGGCTACAAATGAAATTCTATTTATCTTTTTAGAAGGTGGGTCAGCAAAAATATGAGGCTTCTGGAAAATCATGGTATGTTTATAGTTTATACAGTTCTGTAAACTACCAATTCCCTTGTCTAAGCCACTGCATACTTAAAGCTTTGGCAATCACTATACAGACAAGAAGTCATGTTTCCATTTAGAAAACACATCTAAGAGGTAATGCGCGACCTAAAGATTCCTGAAATTTGAATGGCTGATTTTACATTGAATATGCAGGATAAAAACCTCTTTATCAGCAATTTACCAGGTTCCCTTAAAGGGAACCCCAATAAAAGGAAAATTCTTGGATAGTGACAGATAAGAAAACACGCTTTGTAAAAGATATTATAGGGTGTTCACCCTTATCAACCTCTCGAGGGCAATGTTTCACACAGGATCTGAACACCACGGAGATGCTCAATAAAGCTGTGTTAAATAAATCTATTTTAAAAGAATTTTTATTTACTTCACATGCTTTTAAAATTATCTTTTCAAAAGAGCTGCTTAAGAAGCCAAAAAGAATTACTGAGTTACCCTTTGAACTAAGTCACTGATAGTAGAAGAGGACATGCTTCCACATTTGCTCTGAATTAATCAGCACTGTTTCTTAATCTGCATAGAGCTGATGGCATCCATTCTTGAGATGGTTGAAAAGTAGTATGTCTGCCACAGGCAGCACATTTATACACTGTGAGAGGGTTTAGGAATGGGAAAACCAGGGCAAGTCATTTACCGGACAAGTGACCTCCCCAGTCCCTATGTCTAATGAGGACTTCAAAAAGCCAGGCTCATTTACAGCTCCTGGTTCTAACCAGTGACCCAGGATGCATATGGCTGTACCTAGAGAGGCAAGTGATGGCAGGTGGCAGAAAGTCTAAATGTGTTTGTTGCTCAGCATACAAGGCAGACAATTAAGCAACCAGTTCCACGCTGGGGAAGATAAGCATCTACAGAGAGGGAGAAAAATATCATCTCTGATTCAGCTTCATTTCAGCAGCAAATGCAATTTTACATCCTCAGGAGCAGGAACGAGAGAATCATTGGAGAAGTAGGGTGGGAACTAGGAAGGACCTGCAGAATGTCCAGACCCCTTCTGAGTTCAGGGAACACCTTCACAGAAGGAAGGCACAGGGAAGTAGACCACACAAGGAACACATTTCTGCAATAGTTTTTGAGCAGCACAGCTTCCTTTAAGAGAAAGGACTAGGCTAGGTGTGGTGTCTCACACCTATAATCCCAACACTTTGGGAAGCCAAAGTGGGAGAATGGCTTGAGGCCAGCCATCAGAGGCTTCAGTGAGCTACGATGATACCATTGCACTCTGTCCTGGGCAACAGATAGAGACCCTGACTCCAAAAAAGAGAGAGGAAGACAGAAAGAGAGAGAGGGGAGAGAGAGGGAGAGAGAGAGAGAAAGGAGTAGTAGTCGATTCCACAGATGTGGCTCCTGTATGCAAAAATGTTCATCACAGATCACCTAAATTAAAACATGGTCTATTCCCTTTATCAAAATGACAAAGTAACAACAGGAGAGGGAAGGAAGAAAGATCAAGAAAGCCACCTGGGGGAAAGACTTAAGCAAAAGTATCGTTACTCCAATTTGTACAGCTTTGGGGGATTTTCTTTTGTAGGATACAGCTGGGCTGTACCGCCATTTTGCCTGTTCCTGGGTTGCTGGACTTAGAGCCTGGCCACAGCTTCCTGATCTTAATCTGTAAGGATACTGTTGCTGGAGTTCTTACAGCCCCATCTCCAGAAAACAATTGGAATAAACACAAGATGCATTCTTCTCTCAAATATTACACTCTAAAGAATTTTTTAAAAAAAAAATCTCAGATCTTTTGCCTACATATCCAAGGCTAAATGAATTCCCCCTTTCAGAACACTTCTACATACATAACAAACCTAAATAGGCATCAAGGCCTATTTCCAACACCCAGGTACAGACCAACCTCATTCCATGCCTCTGCTTCCCTTGACCCCAACTTTCCCTTAGCTCGGTCCTTGCAGAGCTTATCTGGAGTTGTCCAAAAGCTTGAAACCTACTCCATTATCCAGCTGGGGAAGCAGGAAGTCACCAATCTAAGTTAAGAGACTCAAGGACAGGTACCACTCACCAGTCCCCACCCTGCCCTTGGGCACATGCCTACCTGGGACTTGTCCGAAGGAAGATTGGGATGCACACTCCTGTAGCCCTTGGCAGCAAGTGAAGATGGCTGGGCATTTCCATTGGCATCAGCACTGGAAGAAAGCCTCCACTCATCTGAGAAATAGGGAGGAAAAAAACCTCTCACTCACAGGGAATAACTCCCTGGTTCCCCTGTAACTCCGGGGTCCTTAGTAGAAGGCCAGAAAGGTGAGAATGCAAGAGAAGCCATACCTGCTGAAGAAGGCTCTGGCTCCAGACCTACACGTGGTGCAGAAAGGATGAAAACAAGAAAAGGGGAAAAACAGAAATGGTTACATTTGCAGGAAACAAGCATGAACTGCAAAGAAGGTTGAAAATCCAGCACCCCGTTGTCTGACACAAAATGCCCTCAGTCACGATGGCCTGATTACCATAGGAACCCACTCAAAACCATGATGTGCTCACAGGCACTGACCTTTGAAAACACAAGGCTCACATTCACAGGGATGAAGAAACAATTGTTACTTGACATTCTTATTTTACAGACAAAAAGGCAACAGAATTCTCTACTGGCCAGTCCCTACTCACTGCCTCTCCTTCCCCTTCCTTGAGCCTGCTGTGGGCTCAGAATGACCACTCCCAACCAACTAACAAGCCCAGGAGAGAGAGAAGTGGATAAACACTTTTTCCAGGGGTGATGGTGCTGGGCTAAGGGACAGAACATGACTTAAGCCAGGAGGTATCTGCTGCGATAAAGACTTTTTTTCTCCCTGCCTGCTTTTCTTCTTTCCATTAAATAAGCCACATAAACATTTCAAAATCTAATCACCCTTCTTGAGTGTTCATCACATCACAAAGCACCCTTGTCTCCCTTCAGCCTTCCCAGCCACCGTCTGATGCATTTCAGAGACCCCAAACTTCTCCTAGTTTGATCCACATAGCACATGGCACCATGAGGCAGCAGACTGCAGTGGTTACGAACCTGACTGGAAAGGCAGCTGGGCCTCAATTCATATCCTGGGTCTACCACCTAAGGGTTCTATGACCCTGAGCAAGTTATAAGCCTCAGTTTGTCCATCTGAAAAATGGAGATAATGATATGCCTGTTTTATAAGTGTTGTTAATAAGAACATATATGCATGCAAAATGCTTACCACAGTGCTTGGCAAAGTTCAGAAAATGTTTGCTATTTATCATCTACTGTATCATCTCTTGTCTCTACTCTCTATCCTTGATCTAACTCAGGGGTCCAGAGACTTTTTTCTATAGAGGACCAGATAGTAAATATTTTAGGTTTGATGGGCCATATGGTCTCAGATGCAACTACTTGGCTCTGCTATTGTAGGACAAAGGCAGCCACAGATGATATGTAAATGAATGAGCATGGCTGTGTTCCAATAAACCTTTATTTATGGACACTAAAATCTGAATTTCATAAAATTTTCATGTGGCATACAATACCATTCTTCTTTTGATTTTTCTTTCAACCATTAAAAAATGTAAAAGCCATTCTTAGCTCGAGGGCTGTATAAAAAAAGGCACAGGCCAGATTCCGCTCACAGCCATGGTTTGCCAATCCCTAATCTAGCCAAGCCTTAACCCCTTCCTCTCCCAGGCTGTCTCCTCTTGCCTTATCATGTAGAAAAAGAGGGACTAATACTGCAGTCTCACTGCCCAAGCCTCCATTTCAATGTGGGTCCCTCAGGGGCTAGATATGGGCCTTCCAGATGCCAAGTTGAGATTTACAGACATTTACTGAACACCTCTCTAAGTGCCACTGTGAGTCACTGTTACCCCCACTTAGTTTTAGTTCAGTGTACACAACAACTCTGTGAAGTAGGTAATCACTCTCCTTCATGGATGAGGAAACAGAGAGGCCAACTGACTTGCCCAAAGTCACACAGCCAGGAAGTGACAAAGCAGTCAGCCCAAGTCTCCAGAATCCAAACCTAGCACCCTGCTTACCACCTCCACAGCCACCAGCCTCCCCATCAGCCATGAAGAGGATGCTGTGCTTCAGAGAGGTGGTGGGAGCCAAAAACAGCTGGAGCAAAAGGCAAGGTACGGTGTCAAGGTTCTGAGTGAGTGGCATCCACGTCTAGCAGTGGTGTGGCTGCATCAGGGCTTGCTGAGACACAGGTGGCTGGGCCTGGCTCCCAGCGCTTCTGATGCGGTGTGAGGTGAGGCCCAAGAATTTGCATTTCTTTTTTTTTTTTTTTTTTTTTGAGGCGGAGTCTCGCTCTGTCGCCCGGACTGGAGTGCAGTGGCCGGATCTCAGCTCACGGCAAGCTCCGCCTCCCGGGTTTACGCCATTCTCCTGCCTCAGCCTCCCAAGTAGCTGGGACTACAGGCGCCCGCCACCTCGCCCGGCTAGTTTTTTTTGTATTTTTAGTAGAGACGGGGTTTCACCGTATTAGCCAGGATGGTCTCGATCTCCTGACCTCGTGATCCGCCCGTCTCGGCCTCCCAAAGTGCTGGGATTACAGGCTTGAGCCACCGCGCCCGGCCAAGAATTTGCATTTCTAACAAGTTTGCAGGTGATGCTGAGACTGCCAGTCCATAACCGACACCAGGAGAACCACCGATGAGAGGTACACTCAAAAACTTCCTTATTCTGGAAAACTAGCGGTATCCATTTTATTTTTCCCCCTTTAAAACAGTTTTTAAATTCAGCTACATATTCTTTTAGCAGGTTGCCTGTTACATTTCTGCCACTTCCTTACGGACAATTCACTGCTATTTGTCTTCTCCACCCCACAAAAACCGCATGCGGTCGGCCCTCGATACCCACGGATTCCGCATCTGTGAATTCAACCAACCGTGGATCAAATATTGGGGGAGAAAACAAAAAATAAGAAAACAATAATAATATAACATTAAAAAATACAGACTAACAACTATTTACATAGCACTTACATTATATTAGGTATTATAAGTGATCTAGAGATTATTTAAAATATACAGGAGAATGTGCATAGGTTATGTACAAATACAATGTCATTTTATGGCCGGGCGCGGTGGCTCAAGCCTGTAATCCCAGCACTTTGGGAGGCCGAGACGGGCGGATCACGAGGTCAGGAGATCGAGACCATCCTGGCTAACACGGTGAAACCCCGTCTCTACTAAAAATACAAAAAACTAGCCGGGCGAGGTGGTGGGCGCCTGTAGTCCCAGCTACTCCGGAGGCTGAGACAGGAGAATGGCGTAAACCCGGGAGGCGGAGCTTGCAGTGAGCTGAGATCCGGCCACGGCACTCCAGCCTGGGCGACAGAGCGAGACTCCGTCTCAAAAAAAAAAAAAAAAAAAAATGTCATTTTATATAAGGGACTTGAGCATTCTCAGATTTCGGTACCTGTGAAGGTCCTAGAACCAATCACTGGCAGATACCGAGGGACGACCACAGTTGGGAAAGGTACAGGACATACGCTTTGCTCACATACTGCAATGTACCGGCTTGTATGACCAGGAGCAAGTTCACTAGCCACGCTAAATTTTACTTTTCTCATCTACAAAATGTAATCCTTACCCTATACTCCTCACAGGGAGTATGATCCTTTGATTCTCTCCAATCGAAGAATTGGAGAATCTTTGAGAATCAAAGATCAGGTACGTGAAAGTACCTCCGAGTGCGCCACACTCCCTGTTGCATCCAGACGGCTTCCTGGCCCAGAGCTCCCCTCACACCTGGCAGGCCCTTAAACACCTGGTGAGATGCCGTGACAATGGTCCACTTCCTCCCTCACAGCTATCACTTGTACTGTTCCATCTTCTTTTCTAAGTTGCTATTTCTAGTCCACCTTTGTCAAATAAGTCTATCAAATTTATTAGATTTATGCATATACTAACGTCAATAGGTTCTGAATGAAGGGCTATCTAATGAAGCATGTAAACTTCGTACATGGAACTGGGGACACATTATTTTTCCCACTTTCTGGTTCTCAGTTGGGTTGGTTCTATTCAAGTGACACTAGCAAACAGCTATGCCATGGAAAGCTGAGATGTGAACTGTTCTTCCAAACCTCCAGGTATCATGAAACCTCCAGGTATCACTGTGACATCAGATTGCCTAGTTTCAGCCCTGAGTCTCTATCTTGCTAATTGCATATCCTGTGGCAAATGACCTGGCCACATCTGTGAAATGGAGACTAAATGAAAGTATCTGGCATAAAGCATGTGTTTTGCAAAATCAGAATTCAAAGCATAAGGGGGAAAAATAACCATGGACAAAAATGAGCATTGTTGATCTCTGCCATGTGATAAATAGCTTTAAGAACATAAGATCCTTAGGGATATACCCACTTTTTCCTCTCACTCCAAGTCTTTAAAACTGTTCCCCTTCCCCTATCCCAAAAATGCAGTTCCAAGGACCTCTTAAATGTTCCTTTCTTCCTTGTTAAAGGAGAGCTGTGGCCGGGCGCGGTGGCTCAAGCCTGTAATCCCAGCACTTTGGGAGGCCGAGACGGGCGGATCACAAGGTCAGGAGATTGAGACCATCCTGGCTAACACGGTGAAACCCCGTCTCTACTAAAAAATACAAAAAACTAGCCGGGCGAGGTGGCGGGCGCCTGTAGTCCCAGCTACTCCGGAGGCTGAGGCAGGAGAATGGCGTAAACCCGGGAGGCGGAGCTTGCAGTGAGCAGAGATCTGGCCACTGCACTCCAGTCCGGGCGACAAGGCGAGACTCCGTCTCAAAAAAAAAAAAAAAAAAAAAGGAGAGCTGTATTTCTGACATCTTACTATCCTTCATCTATTACCTCATCTTGTGAACCTGGAAGGTTGGTAGCAGCCTGAGGCCATTTGTGCCTGTGTGCAGCAGTATGACATTTTGCACACATAATCATCCATTATGAACTCCTGATTGAAGAGACTGCCAAAATGCTTCTTTCAATAAATATTACCTTACAGCTCCCAAGGTGGGGGGAGTGCCTTGGAAAGTTGGATCCTAGAGAGCTTTTGCAGTCCTGAGAGACCTACCCTTTCTGCAAGAAGCATAATTTACTTTGCCTTATCTTTTCCTCCAGCTGTGCTTTATTTCAATCTTTTCTAGCCTGTGGCTGTAGCCTCCTGATATTTTATTTTATCTCATTCTATGCTAATTTCATTTTGACCTGTTTTAAAGTCTTTTGCTGATCAGTCAATTCTTCTTGGGATCTTAGGGTAATTTTCATTGACTGAGTCTTGATGTGTTCTGGTAAGAGTATTTAAGAGGTAGATGACAGATGTTAATAGTAAGTCTAAGGGTGTTCCAAATCTTATTTGTGTTTATTTTGTATTCATGCTGTATAGTACAGAATTTAACTTTATCCAAAAAGAAGTCTGGCCTTGGCCCTCAGCTTCTGGGATGTAATCTCTGAGCTCCTGGAAAGTCCTGCCTGATAGGAGTGATTTTGTTTATCTGAGACTTTGAGTCACACCAACTATGTGACTTGGGGTGGGGCCTTTGAGCCACCAGGAGCTCGATCGATTAGGAAGTTGGACTGGAGACTGAGATCTGCCCTGTGGGCAGTGGATCATGCCTATGTAATGGAGCCACAGTAAAAATGCTGAACACAAAGGCTCGGGTACATTTCCTGGTCGAAAATGCTCTGAGGACACTGTCACACATCACTGCTGGGAAATAATATGTCCTGACTCCATGCAGAGTGGGCAACAGAAGCTCCGCATTTGGTACCTTTTCCAGGCTCCACCCTATGTGCATCTTCTCTTGCCTTTTAAAATCTGTATTCTTTCCCTATAATAAACCATAACCTGGAGCATAGCAGCTTTCAATATGTTATGTGAGTCCCTCTAGCATTGCACCAAATCTGATAGTGCTTTTGGGAAACCCCTGAACTTGCAACTGGTGTCAGAAGGAAGGGTGCACTCTTGTGAGGACTTTTCCCTCCAACTTCTCAGTTGGCCCTAATGTTCACATGTGTACTCATCAAAAACACTCGAATTTAATGGAGGTACAGGGTACTTTTAACTGCGTCAATGTTAACCTTCCTATGGTACCTTTTTGCTGCTGCCATTTCTGGAGAGCAAAAGTGAGAGTCAAACCAGAGGAAATAATTTGACTGTGGGTCCAAGAATCTTTATGTCCAAGGCTAACTTTGCATTCAAGAATCAGGCAGTAAGGACTGGAGCCAACTGGTACAGAATTAACAAAATATAAGGGCTGAACTGGACCCT
Source organism: Trachypithecus francoisi (assembly GCF_009764315.1). Taxonomy (NCBI): domain Eukaryota; kingdom Metazoa; phylum Chordata; class Mammalia; order Primates; family Cercopithecidae; genus Trachypithecus; species Trachypithecus francoisi. The sequence continues at coordinate 36,371,673 of NW_022681442.1, read as the reverse complement.
GGCACCTTAGTCAGAACACAGGAATTGATATATCAAGCCACAAGATCTTTAGACTATACCAAACAAGAAGCTTGGTATCACACCCACCACCAGCTCAGGCTCCCTGTCTGGAGTGAAAACACCCTGACCTGGGACATGATCAAGTCACTCTGAACCAATATAGCCAACACTCAGACCTGGTGTGGCAATGAGGTCAGGGGGCAGGGATAAGGTGATGAGGTTTCTCCTGGGGGCAGGGAGTCGGTACTAAGATTACTGCTATTCCTTTCAGATGGTTCTGATCCAAAAACTAAGGTCCACATTCAGAGATGAGGAGGCTGATCAGGAAGCTGTGGTCAGGGATCTTGAGTTAAGCCACCACTTGAATGGAGGAGTCTGGAGAATGAGTGTCAACTGGGCAATTTCCAGGGCTCTCTCTGTCACTCCACCCCCGAGAATGTCTCCATTCTCTCAAAGTTCATGTGGATGCAGATGGCTTCCAAATCCACACATTGGACTCCAAATTTCCAAATTCCCATTAGAAACATTCTCCTGGAAGTCCTTCCCTTGCCAAGAAACTCAACATGTCAAAAGATGGAATTCAACATTCTTTTCAGCACTCTTCACAAATCCCTCCACCTCCATGAGTGCCACAATTACTCTCCTAGCCAACCAGGGAAGACATCTCCTGGGCCACATGGAGTCTTACCTCTCTGTGGTCCTTAAAAACACCACAAGGAGCCCTGCTCATTTCATTCTCCAAAAGGCACTTTGACCCTCAGCCTCTGCTCTTCACTCCCATTGCCACCATGTTAGGGTAAGATCCTCATGGCTTCAAACTGAAATTATTTCAAATCTTTAACAAGCCTCTTGACCTGCAGGAACTAGAATGGTTACCCTCAAAGAGCACTTGCTTTGGGCCTGTGCCAAATGCTTGACACGAAAGAGCTCATTTAGCCGGGTGCGGTGGCTCATGCCTGTAATCCCAGCATTTTGGGAGGCCAAGGCAGGTGGATCATGAGGTCAGGAGTTTGAGATCAGCCTGGTCAACATAGTGAAACCCCATCTCTACTAAAAATACAAAAAAAAAAAAAAAAAAAGTAGCCAGGTGTGGTGGCGGGTGCCTGTAGTCCCAGCTACTTGGGAGGCTGAGGCAAAAGAATTGTTTGAACCCAGGAGGCAGAGGTTGCAGTGAGCAGAGATCGTACCACTGCACTCCAGCCTGGGTGACAGAGTGAGACTCCATCTCAAAAAAAAAAAAAAAAGCTAATTTAATCTCAACAACTCTGTTATGGTCATCTCCAATTTACAAATAAGGCAACTGAAGCCCTGTAAGGTGGAGTAATTTGTCCATATCACAAAGACAGTAAGTGGCAGTGCTCAACCTCAGTAGAGAACTGTGTGAAACCAGAACTATATCAACTCTTCCAGGTGAGGGGGTTGGGACAAGGACTAGAAATAGGGGGCACTGCTGAAATGTGGGTATCAGAGGGCCAGGTAGGGACTAGAGCTTCCAGTCCAGGCAAATAATCAGCAACCTGGACACCTATAGGCATTGAAGAAGGTAGCAAACAGGGAGCAAGTCAGAGAGGAAACAGAGAGAGCAGATGGGGGACAAATGCTGTCCCTGGTGAGCAGGGAGGGAGCCGGACGCCATCTGACATTAGCTATCTGCAAAGGCATTGGGAGTAGGAAGCAATCCTCGGCAAGAGCCATCCACCGCCTCACACTTGGGCTCCCAGTCCAGACTGGGCATGGCTGTCTGCAAATACTGCTAAAAACTGTTATAATGAAGCCAGGGAAGGCCCAGGAGCTCCCAGGCCCCAGGATGGGACAATAGACTGGTACAGGCCAGCAAGTTGTCAATCTGGAGGTTGACATGGACACTGTCAGAGTCAAGAGCCAGCAGGATGCTAGCCAATAGGTAGCATAGTAAGGGGACAAGATTGCCATTCCTGAATTGTCTATACTCACATTCTCTCTCTCTCTTTTTTTTTTTTTTCTTTTTGAGATAGAATCATGCTCTGTCTTCCAGGCTGGAGTGCAGTGGCGTGATCTCACTCACTGCAACCTTTGCCTCCCTGGGTTCAAGCAATTCTTCTGCCTCAGCCTCCTGAGTAGCTGGGATTACAGGCATGCACCACCATGCTTGGCTGATTTTTGTATTTTTAGTAGAGATGGGGTTTCACCATGTTGGCCAGGCTGGTCTTGAACTTCTCGTCTCAAGTGATCCGCCCACCTCAGCCTCCCAAAGTGCTGGGATTATAGGTGTGAGCCACTGCGCCTGGCTTACTGACATCCTCTTTTAAGCCCACTCCCCAGTGTTAACACATTCTAGCCTGCTTCGTTTGCATCAATGAGCATGTGGGTTTTTTTTGTTTCTTCTACTCAAACCCAGCTTGTTCCTTTTCATCCAAACTGCCCTCCTGTACCATCTTAAATTTATCACCAATCAAAAGGATTCCATTTGTGTCAGGCTAACTTCCAAACTTCCTAAGGTCACAGAGCATTCTGGAGCTAGAAAGGCTTGGAAAGCATCTGGCCCCAATTCCTCATACTCGATATGGGCTCAAAGACACTAGGACTTACCCACAGCCCGAAAGCAAGATGGCTGACTGCACGTCCACACCTGACTCCTGTTGCAACATACTGCCTTTTGCCCTCACCTAATGCACCTAGAATTGCTCTCTTTTCCTCCTTTTTCATCACAATTCCAAGTGACTCACTCAGCACCTGGCACATAGATAATGCTGAATGAATGTATGCTTATTTGGATTCGATGATCTCAATTTACAAAGATGAACTTACTGTAAGGTGCGAATGATAGCTATCCCTTAATTCTTCCGAGTATAGGATTTGCATTTTAAAACAATCTGGTGATGGTTTGGTGAAAAAGATTTGGTAAAGTTTCTTTTCACCAAATTAGTTGGTAGAAATGTGTAAGACACAAACGTATTTTAGGATAAGAGAGTGTTTCCAAAAGTGCCTCAAATCCACACACAGGGCCGGGCATGGTGGCTCACACCTGTAATCCCAGCACTTTGCCAGGACGAGGCAGGTGAATCACTTGAGCCTACAAGTTCAACACCAGCCTGGGCAACATGGAGAAACTCTATCTCTACAAAAAATATAAAAATTAGCCAAGTGTGGTGGCGTGCACCTCAGCTACTTGGGAGGCTGAGGTGGGAGGACAGATTGAGCCTGGGAGGTCGAGTCTGCAGCAAGCAATGACTGCATCACTGTACTCCAGGCTGGGCAACAGAGTGAGACCCTGTCAAAAAAACAAAACAAAAGAAAAGAAAAAACAAATCCACACACGGTACTGGTAGCACAGGCGTGCACCTGGTAGGCATATTTGTGTTCTACGTCAATGCCACACTGTAACCACTAGAGGGAGCTCCAGGCCCCCCTCTCCACCACCTCCATTTACTGCCAGAGGATGGGACAGCCGGTTTGTAAGGTCATTTGACTGCACATAAGGCCTTTCTCTTTGCATCATCCCTTAGGATTCTCTCTTCTCCAAATGCTCTCTAGCTTGGGAGCTGGGTCTTCCCAGTTAGGCTTGGAGAGACTGGATGAGGTTAGCCTTAGAATAAAATAACTTTGCCTTCTCTCCTCAACCCCACCTTTCCAGTAGGTTGAGTCAGGGCTGAGCTCAGGGATGCAGGACCAAGAAGCTATTCTGTTGACTTTCAGGGCTGTGGGCTGCTCGGGCCTGCCCTCAGTCTAAGGATAAAGAAGCCCTCACAGGGACCAACATCACCAGAAAGGGGTTTGTGCTCAAACCCTAGCCTGGCCTCATCCACCAGCATGTGACCCGGCACTTGTTATGGGTGGCTGGGCAGGAAGAAAGTCAGTTTCCAGGATGCTAGGTCTGGCCATTTCCATCCTACATATCATATCTGTCTTATCACAACACACCACTCTCGCTGCCCCAGAGGGGTCTGTGTACCCTACTGCCTATCTTCTCTGGTCCCAAGGGAGTGGTCCTCCCCGCCATTCAATTTCTCCCTCCCTTTCCTTCAAGAAAGCAAGCTCCCGTCCCCTACAGCAGCAGCTCTCAGATGCAGTCCTTGCACTAGCTGCATCAGCATGACCTAAGAACCTGTCAGAAACGCGAATCTTCAGACCCTATCTCAGACCTGCAAGCGGGAACCCTACATTCTACAACTCCGGGCTGGGGGCCAGCAACCTACCTTTTTACTCCAAGTGATTCTGATGCAGCTAAAGTGTGAAAGTCACTACCCTACAGAGTGGAGAGGTGCTGTCTCACCCTAAACTAACTGTGCCTGATCTCAAAGTCAGCGTTTGCCAACTCCCAGAATACTTGGGCTGTGCAAAGTCGTCTCTGGAGAGGCCAAAATAATCTAAGATAATCAAATAGCAGCTAACATCTAACAGTCTATTCCATGCCACCAGGCATGATACACAGCACTTCATACACTTCTTCCTCACAACAATCCTATGAGGCAGGTGCTATTATCAACCCCATTCTACAGTTCATTAGGGTTGAGAGAGAGTGAATAACTCGACTAAAGTCGCACAGCCGACAGGTGGTGGGGGCAGGGTGTGCACAGAGATCTGTCGGGTTCTGAAGTCCCAATTCTAAAACTCAATACCTCAGGTTTCCCAAGTGATGGGTTAAGGTGGGGAGATGGGCTTCATGTGGCTTCTTTGATCTCCCTTTGCTCCTAGTTTACACTGGGCCTTTGAACTACTCTCCTGATCCTGCTCCTGCAGCTGGCTGGTGATCATCCCAGGCCTGAGCCCTGTCCACCTCTGCTTTTCCGGGAGCAAGGTCATCGAGTCATCCACACTTCTCAGTCTCCCCTGGCTGCACCTCCAGCCCAGCCTGGACAGGTCACAGTGAACCTCTAGGAAGCAGGGATGAGCTCTAAGAAGCCCAACCTCTAGCCCATCCCACTGCTTATCCCCTATGCCCTAAGCTATTTCAGTCTGCTTGAGTGCAGTCTGCAGAGTACTGGCTCTTGTCACAGGATGACCTGCTCAGTCAAAGCTAACTTAAGTGGTGGTTATTGCTGTGCCTTCACCCGCAGCACGTGACTGTCAGTTTGAAGCTTTGACCACTACCCATCCAAAGGAGCTGACTGTCCCAGGGGTCCCTAAGAGAACCCAGAGTTATCTGATGAACTCACACCCTCCTGAGCAAAAACACCAGAGCCTCCTCCCGCCCTTCCCACGTGGCTCTGAATATCTTCCCCCAGCCTCAGCGCACCTGGTTTGCTTTCGTGTTGCGGGGTTTCCTGAGGGCTCACAGGGCTACTGCTTGGGGTTTCCCTGTAGGAAGACGAGGCCCGGAGAGTCACCGCTCCCTTCCCAGTGCAGATTTTTGTAGGATCCATGTCTGAAAAGAAAAGGTCCAAAATTGAAGACTGAATCCAAGACTCCTGAAGGATTAAAGGACAGTTGGTTAGCAAACTGTTACAACTGGGGAATGAGATGAACCTGGTTACAGCCACGCGAAGTCTTTGAACACTTGTGGTCAAAGAAATTAATCTGTGGGTGGTGGAGAGGGGCAAGTTTTCAGAGGTTTACTGTGCATCAGGAAGTTAGGGGAACATGGCGGCAATGGTGAGTTCTGAGTAAATGGATGAGTTATAATATCAGCTGAAAACATTTCAAAATGAAAGCAGGTTTATTCCTTTAATTAAATGAAGTTTAGGTTGGCGAGCAGACTTCTGACCAGTTAGTAAGGCACAGTTCAAGAAAGAGTTTATGAAAGACGTTTCAAGCTTCCAGACCATTCTTCTCATTGAAGACCAAGTTGGCAACTAAGGAAGTTGGGGGGGTGGGGGCAGTTCCATGGAGAACAGCTACTCCTTGCAGTTTTCCAGTGGGAAAAGGAAAAGCAAATCTCCTTGGAACAGCAAGTCAAGACTCCCGAAATGCTGAGACAGAAGGATATGCTACCTGACAAGAAAGCTCACAAGTGACAGCCTCACTTTTCAAACATAACAAAGAAAACTCACAGCAACAAAAACGACCTGGAAGGCTAAATCCTTCAATGAGCAGTGTCCACCGAGCCTCAGCTGTCTTCACAGGGTCCTGGCGTCTCCTACAGTTTCACTAGGGCCTAATAACAGACACGGATCAACTTCACGAGTTTCCTTGAGAAAGATTTCAAAATACGCTTCAAAAGATCTGAATGCCATCCTGCAGGAAATCAGTCACGGAGGCAGGGAACCGGGGCAGACCACACAGTTCTGGGAGGCACACGCACTGTTTCTTTTTGTGCAGCTGAGCTATGCAGAACGCCACAGCTTTTTTGTTTTCAGACTGCTCACAGCCTAGATCCCTGACCTAAAATTGTCACAATTAGGATTATAGGTTGATGTTCAGGGTGTGCGTTTGGGCAGGATGTGAGTTCAGACACCCGACTCATCCCCACTCCCGTCCGAGGGCAAAGAAGCAAAACCTCTTCTCTCCTTGCTTTCCGCACCAGCAGCCCACTTCCAGCAACTCAGGGAGAATGATCATTAATGTCAGACAAGAGAATGGACCTGCCTTGTCAGCGACTCTTGTATTGAACGCAATGCACAAAACGCACAGTGTGTGGCGGGGCAAGTTTCAGCCTTGGAGAGCATCTGACTTATCCAACTCTACCAAGAGGCTAAGTGACTCATGTCACCAAACTATTGGGAAAACACTTCAAAAGGATGAGGGGCACACTGATGGCTGCAGCCCATCCATAGGTTCCTGGACACACAGCCCACTTACTTCTGAAAGCACCATCGGATAAAGTACTGTGTAGGTCTCGTGTGTCCCACTTTGTACAGAAGGAAGCGATGAGCCGGAGCTGACATCTGAACTGTACTCCCCCACCCCCTGGAGGGGAGAGGCAGGAAGGGGCTGCAGGTAAAATTGGGGAAGGCATAGGGGATGCTCTGGGATGGCCCGGTGAGCATCAGAGGCAAGTCTAGGTTGGGCACCTAAGGCAGCTGCTTCAAATTCAGTCGTTCAGAGGTTCTTTGTGACACCAGGTTAATTCTCAGGGAGACTGCAGTTTTTGCTAAAGTACTGGGAGTTGGAAACCTCTAGGGAGAGCCTAGGATGTCCATGCACCTCAGACTCATCCCAAAGGGAAAGCTGAGCCTCCAGACTGACCCTTCTCCTAAAGAAAAGAGGGGCGAGGCCTCTGTCCTCAGTTCTTCCCCACATTCGCTGGCTCCCAGGAAAACGCACACAGACATTCACGTACGCAGAAGAAGTAAGGAAGCAAGCTGAGGAAGTGAGACAGAATGCCTACTAAACATGCAACGATTCAGCTCAAAGTGCGTGTTAGAAGAAAAGAAGAAAGGAAAACCATGCCATGATCCGCTCACAATTAGAGAAAATAAACCGACCCAAGGAGATACCTGTAGGGAGAACTAGGCCTGAGGCGTTTTTCACTGTCTTCACAGGAATGATTTTAACAGCAGAAATAGAGCGTGCACGTAAAGGGTTGGCAGTTGCTGAAAACACAAAAGGGTAAATGGTGCATCCAGAAAGAACATTTGGGAAACACTCAGGCAGTTGAGGAACTGGGCAGGGACAATAGGAGGAAGTCACCCACACAACAAGAACAATACAAAGGGCAGTAGATGCAGTAATTAAAAATAACCTGCTTTCTCTCTTTAGAGTTCTAGGCCAAGACAACAGACCCCTCCCCTCCAACCATCACCCAAATACAGCTGGTCAGTGTTGATTGGTGCCTCCTGCCACACCAGGAGCTTGCCAAGGCTCTGGACAAAGATTTACAGAGGCACACAGATGGCCTGGCAAACGGAGGAAGGGGAGAGCACTCAGGGTCCACAGGGCCTCCTGGGAGAATGCTGGGGAGGGAGTTCCGAGGAGGAGGGTGGTGGCCCATGGGCTGCAGATGAGTGCAAGAACGAAGGAACAAGATCGTGAGTTGCCTGGTCCCTTCAGCCATCAGAGCTACTTCCACCATAGCATAACTTCCGGGGTCTTGTGCCTGCTCTGACAATTGTAGCCCTCCGGCCCCAGGCAAATCAGAACCTCCATCTGTTAAACAGCAGATGGCCTTGCTCAAACCCACCCTTTCCTGGTCAGGAGGTGCCAAGTGTCCAAGTGCATATGTAGTCTCCGGGGCAGCACCCAAGTGCACAGCCCAGGACCCCGAGGACCAGCTGAGCTAAGGCAGAGCAGGGATGCCTGCCTGGGACACGGTGAAGGCCACCGCTCGAACATCCTGGGTGCTCAAACTTATCTATCGGCAGGGTCTCTGGGCTCCCTGCCTGCCCAGATGCTGTAATCTCATGGTAGGCACGTCCCCGAACTCCCCTTACACTGAGCCCGTTGTGAGGCCTCCCCTCACCCTCTCTTTTAAGGGCAGCACATAAAGAGGGATGGGAGCTCTGTGTGAAGGTGCCAGAGTCAACTGTGGCCGCATATCTACAGAAACACAGCGGGAAGGGCTGTCTGGGAACAAGACCGCCACTGCAGAGGCAGCATTGGTGAGCCTGTCAAGGCAACAGAAGGGAGGCATGTCGGCCAGGGACAGTGCACCTTCCAGTCCATCCTGCTGTCAGCTCACCTCCTAAGGCATGAGGCAGTCACACGGCGCCTGGTCATTAATGACTAGGTTGCTAACAACGCTACTGCATGGATTAAGACACAAATGTGCTCTCACAGCATCTTCCTGTCTGCTCCACCTGGGAGATGGGCTTGGGGGAGACTTTTGTAACCATTTTCAGAGGAAGAAGCAAGAGGCTCAGCGAACTGCTCAGGCTCATTCAGTTCTCAAGCAGAGAGGCTGAGACTGGAGCTCAGCTAGCCCAGCTCTGGTTCAGTGACCTCAGGCCACCCTGATGCCCTTCAGGTCACCCCTGCCTGCTTGTTTGCAGACAAAGGTGAGTCTCACCAAGGAGAGAGTGGGACCCACTCCACCTGCCACCCTCCCCCACATGCCTTAAGTCTCTTGTATAAATGAGTTCACATGGATGGGGTCAATGACTCCACAGCTTTAAACTAATAAGGCCCCCACCCCTCTCCATGCTCCTCACTGGATGCTAAACACATGCCTGCAGCCACTCCACAGGCACTGCCCCTCAGAGTTCCCTAAGTGCAACTTGGTCGAGACTGTCCAGGGCCCCACACCATGGGTGCAGAGGGGCGACCAGGCAGGGAGGCAAGAACAGGAGCATGGCAGGTCCCCTCGGGCCACCAAGGAACCCACCCCCACACCACCTGGGCCCTGCACCCCAGCCCCTCCTAGTCTCTGGGCATACCCTCTACAGCTGGTTCCTCTTAGTTCACACTTTGCCTTGTCTTAAAAGGAACACTCTGTTGACCCAGATGGAAATTACACAGATCAAAATGCCAAATTGTTTGAAATTATTCTTTGATGCATCTTGACTTAAATGCCCAATGCGAGGATTCTGGCCCTTCCTCTTGTATACCATAAAATTTAGCTGGATGAGCATTCATTCCAATTCTGAATTTGAAGCAGAAATAAATATGGCAGAGCATAAATTCCCCTCATCTTGAGGATAAGGGAACCCACACCCAGAAAGATAAAGGGCCTCTCAAGATGTCCTGTTCATGGTGGCAGAGCTGGGACTTGAACTCATGCTTTGTCACTCCAGCTTGAGTGTCCATCACACCACTCAGTAAAAGTGGCACCGCGAGCCCCGTAGCCAGGCTATCTGCTCAGCCACACTGAGGTCAGGATGAAAGTCTCCAGGCCAAGCAGGACCTCAAAGGTCATTCATCACATCCATCATTCATTTCACATTTAAATCTTTTATCCTAAAATTTTAAAAAACTGAAACTATGGGCCGGGCGCGGTGGCTCAAGCCTGTAATCCCAGCACTTTGGGAGGCCGAGACGGGCGGATCACGAGGTCAGGAGATCGAGACCATCCTGGCTAACACGGTGAAACCCCGTCTCTACTAAAAATACAAAAAAAAAAAAAAAAAAACTGAAACTATGAGAGGATGTGCATTAAATTAATGCCACTGAAATAATTTAATGATTTAGGCTTTTACCTTAGGGTCAGGACTGTGAACACATCACTGTTTATTATAGGTGACGGTGAAAGGCTGAGCAAGGGATATTTCAGGCTGATAAATGCCATCTGTACCAGGCATGAAGTATGCATTGGTCCATGTGCCTGATCTGTCAGTCACAGCATCCTTGTGTGCTAGGGAAAGTTTTTAATACCTCACAGTGGGAAAATGGCAGCCTCAGACTCCCGAAATGCAAGAACAGGCTCCAGGTCTCAGAAAATCAGTGTAGGGAACAGGTCCCCAGTTTATGGCTTGGTTAGGCCAATGATGTTCGCACCAGGCAGATGGGATGGCCCCGGCCTGACATACTCCACATCTTTAGAAATGCTTTCCAGTACCAATCCAGACTTCTCTCCAAGAACCTTACCTTTGTCTTGACCATTGCTGCCAGGTGCCAAGCCATTCACCACAGCTTTGGAACCACCATCACATTCTGCAAGAAAGAAAGAGAGCATGAAGTTTGTGAGTAAACTGCCCCAGCACTTACTGAGTCCTGCATGGCAGAAGGTGCTGGGGTCGGAGTCAGGAAGAAGCAGAGGGGTCCTGCCCAGATACTTTCAGACCTCTAGGCCTCGGTTCCTAAGAGGCCCTCTGCCGAGAATGTCTCATCCTCCCTTCTCACCTGATGGAAATTCCACGCATCCCTGGGGCTGCCCTCAGATGTCATGTCCTCTGGGTTGGCTGAGACTTCCCTGAGTTCTGCTCAGTTACAGAAGCTGAGACCATCCCTGCTCACCTGCAGCCTAAGCCCCACCCAGGTCCCCATCCCAAAATAGATAGAGGCAGGCCGAGGAAGGCAGGCCGGCAGGCCCTGTCACCCTGGGACATGTGTGCTTGGAGGAACCCCTCCAAGCCCAGAGTTAACCAAGCTACAAACATAATCACAACTAGCTATGGGTTTTTAAACACTGACTTGCCCAGGTCTGAGGATCCATGCTTAGCATTGCATAATTAGCATCTCATTTTATCCATAAGACCCAGACCTCCAGAACTAGGAGTTAGGAATGCCTATTTTATAGATAAGAAACTTGAGGCAGAGAGGATTCCAGGCCTGCCCAAGATCACTAAGCTGAAATTTGAACTCTGCTCTGCCCATCTCACAGCTCATCTTCTTCCTCCCCAAATGGGATAAACATTTGGGTTTCCTGATATATACATACATACATATGTATATACATATATTCTATTTCTCCAAATGCTGGGACTGAAGCTTAGTCCCACACCCCTGTAATTCATTAGGCTGAGACCTAAGTCACCTTACCTAGGCCCTTAACAATCAGCCTCCCAAAATGGGGGTCGCCTGCTATAAGCCACACTGGCAGGCCAGTCTGGATGCTGCCAGTGGCCATACACGAGCAGGGCCACTGCCCCACCTGGTGCCTGGACTTCCCCACGCTGGCTCCACAGGCTGTGGCCTGTTAATTGCCCACACCCACCTATAGGTGAAGGCTAATTCTTCTAGATGTCAGAGTCTTCCTTGAGCTCTGATTTCTGAGATGGGTGGAAGAAGGCCAGAAATCCAAGTACCTGCTCGAGTTCCTTCTGCGATTGTAGGCCTTGCTCCAGGCCTCCCCAGGCTAGTGTGGGGCAGCCCCTGAGCTACCAGCAGGCACAGCCCCATGTTCTTCCTTTCTTTTAATTAAATATAACAACCAAACTTGAAATTTTGGAAAGGTATTTAAAAATTAGTAACTCCATCTCCTGAAACTCAAACCTCTGCAGCACAATGTTGGTGTCCAGCTTCCCGAGTTTGATTCAGCAACAGCACACACTAGCAGAGTGATCCCGGCCATATTATTAACCCCTCAGGGCCTCGGTTTTCCCATCTGTGTAATGAGGGTGGCAAACCACGCCCCACTTGTGAGGCTTTTCCAGGTGAATGTAACAAGATCACACAGGTAAAGCACTTCACCTGGTGACTGGCAGCCCAGCCCAAACTTGGAATAAAAAGAATCCACCATTTTTACACTGCTCTTTCCACCAGCGATTAAAACAAATATTTCCCATGTAGCTACTTTTCTCCTAATGACCATTTTAATAGCGGCGTAATATTCCATCAAGTAAATACACATGACGTACTTACTCATACCCCCCACTTCATGTGGGTGATATTTTTGTTTCCTTGAAATTAAGATAGAAATTCCCAAGAGTGGGATCATCGGGTCAAAGGCTCCAGAGTTTCTGAACTCTTCCTAGGCAATGCCTCCTTCCAAATCCCCCACGTTGAGAGAGAGATTCTGGGGAGAAGTCTCCTGGGCTTTTCCACACCCATACCCTTCTTCCAGGCCTCTCCCTTCCTCCTTCTCTGGCCCTTAATGCCAGGAGTAGTAAACCAAAGTTAGGCCAGTTCTGCCACTGGACGAGAAAGTAGCTTTAGGCTACAGAGAAAAAGTTTAAAACAAAATAAAGGCAAACACCATGGCCTATTTTAAATAACAACAAAAGCAAAAAGCCAAAGAGACAAAAATGAGTTATGAAGCAGGAGCTACTGGCAGTACCTGAGCCTGCTTAGAGGGGAAAAGGTGCACGGCCTCTTCGCACACAGCAAAAGCACTCAAGGAATTGCTAAGAAGCCAAGTCCCGGGCTTTGCAGGGAGGAACTCTGAACTCATAACAGTAAGAGCCCAAAGATGAAGCCCTTGCCATGCCTTGGACACAGAGCCTAGCACTTTAAAAGCACTGCCTCAGGCCAGGCACGGTGGTGGAGAGGGGCGGATCACCTGAGGTCAGGAGTTCGAGACCAGCCTGATCAACATAGTGAAACCCCGTCTCTATTAAAAATACAAAAAAATTAGCCAGGCGTGGTGGTGGGCACCTGTAAGCCCAGCTACTCAGGAGGCTGAGGCAGGAAAATCACTTGAACTCAGGAGGCAGAGACTGGAGTGAGCCAAGATCACGCCACTGCACTCCAGCCTGGGTGACAGAGCGAGACTCGTCTCAAAAAAAATAAATAAAAGCATTGCCTCACTTAATCCTCACTAAATCCCAATGAACTGGTGCTTTTATTATGTCCATTTTGCAGAGGAAAATGCAGAGAAGGGTCCACCACAGGCCCAAGACTATGCAGCCAGTAAACAAAGAGGTCAGGGTGTGGGCCTCAGCTATTCCACCCCAGAGCCTTCCTAGGTCTGAACTACATACTGTCCTGCTCAGAACTTGGCTAAAAGGGTATTGTATGCAAATAAATGGAAGCAGGTGATTTTTAATCCACAAAGGTCACTGACAACACTCACGAAATACTGCAGGATTGGGAGACCCCTGACTGAGATATCCACAGGGTCATCTTCCCACCCCACAGCCTGCCCCACCTGCAGGTCTCAGGAGGCTCCAGGGCATGCTCAGTAGCCTAGGTGGGGCTTAATCTCCAGATGGAAACTTCTCGGCTCGAATTCTGGGTTGGAAAGCTGACAGCTCTTGGCTGCATGATGAGCAGGGATCTGTTCCCATCTCTGTCTTCCCTAACCCACGTTTTCTACCTCAGCTCAAAACTAAAAATACTCAAAACTGATTATTTCTTTAGGTCTTGACTTTTACTACCAAAGGCAAAGCAAAAGAGGGAGCAAACTGCTCTACTAGCCTGGATGAAGGAAGCATTAGATTAGTTCATATCCTGGGGCAATTATGGCCACTCAGTTTACTTTTGCTGCAGTCACTCAGATTAAGAAATGCCATGGAAGTGTACACACATGTCAAATTTTATCAAATTGTATACTTAAAATATCTGTGGTTTATAGTATGCCAGTTACATCTCAATAAAGAGAGGGCTAATGTGCATGTAAAGTGTAGCACAGTTCTTTGGCAATAGTAGTAGGCACTCAAAAAATCATTAACCATGAAGGTGATGATAGTGATGATGACAACTTATGACAAAGCTTTGGCATTCACCCAGGTTGCAAAAAATAAAAAATATAATGCCAGAGTGGGGCCTTTGGGGTGCGTGGGAAATCTGGGTAAACGGCCCAGTTTGGTAGATGAGAGAAAGATGAGTTTAAAATGACTTACCAGAGCTCATGGTGGTGGCAGGACAAGTCGTCTGCAACTGGGGCTCTGAACTGCTCTGTAGCAAAACAAACACCACACAATGCAATTGATGAATGGCAGGTTCGCGATAAATCCCAGTGGTTAGTATTAAAAATGCAAACACTGTAACCCTTGATAAAACAGAGCTGAACCAGGAGTCACCTGGCCAGGCTTCTGGTTCATGGTCACCCACATATTATTGTGACCTTGGGCACATCACTCAACCTCACTGGTTTCAGTTTTGTTGCCCCTACTTGATGCTAATGTTATCCGAGATCCCTTTCAGCTCTAACATTCTATAAAAAAACCTCAAGCTACATGAGTGCACGTGGTTTAAAGAGAGGGTAAAGGAAAGGGGAAAAAACACATTTTAGGAGAAAGGTAAAATCACGACACAAACTGATTTGAGAACTTACTGATCATACTGAATGCTTATATATAGCTTACTATGCACAAGGAAATGTTCCAAATGCTTTAAATATATTAATGCATTTGACCCTCACAACCCTAGGAGGTAAGCACTAATATCATGTTCGTTTACACAGATGAGGAAACCGAGACACAGACAGGTGAAGCTGTGTGCTTGCCGCAGTGGAGGAGCTGATACTGGAACCCAGACAGCCTGACTTTCTGGCCCCGTTCCTATGCACTGTGCTCTACCACCTGGAGGTGGGAACCAATGCCTGATGTTCCAATAGATAACCCCTTAATTTAGTAGGGTCTCAAAGAAAGGTTAAATTGTACTGACAATGCCCTAATATATATCTAGATCTTTTATTGAGTTATAGTTTGCATACAACCGAATATATCCATTTTAATTTTACAATTCAATGAGTTTTGACAAATACATACACCCTATAACCACCACCGCAATCACAATATACAGCCTTTCCATCACCCCAAAAAGTTCCCATGTGTATCTCTACAGCCAAGTACCATCTCAGGCCCCTGTTAACAACTGATCTGCTTTCTGTTACTATTGTTTTACCTTTTCCAGGATTTTATATAAATGGTATCATCGTATAGGTAATTCTTTGTGTCTGGCTTCTCCTGTTTAGCGTAACACTTCTGAAAAGCAACTGGTTAGATATGGCTAGGTCAATTTCTGGACTCTTTTCTATTTCAGTGAGCTGTCTTTATCTAATAACTCACTGTCTTGATTACTATAGTTTTACATAGCCTTGAAATCAGGTAATGTGAGTGATAGAGTTTGGATATTTGTCCCTGCCCAAATCTCATGTTAAAATGTAATCCCCGATGTTGGAGGTGGGCCTGGTGGGAGGTGTTTGAATCATGGGGATGGATCCCTCATGGCCTGGTGCTATCTTTGCAATAGCGAGTTCTCACAAGACCTGGTCATTTAAAAGTATGTGGCACCTCCCCCACCCTTACTTATGCTCTTGTTGTGTGACACTCCTGCTTCCCCTTTGCTTTGCACCGTGATGGGAAGCTTCCTGAGGCTCCCCAGAAGCCGAGCAGATGCCAGCACCATGCTTCCTGTACAGCTAGCTTACAGAACTGTGAGCCAATTAAACCTCTTTTCTTTATAAATGACCCAGTATCTGGTATTTCTTTACAGCTGTGCAAGAATAGCCTAACACAGTGAGTCTTCCAACTTGAGTTTTTTTTTCCAAAATCATTTTGGCTATTTTAGGTCCTTTGCATTTTCATATAAAGGTTAAAACCACTTTATCAATTTCTACCAAAAAAAGTCTGTTCAGATTTTAACTGGAATCGTGTTGAATCTGTGAAAAACTAACATTTTTAACAATATCAAGTCTTCCATTTCATGAGTATGACCTATCTCTCCCTTTATCCAGGTCTTCTTTAATTTCTCTTGGTAATGTTTTACAGTTTTTTCAAAGTACAAGTCTTGTACATACTTCGACTAATGAAGTCTTACTGAACACATCTGAAGGTCACACAGTCTGGAAAACAAGTCCTTGGGATATGCAGAACCTTGATACCTCAAGTGTGGTCCACAGGCCAGCAGCATTCACATTAGCTGGGAGCTTACTGAAAATGCAGAAGCGGCCAGGCGTGGTGAGTCACGCCTATAATTCCAGCACTTTGGAAGGCCAAGTTGGGCAGATCACTGAGGTCAGGAGTTCGAGACCACCCTGGGCAACATGGTGAAACCCTGTCTCTACTAAAATACAAAATCAGCTGGGTGTGGTAGTGGGTGCCTGTAATCTTAGCTACTCGGGAGGCTGCGGCAGGAGAATTGCTTGAACCTGGGAGGCAGAAGTTGCAGTGAACCTAGTTCGTATGTGCCACTGCACTCCATCTTGTACCTACTGAATCAGAATGGGCATTTTAACAAAATTCCAGGTGCTCTCTTTGCATTTTAAGGTGTGAGAAGCAATGATGCAGAGGAAAGCTCCCATTCACAAATTCTGTAATAGGGATGTGAAGATACGGTATGAAGGTCTGCAAAAGGAGACATGCTTTAGCTTCTTTTTTTTTAAAAAGCTGAAGTTGGACACTGATTTCCTTTCTGGATGGTTGCTTTGCTTACTGTCCTTGTAATTAACAGAGTAGAATGCTAGGGATGAAAAGGAAATCATCCTAAGTCCATCTCTGCAGCCCAAATCAGCAGTAACTTTGCCTCTGTCACTGTCAAATACATCTGAGACTATCTATGACCTTCAATAGCTGTCCACACAGCCAGTTTTCTAAGCTGTGGAAACATCTGTTCTTTCAACTGAGAAACACACAACCTGCTGTTATCTGTATGTCCTCATGTTTTCCAATCCTAATTTTTTGATACTTTAGTTTGTCTCCCAGGATCAAAAGGGTTGTTGTGATACCATCCAAATGCTTTTATTTTATAAACAATTTTCATGAGCAATTGTATTATGTTAAGGTTTTTATTCCTTCTTTTTTCTTTTTTCTTTTTTTTTTTTTTGAGACAGGATCTTGCACTATCACCCAGGCTGGAGTGCACTGGTGTGATCACGGTTCACTGGAGCCTCAACCTCCTGGGCTCAAGCAGTCCTCCCACGTCAGCCTCCCAAGTAGCTGGGACCAGTTGTGCACCACCACATGTGGCTAATTTTTTAAATTTTTATTTTTTGGAGATGGGGTCTCTCTATTGCCCAGGCCTCAACTCCTGGCCTCAAGCGATCCTCCTGCCTCAGTCTCTAAAAGTGCTGGGATTACAAGTGTGAGCCACTGCACCTAGCCTTTCCTCAATTTTTAAAGCAGTATTGAAGAAATCTTCTTGATTCAATTGTGAAGCTGTCTTGGCTGAAACTATTTTCATTCTTTTATGAGTCCTTTCTAGCCTCTAGATACATAAATAGCATGTACACTGCTGTAAACATACTATCTGGACAGCTTTGTGTTCTAATTTTTAAATCAAATATTTCATGAACATTTTTCTAGGATTCTATATAGTCAGCGTATCCATCATTTTAATGGCTGTATTTCATTGTAAAAACACTCCATAATCCATTTACCAATTCCCTTTGTATAGTTTAATTCATCTTAATTTAAAAAACAAGTACAAAGCACAGAGCATTCTTAGGCTGGAGAAGAAATGAATGGAGATGTCTTATGAACCAAACAAAAAGGGATACCTCAACTCATACATGATGAGTAATCACTGTCATATGCAGGTAGCCCTTTGCACATTTCACATTTCTCAATATAGAAACTACTAAGTGTCAGCCCCTCTTACTTACAAACTGACCTAAAACAGACACGGTCAGAGATAATCTTCAAAATATTTAACCATCATTTTGCCACAAATGTCTACCAACTGGAGCAGACACCAATTGTAGCACTCTCTGGGAGGCCCCTCCCTGGGCCTGCTATTAACCATTTAATGGCTGGATGGTTGGAGGGTAGAAGGAGAATGGATCCTGGGTGTTGACAGACTACTTTGATATTTTAAGACCTAGTATGACGATAGTACGTGACAATGACAATGCACAGTGAGTACCAGCTCCTGCACACGAGGACTTTTTGAGTAGCAGGTTCTGTTGTGTGTTCACTCTGGCGATTAAATCTCCAGCAGGTGATACTAACAAACAAGGGATAGTTTAAAATAAAATTAAAAGTGCTGAGGATGAACGGGCTGATTGAAGAAAAGGAACTGCAGCAATGGCAGCAGTGCCAAGGACAGTGCCCCGTGTCCAGTCCTCCCTTGTGGTGGCAACAGCAGCAACGTCCTATCCAGACTATTCCAGGGCCTGATTCTGGCTCTGATCCCAGCCAGCTCAGCCTCCTGGAATTCCTGCCCCAGTTCTGAGTGCAGTTCTCCAACCTTCCATAAACTCCGTGAACTACCCAAGATCTTCCAACAAATCCCTTTTCAGTTTGAGTTCACCAGAGGTGGTTTCTGGTTATCTGCCACCCGAGAACTTTGACCAGTAGAAGATGGGAGGGAGAAGTCCCCAAGGTTTCATCTAAAGAGGAGAATCTTCATTCCTGTCTCCTGACATGAGGCTGATCAGATCTGAATCCCAAGTGGCTTGGCAGTGGTTGTGTCTCTACAACCTTAAGTGCTCAGAGCCTCGGAAGTGAGGATGCATCCATGAAACTACACAAACTGAGCTTGACCAGAACACTGAAAGCTTTGAAAATCATAGTCTAGTCCCTGCTGTTTATTTAGAGATAATAAGGGTCATTACAATCAGATGAGAACTTGAGAGTTTATTTTACATAAAAAACCTCTAACACTTAATATTTATTTAAAAACTAAGCTGTAAAGAGCCTGATTTGGTTGAGTACATGATGGCATGACTTTGGAATGTCTCTTACAAGTCCCCCCTCCAAATGAGCCAGGCACCTTTGGGTAAAAGCCAAACGGACGAACAGTGTACCATCTAGTGGCAAAATCAGACAACTACAAGTGGGCAGTTAATTCCCTTAGTGAGTTGCAGGAGCCTATGCAGTGTTAGAGCTTGGGTGTGCCAGTGGGGGATCAAACCGCCATTCTACGCTTTGAGCTGCTTGGACCTGCCGTATTTGGTCAAAGTACCACGGCATCAACACAGACATTCCATGAGAAGAACAAGATGTGAAGTGGCCAGAGTCGTTAAGAAAGCATCCAGATAATTAACCTTTCCATATTGTCCACCCACCCCGCCAATTCCAGGACCCTATACTAAGACAAGTTTTGATGACACAAAGTGATTAATTACTAAAAAGGCAAATTTATACTCATGCTTCCAGCTGAAAAACAATCAACTAAATATGGGTTGGTTACTGGGAAAGGAAAGAAGGTCCTTATATGGATAGTTTAGGGATATATGACTAGGGAGAAATTGAGTATGTCTGTAAAAATGAATTCAAGGTCCTGCAAAGGTTCTTGGAAAACAAAGAGCCTTTAAATCTCCTAGCCAGCATGCTCCAGCTTCTCCTATGCACTATGGTGTTTTGCCTCCATAGCTCCCCCATCCCCAACAATAGATTGTAAATATCTGGAAAGGAAAAACTACATCATTCTCAGCACTGGGCATGCAGGAGGTGCTCAGTCATGGCCTTTCTCACACCTGTTTAACCTTCAGAACCTAACTTCAGAGTCTTACCTTCAAGATAGCCAAGAGCCTCCTTAACTCCACTGTGACTCCTTAAAAGGGAGCCAGCTCCCCACTTGTACAAAATGCTGGTTATGCCTTAGCTTTAAAATCCAATCTTGGGCCGGGTGCAATGACTCACGCCTATAATCCCAGCACCTTGGGAGGCCGAGGTGGGCAGATCACTTAAGGTCAGGAGTTCAAGACCAGCCTGGCCAACAGGGGGAAACCCATCTCTACTAAAAATACAAAAATTAACCAAGCATGGTGGTGGACGCCTGTAGTCCCAGCTACTCTGGAGGCAGAGGCAGGACAATCACTTGAACTTGGGAGGTGGAGGTTGCAGTGAGCTGAGCTCACACCACTGCACTCCAACCTGGGTGACAGAACAAGACTCTGTCTCAAAAAAAAAAAAAAAAAAAGAAAACCCAGTCTGATACTGGGCGCCATGGCTCACACCTGTAATCCCAGCACTTGGGAGGCCGAGGCAGGCAGACTGCTTGAGTCTGGAGTTTGAGACCAGCCTGGGTAACATGGGGATGCCCTGTCTCCACCAAAAATACAAAAATTAGCCGCCCGTGGTGGTGCACACCCGTAGTCCCAGCTACTCTGGAGGCTGAGGTGGGAGGGTCGCTTGGACCCAGGAGGCAGAGGTTGCAGTGAGCCAAGATCGCGTCACTGCCTGGGTAACAGAGTGAGACCCTGTATTTAAAAAAAAAAAAATCTAATCTGGGACTTGATTTTATATATGTACAGCTACTTCCAACAGCTTGAAAAGAATAGAGACAGCGCACAGAGCCCCAGAATAAATGCTTGGCCTTATTTCTTTGTACTTTGCGGATCCACTAGCAGAGCAACGTTTCTCCAATTTTTCAACAGCACCTTCTCTTCTCAATCTCTATTAATGTCATTTCTCTTCAAATGCACCCTCTACATTATTGCAAAGGGTGCAGAAGGTTCTTCAGAAGCCAGAAAGGATAAACACTGAGTCGCTGATACTTCCTTTCAAGGGGAAGAAAGTGGGATAAACTTGACCCTGACATTAACTTCAGTCTAGAATCCCATGACACTCCTGGGAGCTCAGAACACAACAGGCACGAAGTTTCTGTAAAAAGACCAATGTTTCTGGAGAGGGAGCAATAGGAAAACACATCAGAAAGGCCATCCTCCACATCCTCTCATTTCCTCCTGGAGTCCCTCCAACTCGGTTTCCGTTCTAACCAATTATCTGAAATGGCCTTCAGAAAGGTTTCCAGTGCACATGCATGGCCAAGTCCAACAGTTTCTGCACTGGTCCGGGCTTCACTGATCTTTCCACTGCATTTAAGATAGTTAACTCCTTCCTCCTCCCCACACTTTCTGGTCTTGATTTCTAAGTGTCACTGTGAACTGATTTACATTGGGCCATGAGGATCCTTCTAGAACAGGGCCTCTGCAGTTCTTCAGGAGTTTAGGGAGTCAGAGGGCCCTAAGCTGGTCTTTATTCTGTTTCAACTACATCCTCATTTCTTTAGAACCAGAAGCATCTATGTAGGTTAATTTTCCTGGTTTTCCAGCTGTGTTGGAAGGAGGTTCCATGAACCCCCTCCAGCCACTGTGCTGGCACCCACCTATGTACTCCCCCAGCTTTCACTTCAACCTGGGTCAAATTTCAACAGGGAAAAAAAATCCACAGGGCTCCTATATACTCAGAGGGGTTGGCTGGGCAGTATGGTGGGCAAGGGAAAGGCAACAAAGCTTCCAGGAATGAGTTTTATATCAAAAACACAGGCCTGATAATATAATTCAAAAACAATTCTTTAGTACCTACTTTGCATCCAGGAAAGTGCTTGGCCCAGTGGGGGCCAACATGATCAGACAGGATTGCTGTCTTTGAGGCCATCAAGGGTTGTAGGGTGGCAGACATGGCCCTTTTAAATATAATACAATGGGATAACCCTTCTGCTAGCAATCTGGCTTAAGTGTCATGGGAGCACAATGAGAGAGAGAATCAAGGAATGAGTAAATACCAAAATGTCCCAATGTTCATTGACATACCTTCTAAAATCACCTCAAATGTCACACTTTTGGAAACACTGATCTAAAAATTCAAGTCCAAATTTAATGTGCCATAAGGCCCTGCAGGATCACGTCCCAGTTATTTTTCCAGTCTCATCTCCCTCACATCCTCCCATGAGTCCTAAACTCTACATGTACCATACTTGCTATTCCTACTGAATTATGATAAGAGTTCCCATTTCTAAGCCTTCAATCTTGTTGCTTCCCACTAATGCCCTTTCCCTCATCTCCCCAAATTTAAGGCCAATCCCAATAGCCAGACGCACTGGTTCAACAAAAACTAAAGGTTTTTATTTTCATCTAGTTTTTATTTTATTTTATTTTCTGTAGTTACACTGGCTGGAAATAGTTTTGGTTTTGATCCCCATATAAAGTCATGAAGATGAAGAACTCTTTTATTTTGGAGACAGAGTCTTGCCTCTCATCCAGGCTGGAGTGCAGTGGCAAAATCTCGGTTCACTGCAACCTCCGCCCCCCGGGTTCAAGTGAGTCTCGTGCCTCAGTCTGCCAAGTAGCTGGGATTACAAGCACGTGCCACCTTGCCTAATTTTTGTATTTTTAGTAAAGATGGGGTTTCACCATGTTGGCCAGGCTGGTCTTGAACTCCTGACCTCAAGTGATCCACCCACCTCGGCCTCCCAAAGTGCTGGGATTACAGGCATGAGCCACTGCACCTAGCCAAGAACTCATTTTAATAAGACCTATTTATGATCACAATACTCAGAAAGCCCATGCCCAAACTCCACTATCAACATCAAACTTTCGTTCCAGGTTCATGCCAGAGAAGGGGCAGATTTGGAGCTAGAACATTCACCACCAATAAATCTGCAATCATTTTAAAATACTTGAGTGGAGCCTTTAAAGAAATATAAAATGTTGACTTCCATCCCAATAAGCAAATTCAGCCCCCCCAACAGTTTCAAGTCTTATAAATGCAGTATTATTTGAGCTTCAAACAACAGAATTTAGGAGATAATTTGTAATTATATATTACATTGTCTAACGTATTAAAATGCATGGCTTGCAGCAAACAAAATGACGGGTTAATATCCTTAATCTAATGTAATCATACTAATTGCCAAGAAAAATATTTTTAGACAAATGAAGAAATGATTCCGAGAAGAAAAAATGCAAATAATAAACAAATCTATGAGAAAACGTTTACTTAACCCAATCAGTTAAAAAATACAGGCCGGGCGGGGTGGCTCACGCCTGTAATCCCAGCACTTTGGGAGGCCGAGGTGGGTGGATCATGAGGTCAGGAGATCGAGACCATCTGGGCTAACACAGCGAAACCCCGTCTCTACTAAAAAAAAATACAAAGAAATTAGCCGGGCGTGGTGGCGGGCGCCTGTAGTCCCAGCTACTCAGGAGGCTGAGGCAGGAGAATGGCGTGAACCCGGGAGGCGGAGCTTGTAGTTAGCCAAGATCGTGCCACTGCACTCCAGCCTGGGCGACAGAGTAACACTCCGTCTCAAAACAAACAAACGAACAAAATATATATATATATAAACAAAATGACTAAATATTTTTTCTACTTCTTATATTAGTCCAAAATTTTTTTAAAACTAATAATGTGGGCAAATGCAAAGACACTGGCTTTTTCCTACACGGCCAATGACACTACATTTTTATCATTATCTTCAGCAATACACACCAAGAGCTATGCACCTCATACCCCTGTGCTTTAGGAGAATCTAGTCTAAAGAAAGAACCTTGAATGACAATAATGCTATACATACAGAGATGTTTACCATAGCTTTATTAGTAATAGTGAAAGCCTTGAAACCCTCTGGTGTTCAGTAACAGAGGGGCTAATTACCTGACCACATACCCACTGCAGGGACTGTTGAACAGTTATGAGAAAAACTAACATTGACCATACAACATGGGAAAAGACTTCTCATAAGATTAGGTGACTAAAGCAGGGTATAAGTCTGTGTGACATATGTGATTACAATTTTTTTTTTTTTTTTGAGATGGAGTCTCACTCTGTTGCCGAGGCTGAAGTGCAGTGGCACGATCTCGGCTCACTGCAACCTCCGCCTCCTCGGTTCAAGCGATTCTCCTGCCTCAGCCTCCTGAGTAGCTGGGACTACAGGCGCCCACCACCATGCCCAGCTAATTTTTGTATTTTTAGTAGAGACACGGTTTCACTATGTTGGCCAGGCTAGTCTCAAACTCTTGACCTCAGGTGATCTGCCCACCTTGGCCTCCCAAAGTACTGGAATTACAAGCATGAGCCACTGTGCCCGGCTCTGTTATTATAATTACATAATAGGCAAAACACATATATACAGTAAAAAGAAAATATGTCCAAATTCTAATAGTGATTGTGGTAGCATGGAATTATGGGTAATTTTTTTTTCTATTTTCCAAACTGTTTATAACGTGGTTATAATACATTTCTTTTCTAATGACAAGTATCTTTTTTAGCTCTTACATGACATTTGATATGCAATTGTGTAATATTTAGAACTTGAAAGAAAAAATTCTAGGAGACAAGTTAAAAATGCCACTGACAGTCATGTCCATTAGAACATGGCACAGTCACCTGATGCCATCTTCCACAGAACTTGTGGGATTCTAACATTCATCATCAGTGATTGCTTTTGTTTAATGAAGCCAAACTACTCCCATGAAGTTCCTTAGGAGGATGAAGGGGCAATAAATGGACTCGACTGTTCAGCTAGATTTCCTAAAGAAGCAATCACACCAAAACATTTCATCTTAAAATAGTCAACTGGAGCTGCCAGGTGACAACACACAAACCACCCCATTGCTCCCAGTGCCTGCTCACTGCCAAGTCCCTGCTGCTAACCCCACTTCATGGCATTCCAGAGCCCTGAGCTCCTTCTCAAATCCTTTATATGTAAAACTCCGGGCACACACAGTTTCTAAAACACGCGTTGTTAACCAAGACAAGTCTTAAAAGCAAAAACTGGCCTATTTGTGTTTCCCAAATATGGCTGTGTCTACAGAACCAAAACAAAGCTGTCTAACTGTGGCATTCAGCACATTTGGAGCCTTCCCCTTAGACAATCCAGATAACTCAAAATAGGGCAGATTCCCAAATTCATGAGATAAAAGCAAGACATCTTAACTCTGTTTAAATCATAAATACATAACCTCAAAATAACAAAGACAAGCCCAGAACACAGAAGCCATTTTTCTTCTGCAGCAGTGGCTATACAATGTCTACCAGTGAGAGGTCATGAATGAAAGCATTTTAGATTCTCAGGAGAATCCAGGTTGGGCCATAGTCCACAATGTAGGTAAACGAAATGAAGAAGTACTGTGTATGGCTGGGGAAAAAAAGGTTAAAAAGCTGAAAAGCAGTCTGTTAAGAGCTTGAAAATGGGAAAGCAGGGTGGGTTTGATATGGCAGGAGAGGGCTCTGCTCTTACAGACAATCCACAGTTCCCTCTCAACTTTTCTTTTAAACCACAAAATCCCTGAGGCTATGTATTTACCACATCATATATTACACAGACATCTGCAGTACAGACCCATACCATGCTCAGGAATGAGGGAACAGAGGCTCCATTCAGTAAAAAGACTTTGGGTCTTTCGCAAATACATAACTTAAATACTTCAGTTCATAATACTGGCTTGTTCAGGAATTGCTTATTTTCCTTAAGAAGTTTTGAACTTGTAACTGAATATATACTAACCTACCAAAAGGGTAATACGAAACACTGTAAACACCGTCTTTTCTGAGAAAAGCTCTCTTCTCGGTGGCATTTGTTTAATAACTGAGATGGAACACATATACACAGGCCCAAAATCAATAATCCCTGAGCACAGTCTCTGGGGCCATGGACCACATCAGATCATTAGCACCTCACTGTAATAAATGCAAGACCTTGGCTCCCATCACTCACCCAGTGAATATATCATGTTAGCTACTTTTACCTATCCTCATTTATTTTTACCCTAATTTTAGGCAACTTTTGAATATATCAGGTATAAAAGCGACGACATCCAACCATTGAAATTACAATACAAATGTCTGTAATGAGTTTTCTTCAAACCAAGATAAAACCACTAAAACATTCAACATAATATCAAGCTCACAGCAAAAATTCAATGAAAGTATTTTTTTTAAATCTATATTGTCTCCCAGACTACTTAGAAATAGGTTGGCATTATACATTTATATATTAATATATAAAAATTAGTATCTCTGTGTTTATATTTATACAAACACACATACACACACACATACATACAATTTGCCTATATTATAGGCTTATAAGGACTCTGGCTCAGTTGGCATCTGGCACACACTTCTGACTTGAGTTGTATATGTGCCTGGTGGCTGCAGGAAAGCAGCAAAAAGCTGGGTAAGAAGAATTCAATTAGAATCCAAACTTTGGCAGGGCTGTGCAAATTGAGAAGTCCTTTAATTTGTCAGTCTCGGTTTATTCATCCATAAAAGGGAATTTAAAATACTACTTTAGTCTGGGTATGGTGGCTCACACCTATAATCCCAGCACTATGAGAGGCTAAGGCAGGTGGAATATTTGAGGTCAGGAGTTCGAGACCAGCCTGGCCAACATGGTGAAACCCTGTCTCTACTAAAAATACAAAAATTAGCCAGGTGTTGTGGTGTGCACCTGTAGTCCCAGCTACTTGGGAGGCTGAGGCATGAGAATCTCTTGAATCTGGGAGGCAGAGGTTGCAGTAAACCAAGATTGTGCTACTGCACTCCAGCCTGGGTGGCAGAGTAAGACTGTCTCAAAAAAACAAAAATAAAATAAAAAACCCTACTTACATTGTGTTTTTTTTTGTTTGTTTGTTTGTTTTGCTTTGTTTTTTTGAGATGGAGTCTCGCTCTGTTGTCCAGGCTGGAGTGCAGTGGCACAATCTTGGCTCACTGCAACCTCCACCTCCCAGGTGGAAGCAATTCTCCTGCCTCAGCCTCCCTAGTAGCTGGGACTACAGGCGCCCACCACCACACCTGGCTAGTTTTTGTATTTTTAGTAGAGACAGGGTTTTGCCATGTTGGCCAGGCTGGTCTCGAACTCCTGACCTCAGGTGATCCACCCAGCTGGGCCTCCCAAAGTGCTGGGATTACAGGCATGAGCCACTGCGCCCGGCCCATTAAGTGGTTAAGATTAAATTTTAAAATACAGTTGACCCTTGAACAACACACATTTCAGCTGTGAGGGTCCACTTATATGTAGATTTTTTTCAACCAAACTCGGATCAAAAATACAGCATTGTAGGATGTGCAAGCTGCATATGTGGACGGCCAATTTTTCCTGTATGTGAGTACTGCAGGGCCCACTGCAGGACATAAGTCTGCTCAGATTTGGGTATGCGTGGGGTCCTGGACCAACCTCTGTTGCATACTGAGAGATAATTGTATATAAGAAACACTGCAAATTGTTGTGTTATAAAAGGAAAAGTATTCTAGCAAAGGTATTGGGTCTATTCTTTGTTATCCTTTATTATTTTAGCAGACTAATGAATGTGATCATTGTATATCTGATTATGAGGTTGATATTACTAATACTTACCTGTACCAAACGTCAGGTTTTATGAACTGAAGCAGGATTCAAGAACCAAATAGTCAACAGTTTCCAGGTCTGCCTTCCTATGCCAAGTCTGGCAATGAAGGACATTCTTGATAAAAAGCATCATATTTTAAAAGACTTCACAGTTGCTCCCTCCTTAGGTTCAGGTGCCAAAGAACCAAATCGTTATTATCAAGACACACTGATTGTGTATGCATTCTCTGCAAGGCCCTGTGCTCACACTACAGAAACAGAGGTGAACCATCTCTTCATTTCCTAAATGCTCACTATGAACCAGTCACTTGACACATCACGTTATTTTTAATCCTCAGAACACCTAGTAAGGTTTCTGCACCTATTCTGCAAATGGAGAAACTGAGCTTCAATAAAAGTTAGAAGGCTCATTGAAAAGTCTTGTGGAAGCAAGCGGGAAAGCTGGAATACGAGTCCTGGCTCCGGCTCCTCAACCCAGGCTCCTTCCACGTTGCCACATGACCTCAGCCAAGGAGGCACAAAACAGTCCCCGCCTGCAGCAAGATGCTCTTGTGTACAAAGGTTGCTTGGAGAATATACAGACTTAAAACAAAGACAAATAAATGGATTGTCTTTGGGGGCTTTTTCATCCAGCTGTGGCAATTAAATTATCAAAGTTATCAGTCAAGATAAGAGACGTGCTTGCCCTCAGAGACTTTATGTTCTAATTGGAGAGATAAGACTAACCCTTAAAACCCTGATGAGTTACTACAAACAGTAGAGTATCCATGGACTGCTCTCTGCTGCAGGAATCTTCCAGCTAAGAGAATGTCAAGCTTCACAACTTACCTGGGAAACACCCAAGCACATGCTGACAAAAGCACAAAATAGCCCGTACTTCTCATGGTATCACTTTCCTCGTAGAAAGTCTTCACTGGGGGAAGTTAAAAGTATTCCCTTTTAACTTTAACTGGATCTTATTCCAGATCACATACAGCACTTTCTAACAGACTTTAGGAAGCAACAACACCCATCAACATCCCTAGACTTAGTATAACTTGGATTTGAGCTGCTATTCTGATGCTTACTACATGCGGTGAGTCAGTTAACCTTGCTAAGTCTCTGTTTCCTCATCTATAAAATGGGAATAACAGCAGCCATCAATCTCATAGCATTATGGTGAAAGATTGAATAAGGTTCAGTACATCCAGTGCCTATTACAACGTTGGAAAATGATTAATAAATTTTAGCTGTGTTCAGCATAATGATCATCATCAATAGCATCCGGGGTGGGGGTCTGAACCACTTTCTCCTCATCTGGTTTCTCTGAGTAGCAGCAGATGTTCTACGTCCAACATAGAGAGGTGAGTCTTTTCAAGCTAATTAAAAGAATAGTCTCGGTCAGTGCTCCTTTTAAGAGCTTATAGCACCTTTCTCTCCCTCATGAGGTGACATGTCCCATCTTTCCCCAACAGCACAATCTTCTCATAACTTTCCATAAGAAGTAAAGTAACTAGTCTCCTCTTTCTCCCCACAGTTAATACTCATGGATGTGACTGGCTAGGTATTATTTGATTTACATATAAAACTTTTTTTTAACTTTACCACTTCTTCCAGGATATATAAAATCTGTCTTCCACACTGCTTGTGGCAGCTCATGCCTGTAATCCCAGTACTTTGGAAGATCAAGGTGGGTGGATCGCTTGAGCCCAGGAGTTTGAGACCAGCCTAAGCAACAAGGTGAAACCCCATTTGTACAAAAAATATAAAAATTAGCCAGGCATGGTGCCATGTACCTGTAGTCCCAGCTACTCAGAAGGCTTGTGCCTGTCATCCCAGCTACTCAGGAGGCTGACGCAGGAGGACTGATTTTGAGCCTGGGTGGTCGAGGCTGCAGTGAGCCATGATCCTGCCATTGCACTCCAGCATGGGTGGCAGAATGAGACCCTGTCTCAAAACAAACAAACAAAAACTTGTCTACCATGTCTTTTGCTTTTAACAAACTATTTTCCTCACAAAGTGTCTAGAGTTTCCAAAGCAGTTCTCACATAGGTAATGTTTGGAACGTAGCACAGAACACACACACACAAAAATGAAATATGCCTCAACCCTATATACCCTCTCTGCCCAGGAGAGGAGCTCCCAGCAAACTTGTTCTGCTCATTTGGCTGTGAAAACTCCATAGAAGCCTCGATGGCAGCAACCATCGGTGACAGTTTCTACATTTGTCTTCTCTTGCTTATGGGTAGAAAAAACTGCTGCTGAGAGAGAATCTGATTTTCTGAGTATACTCCCTAAATCTCATTTTGCCACTTTTGTCCACAGTGAAGCTTTTTTTCTGCCCAATTGCCTTGGTGTATGACAAGATAAAATTATCAGAAAATAAAAGGTGTCGAAAAATCCTTTAGAACTCAAAGAAGCTTATTAACTAAATGAAGACACTATGATATCAACCACTACAATGGAATAAAAGGTGACAGAGTTAGGGATGTTTAGATCATTTTCAAACTAACAAATGTTAAAGAGAATGGTTCTCAATACAAAATGGCCTTGTCATCACAATTCACAACTTGTATCAATAGAACACACCATGTTGGAAGAAAAGAACTATGTATTCTATTCCAATCAGTGTAGGATGTTTACAGCAGGGGCCAGGGAGGGAGTGTGTTGAGATCTTAAGAGACTAATTAAATTATTCACACACAACCCTGTTAACAAAGAATTCTAGGTGCTCAGGCACTGTACAGTTTCCCTACATGCAAAACAGGAATAAAAGCAGCACTAACCTCCCTGTTGTGAGGATTAATCGAGATAACCATTTACCCACATAGCACAGTGCTTGACACACAGGAAGAACTCAGTAAATGGTCACCTATTGACATAATTGGTTTATTTATCCTGTTCTAACTCCAAAAATGAAGTGTGAGGAGAGTCAGAAGTAGAAATCCTGGTTAATAAAAGGCTCTAGTTAGTCACTGTTTTACTTTAACAACAACGTACTGAACCCTGCATGGAGACAAGGGCATTGCCAGGGACGAAGGCTTTTTGCCTTGGGCAGAGAAAACTCAACACAAATCTTGTAGTGACCCCATCCAACACCTTGCATTTGTGCAGAACTTTGCAGGCTACAGGACAGCAGTGCCCTTGGCTGCCTGCAAAACAAGCCCGTAATTGAGTTCAATCTCAAAAAAACAAGAACAGAAACAAGGCACTATCATCTTTAAGAATGTTTCATGAGGCCAAAGGACTCAGAGCATCATAGAATTTCAAGGCTGGAGACTTCACCACTATGTAATATATCCATGTAATACAACTGTACTTGTACCCCTAAGTCTATAAAAAAATAAAATAAAATATCCCTACCAAAAAAGAAAAAAAGCATTTCAGGGCTGGAAAAAACCACAGTTTCCAAATGTCATGGGCTTCACAGTCTTGATCAATCCACTGAGATGAGATGAGAAAATGCAATGTCCAGGTATGCGTCCTCCCTAAAACAAAGAACTCTCATCCTGCCAAGCCCTTCCAACAGGACAAGGAGCAAGCCATGTCAGCAGTAGATGTTACAATTACTATGTCTGTAGTCCTGCTCTGCTTTCTAGATGGTACACTCCCTAAAGACAGTCATCTATGTTTAGTTGTATGATATTTCTTCAGTCACGAGGGCACTAAAATATTTCTAAATTGCTTTTAAAATTTCATTGTGGCATTCCCTTCCTCTCTTAAAAAGGAAAAGCCAGCAGTTGAGAATTAAAATCTAAGGTTTCTTAACATTTATATAGGTCCAAGTGTCTCTAAAAGTCATATATACAAGTACTGAGTTGGAGCATAAATGGCTATCTAGCTATGTCTGTCTATCTAGAGAAAGGGCTTTGTTATGTTGCCCAGGTTAGCCTTGAACTCCTGGCCTCAAGTGATCCTCCCCACAGCCTCCCAAGTAGCTGGGACTACAGGCATGCACCACCTTGCTCAGGTCGGCTTTCTCCTAAAAATAAAAACAAAAAAAGAAAAAGAAAAAAATCCTTAACTTAAAGCAAGTCCACAAACAAATGTCCTTTGGTGCTTCTGAGCTCATTCATTCAGTAAAAGCTCACTAAATGTGAACTAAATGTGGGTCACTGAATAGTGGATCTCACTGTTTACATTTATGTCTTGAATATCTAGAGCGCAAACCATCAAAAAGTCTGACAGAGGGCATTTTAAGAAGACTATAGAGATGGGGGAAAGGATAAAGGTCCCATACAAGAATCCCCACCTCACTTCCCCTGCACCTTTTTTTTTTTTTTTTCCAAGTATTCAACAAAAATCCTTCAGGAAAATCGTAACTTTAGAACTCTTGGGTTGGTTCCCAATATGCTTAAAAGGAGCTTTGGTATTTGTGGAGTTTGGTGAATATATTACACTTTTGGAGGAAATCCAGCTTAAGAAGCATATAATTGTAGACTTTTTTCCTATCTGTTTAATAATAAAAGTACAAAAATAAATAAGCTTTTTCTTCTGTAAGAATATAAAGCCTAAGTTAAAAAGATTTTTATACACTAGATTGTAAGGGAAAAAAACTAAAATATGTGTTTCAAGCACTTACTAAACACAGAAATAAAAAACACTTGAACTCTCGGAATGGTAACGAAGCATTTCAAATTCCCCTCTGCTAATATCGCAGCTCTAACAACTAACCAGCAAGCTCGAATGCAGAGAATCAGGTGCAGGGAGACCTTTGGTAGCATGAAATCCTGGATGGTTACACAAGTTTGCCAACAGGCTTTGATAAATTGTCTGACCAGTGGATAGGGACAGAAAATCCCAGCGACTCCAAAAGTTACATCTACATGTGATTTAAAATACATTCCTGTTCACTGCTGGTTACACTAAAGTCCAAAGAGAAGAAAAGGAGGAGCAGGCAGGTTCAGGAATGTGCACTAGACACTGACCACATGGAAACTGGCTGGAAAAGCCCTTCCTTGGAATCACCCAGCAGTCAGCATTTACTCTTTTAATAGGGACAAGCAGCAGAGTCCTTCCAACGGGGGAAACCCTTCCATGGCCCCTCAGCTCTGCAACCTCATTAAGTTCAGAGTGAAGCCAGCTGCCAGGAAAGCAAAGGGTGACCCAGCCATGGCTCTAGAAATTCCTAGCAAAGAAAATAAATTGAGTGCCTGAGAGCTCATAGATCACAGTGCGAGAAGGGAGATTTCAGGCAACTGTCAGGAAGATAAGGAAATCATCCTCATAGTGTGCCTCTTCCGATGTGAAGATGCCTTTGCAGCATCGGGGTTGCCTGGGAGCTGCAAAACCAAAATGCTGCCTAGTCAAGTACTTCTGATCTTGCCTCATCTCTGTAGGATGTGTCAGGTCCACATTCAGTCTCCTTGACCCCATTGCTGCCAAGGAGGGACAGGAGATGGAGGAAGATGAGACATGGGGGTAAGGAGTCCCCAAAGACAAGCAAAACAGAGGGGATGAAAAAGAGACCAATGTTTCCCAGCCCAAACACTATTCCAGCAGGGGATAAAGAAAGGCCAATTCATTATAAGAATCATTAAAATTATCAAGATAAAAAATATATAAATTTATTCACTAAATGGAGGGTTAAAGTTTATTTAAATCTTACTTATTTCTTCTACCACTGAAGTCTACACAAGTGACATTAAGAAATTATATTTAAGCACAGATACATTACGTGAGATCACTTTTAAACTCAAAGAAGTTTTAAGATACTCAAAGTGATTGCTTCTCTCTAATCCCAATTGTCAGTCCCTTAAAAACATCTTTAGGCAGTTGTGGTGGCTCATTCCTATAATCCCAGCACTTTGGGAGGACAAAGCAGGTGAACTGCTTGAGCTCAGGAGTTTGCGAGCAGCCTGGGCAACATGGCAAAACCCCATCTCTACAAAAAATACAAAAGTTAGTCGGGCATGGTGGTGAGTGCCTGTAGTCCTACCTACTCAGGAGGCTAAAGTGGGAGGATTGCTTGAGCCCAGGATATTGAGGCTGCAGTGACCTGTGATCGCACCACTGCACTCCAGCCTGGGAGACAAAGAAAGACTCTGTCTCCAAAAAAAAAAAAAAAAAAAAAATTAATAACGAGTATGGCCAGACACAAACCGACCCCTTTTTGGCTTTGATTTCTTTACTTTAAAAGCCAAAAATGCTGCCTAATGTAAGTATGTGGTTGGAAGACCCTAATAAAACCACCATCATCTCTTTTGCAGATAACTGAATATTGTCTTTACATTTACCCCAATTATATTTATTGAACTAAATATTAGTTATAATCCTTGACATAACAATGGGTCTCTGTCTTCATCCCTTTTTCTCCAAATTTGCTGTTTTATGAATTCACAGATGATTTTAATAATCAGAGACTTTCTCAAATGCAAGTTTTCTTATTGATATTGAGAAAGCATTTTAAATGACCACTTGCAATGCTGTTCCAAATCAACTCTGATGAATTGGAGAATTTGGAAAAACAGCAAGAACATTTTAAAATTATTCTCACACGTGCCCTTCAACTAAATTTCTAACTTGTACTTTGAAAATTAATCTTATTGCACAAATGGAAGACACTATCCACAGTGCCTTGAAGTCTCAAATGTCACTTATAAGTAGAAATATGGACCCAAAATAAGTCAGCTTTGCTCTCAAACTTTCATTATACATTTGTATTCTCTGGATTTAAAAATAAATATCTTAAATTGATATAACAAATAATCTTTGCAAACGTTCCCACTGTACTAGAGGGCCTCAACAAAACTGCTTGACGTCGATCATCTGGGGAGGAACTTATTTAAAATGCAGATTACAAGTTCTGCAGCCAGATATGCTGATTCTGAAGTTCCAAAGGGCCCTGGAATCTGCATTTCTGGCAGATGTCATTTAGGGCTATATTTTGAGAAATGTTGGTTAATACAACCAAGTGACTGCAACACCAAGTATTAAACAATGATGCTCAACCCTAAACTGTCACACAAAGCTGGAAATGTTCACTAATTTGTACCATCACTTTAAATGTAATTTATAATTTGTACTGAGCATGTCAGAATTGCATTAAGCAGGGAGACAGGTTTTCCTTTTTTTCCTGCAAAAAAGTTCACAGTGAATAAAACAACGTGCAAATGTGATTCTACTTGCTGG
This sequence comes from Trachypithecus francoisi, assembly GCF_009764315.1. Lineage (NCBI taxonomy): Eukaryota > Metazoa > Chordata > Mammalia > Primates > Cercopithecidae > Trachypithecus > Trachypithecus francoisi. Next base: position 36,337,434 of record NW_022681442.1, on the reverse strand, counting down.
GCCTGCCAGTCATGACTGCTGCCCCATCTGTACACAGTCTGGCACAGGGTTTCCAAGTGAGAAGTTTACTAGGAGTATACTCATCCATTAACTTAAATATTTCTAAGACTGGACGTTTAGGAAAGCAAATAATTGAAATGCACTCTACCTTTAAGACTGTTTCATATCATAATCTACAAAATGACTATAACTTTAAAAAATGGATATATTTGACACATCTGTGATGCCATCTAAAGAGTGAGTGTTTACTTTTTAATTAGACAGGCTTTGATTTCTAATAGTCTATTAATACTTTATCCTATCATATTATTTTCAAAGGAAAATTTCCATTTTGCATCAAACTCTTAAATTCCCAACTTCTCAATGTGTTTTCACTAAGTATAGTCTTTATTAATTATTCAGCAATAGTAAAAGTTTCTTAAAGAAAACAATTGGAAAAGCAATAAAAACCAAAAAATTCAAAAGCGGCCATTCAAGTATCAAACTTTTTTTTAAGAAGACTCTTTTTCATCTCATTTCAAGAGTGAAGCTTTTTTTGAATAGGTTTGTTTTATTTTTGAAAGCATTTCTTAAACTACAAAAGAAATATAAGCACACAACTAAACATCTGAAAATGAAATAAAAAGATCTATAATGTCACTACCCTAACACAATCTCATTATTTGCTGAATTTCTCTGTAATCTTTCTTTATATTATCTGGTTATGTTCACAATATATGAATAGTATTATCTCATAAGTATTTTTCTTCCTGCTATAAAAGCTTTGAAATATGGTTCTAATTCTGCATGTTTTCTATATAAAGAGTTTTCCAGACTTCAGAAATCTGTTGAACTACATTTCCACAACGACCACTCATATCCTGCTGAATTTGCCTCTGATCCAGATAATTTTATTCAGTACTATACCACTCTGCAACATGCAAACTTTTTTCTTTGGTCAGGGAGGGAGCATATACACAAGTTCTGCTTCCCACTTCTTTTGAAGGGCAGCTAAATTTGATGTATTTTATTTATTGCTAGGGGAAAAAAACCCTATTGTTATCATCAAGAACCTCTCCTCATGCTTAGCACATTACATACAATATCTCATTTAATCTTAGTAGCCTTACTGAGTAGGCACTGTTACCAATTCAGAAAGGAGGCAATGATCCAGTGTCTTCTCTAGGGTCACCCTACTAGTAAATGGTGGAATTGTGACGTATAACCCAATCTATCTGACCCTAAATCCCAGGGCTCTTAAGAACTATTATGCCTCATACTACAAAGCTGTGCCTTGCAATGCATTTCCCTTCCTTGCACTCACCTTATTTTAAAAACATCTTTCCATTGCATTTGTTTGTATGGTGATTAAAACAATGTGCTCAACAAATAATTTGCCAAGTGCTTATGGAGTGTCTTCTTGGTACCACATGCTGTGCTCAGTGCCAGGCTACGGAGATGAACATTATCACTGCCCCTCAAGGAGGCAGTAGTCTTTTTTCTTTTTCTTTTTCTTTTTTTTTTTTTTTGAGATGGAGTCTCGCTCTGTCGCACAGGCTGGAGTGCAGTGGCGTGATCCTGGCTCACTGCAAGCTCCGCCTCCCGGGTTCACGCCATTCTCTTGCCTCAACCTCCAGAGTAGCTGGGACTACAGGCGCCCGCCACCACGCCCGGCTAATTTTTTGTATATTTAGTAAGACGGGGTTTCACCGTGGTCTCAATCTCCTGACCTCGTGATCCACCCGCCTCGGCCTCCCAAAGTGCTGAGACTACAGTGTGCCCAGCCAGCAGTGGTCTTATAATCCAAGGCACAGAGGGTGCTTAAAAGCAAGACACTGGTTTTTTTTTTTTTTTTTAAGCCATGTGATGCCTGGCCAGTGTCCCACTGATGACGGCAGCTGAGAGAGTGACAGGGAACAGAAATTTGTCCTGAGCTCCATGAGCAGATACAAGTGATCCCTTCCATCCAAGAAATAAACTGAGAGCTAATGAGGATGCTTCGCATTGTTCACTCTGACCCTTTCACAGCACAAATTCCAGAACTGGGAATTTTTGGTTCTGCGAATGGAGGCATTAAAAGGAAAATATCAGTTTAAAGTAAAACCAAGTTTTGGAAAATTTGAAAAGGGATTTTTAAAGTCTTTGCATAGTTATACTATTGGGGTCACCCTCCAATCCCAAGTGGCTCTTTCAGTCCAGCTCTTTATTCCCTTGACTTGGCTCTGGCCAACTCAAGTGGAAAAGATATCCCAAGTTCCAGTAAACACAAGGCTCTTTTTAGCACTGGCAGAGTGCTGGAGGGGGGCTGGCAGGAGGTTTTTCTGGCCAAGCTTGAGCCAGAGTCTTAATAGACAGGCAGTATCCCCCAGGGCCCGCAAGGCAGTGACAGGTAACCAAGGTGAGAGAACCCTCAGGAAATGGGTCCACCTAAGTAGCCCATGGTCACAAATGTCCCGATTCTCCTGCCATTGTTAACCCCTGGCAATTCCACGCTTTCCTTTAATGAGACAGTCCTGTTTCTTCTCTCTATCCATGCCTTCACCTTCTCTTAGAGGCAAGACAATTAAGAATGTAGGCTCAGGCCGGGGCAGTGGGTCACACCTGTAATCCCAGCACTTTGGGAGGCTGAGGCGGGAGGATCACTACAGACCAGGAGTTGAAGACCAGCCTGGCCAACACGGCAAAACCCCACCTTTACTAAAAATACAAAAATTAGCCAGGCAAGGTGGCACGTGCCTGTAATCTCACATACTTGGGAAACTGAGGAACGGGAATCACCCGAACCTGGGAGGTGGAGGATGAAGTGAACAGAGATTGCATCACTGCACTCCAGCCTGGAAGACAGAGCGAGACTCTGTCTTAAAAAAAAAAAAAAAAAAAAAGTAGGCTCAAATTCAAGTACCAGCTCCACCACTTACTGGCTATGGAAACTTGGGCAAATTATCTTGGTGTCTTCGTCTGTAAGAAGGGGTAAACACAGCACTCCTCTCATGTGGTTACTACAAGGCTTGATGAGGATATTATAGGTAAAGCAATTAAAAGCACCTGGAAGAGTCGGGGGATGGTGCAAGTGTTTGATAAACAACAGCTGTCACTCAGGGCACTCGCTGTCTAGCCTACTGTTTGTCCCACGTATGTGACAGGTCCCGTATCATTTATTCTTCTCCAAGCCACGCATAACTCTCTGGAGGGGCTGAATACTCTGCACACTGTAGCATTCTCTCTGCTCTTGCAGAATGGCCAACAAACATGTTTTCTTGGTTTACTTATCTATGAGGGACCTTTGAAAACACCCAGGTGGAAAATGCTCTCTTACAGTTGGAACTATCTCAGGACCCTGTGAAGTGGAAAGTAGTCAATAAAAAACATTGTTGGGTTTACTGTGTTGTGAAAGACCTTAGAAATGATCTAGTTTGACATCTTCACTGTATAGGAGAGGAAGCAGTCCAGGTGGAAAAGGAGAAAGTCTACCCACAAAGTCAGAATGAGCTTGGGACCTGGACAGGAATGAAACATGGGCTCTAACTTTCAACACAGCACGGCTTCCCCCAAAGGATGCTGTCCTGAGTCAAGTCGCAGATAACTGGCTTTGCCTTCCTACAGTCCAAACGGTAAGGAGAATGTCATGCTAGTGTCATGTTTAAAGAGGAGCAAAATTCTTTAGTCACTGCAAATATGCCTTCTGAATTTTAACACGGTGCCTTGGATGAAGTAAAGGGGCAAGAGACATTTTGTTGCTTTGGTTTCACATAAAAAGGCAAAAGAGGCCAGGCTTGGCGGCTCACGCCTGTAATCCCAGCACTTTGGGAGGCCGAGGCGGGCGGATCACGAGGTCAGGAGATCGAGACCATTCTGGCTAACACAGTGAAACCCCATCTCTACTAAAAATACAAAAAATTAGCTGGGCGTGGTGACAGGTGCCTGTAGTCCCGGCTACTCAGGAGGCTGAGGCAGGAAAATGGCGTGAACCCAGGAGGCGGAGCTTGCAGTGAGCAGAGATTGCGCCACAGCACTCCAGCCTGGGCGACAGAGCGAGACTCCTTCTCAAAAAAAAAAAAAAAAAAAAAAAAGACAAAAATATACTAGGAAGTATACCCTCACTTTTGAAATTTCTTCTCAATTCAAACACTTACCAAATACAGAGTTAATGGAATGTTCTAGATAATGAAATATACTGGTAGATTAGCAAGTTCAATTTTTAAAGAATGAGGAATGTCACGAAACGAAGTATGCTAGCATCTAAATATCACTGAATCTTCCTATGGACAAAAAGGCATCTATGCAGCATCACTTTGGGCACTGATGACCATGATTCTGTGATGTAGCACATATTCCAGACTTGTTATGACAGTCCCAGCTCAAATTATCTATCTCTGTCCCAATAATTAAAAATTCTGGGCCAGGTGTGGTGGCTCACACCTGTAATCCCAGCACTTTGGGAGGCCGAGGCAGGCAGATCACGAGGTCAGGAGTTTGAGAGCAGACTGGCCAACATAGTGAAACCCCATCTCTACTAAAAATAGAAAAAAATTAGCTGGGCGTGGTGGTGGGTGCCTGTAATCCCAGCTACTTGGGAGGCTGAGGCAGGAGAACTGCTTGAACCCAGGAGGCAGAGGTTACAGTGAGCCAAGATCGTGCCACTGTACTCTAGCCTGGGCAACAGTGCAAGACTCAAAAAAAAAAAAAAAAAATTATGGCTGGGCACAGTGGCTCATGCCTGTAATCCCAGCACATTGGGAGGCTGAGGTAGGCTAATCACGAGGTCAGGAGTTCGACCAGGCTGGTCTCAGAAGGAGACCAGCCTGGCCAACATGATGAAACTCCGTCTCTACTAAAAATACAAAAAATTAGCTGGCTGTAGTGGCGGGCGCCTGTAATCCCAGCTAATCAGGAGGCTGAGGCAGGAGAATTGCTTGAACCCTGCAGGTGGAGGTGGAGGTGGCAGGGAGCCGAGATCACGGCACTGCACTCCAGCCCGGCAAGAGAGCAAGACTCCATCTCAAAAAAAAAAAAAATTCTTCCCAAATTCCAACTTTTCAGGAACTAGTAACTGAATAAATCAAGACAGTAAGCATTATAAATAGAAATCAATCTAAGCCACAACACTGAAAAACCACAAAAGGAAGGCAGGCTCCCAGGCTCACGTACAGAAGCATGTGCACACGAAAAAGAGCTCGTTAGACCTACAGCTATAGATGTGACACATATTTGTAAGAGCCCCAATGTGGAGGCAATGTGACAGCAGACACAGCTTGAGCAACAATGCAAATTCTGCAACCAGAATCTTTAATTACCCATATTCATGAGAAAGAAGCAAATGGCAAGAAAGGTGGATATCACAGATTTCTTTTTTTTTCCCCCCTAAGGAAAAAAAAAATCAACTTTATAGGTATATTCTGGTCAGAAAACACTGAACTCCAACTCCTATACTTCCTACATTATTATCAGTCTGAACCATTTCAAATAACCTTTTTAAAGTAAAAAATAGTCAAATATTGGAATATCATGTTGTTCAAACTAACATATAGCATTATGAAGAAACATAAGACTTCAGTCATCAAAGACAGCCTCCAACATGGGTTCAGAAAAATCATCTCTATTTTTAAATTATTTTCTTCAACGAGTTCTGGGGTAGAAAAAGTAGGGTGATTTGGGGTTAACAGTTGTATAAGTTACCAAAAACTCCATTGACTAGAACTCTTCGTTTTCTAAGCATTCCTATTAAAGTTTTACTGCAGAATAATTTATGAGATGTCTGAGGCATGTTGTGAAAAAAAAAATATGTCTGACATTTAAGACTATTTTAAAACATCTCTCTTGCAAAAAGAGCCAGAGGTGTGGCAAGTTTGGGCCTTGCTGGAGCCTGGGGGAGAGCTGGGGTTTTCAGCAGTTTGGGGCAGGGAGCTGGCCCAGCTTCAAAGGCCGAGCAAGGCTGGCTCTCCACGCACCCTGGGGCGCTATTGGGCAAAGACAGCAACTGTATTCCTATCTGGGGCCCCAGCCCTCTGTTTGCCCTTCAAGGTTCCCTGCTGCCTGAGGAAACATGTGAAATATTTCCGTGAAGGGCCGGCTGTGTGGAAGCAACAGGAAATAAAGGTTTACCCCAGTGACTTCCCACTAACCAAGAGGCGGGGGTCCATCTGAGAATCACAGTTTTCCAAGTGACTTGTTATTTTTACCAGATGTTTTCAAAGGCAGGTCTTGTGCAGAGAATTTGAGAGGTGTTTTTGTTTTTTGGAATAGAAAGTACTTAACCATAAGAAGTATTCTAATTGAGCATTAAAAGCCAACCCAAATTTAAACTCACATGGGGAAAAGAAACCTCCACAGAAACATGACTTCTAACTTGTCTTTGGACTTAAGAGAAATTGAGCACTGATATACTCTGAAACTTCCCAAAGGAAGCAAAATCAGTTCTTAGAAAATTCAGTCTTTACCGTCTCCTAACAAAGGTGTTAGGCTGAAGAGACTTCACTGGAACAGCACGGCCCAGATGTAAAAACTGGTGGTCAGCAGCACCCTCAGATCCCACGGTGACCCCTTCTCCAAACCGCTCACGCTGCCATTTGGTTAAGGCACCCGCGCAAGGAGAGCCCTTGCCTTCCACTCTCACTGCCAGGCCTTCCCAAGCAGCGCCCCCTTGTCTGAAAAATTTTCCCTCTCCCTCTTCCCAGCCCCTACAAGCTAAGCTGCCACATCATGTCCTTTACATGGCTCCTACCTCCTCCAGAAAGATTTTCTAGGATGGATGGATCCTAGGAAAGAATGGATGGCAGATTTCCACAGCCCCAACTCAGCCAGACATGAAAATTCGTGTTTACGATCTTTCTTTCCCACGTATGGAACCTGCACGCTTTTATTATTAATGTACATATTTGCCTAAGGTGCTATTTTCTCCTGTCTACTGATTGCTCAGTGCAATGCACCTAGCTCCAAACATGAGCTTCTACAAAGCAATGTTTTTAGCCTCATTACATAGAGAAAGATTGAAGGAAATAAGGCTCAGCCTAAAGAAATGTGAACCAGGAGGTGCAGGCTGGGGACCTCATAGGGCAGAATGGAGTTCTGTCTCCTCCATCTCAGGTCCTATCTAAGGGCATTTTGCTTTGCCTCTTTGGGCTTCACTCCTCTTCTGCAAGGTATGAAATAATAAGACCTGCTTTGGGGCTATGACGATGACAATGTGATACGTGTAAAACCTTGGGTACACAGAGGAATCAAGCCCTGCATCATTGCCGATGCTTTTCCCAAGCCCTGCCCACACCCTTTATAAATAGTTCCTTCATTAAAATCGCATTAAATTACCGATTTAAATGTGCCATATGTTTTCTGCCAGGCCTCCAAAACGCTCAGTAAATGACATTTTCCTTTCCTTATCTTCCCCACCTTGACCCTAACATGCCATTTTCTATCTAAGAAAAACTCACTTCTTTTAAAAATATAACCCTTTACTCTCTAATGTTTAATTACTTCCATATCACCTCAATTTTCAACTTGCTGTATAAGCCTGGTTTACCCAAATTATAGATTCTGGCACCCGGTCTGACTAAACCTGTATTTGAAGTTTCTAAATGTCTCACTGATTTACAAGGTCATAAAATCTCGAGGCTCAAAGCACCCTTAGATTAGCTAAGCCAACATTTCCCAAAATGTGTTCCACAAAACACTGTGTGTTCCCGGAAAAAGCAGGTATGCAGCAGAAAATGTGTTCCAGGGGCTCGCAAGTTTGCAACATCCATGGAGACTCTCAGAGACCTTCAGTGACATACTGAGGCATCTGAAAAGTCTTGCCCAAAAGAATCCTGCTTAAATTAGCCACAGCAGCATTTCACCAACTTATTTGGCCACAGGACCCCTCACCCACCCCTACCCTTAGAGTACCCATTAACATCCCGCATCATAAATGTTCATAAAATACCCCTAGAAGGGGAGAGAAGACAGACAAATTCACTTTCCCAAAGTCAGAGAGTAAATGGTGAAGCTGGCTTCAAACCCAGGTCTCTTAGACCCTCAGTCCCCTGCTCTTACCACTACACTAAAGGTTCTCAAAAGTCAGCATACAGCAGAGTCACCAGCAGGGCTTGTTAAAGGGCAGACTGCTGAGCTCTGGCCCCAGACTTTCTGTCTACTGCAGTGGGTATGAGCACATTTCTAACTAGTTCCCAGGTGATCCTGCTGCTAGGAGGCACCTGTTGAGAACCACTGAACTACATCCATCTGCAGGGGTACAGGAGATGGGTAGCACCTTGCCCTAAAGAGTAAAGACCTAGTGGGTGACCAAGGCATAAACACGTGAAAACACCTAAATGACAACAGGTTTAAGGAACTACTCTTCAACATAAAATGCCATATCTAACTAACTGCCAAAAATTCCAGAGTCAAAGAACTACAAAAGTTAGACAGTGAGAACTGAGCTAGACCTTAAAGGACAGAAAGGTCAGTAGAAGGAAGAAATGAAGAATGGGAAGAGCATTCCAAGTGGAAACAGTGGTTCCTATTATCCCAATATTTGTGTTTGTAAAATCATAGCTTTTGGAGCTGGAAGAGACCTGGCCTGTATGTCTTTGGAAAACACTCTGGTTCTTACATTTAAATATGGGTGTGACTGCTATCTCAAAAATTCACAGCAAAACACTTAATGCAAAATAGAGTAGTTCCTCTACAAATAAGTGATTTGGAGGAGCTAGCAAAGGTCTTCCTGCTCCCTTTCCATCTGCAGCTTTACTTCCCCAGGTCACCACCTCCACTGCCTTGTAGCCCATCCCCAACAACCTAAACCAAGGACCACTAAATCTGCAAGCCAACAGTTCATGCTTTCTTTTGAAAGTGGGGAGCAAAGGAGTCAAAGTAGTTCTCATGCAAGTGCGATTCTAATAGAGCTTTGATGAGATGAAACCATTTCTTGACACTGCCTCTACGTCCTGCCACATTCCCCAACAACAACCAATACAATCTGGGGAAAGGGTCGGGCGTGGTGGCTCAAACCTGTAATCCCAGCACTTTGGGAGACCAAGGCGGATGGATCACCTGAATTCAGGAGTTTGAGACCAGCCTGGCCAACATGGCGAAACCCTGTCTCTACTAAAAATACAAAAAATTAGCTGGGCGTGGTGGCAGGTGCCTGTAATCCCAGCTACTCGGGAGGCTGAGGCAGGAGAATTGCTTGAACCCATGAGGCGGAGGCTGCAGTGATCCAAGATCACGCCATTGCACTCCAGCCTGGGTGACAGAGCAAGACTCTGTCTTGAAAAAAAAAAAAAAAATCTGGGGAAAGGATTTTGTGAGTGGGCCATGGCAAAATGCTTCAAAGGAATAATCAAGGTCGAAAATACCATTCTCTATTATCACTTCAGGGGCTACCACACACCACTGTGCCCCAATTCTCATTTCACAATGCCGCTGCTAGTTACTGCTGTCAGAGAAATAGTAATGACCTCCTTGGAGTAGGGCGATGATAAGCCTGCCTCTAATTCACTCATGTACAGGCATTCATTCATTGAACATTTGGTTAACGTTTAAGGTAGGATGCTATTGACAACAATTGAGCTGTAAACTGCCCTCCCAGTAAAGGCAGAAAAAGCACACTGGTAAATCATAGGTCATGAGTCAGGAGGAGAGTGGAGAGGAAGAACACTGAGGTTAGGATGGAGGAGGGGTCAGGCGCAGTGGCTCACACCTGTAATCCCAGCACTTTGGGAGGCCAGGTGGGAGGACTGCTTGAGCCCAGGAGTTTGAGATCAGCCTGGGCAACATAGTGAGACTCCATCTCTATGAAAAATAACAATAAAAATTAGCTGGGCATGGTGGTGCACGCCTGTAGTCCAAGCTACTTGGGAGGCTGAGCAGGCTGAGCAGGAAGATCAGTTGAGCCTGGGAGGGTGAGGCTGCAGTGAGTTCTGATCACACCACTGCACTCCAGCCTGGGTGACAGAGCAAGATCCTGTCTCAAAAAGAAAAGGTGAAAGAGGGTACTTCCAGGGGACCGTGGGGCAGTGACAGGAGGACGTGGAAGGCAGAAGATGGAAGGGAAGAACAGATGGCCCTTGAGCACCAGCCCTCTGTTGCACACTGCTGAGTCCTTCGCCTACTCTCTCCTGTTATCCTCATAAAGCTCCATGATGTGGAACCATTTGTAAATGAAGAACCAAAGCTTTGGAAGCTTAAGTGACTTGCCCACGGTCAGACAGCTAACAAACCCCTCTGTGGCAATTTTAGCTCTGGTTTGTCTGAATCCAACTGGTAGTCTTTTAAGGTGATGTAAGGCCCTGGAACATCCACCTCCAAAGTCGGCTAAAGCAGGGTAAGGACACTGTGCAGTCTTTTCCAAAGATTCAACTTATAACTTAAAACTTGATGAAATAATTTACTAAATATTGAGTCATACATACACATGAGCTATATATTTGCCTAAATGTAAATATTTAAGTATTGTGAGGTTCTAAATTAACTATGAATGGAGCGGGGGGGGGGGGAGTCAGACAATTTGTTTAAAATGATCACCATTGACAATACATTTTATACCTCTAAAGGGGTTTGAACACATGAGTACAGTGGCCTGAAAAACCATCTTCCCTATTCTCCTCCAGGATGTTACACAAAAGTTACAAGGGAATGATGAAGGACAGGAGGACAAACGTGACATCTGAACAAATCAAGGAAACAGATATAACCCAGAGACCCAACAACTGTGGTATGGCTTCTGAAAGCCACTGAGCTGGTTCAGAAACATGCAGAGATAAGAACAGCTTAGGATTTGTATGTTTCCAGATCACATGAAATAACACTAGTAAATACAAACAGGCCTGTCTACATGTCCAGCATAGGTCTATAAGCTTTAGATGGACTAGTGTTTTTAACCGTTACATCCTGCCTACAAGATAAATACTATCTTACAAATGAGGACCCTGAGACACAGAGAGATAAAGTAACTGGCCCTTGGGTTCCAGAGCCCTGCTTGTAACCACTGAGACAGACCACCTATCCTACAGCAGATGTACAAGATTATTCATTATATCATGACTTTACGGGCACAAGATTAAGACAGTCTAACTACCGTTCGTAGGCAATTGTTTATATATTATGGCACATCTACTCAATGGAAAATTAGACAGCTGTTAAAGAGAATGAGGTATCTCAATGTGTGATTAGATTAGAGTTAAATAAAAATGGTTCAAAATATTGGAGATCGCCAGGCGCAGTGGCTCACGCCTGTAATCCCAGCACTTTGGGAGGCCGAGGTGGGTGGATCACCTGAGGTCAGGAGTTCAAGACCAGTCTGACCAATATGGTGAAACCCTGTCTCTATTAAATACAAAAATTAGCTGGGCATGATGGTGGGCACCTGTAATCCCAGCTACTGGGGAGGCTGAGGCAGGAGAACGGCTTGACCTGGGAGGTGGAGGCTGCAGTAAGCCGAGATCACACCATTGCACTCTAGCCTGGGTGACAGAGTGAGACTCCGTCTCAAAAAAAAAAAAATTGTAGATAATATGTGTCATTTATATGAACTATATACATAATATACACACACACATATACATATTTATAAATATCCAGAAAATCTCCAGAATAGTATAGAATAAAATGGTGCTCAGGATTTCTTCTGAAGAGAGTACCTAGATCCTAGATATGAGAGAGGTAGAAGATTTACTTTTCACTGAAAATGTTTTTACTAATTTTTAAATTTTGCACATGGTCAATTTTGTATATCACCTACTTATTTAAAGCAAATTCAAAAACAAATTAAAACTGTTTTCCAACCTAATGCACAGTTTTGGGGAAGATGGATAGAATAAAAGTAATCAGAACGGTCTCTTATGACAGACATCCTCTATTCATTCCTTAGAGAGAAGTGAATAACTTCCTGCAATTTTTCACAGTAGAGATTCTGAAATGCTTAGGGAAAAGAAAAAAAAAAAGCCATTCACTTCCCTCAGCCCAGACATTTGTTTCTTAAAAATGCAGTGGACAGATAGCAGGAAAGAACTCCCTGTATAGATTATAGGAAAAGGTAGTTCAATATTTGTGCGTGCGGTATATGTGAGAGATCATAAGAAATCCTTAAAAAAGAATAAAGATGGCAGGTAATGAACCAGCACCACCACTGTGTGGTTGAAATAGAAATGGGTATGTCACCTCCATGCCACCAAAGAAACGGAGTCTCTCATGTCCTACAAAGCATGCAAGGCATCTTGCCTTGCCAAATTTAAACAGGGATATTATTTTTAAGTTACTATAATTAGTTTCCATTTGTCTGTGAATCAGCCTTTATGAGGCAATAGCATCTAAAGCCCTATCAGATGAAACATGAAGCCACATCATGTCTGTTTATTATTTTGAAGAGAGAGGGTGCCAAGTTTCCTGTAACACCCAATTCAAACACTGAAATTTGGAGGACAGAATGTCCTGTTGTCCATGTTTGAAGATAGGAATATATTTTCATCTAATACATCAGAGTCCCAGGTTCAGCTGGCAACAGGAAGGAATTGAATTCCACAGCTCAAAAATAGGACTTAAGAACTAAAGCACCTTTCATTGCTCATATAGGATAATATTTATGTTTTAACCCCTCATGTGGCAGCATGTGTTAAAGTGCCCATGTTTGGGAACAAATATGAGAATGTTTTAATCTAAAGATAACTGCCTAGGTGACAAGAGATTGGTAAGTGTTTTAAAGCTATGTTTACACTCCCTGATAATATGGCTCTCCTAATTAAGTTTCTCAAGAGCAATGAAGAGTTTCTATCACAAATAGAAAGGTAGGGGGACGGGAGCGTTCCTATTTAAGCCTGAGCTTCCAGCAAATGACATGGCTCCTCTAAGGGGTTCTGAAATCAGATATTGGAATATAGTAGAATCTTCTGGTCTCTAAAGGAAGTCCAGCCAGAAAGCAGGTAACACGAACTTTGAGGCAGTTAGAATCTGGAAGAGGTTTAAACTGGCTGCCTTAGTAAGCCCCAGAGACCCAATGAGAGGGCACAAGCTCAATGCCATCATTCACAAAGAACATCAGTGGGCAGTATGCCAGCAGATCTGGCACATGGTGGTGGGGGCGGTGGTGCAGAAGAGGGAGATACACTAGTCACTTGTCTTCAGATTTATTACAGTAAAGCCTTAATATCTTCATGCCCTCGATAAATGTGTACAGGCACACCTGTATCTTTTATAGCAAGTACCATGGGTTCTGGTTCTAGTTATAACATATACTAGCCGGGTTCCCTTCGGCAAACCACTTTAACCTTTCAGAACTTCATTTTTCCCCCTCAAATACAAAACAAGCAATAACAACAAACATGGAATGAGGCAGTGGGGAGTAATACTTGCCCTGTATCTAACCTCACAGGATTTCTTTAAGAACCAAAATGAAATAATTAATAATAGTTTCACAGTCTTTAAGGTTCAGCAAACATGTATATAATGTTTTCTTATAGCTGGGATGAGGTGCTTGACAATTCTCACATCTAACAACCCTCTGATAAGGGTACTATTATTATCCTTGTTTTGTAGATAAGAAAATTAAGGCCCAGAGAGGTTCAATAACTTGCTGGAAGTTATGATACTAGTAAGGGGGATTTGAACTTTAGCAGCCTGACTCGAGTTTGTGGTACTATATACCACAATATGCAGCCTGTCATAATTATCATATGAACATTAATACTATATAATAACTAAATGTATGTTTATCTCAATTCACAAATGAAGAAAATGAGGCTCAGAGAGGTAAGACACAAGCCAAGATCGCGGAGCAAGCAAATGGCAGAGCCAGGATTTGAAACTGAGTCTATGTGACTACAGACCCTGAACTCTCAACCACAAAGTTAATAAACTTCACTCCACAAATATTGACTCTGCATCTACTGCGCTTCGGGCTCCGTGTTCTAAAACACAATTCTTTTTTTAAAAAAGATAAGGTGGCAGTTGTTCGTCCAGGAGCTAAAAGGTTTTCACATCATCTCTAGGCCAGATCAGCCCCACCCCCACTCTCCAGGGCAAAGTTCTGGCCTCAAACAGCGGGTGCCCAGTGATAGCTGATGCCAATAACGACAATGACGACAGAAATATTTTAAATGTTAGGCTCTTGCTTCAAAAGGGAATTAGACTACTCAATTTCCAGGGCAAAAACATCCTTCGGGGCAAAATGCTGTTTATAAAACAATGTGAACAGGTGTGGCCTATCTCAACAGGTGAAATATTTGAGGAACACTGTTCATTCCTACCAGCCTTTCAATTCCCAAGGTAGGTTTTGCCCAACTCAACCTGGTTCTTCCCAGGCTTTCCTGATAGTCTTTTATCCCAGGGAAACCCCTCCGTTTGTTGCCCTAGAGGGCAAGGGCTAGGTTTTATACTCTTGACCAATACAAACACACACAGTGGTTCTAGCACAGTGCCTTGCAAATAAAAGGACCTAATGTCTTCGTGGATTCAATGGATGGAACAATATTTTATTATTTTCAAAGTACACTCATTTCCACTTCATAAGTGTTGCCAAGCAGCAGTCCCTGCACTGCTAAAATGACGGTGTGAGAATCATTTTAATTAGCACTTTCATTGTTTGTATGCAAATGCACATTCCTAAAGTGGGTTCTTTAGAAAGCTTTCCTAAATCCACATCCCTCACAGTGATTTTTCTCCTTAAATCCTTTTCCATAGACACTAAAGAGATAAATTTCAATCCAGCCTGAGTCTTAATGATCCTGAATCTTTAATAATGGAATTAAGCTGCTTTTCTCTACAGGAATGGCAAGTCTAAAATGAGGAAATGTGAGGCACTTCCAGGCACCAAGATAGAGCTATCCCTTTGACTCAGTCATCCCAAAATAGGATGGGTGACTCCAAGAGAAAGCACACTCCCAGCACCGAGCTGCAGGAAAGTGAACAGTTTGGTGGACTGAGTCCCCCTGGGACAAACCTGAGAGTCTTCAGAGTCATCACAAACTTTCCAGCCTCCTCCTCTTTTCCCTTCCCCAAATACTCTACTCCCAGCTCGGGGAGCCCGAACTCTCAGCCAGCCCACCCCTAGCCTGCTCCTTCCTTTAGTCTCTGACCTAGGGGCTGGGCAGCCTTGGTCTTGTGCCTCAGCTCAGGGAGAGGCCCAGATGCTCCTGGAGAACTCAACCCTGGCAGAGGCATTGGTGGACCCAGCCCAGCCCTGCCCTGGGTGGGAGTCCTGAAGAGCTGGTCTCTTGGGGAGTAGGAGTGGGAATAAGTTCTGGGTGGTCAGCACAGCTGAATCCTGAGCTGAGTCACTAACTCAGCCCTGTATGGTTATGCATGGCAGCCCAGAGGGCCAGTCACAGCTTAAAATGAGAGAGAACACCATGGTGAGAAGCAAAGTTTCTGGAAGGGCAAATGAGGAGTCAGAGATTATCTGAGCTTGGAGAAAAACTCTGTGGTCCAAAGAGGGTGGGAAAAGTCGGGAGCCAGGAAAGCACTAGAAAATCCTTCAAGGGGTTGCAAAGCACTCCTACCATTGGAATGCCCTATCTGCATGTCTGGGCTACAGGAAGAAGGAATGGAGTCAAAGCTGAACAAAGAACAGCAGCATTTATGGTCAGAGGAAAGTCCAAACGGCTAAGGCAGGGGTGTCCAACCTTTTGGCTTCCCTGGGCCATATTGGAAGAAAAAGAATTGTTTTGGGCCACACATAAAATACACTAACACTAGTGATAGCTGATGAGCTAAAACAAAACAAAATGCACACAGACACACACATCCCATAATGTTTTAAGGAAGTTTACAAATTTGTGCTGGGCCACATTCAAAGCCATCCTGGGCCACATACAGCCCACAGGCCTTGGGTTGGACAAGCTTGGTCTAAGGTCCGGGAAGAGTTAAAACAGGAGAAATCGAAATAACCATCAGGGTTTTTTTTTGGAGGTTCTTTTTTAAAAAATCTATGATCAGACCAAGAAGAAAAGCAAAGCGTATGATAACAGACCTGCTTGAAGAAGCCCTCGTCATATTATAAGAGAAGCCACTCCTCCCCATGTTGCTTCCACCTCCTCCAACGAAGAGAATGATCTTACTGGAAAGGGAGACTCTGGTAAGAGGTGACTGAGGCAGAAGACAGGTGTGGAGCTAGGAGAGTCACAGCCCCTTTAAGTGAGAGCTACTCCTTTTCAGGTTTTCAGGCTCAGGTGAACCACATCCATAGACAGCTAAAAGAATCTGAACTGTCACTGATGAATCACTATCAGTAATCTTTCAGAAACCTCTGAGAGGAGGAAAGGTGATAAAAATTGAGGAACTAAATAATTAACACTAAGAAGGGTCTAGAAGTATACACTGAGAAGTTTGGCATCAACATCCTGAAGAATTCTAGCCTGGAATATTAAATAGATGAATAGCTAAGAAAAGAAAGTGGTGACTCTTTCTTTTGGTGTCACTCCAAGAACTGACATAGGCTCGCTGTGAAAAAGTATCAATTAATTTCCCTTTTTAAAAATAGAATTATTAGACCAACAGCTCAGATGAGCATTACTTCACAGAAAGGATCCCAACACATTTCTGGGACCCCCACTGAGCCCCTTCTCTCTCATTTATAACCACAGTTCCCTGGCACCACACGGGAAAATTATGCACACCTGGAGGAGGGCTTGAGGTTAGGGCGCAAGGAAGGACACCACTGAGGATATCCCCTAAAGGTCACAGCCAAGCAGTGTGATGGCTGACACCTTAGAAATACATGATTGTTAAGGCCTGCTAGTCCAAGCTGGATCAGTCTCCGGACTGTCATTCTCAAAACTAGCCAGCATAAAGACCACTGCAGGCAGGAGGGGACGGGGGATGTCAAGAACATTTTAAGTGTGGTGACACCCTTCTCACTCAGTGACCTGTGACTGCCAAGCCAAGATCCCTGAATGGAAACGCCTGGTTGGAACTCCTTCTTAGCTCATCAGTCAGACAAGCATCTTTGGAGCTATTTTTTCCAAGGAAGGGGACGTCCCTGAAGGAAATGAGTAGATGCCAAGCAGAGAATATAGCAAATCAAAATACTTCCTGACACAGCCAAATCCTTGGCTGATGTACTTCCAGCTCAATGCCTGGAACTCAAGACCAGCCCAGGGAGGATCAGACACAGGCTCCCATGTGGCTAGAAGCCAAGAAGGTCCAGAGTGGCTTCAGAAATCTCTAAGACTGAAGACACTGGGCTTGTTCCAAGCCATAGGATTTCTGAGCTAATGGGAGGATTGAACATCATCTTACTTTAAAAAAAAAAAAAAAAAGAAAAAGGTGGGGGGAATATACAAGTGCTCAGGGAAACAGTGTTGCAGAGTTCCTTAAAGTAGTGAAGGATTTCAAGACTGGTCTCCAGAGTCCTTTTCCCCAAAATAGACACTTTTAGACACGCACTCTTTAGTTAATTACCCAAGGAGACAAAAGGTTCAAACCAATCACCCCCACTCCCAGCACTCAGTCCTGGAACCGACCCTGAGGTACTTCGGGCCAGGGTGATGGGGAGAGAGGTCAGATGATCCGTGGCGATCTGGAACCAACTTCACAAAACTGCGTCATCCATGGACAGGCTGTAAGGGAACTAGCCACACCCCAGCCTCGGTCACACTGCAAATTTAACCCTAAGCAGAACATACTAAACATCAGTGTTGCTCAAAAGCTTGGAGACACACTTTGGAGAAGGGAGGTGTACAAACAAGCCTTTCTAGATGGCTGTCTTGTATGCCATCTTCCAGGGATGGGTCCAGAAACCAGCAGATACACTTTGGTTTGTTTTTTTTAACTGACACAAAATGGTTCGGAGATGTGCCCACTCTCTCTGTCTCAAAGATTCCCTTTTCAATGCTCTGTCAGTTCTTCTGCTTCCATTAGGCACTACCAGTCTTCAACACATGCTAAATCGGGGCAATGTGGAGACAGGGGAGGGAGTGATGGCAGCCAGGAGGGGACAGGCTGAAGCAAAAGACACTGAATACTTGAAACCACAAATCCTGAATCTGCAATTCCTCTGTTTACTTAGAAACAGTTGCTGATGCTTACCCTGCCCAAAGATAAACTAGGACAAACCGGAAAGGGAAGGGGAAGCAGTGAGGTAAGGGCTGTTGTAAACCTGGCACCATGCATGCAGAGGAAAAGCTCCCTGCGTGGTCAGGACATAGTTTTCCTCCCAATGAGAAAAGTTAGATAACAGTATGAAGAGTGATATTAGGCTGAATCCAGGCACTAAGCAGAGGCAGAGGGCTGCTGTCCTCACACACATAAAAAGCATTTGGAGACCACTGTGGTGTGGTGGAAAGAGCATGGCATTTGGAGTCAGAGGAGGTGAACTTGAGTCCTGGCTCTGCCTAGGACAAGCTGTGTGACCTCAGGCTAGGCATTCAACCCCTCTGAGTTTCAATTCTCTGTGAACTATGAAACAAATGACTTAGACTAGCTGATCTTGTAGGTGTCTTTCAGTTCCATCACTCTCTGATGCTACTAATGATGCAACAAAAACGTTAATGCATCCACTCAGCAAGCATTTCCTGAACACATTCTGCATGCCAGCTCCTCCGCTGGGTACGAGGGACAATCTTGCACCCAAGGAACCTTCCAATCCACATATGCGAGAGACTTATAAATGAGTCTGTACAGTACAAAGGGAGAGATGTGTGGACAGGGTGAAGGGTTCTAGCAGAGGACAGGGCAGACAGCAATCGGAAACAGTTGCCCAGGAGTGATTCCTGGTCTAACACTTGAGGTAGGAGGTAATTAGGCAAAAGGAAAGAAAAAAAGGAATAGTATGTACGCATGATAGTATGCACTCAGGAATGGCCCAGTAGGGCATGCAGGGTGGGAGGAGTGCTAAGAGATCAAAGGCCTTATAAGCTAAACTAAGAAGAGTTACTGCCAAGCACCTCCAGGCCCCTGTACCTACCCTGCTGTTCACCTCAACAACTCCCTATATGGCCACATCAGGGTCAGAAACAGCTCCTCCAAGTCCCCTTATGTTGACAGCCAAGCAACCATCCCACCCCTGCCCCCAGCCATCTCCTTTTGTCCGCGAGTCTCATCTAGCTCCACCTGCCGCCCTGCACATCCAGGCCACACCTGCTGACACAGAAGCTTCCTCTCAGACACCCAGCAGGCCTTGCTTTCAACCCTTGCTCAGCCCTCAATGCCCAACCCATGTCAGCTGTTCCAAATAGTTTCCATCTTCCTCAAAGCCACAACCACATCCCTCCCACCCACCCCACTCTCATACTTAGTCGATGACTCCCACCTCCTCTGTTCCTGGGAATGACTGTCCAGCACAACTCCCATAGCAACCCTCCTGCCCACCTGTCCTAAGTTCCTTCCGAAATGGTGCAGACAAAACCATGGGTATCTCTGCTTACAAGCACAAAAGAAAGCAAAGAGAAAAACTCTATGAAGAAACAGAGATTGTATTCATCAACCAATGCAGGCTGTTGCCCATGCATGTGACTGGGCTCTGAAACAAGCACACTTAGGTGGGATAAGGTATATGAATGTACTCTGCATGGCAAAAGGCCCTGTGTAAATATTAGAGCTATTCCATATGTGTTGGTTGAATAAATGAATAAACAAATCAATGAATTTGAGGCAATCTAAAGAGCTGCAAAATACACAGTATCATCAGCACAGGGACTAGGAATGCAGTCTAGAATTCGGCCAAGAGGATCCTTTCTAAAACCAGAGTTTTCAAAACTCTGATCCCTCCTTTGCTCCTACACACACAGCCCACTTAATGCCAACCTGAGCAGTGCTGAATCATTTTAATGATGTATTTTGGCTATTTTGGAAATAACTTCCTAATATATTTAACAATATATAAAAACAATATATTTAGTATAAAATATAAGCACAACAGGTTTAGTATATTGCACATATAGTACACTACACTTTGTGGGTGTATACATATGTTTGTGCCATGCTCTAAGTGCCATTATAAGCTCTTAGCCAATGACTGCTGACATAGGCCCACAGCAAGACACCCACTGCAGCCTCCATTACACCATCCTGTGCTGAGCATGTTCTACAAAATGTTTTGTTTCCTCTGCTAAAGCTCTGTGCCATTTATTTTTTGTACTGGTTACAATGTTGACTCATCACGGCCAAGAGATGGTGTTCAACTGGCTTTGGACCCACCACAAAAAAAAAAAATCAAGAAAAAACATAACCTAGGATTGTAAAACTCAATTATTAGAGTAATCCAAGTCTCATGAGCACCGGTGAACACGGGTAGGCTTACAGACATCAGAGCTCTAGTCATCAGAAATATTCTGTGGGATGACAAGAAGATGAAAACCCTTCTTCCTGGTTTACTCTGTACCATCTACTAAACAGAGCTACCGAATTTCCTCCCAGTGCTGCAAGTTCAGGATGACACCATGAGCTGGTGAGTATATAACTCACTATATTTAGTTCTTCTTTCGTGTTTATTACAGGCAGCCATGAGCAATAAACGATGACATTAGGAACCCATCTCTACTGAGACTCTGCCCTTTGAACCCCACAGAAGTTGTTACATGGCCAGTACTCCAGGTTTCCCCAGCACTGAGTGTGTGCGGCATGGGACAGGATAGCGGAATTCTAGAATGTCTGAGCTTGAGGAAGGCCCAGACATGATCTCATTTATATCAGAAACAACTAAAGTTCAGAGACAGCAGGTTGTTGTAGGGTTGGTGGCAAGTCACGTATACCAACAGTCTGATGAACTCTCACCCTAAAACCAAGAAGCTAAAAATGAAAAACGTTGAAATTCAGTTTCCATCTGGGCTAGCATTTAGTCTTCAGCAGTCTAGAAGAATGATTTCAGAAAGGCAATGGTGATATGAGAAGAAACAGAAAATGTGGATCATGATGGCTCATAAAATAGGAATGATTCGGATTAAGTTCAGTTATTCAAGTTTTAGGTTGGTTGGGCTTTTTTGTGTGGTAGTGGTGTGAAGTTCCTTTTCTAGAATCTACAGATGCTTTAGAAGGTACCAGACCCAAAAACTAATTCTTTCTTTCATTAAAACACTGGCGACTTCTATTATCCAGTTTTATATTTTTGTCTGACTATTAAAAGGAATAAAAACTAAGAAATGTTCAACTCCTTTGAGTTCAGTAGTTCACTTCTATTTGAAAAATAAAATGAAAATATTTAAGAGCAAACGTAATTAGTAAATTTGTATAAATGTTCCCAACATGGTATTTTTATGAGTAAATCACATTATACAAAGGACATTATATGTTTCAAAACTAATATAATGACTTGATTTTTGTAAAGAATACTTTTTAAACATTATATTATTGCTTTCTTTCCTTCCCCTTAGTTAAAAACACAAATTTGGAGGAGGGAGGGATTGCATTGGGGAGTTATACATGATATAAATGATGAATTGATGGGTGCTAACGAGTTGATGGGTGCAGCACACCAACATGGCATAAGTATACATATGTAACAAACCTGCACGTTATGCACATGTACCCTAGAACTTTAAGTATAATAATAAAAAAAAAAAAAACACAAATTTCTTTCTTTCTTTCTTTTTTTAGACGTAGTTTCGCTCTTGTTGCCCAGGCTGGAGTGCAATGCAATGGTGCCATCTCGGCTCACTGCAACCTTCGCCTCCCAAGTTCAAGCAATTCTCCTTCCTCAGCCTCCCAAATAGCTGGGATTATCGGTGCCCGCCACCATGCCTGGGTCTTGAACTCCTGATCTCAGGTGATCCGCCCACCTCAGCCTCCCAAAGTGTTGGGATTACAGGCGTGAGCCACCAGGCTCAGCCATAAAACACACAAATTTCTTTAAAGAAAAAAATATTTGGTTTACCCTACTGTCCCAACACTTTTTTCCCATCGTTTACATTTTAGTTTCGTTATTTAAAAAGAGAGGTACCAGGCCAGGCGCGGTGGCTCACATCTGTAATCCCAGCACTTTGGGAGGCAGAGGTGGGTGCACAGCTTGAGCCTAGGAGTTCAAGACCAGCCTAGCCAACATGGTGAAATCCTGGCTCTACAAAAAATACAAAAATTAGGTGGGCATAGTGGCACACACCTGTAGTCCCAGTTACTAATAGGGCTGAATGGGAAGATGGTTTGAGCCTGGGAGGTTGAGCCTGCAGTGAGCCATAATCGCACCACTGCACTCCAGTCGGGACAACAGTGTGAGATCCTGTCTCAAATAGAAAGAAAACAAAAAGTGTAAAGGTGCTTCTGCTTCCTTTTTTAATTAAAAGGATTAGCAACTCATATAAGAGACTATTTCCAGCTTCTGAGTCCATGTTGGGACAATTCTGGAAGTTGTAAATTTTATTGAAGTTAGGCTGCCTTGAACATAGCTATCTTCCCCAGTCTTTCACCTAGATCTAATCAGAAAAGCCATCCTTTACAGCAGGCACCTACCTGCCACACAGAGCTATCCAGAAGCAGACACACTTAGAATGGGATGTGTGACTAAGCATGATAACTGGGCAGGGGAATGTCATCTCCTAAAAATGTAGAAGTGTTATATATGGAAATTGTGTATGTGCATATGTACCTTAAAGGGGTTCCTGACCCTTTACCCGAAAAGCCTAAAAACCAGTACCTTACTGATTATAACAGGGAATGCTGAATTATCCAAAGTTCAACAAGCACAAATAATAGTCATTTTTTTCAAGCACACCTCTGCTGGAATCATTTTTTATTTAATCACTGCTGTAATCAGCAGACTAGAGAAATTCTCTCTGAGTGAGGAAAACATGGAGTGAGTCATCTCTATGTTGATAAGGAGACAGCAGGATGAGGGCACTGCTGTGAAGTAGGCATCAGATGGTGCCTTGTCTAAATTAGTCAGTGGAACAATCAGAATTTCTTCCCATGACGTGCAGTAATCACCGGAGATGATGCTGATCTCCTTGTTTTAGTGACGACCCCAACACAATTTCATGTTTACTTCTCCAAACCAGGGCAAAAAAAAAAAAAAAAGGAAAGACAAAAGTGTATTCCACTCAGTATTTGTAGTCACTAGATGGAAAAAGAGAAAGTATCTTGTTTTTACATGTGGCTGACAAATGTGCTACAACTTCCTGTTTGTTTAAAAAGTACAAGTTCAAATGTGTAAATCTCTTGGAGAAACACCAACACCTAAGAGATGTCGCTGTTGCATGAAATGGATATGATGTCATTGTAGGTCACAATAACTTTGGCCAGAAAGTGGCCTTATGAACCTCTGGTGACATAAAGCAATATGGCAGCCCAGGGAGATACTTCTAGACAATGACCCCTGAGAAGCTGCCCCCAAAAGCACACACTCCAAACAGCAGTGTGGTGACTGGTATCATTGGTTCTGGACACTGAATTCTACCCAACTCTTTCAGAGAGGTGGCAACTTACACCAATTCTATTTTGATCATTTTCCTAGGGAAGCTGGGATTCTTAAGAGAAAGAAAATGGGTTTGAATTGCTTTTTAATGTGTCTGAACTCCGCAGTTAGAAACTATCAATCACAAAGGATTCCAAATCCTGTTCTGTTCCACAATGCAAGAAGACCTTTCCCTAAAGGGCAGCAGTGAGATGTTCAGTTGAAATGGCCATAATCTGTGGCTCAACTCATGGCAACTGCCTCATTTCAAATCCATATTTGCCTAAAGCTGCTGAATAAAGAAAATATTGAGCACAAACAGGTTTAAATCCTTTGTAGAAATAAGGGAAAGGATGGAAGAAAGAAATTGGCCTGACTGACATATCCCCATACATGCAAAATTTGAAACTCAAGTCAAAGTACTGTAGTCCCAAGTTGTTCATGAATGTGAAGCTTCAGACCAATTAAAGGCACTGTGAACAGGCAATGCCCTCAATTAAAACACATGGAGCAAGAGGGAGTTATAAAGCCAACTGGGGAGGAAACTTTCCATGTGTCTAGATCATTTATAAAGAATAAAAGGGATACTATTATTATTATTATCCTTTTTAAAGATAATACATAAACATACCACAAAAAAAATTTAAAGTAGCTACCCATCTCAGGCATCTCCTCCTGAGATGGTCTACAAATATACAAGCACTGGAGACTATTCTACAGCCTCAGCAGTTTGTGTGTGTGTGTGTGTGTGTGTGTGTATGTGTGTGTGTTTAACTTAAGAAGGATACCACCAGTTTTTAAATGTCCAACCACTCTAAGTCTCCAGGGGCATGTGAAGGTCCCATACCTTTTTAATTCCTGAAATCACTTACTGAAGGAGGAAGCAGAAGGAAAAATCCTCCCCCTGTAATTACCAGTAAGTTTCACTCTTTTTAATTTTATTTAGGTTCCATTCTGTGAGAGAAGACAACAAATGAAAACCAGGGTTGATGCCATTCGTCATAAATACCATTCCACTGAAACCCTCATTTGCCATAAACCATTGGTCATAGACGTAGAACACTACACAATCAATGCTCATTTTCTAGAGATTCCAAGTTCCGGAAGTACCACTCAGAGTGTTTTCACTCAAGCTGGGGAGTCTTTAAACACATGTAGAAGAAAATCAGCACTGCCCATGCCCACGGGAGGGAGAGATCCCATTCTAGAATGCTGCTGATCATCCTGCCCTCTCTTTCCTCATCATTTCCACAAAAGGCCTGAGAAGACCACTTGGGGTTGGGGTCGAGGGAAGGAGTGAAAATGTTTTCAAAGAAGGAAATCTTGAGGCTATTCAAAAGCTTTGGGAGCAGAGGGATTGGGGGGATCCTAAACTGAAAGGCTCACAAAGGCAGTTAGAGGGAGGAGGAGGCAAATAGGCTTTGGAGCCACTGATGGTGGGAAGAGGCAAAAATGTCTATGGCAGCTGGAGACTGCAAGACTAAAGGAACTCACTAGGAGCCTCAAAATGGGAAAACTAAGGCGCCCAGTGAGAAGATGGAAGAAGCTCAATAGGACGATTTGTCCGGGAAACAGACAAAGCAAATATGGAGCAGCTGCATTTTATGCCAGAAGCCCACAAATAGATGAAGATGTGTGTGAGTCAGAACTGATTTTCATATATCAGTCAATGGCAGTTGAGGGGTACAGGTGGAATGCATACATCTACCACAAGCATCACAGTATACTTTTTTTTTTTTTTTGAGATGGAGTCTCGCTCTGTCGCCCAGGCTAGAGTGCAGTGGCCGGATCTCAGCTCACTGCAAGCTCCGCCTCCCGGGTTTACGCCATTCTCCTGCCTCAGCCTCCCGAGTAGCTGGGACTACAGGCGCCCGCCACCTCGCCTGGCTAGTTTTTTCTATTTTTTAGTAGAGACGGAGTTTCACCATGTTCGCCAGGATGGTCTCGATCTCCTGACCTCGTGATCTGCCCGTCTCGGCCTCCCACAGTATACTTTTTATCTTGTAGCATTTATCCTTGATATTTTGAAGATAATCATAAATATCTTCTAACTTGTAGCCCTGTAAATCACGGTGCCTGTTTGGCCTTCTTCAGAAAATTTTATCATATCTAACTTTTCATTGCAAAATTACTGATTTTCAGGTATGTTTTCACTTAGTGAACCCTCAATTAATGAACTTTTGGATGATATAACTATTGAATGAGAAAAATACCTGAAATGTAGTAACAGTAAATTAAACTTAGTCATTGAAATGGCTTGTAAAGTTCCAGTGCCTACGAGCAATGTAGCTTACAGGCTATTGGCAAAGGCTGCTGGATGTTCCTGCTTGCTAATAATTCACTGAGCTGACCAGATTCATAATTATGCAATCCTGAAACTAAGTTTCTTGATTTGGGGAAGTCACAGCACTTCAAACTTTTTACATAAGGTGAGGCTTTATGACTACTTTTATATCACATTATCTCATTTGTATAATTCATATTTGCATAAAGTGGAAACCATATTCATTAGCATGTCTTCGTTTACTTCTTAGTAGGGACTTGATATGGAAAATCTACCCTTTGCCTTCGCCTTCCCTCTTTCCTCTGTCAAAAATCCTATGCATCTCTTCCTTTCTCTCCCTAGATGATCTCATTCAGTCACATGGCTTTAAATATCATCTATATACTGACGACTCTGAGAGATACCATTTCCAGGCCCAGCCAACTCTACATCTCTATGGGAATATCGAATGGGCATCTCAAACCTAAGATGACCCAACAGAACCCTTAGGGTCCCTCTTTGCTCCTTATCTCAGTGAACAGCAACGTCATTCACCTAGCCAAAAACACGAGACTAATCCTTGACTCTTGTTTTTACTTACACCCTACATGCAACCTAGAAAGCTCTACCTTCAAAATGTATCCTGAGTCTGGCCACTTCTTCGTATCATTCAATCATCACTACTCTAATCCAAGTCACACCCTAATCTCCTGCCTGGATCACTGGAAGGACCAGTGATATAGGTTATACAGATTCTACTCTTGCCCCTAGAATCTATTCTGCACTCAGGATCCAGAGGAAAAATGTTAAAGCACAAAGATCACATGGACTATGGAATCCAATCACTCTCAGAATAAAAATCAAACTCCTGGCCAGGTGTGGTGGCTCACACCTGTAATCCCAGCACTTTGGGAGGCCGAGGCGGGCGCATCATGAGGTCAGGAGATCAAGACCATCCTGGCTAACACATTGAAACCCTGTCTCTACTAAAACTACAAAAAATTAGCCAGGTGTGGTGGCGGGTGCCTGTAGTCCCAGCTACTTGGGAGGCTGAGGCAGGAGAATGGCGTGAACCCGGGAGGCAGAGCTTGCAGTGAGCCGAGATCCTGCCACTGCACTCCAGACTGGGCAACAGAGCAAGACTCTGTCTCAAAAAAAAAAAAAAAAAAAAGAAATCAAATTCCTTACCATAGCCTACAGGGTCTGGCTCCCACCTACCACTCTCATTTCACATCACTCTCCCTCCCTATCAACACCCCCAGACCAAGTCCAAACTGGCTGCCTTCCTGTTCGCCTACCAAGCCAACCTTATCCTATGTCAAAGGCCTTTCTTTTCACTTGCTATTCCCTCTGCCTGAACACTCCTCCTCCTCCCCTGATTCCTTTACTCCACTCAGGTCTCTACACAAAGTCAATCTTCTTTTTCTCTCTCACACACATAGAATCCTTTTTAGACCATTCTTTCAAAAAGAGCCCCGCCAGCCCCTCACCTTGTTTCACTGTTTTCATACCACGCATTACCACCTGAAATTATATTGTCTATTTAGTTATTTGTTTGCTTCCTTCATAGTATTGCTCACAATACTTAGTGAACACCCATCAGGTGTGAGGTGCTCTTCTAAGAGCTGAGGATACAACAGTAAACAAGAAAAGACAAGCAAAGACCCCTGCCCTCATGGAGCTTACATTCTTATCATTCCCACTCAAATCTAAGGTCCAGGGAGGCACAGACACGGTCTGTCTTATGACCACTGAATCCCCAGAACAGTGCCTTGGCACAGAGCAGGCATTAATACATATTTGTTGAATGTGTAAGTGTCCTGCTACCTGATGCCATCTGCTTCCCTGAGGACTTCCACTACAGAGCTCTTTCTGCCTACCAGATGGAATTCAGGTTCTGGGACTCAGAATGTCACTGTGTCCCCTTGGACAGGGCAGTCTGGACAGCCAGCCTCCTGTGGCTGAGCTGGTTTCCTAATCCTGGGCCTGCTTATCCTGACTGCCCTTCCTTCCTGTTCCAACCCCCAGCACCCTACAAACTCACCAGGTGACCATCCCACTGGGATCTGTCTCAGTGGGTCACGAGAGCACCTGATCCACATCATAGGAGCTGACCAGGTAGTCAGTGTTAACCAGGCCAGCTTTTCTCTACAAAGGGTAGCTGAAATAAAGATGCAAGCGCTGTTCAGTGTCCCTGGCCCATGGTGGTCCTTACCCTCAGTATCTCACCTAAGACCTCCAGCATCAACTAGCTATCATACCTGGAGGCACTCTCACCTCAGCACTGGAACACACTGTTATTAAGGACATATTTTTGCCTCTTTCAACTGTCATAGAAGCAAGACATGTACCTGCTGTGATAAGTAATTCAGTTTCTTTCAGAAAAAGAAGAACATTTGTTAATTGTGAAATTCTCTGATCTCAAATAAAAATGAAAGTAATTGTGAAATGTCATTAATTCATCTTTCAAGAAAATGGTAGCTATACTGGTAGGAATGGAAAAAAAAAAAGAAAGAGAGACTGGAAATCTGTTGAAGAACCACTCCAGAAGTCTCAGAAAATAAGTATTTAAAGCCCATTGTTTCCAACATACCAGTTTTCACACTTTAATGTATCTGTTGGCTCAGAAGTGCCCTGCTTGAATACCCCTATGAGACTAGCAGAGGAAGATGTCTATGAACATCACAAAAGTCAAGGGAGAAAGCCCCAAACTGGTGGTCAGTTGAATTGGGTTGAGTATGGCAGCTACACTGTAACACTTCTATCTGGAACTCCAACTGGAAAAAGTGTGTTAATAAAGTGAATAAATGTAGCAAGTAGGGCGAGAATTGCCTTGCTCTACATCTCAGAGCTAAACAGTATTACCTTCTATTTGCCTAGGACTTTATTCTCCCTGGGCAAATATAAGCATTCGTGCATACATTACTTCTTGCATAGATTATCTCTTTTAGTCTGCAAAGCAAACATATCGTTAAACAGCAGGATATGTTTCTCTGTCTGGGGCCTGGGAGGTCAAAGAATTCACCTACAATCCCACAGTAAAAATGGAAGAACCAAGTAAGTACCAAAACCCAGATATGCCTAGGCCCAACCCAGTATCCTTCCTTCTATAATAGAAAGGACAGCATAGTTCTCTACAAATTACATTCTACAGTTAACAAAGTATTTCCCTTCACTGAGAAGAAGGAAAAAAACACATATATTCACCAGTGGTTTAAGGTGGTGGGAAGATGCATTGGTCCAGGAGCTCTGGGCAGAAAGGTTTCACGAACTCTTCCAAAGGATGCCAACTCCTGCAATAACAAATGTACAAAACACCTGGTGTGAATCACAGACACCCTGTGGCCTCTCCCCAAGGGGACTCATTTAAACACCATTTGCCAGGCAATTTAGGCTTAAACCCCTATCTCTTTTAGCCCAATTTCCTTCCCCACTCTGACTTCCCAAAGTAGAACAAGAATCTTTAATTCTCCAGCTGAAATGGTACTCGTTAGAATCACAGGATCTTGCACAGAAGGCAGATTTACAGATCATCTTTAATGGAGATCACGAACCGAAAGCACAAGGGGTGACATCCAGGGTGAAAGTGTTACATTTCATCTGTGGATATGTTTAGAAAATCTGAGCCAAACATAAAAATCAGAGCTATCACACAAAAACTCAGATTTCTGGCTTCTCTTAAAGAAAGAAAAAAAAAAAAAATCAGACCTGTCAACATGGCCCACATTTATGTCTGAAAATGATCAGGTGTTGCTAAGCATTAAAAGCAGTCACACTTCATAGGCAGGCTTGGCTGCTCCAACATACCACAGTTCCCACCACTCGCTACTGTCTCCTCAACACAGAGAAGAACTGGGGTTGTCATTAGTCATTGCCCTTGCGTTATTGTTTTTCTTGTGGTACAGAAATATTTTCTACTTAATAATTCTAACAAAAGTGGGAAAACAAAAGGGGCCTAGTTCCAAGAAAAAAAAATGGTAGAGCACATACAGTAACTCAAGTTGGTAGCCTCACTCCTGCAGACATTTGCAACCCCCAAACAAGTACAACACTCCCACTTTACATGAATTAAATGTAAGCAGGAAACTGACTTGCCCACTCCCATAGTTAGATGCAGAGGTCAACCTAGGTCTCTCGATTGCCTAACCCAGGACTATTTCACTATGCTGGACTACATACTAGTGTTATACTATTAAGCAAAAAAATTAATACAATAAACAAATACACACAATTAACTAATTAAAAATAATTATCAAAAATAATACTTTCAGAGAAGTATTAAAGTCAAGGAAATACAGTTGAAGCACCCCACTTTCCACTAAAATGCTTGCCATACATCAAAAGTGCTCAATGTCCCAAACTGTCTGGAATACTTTGTATGCTAGGAAAATCTCCCTTAACATGCATCTTGAATACAAGACTGTAAATAAGTTTATGTACAAGGTAACAGCACTGTAGTAAGAAAGCAATGTTCAACAATAAGATCTTGATAGTACTTATTTATATCACTCCCACAAAGAATTTATTGATTCATTCACTTAAATATTTATTGAGCCCTATTACACTCCAGGAAGTATGCAAGGTGATGGAGATACAAAAGTGAACAAGACCCTCAAGTTGCTCTATCTGAATAAAAGATAGATCCAGACACTCAAAATGAATTATAAAATAATGGGTAAGTGTAGTGATCTGCAGTCAAAGGCTTTGCCCCTGAGCTAAACCCTCTATGGTAAGTGTAGTGATCTGAGTACACACCTGTGTTACGGGAGCACTGAGCAGGGGCACCTGATACAGTGGAGGTGAAAAGATACTTCCTACCATGGAGAGAGGCCTGGGGAAATCCTAAAGCTTGGATGGGAGTGGACCAGGCACAGGGAGAAATGGAGGACAATGGAGGCAAAAGCAAGGAGGTGAGAACAGCCCCTACAATTTGGTCTTGTCCAGATCTCTTATTAGCCTTGGGTCTTAAAAGCCTCCTGCCTAATGCCACGTGACCCAACATCTGCTGGAACTTGATCCATAGCCCTACATATGCACTTACAGAAGTTTATCTTGACAAGTGCCCATATCAAAAATGTCACCGATGCAGCCCTGCTTCCTGGCAATGCCTACCTATGACTCCCTGGAGTCTGCTGTCCCAGAGTCCGTGGGACGTAAGAAACATGGTGGTAGAAATACTAAGCCTTCAGATGCAGTGGCTCACACCTGTAATCCCAGCACTTTGGGAGGCCGAGGCAGGTGGATCACGAGTTCAGGAGTTTGAGACCAGCCTGACCAACATGGTGAAACCCCATCTATACTAAAAATAAAAAATTAGCTAAGCATGGTGGTACACACCTGTAATCCCAGCTACTCAGGAGGCTGAGGCAGGAGAATTGCTTGAACCCAAAAAGCAGAGATTGCAGTGAGCCAAGATCACGCCACTGACACCAGCCTGGGTGACAGAGTGAGACTCCGTCTCAAAAAAAAAGAAAAAAGAAATAAAGAAATACTAAGCCTTTCATGATGGACAGAAGACAGTAAATAAAGATGTTTTTCTCATACCAGTCAAGGCTGCCCTGTCTATCTCCACCCCAGGGCCTGGATTTCCACAGCAAGAAGTTACTATGCATTTGAGCCTCAAGCAGGAAGCTTTGTGAAAAAATGTTCCAGAATATCTGCCCATCAAAATCCCCACATGGAGTCCTCCTTTTCTTCATAGATAAGAAAGAAGTGAGTCGCCAGCCCTGATCTAGACTGAGGCAAAGCTGGGGAAAAGCACTCCAAAACACAGGCTGGAAAGAAGCACACAGAGGAGTAAAGACCAAACAGGTGGTCAAGGGTAGGGTTCCAGTTCAAGGCCCATATGAGGAAACAAAGAGGCAGAATTCACCTGAAGAATCGGAAGAGCCTCCCTGGATCAGTAACTAGTGGGCAGGTTCCCGAGTATGGCTGAAAATCAGAAACACCTGCAGAACTACAGCAACAAAATAATCCCCTACGTACCAGAGCCATTAAATCAGAATCTATGGTCTGGAGGTCCAAGCACTATCCAGAACCTCCTCACACATGATGGTGATGTCCAATATCAAAAGAGTATATTTCATCTAGAGGTCTCAGAAGCTCCAAAACCTCTTCAAGGACATGAATTCAGCATCCTCCAGGAAGGAGCCAAGGATCCAGATCTTTAGGGGAGTAGCACATCCCTGGTATGTTTACCCACTCTCTGCATCACACTATGACAACAATCACAACTTCTTTTAAGTAAATGTAAGAAAAAAAAAAAAAAAAAAAAGGAATGCCAGCAGCCGGAATAGCAAACGGGCAGTGAAGTGGCCTTCCTCTTTGCCCCCATCCCTTGTACACCATGACCCAATGTCAGTGCCTCTTGATAAACGATTGTGGGTGTCCAATCTCAGCAGCAGATCTGAGCCTTCATACACCTGTGTGAGTTCACTGCTCTGGCAGAACAAAGGATGTGGGAGCATCCAGTTATGCAGATGGCCTTCGAGGAATAGCTCCAAAGCACTCTGGTCAGGTCCTTCCTGCCCACCAAAGGGCAGGACTCTACTGATCAATGCAGCACCTGCAAACCTGCCAAGCCGGCTGAGCACTTCTCTTTCCAGATTTCCACTTTGTGGTCACGTAACAACCTGAGCAATCTCAAGCTAAGACTGGCAAAGTAAATGCCGTGTACCGCAAAGATGATGGATGGATCAGAGTAAACTGGCTCCCTGAATGCACCAGCCTGCAGAAATCTCTTCCCCCAACATTACAAGGTGCCACAAGGTGCCACTAGGTGACCTTCAGGCAGCAGCCAGCACCAGAGAAACCCACAGCTGACCAAGGTCAACCTTCCTGATTGCAAGGCCCAGCAGCAATCCATACTATCCTTGCAAGGAACAACGAGACAGGCAGGTGTTCCCATCAACCTAAGGATCCTCCATGTGAGCCATAATGCAAACTTGGAAGAGCATGGTGGAGGAGGAAGTTTAGGAAAAGCTCAAGATCATAATTTGCCCCTTCTTGGTGGTCCTTAATTTTTATTTTTATTTTTATTTATTTATTTATTTACTTATTTTTTGAGAAGGAGTCTTGCTCTATCTCCCAGGCTGGAGTGCAGTGGCGGCGTGATCTCGGATCACTGCAAGCTCCACCTCCCAGGTTCATGCCATTCTCCTGCCTCAGCCACCTGTAGCTGGGGCTACAGGCGCCCGCCGCCAAGCCCGGCTAATATTTTGTATTTTTAGTAGAGACAGGGTTTCACCATGTTAGCCAGGATGGTCTCGATCTCCTGACCTCGTGATCCGCCTGCCTCGGCCTCTCAACATGCTGGGATTACAGGCATGAGCCACCACGCCTGGTGGTGGTCTTCAATTTTTAAAAGATTCACTAATTTTCCCTGTAGTACTTTTATATTCTGGCCTAAAACAAGACCTTTTTCTATCCCAACTCTCCAAAAGACCTCACAAGAGTTGTCCCAGCTCCCTGCCAAAGACCTCGAACCATCATCTCCCTTATTCGTCCCCCATCCCAAGAATACAGATTAATACCAACTATTGTGAAAGTTGCCTCTGCCACCCTCATTCCTACCAAACATCAATCCAGACCACCCGACCCACTCTGGACCACTCTGGCCTCTCCTGTTACAAGTTCTCATAGCCCATGTATCTCTCCTTCCTAGCATGAATCACTTACATTTTCACATTGTTGTCCCACTAGCCTATATATGGACAGGGATCCATCTAATCATTCTGCTTTGCCTTGTTACTGCTGTTGTTTTAAAATTTTAAGGGGTCTTTGTTTGACTGGCTCACTGTATCCCAATATAGCACCTTGGAGCCCTTAGGTTTCCTTCAAAATACACCTCAAATTTCATGCCACTCAGCTCAGACTCGGTCCCTCTCTCCTCGTTCCAAATCCAAGGCCCAAGCTGCTTTCTGAGCTCACGACATATTCTCTTCTCCTTCTTCCTCCACAAATTCCAACTCTTCCATCAACAAACACAGGCAGTCCAGAGGAGAAAATACCCAACTGGCCCTGAGGCTGACCAACTTGGGAAGGAAACAAATCAGAAGTTATCTATTTCATGTTTGGGCAGTGTTTTTTTTGTTCTTTGTTTTTTGTTTGTTTTTTGAGACAGAGGCTCACTCTGTCGCCCAGGCTGGAGTGCAGTGGCATGATTTCAGCTCACAGCAACCTCAGTCTTCCAGGTTCAAGCGATCCTCCTGCCTCAGCCTCCTGAGTAGCTGGGACTACAAGCACGCACCACCATGCCCAGCTAATTTTTGTATTTTTAGTAGAGATGGGGTGTCGCCATGTTGGCCAGGCTGGTCTCGAACTCTTGACGCCTGCCTCGGCCTCCCAAAGTGCTGGGATTACAAGTGTGAGCCACTGTGCCCCACCATGGGCAGTTTTTTTTTAAATCACACTGCATTATTTTATTTAAGATGATGTTCTAATATGCAAAATGAATCCCTTTTCTAACCTTGAAAAAGACTTCTCTCTTTTCCATAACAAAACCCACTGGGGCCATAACCGGTGCCAACATCTCCAGGATGTGAACCCCGCTGAAGCTTCCCGGGTCCTCAGTGCTGAGGTGGCTCCCACTTCCCAACCACCTCCTGGCTGTGTTCCCATTGCCCAGCTGTCCTCCTCCTGCATCCATTGGCAAAGGAAGATGAATCCTCAAGAGCTTTTTAAAGCTCTTCCACCTACTCTGCTGATTTAGTAGGAGGGAGAATGAATGTTTCCAAGTTCTCTGAATGACACAAAGCTCATAAAGTATAATGAAATTAGTTGAAAAATAGCAAAATGAGTTTAGCTCCCCCTTCCAAAAAAAAAAAAGAAAGCATGCCTACTTTCAATGATTCACAATGACTTCACAATTTTTCCTCCACTAGGATATGTATTCTTCCTCCCAAAGCTAATGGTTCTCTCTCCTCCCCTCCCTAAGACAGTGTAGGGCCAGATCTCCAGAAACCTGTTCTATCTGATTTGAGACCCCCTGAAAAAATCTCGACAAAGCCCAGGGTACCCCATGCCAGAGGGTCCTTCCCCACTAGGGTCTTTGCATTTGCTGTTCTCTCTGCCTGTAAAGCTCTTCCCCTTTTTCTCACCAGGGAAAGAGAGCATTCTCACTTTTGAGAGCTCAGATCAAATATGCTTTTTCACTGGGGCCAGCCCAGACTCCCTAACCTTACTCTCACCAGCAAAAGTCGCCTTCCTTGTAGACCCTCTCACAATCTGTAATTATCTTATTTATCCATATTTCCCTTTAGGCGGTAAGAATCTTGCCCAACTTGTTTACTGCTATACCCCCAGCAACACTACACATAGCAAGTACTCAGTAAAACGTTGCTGAGTGGGTGGGCGGGTAAACAAGGAGGAGGCGGCAGGCCAGTGGGAACAGGCCTGAGAGCCCTTTAAAGATGCCCCATGGCATCTTCATCATGGCATGAAGCATGGGCAGGACTTCACCATGGCCTCTCTTGGGTCTCTTGGTTTCTCTTGCCTTGATTCTTCTCAAGTCTGTTGCTACTTAGATACTGGTTCCACCACCATATACCCCCAGCTCCACCCCAATTGTTCAGACCTGGGTATTTCCCAGGAAACCCAGTTCCCATGTTTGGCTTCTCTTACTCTGCCTCCATTCAGCCATCCTCAGCTTGAAAAATTCAGACATCCACAGGGGTGTCTGACCTTTTATGACTTCAAGACCTTCAAGAATCTAACCCAAGCCCACCCCTCGAACCATATCTCCAATACCCTATTTCGCCCTCCATCACCACCAATGAGCTCATGGCTCAGCTCTCTGGATCCACCATGCCTAAACCTTTGCTCAGGTCTCTACTGCTTAAAACATCTTTTTACTGCCTCATTACCTGTTAGCTTCCTTCCACCCCTTAAGTCATCCCCCACCAGCACCACCACCCCACCCCCAGGCTAGAACTGATACCCTTTCCCTCTGCCCCACAGTCATATTTGCCTTCAACATCTGGAAATTATCTTTAACCTCTTTGTTTGCCCCAAATGACTGCCCCTTGATGGTTGGGACCCATCCAATTCATCCCTGTTGGCCCAGAGCCTGGCACATAGTAGGCACTCAATAAACACACACTGAACTAAACTACCTTGTTTGCTCCTTGACAATTCCCATTTCCAAAGTGACTCTTTGCAGAATATTAATACTCAGTACAAGTAACAGAACTATTGTTATTATGCATGCTTACTTAAGCCAACTGATAAGAAATAGCTGGGGTGGTAGTTTTATCATCATCGTCATAAAACTGAAGACCTGAATGCTAACAGGCAGAAAGGTATGGTACGAAGAGTACTGGTTCTGGATTCAAGTCCAGACTAGGGCGCTTGCCAGCAGTATAATTATGGGCATGACACCTTCCTTCTCTGGCCCTAAGTCTCTTCCTGTGTAAGATAAAAGGCCCAGTCAGACACAAATGGTCACATACTATATGATTCCATTTACATGAAATGTCCAGAATAAAGAAATCCATAGAGACAGAAAGTAGATTGTTGGTTATCAGGGAAAGGGGTAGAGGGGAATGGAGTGAAAATGCTAAATGGAGCGTCTTTTTGGGGTGACAAAAATGTTCTGGAATTAGTAGTGATGGTTGCAAACCTTTGTGAATACACTAAAAAAAAATGTCTACTCAAATGGTTAAAACAATGGATTTTGTGTTATGTGAATTTTATCTGAATAAAAGAAAGAAAGGGCTAGACTAGAACAGAGGTTGAAAATTGGAGGTCCAGCAGGCCACACCAGGCCCATGGCATGTTCTTTAGACCTAACAAAGTTTTCAATATGTTATATTTGCATACATAATTCAAAAGCCAAAGATTTTCTTTTAAATTATTTTATTTTATTTTTTAAAGAGATGTTGTCTCATTATGTTGCCCAGGCTGGTTTCAAGCTCCTGGACTCAAGCAATCCTCCCGCCTCGGCCTCCCAAAGTGCTGAGATTACAGGCATGAGCCACAGTGCCCAGTCTCAAAGGTTTTCTTGATTATGGTGGTGATTATACAAATCTGCATAGGATTACATACACGTGTGCACACACACAAATGAGTACATACAACACAAGTGATATCTGAATTAGAACTATAGATTGCAGCAATGTCAATTTCCTGGTTTTGATGTCATACTATGCCTACATAAAATATTAACACTGGAGAAGTGGGGTGAAGGACACACAGGATCCCTCTGTACCATTTGTTGCCAATTCCTGTGAGTCTATAATAATTTTTTTCTTTTTCTTTTTTTTTTTTTTGAGACCGAGTCTTGCTCTGCCACCCAGGCTAGAGTGCAGGGCTATAATCTTGGCTCACTGCAACCTCCACCTCCCAGGTTCAAGCGATTCTCCTGCCTCAGCCTCCCCAGTAGCTGGGATTACAGGCGCCCGCCACGACGCTCAGCTAATTTTTGTATTTTTAGTAGAGAGATGGTTTCACCATGTTGGCCAGGCTGGTCTCGAAGTCCTGACCTCAAGTGATCTGCCAGCCTCGGCCTCCCAAAGTGCTGGGATTACAGGCACGAGCCACCATGCCCGGCCTTATAATGATTTTTAAATTACAATAAAATTTATAAAGCCAAACCTTTTATAATTTCAAAATATGGCTTCTCCTTAAAAATAACAGGATCTGGCAACACTAGGCCTCAAGGATAACAACTGGATGGAGCCGGGTGGTAGCTGCTGCCCTGTAAACGGCCATGGCTCTCCGATTCATCTCCCTAACACCAAAGCTGAGTGTTGGCTGCCATTGATCCCAACTGCGTGCACTGGGTTTTCTCTTACAAAAGATAAATATTTATCTATCAAAAACAGGAAAACGAAAGGTCAAGAGTCTTATGTTTCCAGAAAAAAGGAAGACCACAACATTTTTGTGAGAGAGGAGAACATTCCTAACAGTTTGGTCTTCAATCTCTTACCCTTCATCTCGTGCTACCTGCCTGACCTCTGAAGCATTTGAGGTTTAGACTCCTGGACCCAATTTCTTACTCTAAGTCAGCAAATAAACTTTAAAACCAAACCACTGGAAAAGAACACAGCTTAAGTACACAATATCTCATTCTCCCCTAAGTATGTTGGTTCTTTCATCTCGCCTTTCCTGAGAACACAGGATCCTGCTCTCAGCCATCAAAACGAAAGGTTCCACCCCTTAATGCAAGATCACATTCAGGAAAATAAATAGGATTTCTTTTCTCCACTGAAACTATAGTTCTATTTAGTAAGGCAGGGAAAAGACCCTCAGGGTGTGCATTCCCCCACCTTTCTTACCACCTCATCACCCCACCCACTCCTAGAGAACGTGCTTGGAATGCAACTGTCCCTGAAAAGGGGGCGGGCATAGTCACAGACAACCCAAGTAAATTGCCAGTGAATGTTTTTAGCACAGCCATTTCCAACCAGGTTGCACAAAAAGATCACCTGGGGCTCCAGCCTGATGGATGAATTTTAATATCCTCTCCTCAGGTGACACGCAAGCAGTCTGCCCAGCATGAATCCATCCTGGGGTGCCTGGAAACCAGTGATCTAGAAAACTCTGATCCCCGGCTACCTGGACAGCAGGGTAGGACATACGTCACCAGCCACCAGCCACAGGTGGCAATTGAGCCCTTGAAATATGGTTAATGTGACTTGAGATGTGCTGTAAGCGTCATGTACACATTGGATTTTGAAGACTCAGAATTTTTAAAAAGAATGTAAAATATCTGAGAGTTTTTTTTATACAATTACATATGGAAATGATGATAATATTTTGGATATACTGGGTTAGAAAAAAAGTGTTGTTAAAATTAATTTTGTCTGTTTCTACTTTTTTAACGTGGCTACTAGAAAGTCTTAAATTACCTATATATGTCTACTGCACAGCCAGACTCAAAGAGACACTCATCATTCTAGAGTGGGGATTACAGTCATAACTGAAAAGGCAAGAAGGTTGGCCACACTGGTTTCCACCTACCAACTGTGTGATGTTAAACGAGTTCTCAATCTCTGATGTTCAGTTTCCTCCCCTGTACACAGGCACGATAGCATCCACACCCTGGGCTGCTGCTGAGCGCACATAAAAGAAGAGAGCTGGAAGCACTAACCACACATCTTCTCCCAGCTGGTACTCAACACCTGCACACTGCTGGCTCTTCTTCCTTCCCCGCCTTCCTTAAGGACACAAAATTTGAGTCCAGGATCATCTGGCTTCAAATTTACTAACCACAATGTCCAGTTCTGCACAGTGGCAGTAAGTAGGACAGTGGTTCTCCATCTACAGGGTAAAAGGAATCATCTGGGAAGCCCGAACCCCCCAGAGATTCTGACTCTGTCCACCTGGTATGGGTCCAGGTACACACATTTCTCACAAGTGCCTCAGAACATCCTGATGCCTGGGGTCTAGAAGTCACTTTGAGAAACACTGACGCAGCTGAGAAACAGTGACCGATATCAGCAAGACTCCCTGGGACTTCCCCAGCCAGTCAGACAGACCAGCCTGAACAAGGCAGGTGTGGCCCACGGAGAGACCAGGAACTGGTCACAGGCCTTTTTCCAGCATAAGGCTGCTTTCCTGAGATCTTTCAAACCTAGG
The DNA here is from genome assembly GCF_009764315.1 of Trachypithecus francoisi. Lineage (NCBI taxonomy): Eukaryota > Metazoa > Chordata > Mammalia > Primates > Cercopithecidae > Trachypithecus > Trachypithecus francoisi. The sequence goes on along the minus strand of NW_022681442.1, from coordinate 36,298,327 downwards.
TAGGCAATCACTGTCTGCCCTGGGCACTGCTTCAAACATCAGAAAGCAGCTGACATTTCCCTCACACAAACAGCAGAAGGCAGCCCTCACACAAGGCCCCTTACGGTGGTCAAAAAATATGGACAATTTCAAGGTACCCAACAGCTTGGCCAATGGGCTAAAAAGACCTTGCTGAAGTCAGGCATAGTGGTGTGGCTCTGTAGTCCCACCTCCTCGGGAGGCTGAGGCAGGAAAATGGCTTGAGGCCAAGAATTCAAGGCTGCAATGTGCTATGATTGCACCTGTGAACAGCCACTGCACTCCAGCCTAGACAGCATAGCATGACCCTGTCTCTAAAAAAATAAATAAATAAGTAAATAAGACTGTGATGCTTATTTACTTACCAGCAGTACCAGGCGGGTCTTTTTTCCTGCTCTTGCCTGGTACTCTTGCCTGAACATTCTGAGTGTCAGTCTTCTGGATGTTACTCTTCCGCAGAAGCATTGCTCTGCCCTTCTAGGAGGCAACAGAAAGAAGCTCCATGCACAGACCTGCAAGTCCCAGCAGCCTGTTTGTTCTGGGGCCTTTAGCCACTCAAAGAAGTCATCTCACTGAACGTGAACGTTGGACAGGCAGCTCACACAGATCGATTCGACCCCACGAGGCACAGACAGAAGAAAGCACTCTCGTTATCTAAGCCAAACAGTCACTGCTCCTTGCCTTGGTCTAAAAATCTTCTCTGTGCTAAACCACCTCCACCTCAAAGCAGAACAAAAGAGCAATTTCTTCAAGAACAAAAATTAAAATATCCTTCCCCAATAATATTTCTTTCAGCAAAATGTGGCCTAGAAACTCAACCTGTTCTTTCTTCTCAAAGCAAATTTCCTTTCTATTTATGGAAAAAATACAGTCTGAATGAATTGCCACATTTCCCCATTAAATTCAAACTGCCTCAAATTATTTTTGAAGATAGGGTATGAAGTAAATAAGCACTGAATCTGAGAACTCTGACATGTTTCTTTATTTTTAACACAGGAAAATGATCTGGGATTTGTGCAGAATGAAGTAACACTAAGTACAAGCTGACTCCAGCAAATCAGCCCGAGGCCCCCCGCCACAGAGCACTTCCGCCATCACCCACCTTCCAGAGTGTGCTTCTCACACTCTATTGCCTCACCATCAGCCCCAGATAGAACAGACCAGTGTCGCCTGAACATAACTGAGTCTCCATGTAGCCCAGTGTCCACTTGGTGGCCATACAAGGAAGCAATCCAACTCAAACACAATAAAAATTAACTCAAAATGTTAGGGGATCTCTCGTGGAGCACCAAAAGAAGGGAATTAAATTATTAATGCACAGGAAAGTATCTTCAAAGTCCTTTCTCCTTCTCTACCACTTGATATCCTAAACACAGACAGCTCCTCTAGAAACTTCCTTTTACTTTTCATCTCCTCACTCTCCCTAAACCCCAGTTGATAAACACTTTCCTCTCCCTCCTGCTTTCCTTTGGCCTCCATTCTCTCTTCTCACCTACAAGTATTGGCCCTTTCAGATGCCAGTAGCTGCTTACACACATACACATACACACACACAAACACACACACACACACACTCTGACCATCCCTACCTCCTAGTTCTCTAATTCAGCCTCTACTCATTGCCCTGACTCCATGTGAAAAAGGCCCAGGCACTAAACTAACCAAGAGAAACTTCTCCTTAGAAGGTAGTGTTACTAGGAAAGTTGAGTAATAGACAATAGAATTGTCTTTCGCAGAGAGAAGAGGAGAAAGTCCATGAATACTCACAGTGGCATGTGGCAAGAGGTGGTAGATGCTGGAAGCTAATGCCTAGTAGTGCTAAATGTCACCACTCAGATCAGCTGGACCCAGCTTCAGAAAAGATGCTCTTTATATCCAAATTAGACCTCTGCTGCAAAGAGAACTCCAGCACAGCCATTAATAAACCACACCACCCTGACCTCCAAAAGTCTCTCAACACACCGCCTGGCTATATCCATCTCTACATTACCTGGGATAACACATTAAATAGAGAGGGATATTTCCCAGGTCTCTGTCTACAGCAGAGATTCATCTTGGTGCTTGGAGAAGTTAACAATGACCTGAAAGTGAGGAACTGTGGGCCTAGTGCCATGAAGAACTTCTAAAATGGCTCTGCTTGTACAAATAGTTTGTTCCTCCATTCTCCATGCACTGAGGAAGTTTGAGAGGCAGTGAGGATGAAAACAGAGAAACTATGATGAATATGACCCAGCCTCTACTCCTATGGATCAGCTGTGTGGCCTTGGGCAAGTTTCTGCACCTCTCTGAGCCTATTTCCATTTCTGCACAATGGCATGGCTGGCCATAGGTGATCAAGTTCCTTTCCAGCACTGACATTTCACAGCTCTGTGATTTTAAGGATACCTGCCATGGGGGTCATGGCCAAACGGGTGGGAAGAAGGGCAGACAGAAGAGGGGGCACAAGCTATTACAAAATCTTAATTATTACTAATCATTGACTCTAAGAAAACATTCACTGCAACTCCAAAAACTGCAGATGTCAAGTGTGGTCAGCAGTCACGGGTCAGTTTCTGGGAGCCCTAATCTTAATAAGAAAAAGATGTGCACACTATTTCTAGCAGGCCATTCACTTATGGGCCACAGGAAGATGCATTAAGGGCAGTGACTTCCTCTCACTGTAGCAAGACCCTCCCAATCCAGTGAAGTCCAGAGTTCATTCTCCCTGGTCTGCAGATGAGTGCACAGGGTCTGAACGACTCCCCAAGTCGCACAGTTTGGTGATAGCAAAACCAAGAGAGAAGCCCAGATTGTCTGACTTCTCAGCTCACATTAAATGCCAATTAGATAACTGTGTGGGATCACTGCAAAGCATAGACACTTAGAAACCCACACACAGATTCACCTAATTGGTGGAAGAGGACGGGGGAGGACTCTGCAAATGGGGAGCCAAGAGCAGCCTTTCCCTTCCTTCACCACCCTGACAAGCAGGTTGGTCACCAGCCCTGGGGGTTAGTATCCACCTGCTACCCTGTTACATGTGCAGACATCTGTCTTTAAGTGATTGCAGGTGGTGGCTCATAATCTAGAGCTGAAGATCTTAACCTGAGCACCAACTAAAATTATATGCAAAGACTCCACAACTTTTTATACGTGTATTCCTGGACAAATCTTTTAACATCTCAGTGGCTCAGTGTTCCCGTCTGCAGAACAGAGACAACAGTGCCTACACCTCACAGGGTTGTGATGAGCATCAAAAGAGATAATACACCTAAGTGCTTAGCACAATGTCTACAACATAAATGTTAGTTATTATCACATAAATTTTTCTGGAAAAAGTGTCCAAAGCTTTTATCAGATTCTCAAAGGGGTCCACGTTCCAATAAAAACTAAAAACTCTTGTTCTACACCCTATCCTTGGAATGGAACTGAGGTCATCCTGTAAGAAGACAAGTGCCCCCTCTAGCTTCCTTACCTGTCCAGATGAAAGGGATGGGAGGCTTTCTACACCCCCCTATTCCTGGAGGGCTGTGGAGAGTTAGGAGATGAAAAGTAAAAGGGAGCTTCTAGAAGAGCAGCTGCCATCGTGTACGAGATACCAAGTGGTAGAGAAGGAGAAAGAATTTCATTTTCCTAGGCATTAATAATTTAATTCTCTCCCACTGGTGTTCAACAAGAGATCCACTAACATTTTAAATTAATTTTTATTATGTTTGAGTTGGATTGCTTCCTTGTATGGTTACCATTCTTTGTTTTCACAGTTCCTCAGCAGGAGGGTCACAAAGGGTGACCAGAAAACTGGAATACAGGGCTGGGAAATGGTGCCAGAAGCTCCTCCTCCCGTGTTCTGCGGGACTCCACAGGAGTAGGTTTAAACCAGAGTATGTGGACACTGGAGTTGGGGAATTTGTCTCTCTTCTTTCTCATTTAGATTAGGACCAAAAGGGACTGGAGGAGGCATTTCCCGGCCACAAAAAATGCCTATTTCTGGCCTCCAGTGTCAGAAGGAATACGGGGATCCTAGGTCTAAAACACAGAAGAGCTCTAACTGCAGAGCCTCAGCCTTGGGTCCACAGCCCAGAAAATTCCACTCAGGTAGAAATGAATGTAGAGGACATAGATGAATGTCTAACACAAGAGTCAATTCAAACATCACACATCTTTACTCTCAGCTGGAACAGTAGCAACTCCATAAAGGCTCGGGTAACTCTAATAGGCAGTTAAGTCTATCTTCGATTCATCAAGAGTGGGGAAATATATTATTACTTAATAAACATAGTGTTGGGTTGGATGAAATTTTTCAGAGCAAGGGGTATTTAGAAGAAAAACAAATAAGTATAAAAACAAAAGAAGGGCGTCTCTGCTGACAAAAAGGCTGGGAACAACAGTTCCCATGGCAGCCCTGGCTCCCGACGTCCCTAAGCTCCAATCTGTCATCCCTCCTGTATTCTCTACCTTGTTATCCCATCGGCAGACTGAGAATGAATTTCAAAGCAACCATGCTTTTTTACACATCGTTTTCTCTAATATAAAAGTAATACATGTTAATCATAGTAAGCTGGGAAAACAAAGGAAGTCTCAGAGAAAACACAAGAATCTGTCCACCAATGTTATCATGTTAATTTATTGCTGCCCATCTCTCTCTTTCTCTCTCTCTCTTTTTCTTGGTTTAAAGCAAATTATTTTTATCTTTATTTAAAGACTTAATATCATACTAAATTTCCTAAGATAGCAAGCATCTCTGAAGATTCAGTAAAAGCAGAAAGTCCAGAAAAGCTTAAAACTTGTCAGCAAAATGAAGACAGTGCAAATGTGAGTATGGTCACATGTGTGCACACACACACACACACACACACGTGCAGGTCTTGCTTCTCAGAGGCCTCTTAAACTCTCACAACATAGGACGGTCACTGGCCACCCCAAACTAAAAAGTTTAAACTTAGAGGATCAAAAAAGAACTCCACCCACTAAAACAATGGTCTTTAAGTATCAAAAAGCCTAGCATTTCCAACAAGTATTTTCAAAAACCTAAAACCTATTATGTGTACCTTGGCACCAATCTGGGTCAGTTCCTGGTGGGGTTCCAGGATAGAATTTCAAAAGATGCTGTAATTATTCCTCATGTCACTGATACCATTCTATCAGACTCAAATAAATCAAAATCATAAGAAAAACAAAACTGAACCTCTGGCAATACACTCACTACTTAGAAAACAAGAGTTTTCTAAATACTCAGCTCCTTTTACGGTTGCCTCATAAAACCACTTCTAATGAGACTTATGCCAGAGCTATGGAAACAATAATTTGCTGACCAGTTTCAACAAACTGCACCCAAGTGATTTTTCCAAAGAGAAAGCATTTGAGGGTGAAGGTAAAAGAAGTCCTAGGGCAGGTGGGAGAACGTGTAACACTGCATGGTTTCTTTGTTGTTGTTGTTTTGAGACGGAGTCTCCCTCTGTCACCCAGGCTGGAGTGCAGTGGCATGATCTTGGCTCACTGCAACCTCCACCTTCCAGGTTCAAGCGATTCTCCTGCCTCAGCCTCCTAAGCAGCTGAGATTACAGGCACACACCACCACGCCCGGCTAATTTTTGTATTTTTAGTAGAGATGGGGTTTCACCATGTTGGCCAGGCTGGTCTCGAACTCCTGACCTTAGGGGATCCACCCACCTCGGCCTCCCAAAGAACTAGGATTAGAGGCGTGAGCCACCGCACCCGGACAACAGCTGCGTGTTAGACTCATTTTTATCAAGACTCAAATACAGTTAGAAGATACTTGTTCTGGTATGTACAAAACTGGTCCTCCTCCCTAACCATATCTAGTCACAGGTGGGTGAGGACTTGGGAAGGAGTAAGGCACCTAGAAGTGAGGGATGGGTAGGTCCTGGAATTACAGAGCCGCCACCACTCAAAAAGCCTGTTCTTAACCTTCTGATATCCCTTCCTCAAAAACAGCCTGATCTTCCCTTGCACAAAACAGGGTATTTTCTTCCTGGAAAATATCAATGAATAAAATGTATAAGTAATTTAATCTTCAACTTCTGAATTTCATTTTTAAAGGTATCATAGTTAGCTCTTACTTAATATCTTTCTTCTCTAAAAAAAAAACCAGAATTTTAAAACTAAACATACACACATGTTCACATAGAGGGAGATATGAGAAAAACAAAATGGGACACACAGAAATTAAAGGGCTACCAGGCACGGTGGCTCACTCCTGTAATCCCAGCACTTTGGGAGGCCAAGGAGGGTGGATCACCTGAGATCAGGAGTCCGAAACCAGCCTGGCCAACATGGCAAAACCCCATCTCTACTAAAAACACAAAAAGTAGCTAGGTGTGGTGGCACACGCCTGTAATCCCAGCTACTCAGGAGGCTGAGGTAGGAGAATCACTTGAATCCAGGAGGCAGAGGTTGCAGTGAGCCAAGATCACACCACTGCACTCCAGCCTGGGTAAGAGAGCGAGACTCCATTAAAAAAAAAAAAAGGAAAGGGAAAGGGAAAGGAAGAAATTAAAGGGCATCTAAGTCAAAACAGTAGTGGCCCAGACTTTTTTTTTTTTAAGACAGAGTCTCACTCTGTCATCCAGGCTGGAGTACAGTGGCGTGATCATAGCTCACTGCAGCCTCAAACTTCTGGGTGCAAGAGAACCTCCTGCCTCCACCTCCCAAGTAGTTGGACTGTAGGCGTGCAACACCATGCCCAGTTAATTTTTTTAGTATTTTGTAGAGACGGGATCTTAACGTTTTGCCCAAGCTGGTCTTGAACTCTTGGGCTCAAGCAATCCTCATACCTCAGCCTCCCAAACTGCTGGGATTACAGGTGTGAGCTGGCACACCCAGCCCAGACTATTCAGACATATAAATATTTGACACTTTTGTGGAATAAAGGCTGAATATGGTATTTTTCTACACTGACTAAATCTCCAGGAAACTGTTTCCTAAAAAAGGTCACTGCAATGTTCTCAACTAATGGAGTACATGATGCTGAAAGTTCAAGTCAGACTCATCTAAGCCATAAAAGCCAATCAATAATGTTTCTTGCATTTGTGTAGTGCCATTACATTTCCCAAAATGCATCTATTACCTCATTTTATACCACTTATGTCAGAACAAAAGGAAGAGTAATATGTTGACTGGTTGGACAAACTGTACCATCAAGAATGCTCCCATCCTCTGAAATGGATGAAAGTTCCAGACAAGAACGTCAGATGAGCGGGAAAGAGCTTTCCAATGAGAACAGCTATCCAACATTAGAAAGAGTGGCTCCTAGACAGCGAGTTGCTCATTACCAGAGGTACACAAGTAGAGCTGTTAAAACCATGTGGCTTCCAACTGCTCTAATAACTTTAAGATCCAGAGTCTTCAAGTTTCTTACAGTGGAAGCCATGGGGGCATTGTCCTGTTGCCTTCTCACATTCCTCATTAATGAGAAAGATGTTAAGCTCACTGACGTCAGTCCCAGTGAAGTCTTCTCCAGAACTCAGAAGGGCCATAAATAGAGAGACAAAGGGCAGGAGGTGGGAGTTATTCACTAGCATGGAGGAAGCAGGATAAACCCAGAGGAATGGCCTCTGGAATTATACAAAGAATTTGGAGGCGACTGGGGGTGGCCCTGGGAACAAAGTAAAACTGTCAGAGCTCAGATAACAGTCCACGTTCCAGAGATTGGACTGTAGCAGCCCTTCTAGAAAAGGGGCACTTCTTGGGACTTTATACAAATCCAGCTGGGTCCCCCAGACACAGGCATCTCCACCACTGCCCCCAAAACCCTGTACATCACCAAATATGAACAGAAGACATCTTTTGAGAGTTTTCTGAAACTGAGAGCTCAAGGAAGATGCCTTCTAGGAACCCCACCCCACCCCCGCCAAGTTTTCCAGAGTCTAGCAAACAATGAACTAGGGTTGTGTATTTTCTCTACACTCTACTTTTATGACCAAAGGATAATAAAATAATTGGTAATCTGTAATTTGGTCCAAAAAATAACCTCCAGGAGATGCCTTAAATTCAATCCAGATTCTGACAATCCCCTGGTTTTATTTGGTCTACAGAGCTCATAGCAACACATGGCCCAATTCAAGCCAATAACTTAGAGCAGACTTTAAAAAGTCTTACTGGCAAAATCACAAAAGGCCAAAGAATGCACACGTTATTCCAAATAAGGAGACCTTGTCCCTCTCGGATAAGGCCTGACACCCAAGATTTTCAGAGAAGAAGACAGGATTTTTCTTCCAAAAAAAAAAAAAAAAACGAGGATGGAAAGGGAAGGAAAGGAGAGCCAAATCTTCATCTTACCTGGTGATAAGTTAACAGGTGATGTCCAAAAGACAGGTTTACTACCAAAAGGAAGAAAAACTTACAGGTTACTATCAAATGTGGAAGTAAATATCAAAAGAATCAGTTAAGATTTTAAAGTGGCTGCCACCCAGGCAGCAGGGGGCTAAAGGTGACGGTGCCAGAGACTGTGGTTCTATAGAAATATTTGATTCTTGAAACTCTATGCCAGTGTAACTTTGGTAAAAAATACAGATTTTAAAAGCTAGAAGAAAGCAGGGGAAGGGCTAATATACACTAAATGCATGCATTTCCAAACTTAAGGATAGAAAATAAATAATACTTTTGGTAAATGATAATACTGTATTTAAATAGTTTATCCATATGTTTCAACCAGAGCATTACATCTTAATAACTCCTTTTCTGATTAAAGTAATACTGTTCATTGTTTTTAAAAAGACAGAAAATAACTCACCCTTCCCCCACAAAAAAAGAAAAAATAGTCATAAAATTACCACCTAGAAAAAAACTGCTGGATGATATGAAGGCATTTCCTTTTCTCTTTATATATATGTGTATATGTATATTCATGTATCAATACAGACAATTTTCTTTAACTCTTTGGGCTCATCTAAAGACAATAAGGTTTTTGTTTGGGGGAGAAAAAGCTTTTTTTTTTTTTTTTGAGACAGAGTCTCACTCTCTCGCCCAGGCTAGAGTGCAATGGTGCAATCTCAGTTCACTGCAACCTCCACCTCCCAGGTTCAAAGGATTCTCCTGTCTCAGCCTCCCAAGTAGCTGGGATAACAGGCACCTGCCACCACGCCCAGCTAATTTTTGCATTTTTAGTAGAGACAGGATTTCACCATGTTGGCCAGGCTGGTCTTGAACTCCTGAGAAAAAGCATTTTATTTGGAAGATTATTAAATAAATTGCATCTTTGCTTCTTACAGCACCATCGGTCAATGTCAAGCGTTCATTCTAAAAGGACAGGTAGGTATGTCAGGTTGTCAAAAGTTTTTGGAAAGTGAAGGTATTACCAGGCATGGTGGCTCACACCTGTAGTCTCAGCTACTGGAGAGGATCATTTGAGCCTAGGAGTTCGAGACCAGCCTGGACAACAAAGAGACCCTGTCAAAATTTTTTTTTAAGTGGAAAAAAAATGAAAGCGAAGATGTAATTTTTCAGACTTTCTGGACATAAATTACAGCATTAAGAGAGGACCTTTATGAGGATGGGAAGGGAAAGGAAAAGAAAACCAAATCTGGTTCCCCCTCAAATTGTGCTGTTTTCTAACTCTGCTCACAAGCCCGCTCATGCACATTTATCTCATTCCATGCAAGCCTGTCTTTGCTTTCTCCTCCCCACAACCCTATTTGTCACTAGCTTTCCTCTCCACCCCAACTTCCTGTTTTATTCCACTCTCACACCTGTACCTTTTCCGTGCCACCTGCAACCTGATGCAATGTGGAACTAAGATCACATTCTTATTACATTTGCAAAATCAAATTAAATGCTGCTTATTTGTAAGTTATAAACTGAAATACAAAGCCTTCTGTTTATAACTTTTTCTTTTTCTTTTTCTTTTCCTGAGCAACAGGATCTCACTCTGTTGCTCAGGCTGGAGTGCAGCGGCAAGATCAGGACTCGCTGCAGCTTCAACACCCCAGGTTCAAGGGAGGCTCCATGCTCCCACCTCAGCCTCCTAAGTAACTCCAACTACAGGCATGCACCACTACATCCAGCTAATTCTACTTTTATTTTTGCAGAGATGGGGTCATGCTATGTTGCCAAAGCTGGTCTCGAACTCCTGGCCTTAATCAATCGATCTTGGCTTCCCAAAGTGCGGGAATTACAGGCTTGAGTCACCATGCCCGGCCTGTTGATATGTCTCCTAAAGCCTATGTTGCTGCCTTGTTTCTTGCTTGTTTTTGTTGTTGTTTCTCAACATCAAAGGCAGCTGCAGCCTTTGGGACTGAGTTGGAAACCCTCAGAAATGAGAAAAGCCCTGGCTCCTGCCTGGAGAAGCCAGTATAGACGTGGAAGAGGCCTTGCATAGGGGAGAGGGTAGTTTTCTAGGGGAGAGACAGCTAGTAGGAAGAGGGTTAGCGTCAGAGCCAACTTACTCTGCTCCTGAAGTACGAGCCCAGCATCACCCCATTCGGGAGAGTCAACTGCCCCAGAAGACAAACCCAAAGCTATCAGAGCACGCTGCTAAAAAACCATCTCTTCCTCCAGCCCTCTAAGGAGGGCCTTCTTTTTCTGGTCATCCAAAATGGCTAAGTCTTTCTTCACAAGAGCTTCTTTTAAAATCAGGTCACCCCCAACATATAGGATTTTTTGTAACCTAGATGCTAGACACATGTTAAAAGAGCTGTTAGGTGCTGATCACTCTTTGAAGTTTAAGCTCTCTCTCCCAGCTCTGAGAGATCTGCCCACTTCACAGGGCTGCCCTCCAGAGCTCCAGCATCTGATCAAAAACGACCAGGGCCAGGCGTGGTGGCTCACACTTATCATCGCAGCACTTTGGGAGGCCAAGGCAGGCAGATCACTTGAGATCAGGAGTTCGAGACCAGAGCCAACAGAGCAGAACCCCATCTCTACTAAAAGTACAAAAATTAGCCGGGCATGGTGGCACATACATGTAGTCCCAGCTATTCGGGAGGCTGAAGGCACGAGAATTGCTTGAACCCAGGAGGCGGAAGTTGCAGTGAGCCAAGATTGTACCACTGCACTCCAGCCTGGGCAACCGACCAAGACTGTCTCAGAAAAAAAACAAAAGACCAGAACAGGTCCAGGCACAATTCTAAGCACCATAAGAAGCCTCCTGAATCGAGGATGTAAATCTGATCTAATAATTCAGTCAACAGTGCATCTACCTGTAGCCTTATCATCCAGCACCCACATCCTATTTCAGCCACATGTTTCTGGTTAGATGCTTCCCTGAATTCAGCCCACCTGCTGCTGTATCTGCATCGCATCCCTGAGTCCATGTCAAAAACAGAATTCGAGCCCTCTGACACAGCTCATGCTCCAGGAAATCAGACTGGAGTACACAGCTGCATTCTTCTTGGTAACTATTTCCAAGCCATCTCCTTATGAAGACACACGGGGGAAAAAGAAAGGAAGACTAGGAGCGCCAAAAAGGCAGTTCAGCCTTCTCTAAAAGAAACTCAGGCAAATAGCTCCTGTTCTGGGAAACCAGTAAATTTCCAAACAGTAAGTTTTCCGCAAATGATACTGGCAACTTGGGGGGTCAGGGAGAAGTAGTGGACCAGTTCTCATCGAAGAGCAGCAAGATGAGACAAGTTTCATACAGTGGCAAATGTTCCTTTTGGATTTGCTTCAAACCTGTGTGTGGGCTGATTCTCCAAACAAATTCTCCTGTATAAGGTTATGGGGTGACTGAGAGGGTGAGGATTCTGATGGAAAGAAATCACCCACAAGTCACCTTTGCCTAAGCAGGAGGGTCAGTTCTGCCTGCCCTGGGTCTTGACGCAGTGAAACCTCAACAGGGATGTGGGGCGCATCAAAGTGTCCATGTAACCCAGATGGACGGGTATATGCTACAGTTAAGTTCAACTGCACCCTTGACTGGTATGGCATTTCAGATCATTGAGACACCTTTCGATCCAGCAAAGAGCCAATCCTGGCTTCAATCAGCACCCATGAGCCACTGAGGGAGGCACAATGTCCTGAGTAGCAGTTGGCCAAACACATGTGAGTGAGGTGCAGCTGCCGAGCCCTTCGTGTTTAGCAGGAAGAAAGAGTGTTGATTTTGCAGATTTTTGATAATGTTTTCACAGCCAGTGTTATTCCCAAACCATTTTTAAATGCAATCTGAACAACACCCCTTTCCACACCGGATTCCTTGTACTTAAATGGTTCCATCTACCTCAGGCCTGAGAAACCTATTTCTCTCTATAGGTCAGACCTCAGTTTGGATGAGGGAAGAGCAGAGGGAAAGCAGGATCGCAAAGATGGTAGGTGCAGGGCTGGGAGAAGAAAATTAAATTCACCAGACATGGGACACTTGGGCTTAGGACTCTGACACCAAGGAGCTCAAGATCTTTGTGGGCCAGATGGGACCATCTAGAAAAGACTCTTGCAACCATCTTTGGGTCTGTGGTTGTACTGTATTGATTCCATGTTCTCAGTTTAAGTGAGCTAACAAAATGCAGCAAGCCATGAAAATTTAAAAGGACTAGAATGAATTGAGAAGTTATTTAGACCGAGAGCAAAGAACAGGCAAAGCAAATGGCAATCTTGTTGGATGGATCTGGCACGCCACACAAGCAACTCAGGCTAGAAAGAGCCATTGACAAAATGTTGACAGTTTGCCCAGGCCCTTTTGAATATTGGGTTCTTGGATTACTTCCTAATTTTTTTTTTTTTTTACAAAATCTTGAACATTGACTATTACGTAGAAAAAAGAAACATTTGAGGGAAAAAAATACATCCTCAGGAGACACGGGAAGAATGCTGTTTGAAGTAAGAATCTTTTTTCTCTCTGTCTCTCTCTGACACACACAAACTCATACACACACATTCAACTAGCCTTATGAGTCATCTTCTGCTGTGACTGATGCCAGCTAACTCTGTCCTGCCAGCAGCCTCTGCCACCCACTGATGCAGTGGAACAGTGTTTGACCAGCTCTCTTCCTGATGCTGGTTTATTTCTGGCTAAAACCTCTGGTTTCAGTTAGGACCAAGACTTGCCTGGGGTTCCCCCGGAAGTACTATTTGATGGCACTGATACTCAAAGCCCTGTGCCTAAAATGTCTTTGCATCTAAGAGATACTGTGGAAATCAGGCCAATTCTAGACCCTTATTGCCATGGTTTTGATATCTGTCAAACCAGGTATCAAACAGAGGTCATTCTATCCCAAAAACATCATGGTGAACCAAGTTATCCATAATCACTGATAACTGCATGCCCAACACCATGCAGACCCCACAATCTCCATGACGCTTACAATATAATTTCAGAAATAAAATCAGTCCAATGGAAGCTAATAAGACAGCCATACAAGGCAAAAGAAAAACCAAAAGACCCATCATCATTCATAGAGAAGTTGTGAGAAGGAACCAAGTATGGGCTACAAAAGTCACTGTGACTTCAGAGTCATACTGGGCCTTGAGGCAGAAGTAGCGTGTATACGAGGCAGAATATCGATGGAAGACACTGCAGGTAAAAAGACCTCTTTAGAGGCCATAATGGAAACTCGGAAGCTGGCTGACCAAGAAAGCAACCATTAAGCAAGCCCCACTCCCCTCCCACACTATGGCTTCGTCTCTCAAATATGGGGTATAGGCTTTCAGGCAGAGACTCTAAAGAGGACAGATGTCCAAGCAGGGGCTCATGGACACTGGGTAGCTGGAGTAAAGTGGTATCCACGTGTCAGCAGACTGAAAAGCAAATCCAATTCTCTTGGATTATTTCCCTAAGTATGGTTCTCAGACCCCTGCATCAGAATTTCTGAGATCTCTCCAGACTTAAGAAATCAAAACATTTGAGGGGATAGCCAGGGAATCTGCATCTTTAACAAGCCACTCAATATGATCCCAAAGTGCGATAATTGCTACTAGCCTGCTCCAGCCTGTCCTCTCCTGAAATAGGGGGTAATTTTGTAAAAAGTTGTCTATCTCAATTAAGAAAGAGATTTAAGAAGAAATCACACATGGGCTGGGGGGCAGGAAGGAGTGTGGCTAGAGCAGGAAGTAGGAAATCTCTTAGGATGAGAGACAGGATATGATGATCGGTCACCCAGCCTCACAGGGAAACTCTTCCTTCACTGCACCCTTGGAAAATCATTAGAAAGAAGGTGATTTCTTTACAGAAGCCCAAGGGGGCTTGAGTTTGGATGGATCAGGGTTAGCCTCAAGAAGGAAGGAGTTCACCAATGTGGATAGGTCTATCTAAGTTTGGCCTAAAGCACCCTATGAGAGAGGTACCTTCTGCACCACACACCATAGCCCCAAGAAATGGTGATTGCCAGTGGCCATATTAAGTCCTGAGGGACCCAAGGGAGCAGAGAAGCTGCCTCCACCCTGCTCCAGACATCACAGTCCCTGACTTAGGCTCGCCAATGCCAACTCAGCTCTGTCTGGCCACATGATAGCCCTGAATTGACATCCACACCCACCCTCCACCAAGGTCAGTGGGTTTTACCTGTCACTCTCTAGGCCTGAGGCACCAACTGGGCCTGGCAGCTCCAGATCTGGGTGGTGTAGTTCTCCAGGTGTGGTCACCAGCCCAGCAGCATTACCTGGGAACCTGTTAGAAATAAAAATCCTCTGGCCCCACCCTATAGCTTCTGAATCAGAAATTCTGGAGGAGGGGCCCAGCAATCTGTGTCTTAACAAGCCTTCCAGGTCATTCTAATACAGCTCAAGTTTAAGAACCAGTGTGTTGTGCTATTAATAATAATATGAACCATGGTGGTAAATCAATAAAAGTAGCAGCGTATACACAGGCCTACAAAACACTTTCAAATGTATTATCTTAGAGATACCCTCTTCTAATCCTAAGGCTCTGTAGTTCATTTGAATCTCACAGCAATGCTGAAGTAGATAAGCTGCATTATCCCATTTTACAGAGGAGATTGAGGCTCAGATAGATGAAGTAACTGGCATAGATTACCCCTACCCAGAACCCACTCATTAACATGAAAGGAGTGAAAGCGCATGAAAGCGCATGAAAAGCACATGAAAATGAGAGACTTAACTCTAAATAATTAAAAGTTACCAGCCCACACCCATTTCTTTTCCCTACGGTCCATGGGGATACTGGCCGCAATAGGGGTGAAATTGACTTTCTTTTTATCTGGTCCATTGTTACTCACCTCAAGTGACTATTTCCAGGACCATCTTCCATTAATTATGGATTTGAACTGAAAAGGTGATTTTAAAACCACTGCGAGACAGATCCACTTAGTCTCAATGCCAGTCTGACACAGAATTAAGACAACAGCCCTCAACTGATAAACAGGTCATGCACCAAAAGTTCATGGTCATGTTGGAGGGTTGGAACTTAGATTGCATTTTCCCTCGGACGTGACATGGAGATAGTGGTTGGATCCCCAGGTCAAGCCACAAAGCTGTCTGTGAGAGGGAGAGGCAGAGGACACAAGAGTGTTTGGCAATGGGCCAAAGGGTTAAAATCCCAGCTTTCTAATCAGTAACCAACATGAGACAAAAGCCCAAGTTACTTAGCCTTTCTCCGAGCCTCAGTTTCTTCGCCTGGGAATCCTTATACTGACCTTCCAGGGTTGAGAGGATTCAATTAAAATGCACACTGTGTCTGGCACGCAGTTGATATCCAACAAGTGGCTGCAGTTTATATTGCTGAACTCCTAAAGTAGAGGCCATACTTTATTTTTGCCCTGAAAACTATGCAATTAAAAAGAAGTAGCATACATCTGAAATTATAACAAGACTGACTGCAAGAGGATTAACTGCCTCCTAAAGGACTAAGAAAATGAAGGAAGGGTATTGGGCTCAGGGGACAGCACAAGAGTCAGGTCCTGCCCTCACCCACTCCTCACCACTTTGGCCTTCCTTCAGCTCACTTGCCGCGTCTTTGGGAACCTTCCGTGGACTTCCAGCTTAGGTCAAATCTCTCTAGTACCTGCTTCAGTAGCCCCATGTACTTGCTCTTCATAGCCTTGCACTGATTATAATGTTACCCTCATTTGCTTAATGCCTGTTTTCCCCACAACCTCACAAACTCCATGAAGTCAGGGTTCAGGTCTGTTTCTGCTCATCAATGTATCTTCCCCTGGTACTTTGTCCTATGCCTGGAACACAGTAGGTACTCAAATACTTTTAGAATGAATCACACCAGAGCAGCTGGGCAGGGAAGAGGAGGTTGTGCACAGCTGACTATGCATACGTGCAGATAACAAATTGGCGGTCTGTGACTCAGGGCTACTCGGAGAAGCACATAGCTCTTTTTCTGCCCCAATAAAATCAATCTGCTGCTGCCATATCACTCAGCCAAAAAGGCTGATTATTAAACGCACAAGTTATTAAACCCAAAGGCATCCTCTTCCAATGGGTGCGCATGCCCCAGGCTGCTCAAAGGGCATGTGCTGAATGAAGCAAAGATGGCACAGGAATCCAGGCAGGTCTGGGACATGCCGCAGTTCTCCCTACCACAATCTCAAAGTGGAGGGATGGCAGCCTCACCACAGCTGGCGGCCTCACTACACCTTGGAGCTCTACAGCAAGGTATGGGAAATAATAATGCCAGCTGCAATGTACTGAGTGTCTACATGCACCAAGCAATGGTCCTGGGTGATCCTCAAAACCTAATGAGGTAGTTATTGTCCCCTTTCTACAGATGAAGAAACTGAGACTCAGGGAGACCAGGAACATACTCATGATCACACAGTGAACAAGTAGCACAGCCAGAACTATTAACAGAACCCAAATCAGATCGCAAAGCGTGTGCTCTTAGCCATATTCCCATATTCAGCTATCCATCACCATATTACATATAAGTTTCTCTAAGAGTCTGTGAAGGATGTACAGACCTTGGAGACTCAATGCAACATGATATAAAACAGAAAAGAGATACAATTCTAGTGTGGGTTCTTCCACTACTATGTGACCCGGAGTAAGTCATTTCACCTCCCTGGGCCCCAGGGAGGCTTCCTCCCCAGTAATGTTAAAGAATGAACTAGGTGGCCCTTAAGAGAAGAGATAGGATGCTGTTGAGCACATAAAAACACCGGCCAGTCAGAACCTATCATGAAACCACATCTGCCTGGCCTTTACCCAGGACCCAGCCACACTGCCTCTCAGCTCTCTCTCATCCAAACTGGAGGTTAGCCGAAAACTTTGAGCTTTCTGGTAGGGAGGGAATGACAGAGGACACTTACTTTTCTACTAGGCCCCCGAAACTGACTTGGAATGAACCAAAGATAAGTAATAAGGGAAAGGAGACTGTTTACCATACATTTAAATACCCAAACCTCCCTCCCTCCTGCAGGGAGCTGAAAAAATACCATATGCTGCCAAAGAAGCAGGTGTCAGTCTCCAAATCTCCCATGGGCTCACGCCCATCAGCAGTCTTCTGTGCACCCCACCTCCCTCTGGGATGTGTTCAACACACACCGAAGACCAACTGCAGGGACTGCCTTCAGAGGCCAAGGCCATCCGTCTAAGTAACAGATCTTCCCTCACTTCAACCCCTGCACTGCTGTACAGAGTGATCTGGAATTTACAATCTCTTCTACAAAGCCTTACAAGGTCAAAAATGCTCAAGTTGTATGATTCCTCGCATGAAAAGGCTATGAAACAGAACAGGCTAAATGGCCAATACAAACGACACTTCAGAAAGCCAAAGCCCAACAGCCAAATGCAGTCAGCAACAGGCAGAGCTGGAGCCAAGGCACCTGGTGCTGGCCAGGCTTCAGCAGCACACAGGCCTGCGCTGCCACCAGCACCTGTGGATATCACCACCTCCTGCTGGTCCCCTCCAGCACACAGACCAGTCCTGCCACCAGCACCTGTGAATGTTACCACCTCCTGCTTGTCCCCACTAAGAGTGGGCACAGTCACCCCAGAACCAAAATAGGAGTCACGAAAGAACTGACATCCATTTTTAGATGACTCCTAAGCTCTATGCTCTGCAAAACCCATGCTGACTTTTACACGTGTAGCAGGGTATGGAGGAAATGGCCAAAGATACTTTGTAAAATGTTCCTCAAAATAAAACCTGAATTTTAAGCAAGAGCAGAAGGGAAGGAGTGGAGGAAAGAAGGAAAATCCCTCTTCTTTACCATAATCCTAGATGCACTAAATCCAGCAAAGTATATGAAATATTTCAGGAGCAGAAAAGTAGGGAGAAACAAGGGAAAGAAAGAGGGGCAGAAGGGAAAATACAGAAAGGGGAACGGGGTAAAGACAAAGTCCCATGCTAAGTCATCCCAACCTGAAGCTGCCTGATAGCCTCGGTCCTGCTCTCCTCTCCCCCTACTTACCAAGGCCTTTCAAAAGGGAGTTCTGCAATTCCACTCTAACCATCACACACCAAAGACACAACAAACCCTGACAAAGTAATTGTACTAAGTCAGCACCTAATCTCCTGCAAAATCAGAAAAGCAAACTGACAAATATTAAGTGGACCACCATAAATACCAGACACAGAATCTGAAGACATTTCCAGCTTCTTAAAAAAAGCTGTGCACGGTGGCTCACACCTGTAATCCCAGCACTTTGGGAGGCCAAGGCAGGTTGATCCTCTAAGGTCAGGAGTTCAAGACCAGCCTGACCAAAATGGAGACACCCCATCTCTACACACAAAATTAGCCAGGCATGGTGGTGCACGCCTGTAATCCCAGCTACTCGGGAGGCTGAGGCAGGAAAATCGCTTTAACCCAGGAGGTGGAGGTTGCAGTGAGCCCGGACCACGCCATTGTACTCCAGCCTGGGCAACAAGAGCAAAACTCCGTCTCAAAAAAAAAAAAAAAGCTTCTAGGCTGGGCATGGTGGCTCAGGCTTATAATCCCAGTACTTTGGGAGGCCAAGGTGGGCGGATTGCCTGAGGTCAGGAGTTTGAGACCAGCCTGGCTAACATGGTGAAACCCCATCCCTACTAAAAATACAAAAATTAGCCAGGTGTGGTGGCGCATGCCTGTAGTCCCAGCTACTAGCTACTTGGGAGACAGTGGCAGGAGGATCGCTTGAACCAGAAGGCGGAGGTTGTAGTGAGCCGAGATCTCACCACTGCACTCCAGCCCGCGTGACAGAGCAAGACTCCATCTTCAAAAAAAAAAAGTTTATAAATGCCTAAATATAAAGTAAACCCCTTCAAATTAAATAGTAAAATGCAACTTTATGAAATTAAAATTTTAAGGTATTTAAAAATAAAGGAAGTGTTATGCATGCATCCTCAAAGGGCACAAAATGCTCCCACAATCTGGCAATAAATGCCTGGGGGCCTAAAAGGATGCAGAAAGACTGAGAAACTAATCTATTAGATCTAGCTATGGTTCTCTAAATTAGGGAAAAGGGTAGTTGGCAGCTAAACTGAAATCAACAGACTTTTACTCTCTGTAAAATTTGCTAAAATGGACATTTCTACAAAAAGATGTTTAAAGTGTTTTTTTATATATTAACTTTAGTACTCTCAATACCATCTGTCCTACTGCCCAAATATATTTTAAAAACAACACACACACAAAGAATGGTTCCAGTTCTATCCATGCCCTGAATTCAAAGTAATTACCACAGATGGACTCTGAACCAGGAAACCAGACAGACAAGTGTTTATTAAACACCTACTATGTGCCAGACCTCAGTGCTAATAAGATACCCCCTTTGCCTGACCCTTTGTCTTCCTAGTCCCCAATGGCCATGATAGGTTAAGAATGAAGAGGGATTGAATGCCATACCACACCTTCAGATACAGCTGATATTTACCAGCAGGCAGAGGCGAACGGCACACAGAGAGCTTGGTGCTCAGTGCAACCGAGGAGCATGTCAGCCTAAGTTATCGTTTTTCATCTTAAGAGGCTGACAAAAGTAACTCTTTCATCTTCCTTTCTCTCTTAGCATTTTTTTTTTTTTTTTTTTGAGATGGAGTCTTGCTCTGTAGCCCAGGCTGGAGTGCAGTGGTGCGATCTCAGCTCACTGCAACCTTCGCCTCCTGGGTTCAAGGGATTCTCCTGCATCAGCCTCCCAAGCAACTGTGATTACAGTGAGCCTGGACCATGCCATTGCTCCTGGCATGCCTGGCATTCTCTCTTAAGTTATAAGCCTATCTTCCCACCCTTTAGGCCTTCCTGATTGAGGACAGAGCTTCCTACCATAATTTTTTTTCTTCTTCTTTGAGACAGGGTTTCATCTCTGTCACTCAGGTTGGAGTGCAGTGGCATGATCACAGCTCACTGCAGCTCAACCTCTGGGGCTCAAGCCATCCTCCTGCCTCAGTTTCCTGAGCAGCTGGGACCACAGGCACCCACCACCACGCCCAGCTAATTTTTGTATGTTTTGTAGAGACAGTGTTTCGATACGTGTTGCCCAGGCTGGTCTTGAACTGCTGAGCTCAAGTGATCCCCTTGCCTCAGCCTCCCAAAGTGCTGGGATTACAGGTGTGAGCCACCACACCTGGACTTCCTGCTCTCATTTTATCTTGTTTCTGGTCACCAATAAGACTGAATCTGGAATTTAGTAGAATCTCAGAGTGGCAGAAAAGTGAAAATGGGGGCATCTGGAAAAAGGATGAAGACACATCACTAACTTCAACAACACAAGTTTGCCAGGCCTCATAAAGCTCACAGCCAGGTCTCAGTGTGGTTATAGGTTAAAGAGAGACAAGAAGGGTGTGGAAGCTCTGACAGGGTCCCACGGCCCAACCGAAAGGTGCCTCCTTTTCTCCCTTTCCTTCTTCTTGTTGCTGATTATTTCCCTTTTGTTCTTCTATTCAACCCGTACTTACTTCTTGAGTCCCTACTTAACACGTGCAGTTTAACACTGCCTTCATCAACATAATGCCGTCACACACATAGCACCTGACATTTCATGAACACAACCCTTCAGCAATCTTATAGAAAGTCTTTTGTGGGCCAGGCACAGTGGCTCAAGCCTGTAATTCCAGCACTTTAGGAGGCCAAGACGGGCGGATCACGAGGTCAGGAGATCGAGACCATCCTGGCTAACACGGTGAAACCCCGTCTCTACTAAAAAATACAAAAAAAACTAGCCAGGCGAGGTGGCGGGCGCCTGTAGGCCCAGCTACTCGGGAGGCTGAGGCAGGAGAATGGTGTGAACCCAGGAGGCAGAGCTTGCAGTGAACTGAGATCCGGCCACTGCACTCCAGCCCGGGCAACAGAGCGAGACTCCATCTCAAAAAAAAAAAAAAAAGAAAGAAAGTCTTTTGTGAAAAACAATCTCTGAAGAGAAATGTCACTGAACATTATTTTGTGTTGCTGGACCACAAATCCCACTAGTGCTCCACATCCTGCTAGTGCTCCACAGCTCACCAACTTCATGTCAATATTCAGAACCAGATCATTCATATGGGTGCAAAATACTGATAATGAATGCTTGGCAAGGGTTCTTTCTGCATGGCCACTTAGGGCACACACAAGAGCCGATTTCCAAGGCTGGCACTAACAATCAAACAGTAATAATGAATAAAAGCAGGCATGCTGTATTAGGTACCTGTTTACAGGTCAGGCATTAACCTGGTGCTTACATACATTATCCAATGTATGTAATCAATCCAATCAATCCTTACAACTGAGGCTAATTTTATAATCCCAATTTAATAGCGAAGAAAAGCTGAGCTCCAAGACTTAGCCCACAGTCACACAGCAAGTTAAGAAGCAGCACTAAAGTCTGGACCCCAGACAATGCAACAACTACACTTCTCCTTTCCCCAGAGGTGGACAGGAATGAGACAGGACTTCAGAATGTCTGGAGACCCTCCTCAGTTCTGGGTGTCCTCTCTTCTGCCTGTGGATAAGGCAGGTGGAAACGAATGCTGGGGATGGGAAATCTGTGCGTCAGAAATAAAGATGTAAACATGTTCTCTATGCCCTAAATAATGTCACTTACCTCCCAAACCAATACCTCATGCTTTTGCACTTGAACATTTTAAAAGCAAGTAATTCTTGCTAAGTAAAATACTTCAGCATGGAAAGGCAAGGTCTCACCTATTCAGACTGTGTTTCAAAGAAGCAACCTGCACTATTGTATTCGAGTTTTATTCCAAGATTTGTCTAAAACTTTCAGGTGCCAAGCCTAAGACTAGACTACTCCCAGGGCTGGGCTATCAGAGAATTATTAGATTCTCTACTTCATCCTCAGCTACCACTAATGAAAAAGACAGGGTTCATGGAACACAGCTCCAAGCTCCCTGACCCTGCAGCAGACTGCAGCCAAGCTCTGCAGCTCTGAGTTCCTGAGGACAGGGACATGCATGTGTTGCATTAAGAAAAATAATTATAAGAGGCAATAGACTCCCATTTGGAAACCCAGAGAAAATAAAACCACATTCATCAACATTCCAACCACAATATTCCAACCACAGTATTATTTTAGGACAGTTCCCTGCAGTTTTTAAAAAATATATTTAGCACATGGTTGTAACCATAGCTCATATGCAATTCTGTTTTGTTTCAGCTACTTCTACTTGATTATCAAGGGTCATCTGTTCCACGGAGCCTTTCCCAGACATCCACTTGTTCAGGTGAGATAAACCCCTTTCTCCTCTCTGCCTTCACTATCCCCTAAACACATATGAATTGTGCTCCTCTAAAAGGTTAAGTAGCTTACACATCAGGCTCCCCCTATAAGCCATACCCCTTCCGGAGCAATATGATTGTGAGCTTTGATGACTTCTCATACATTTGGCAAAAGCAACACCAAAATGTTAGCAGGGATAACACTGGAGCAGCAAGGCCATGGCTGATTTTCACTTTTTGATGTGGCTCCAATTTTTCTTTTGAGAACATATAATTTCTTTCCTGCATATTTAGCTGATTATAAGTTTCTTTTTTTTTTTTTTTTTTTTTGAGATGGAGTCTTGTTCATTGCCCAGGCTGAAGTGCAGTGACGCGATCTCAGCTCACTGCAAGCTCCGCCTCCCGGGTTCACGCCATTCTCCTATCTCAGCCTCCCAAGTAGCTGGGACTACAGGCGCCCGCCACCATGCCTGGTTAATTTTTTTTGTATTTTTAGCAGAGACGGGGTTTCACCGTGTTAGCCAGGATGGTCTCGATCTCCTGACCTCCTGATCCACCCGCCTCAGCCTCCCAAAGTGCTGGGATTACAGGCATGAGCCACCACGCCCGGCCTATAAGTTTCTTAGAACTGCTATTGATCAACTTCAAAATCACACAAAGTTTGGGGTCTAAGGGTAGGAGACACAGGCCAATGTCTCTATTTTAAAGCAGGAAAGTGGGTGATCATGACATCCACAAATGAATAAACCTGGACAACTACAGACCAATAATGGCTCCTGGCAAAATTATAGAACCAATGGTTTGGGAACATTTCGAAAAAAATGTGAATGTTGGGAAAAGGCAATGTGCGTCCACAATGACAAAGGCATGCCAAAAACCAATCGATTTTTCTCTTGTGGTTACCAAGTTGGTAGATCAGGTGAGATGCCAAAGATATCATGCACCTAGATTTCAGCAAAGCATCTAGAAAAATCTCTTTTTTTTTTTTTTTGAGACGGAGTCTCGCTCTGTCGCCCAGGCTGGAGTGCAATGGCCGGATCTCAGCTCACTGCAAGCTCCGCCTCCCGGGTTCACGCCATTCTCCTGCCTCAGCCTCCCGAGTAGCTGGGACTACAGGCGCCCGCCACGGCGCCGGGCTAGTTTTTTGTATTTTTTTAGTAGAGACGGGGTTTCACCGTGTTAGCCAGGATGGTCTCGATCTCCTGACCTCGTGATCCGCCCGTCTCGGCCTCCCAAAGTGCTGGGATTACAGGCTTGAGCCACCACGCCTGGCCGAAAAACCTCTTATGATTCACTTGTAGATAAGACAGTGAAATAGAGTGAAGCTGCTTGCACTGCTGTCTATGTAGCCAGATAGTTACTACCCCACTGACCATACATCACTCCCTCCTATGGGCCACCATTGTGCTCTGTGCATACGCTCTCAGAGCACTTATTAAACTTGATTGAGTTACTTGTCTTTCTACTAGACCAGGTGTCAGCAAACAATCACCCACAGGCCTAACCAGCCCATCGCCTGTTTTTGCAGTTTTATAGGAACAGCCACGCCACTTGTCTCCATCTTGTCTATGGCTACTTTGGTGCCACAATGGCAGAGCTGACTAGTTACAACAGAGAATGTATGGCCCGCAAAGCTGACAATATTTACCATCTAGCCCTTTAGAGAAAAAGTGCGTCAATCATGACCTCTTTTCAAGCTGATGATCTCTTTCCAGGCAGGACAGTTGTCTTATTCCTTTGTACCTTCGGCACTGGCATAGTGCCTGGCACATAATAAACATCTGGTGAGTAAATGCATACACTGGCATCACTAATGGCTTGATGACAAGCTAGAGAAGGGTCACTGGTGGCATGGTGCAGGGTTCAATTCTTAGGCACACACTGTCCACTGTCTTTTTAACAATGACTTGACTAGAGATAGACATGAAGGGTAGGCTTATCAAACCCTTAGATGGCACAAAATTGGAAAGAACAGCTAATGCTATTGATGCCAGAATCAAGATTCAAATCACCCTAACAGCTCAGCATTCTGGGCCAAAAACAAAGGCGATTGTGCAAGTACAGGCTGGGGGCAGGTCTAAACTTCCTTAAGTCCACGAGACCTGCCCTGGCAACCATTCATGGGAAACAGAGAAGGGTGCCATCCTGACCACAAGGTTCATCAGAGCCCACAGTGTCCAGGGTAATGCAATCTTCAATGGCATTAAAAGTAGGACAGCATCCAGTTCACAGAAAAAATGGTAATACTCACACTGTGCCCTGCTGTGGTCAGGACACAAGCGGAGGATTCAGCTCAGGGCATCACACTTCTTTTAATGTATTGTTTTTAATAGATTCCAATCACATGGTTTAAAAGACACCCCATGGTTTATAGTGAGAAGTCCCTATTCCACCCTGAAGTCAAAAGCAACCAACATAACCCATTTCCTTTGTACCCTTCCAGGCGTAGTATATGCACATACAAGCAAATGTCCTGTCCTGTTTTTGCACAAATGGTAGCACACCATACAGTTGCACATTATTTTTTCACATAAAAATATACGCTACAGAGTCCCATGTCAGTACTTAAAAAGCTGCCTCATTTCTTTCTGTGACTGCACAGTCTTCAATTGCAAGAAGACGCTATACTGATGGACATTTAGGTTTTCCAGTCTTTTGCTACCACAAACAATGCTGTCAGAAAGACATATATCTTTTTTCACATATGCAGGTATATCTGTAGGACAGACTCCATAAAGTAGAATTATAGGATAAAGTGGGTGTCTTTGTAATTTTGATAGATACTGTCTGTCAAATTGGATACCACCTTTTAAAGAAAGAAATGGACAAAATGGAGTTTTCTAAAAAAGGGGACTGGATTTTATGTCCCAGATGGAAGAGCTAAAGAGGCTTAGTATGGAGCAAAGAGGGCTGCAGGCAAAGGTGAGCACCATCACCCTCAGATACCCACAGCTACCATCAATAAGTTCAGTCCTCCTTCACCAACCCTGTGCCTGACATATGCTTGCCGGCTTGCATACATCATCTGATCGACTGTCACAACAACCCTGAGAGATGGACATTTTTATCCTCACTATGCAGATAAGGAAACTCAGGCCAGAGTCCTCTTGCCAAAGGCCGCAGAGCCAGGAAGGGGCAGAGCTCAGACTCAAACCAAACCAGGTAACTCCAAGGCTGCCGCATCTTATCTTAAGCCCCTGTCCCTCTGGGCTGGGCCCTGTGGCCACAGCAGCATTCTCAGACCTGGCGCATCTACAGATCACCCAGCAGCCTCTGCACAGGCCCCGCCCCAGATTCTGATCTAACTTTTGAGGGGAGTTGGGGGGAACAGACATAGTTTTGAAAGCGCGCCGGCCCCCCGCCCCCCTCAGGCAAATCCAATGTGCAGGCAAGGCTGAGAATTATTGTTCTAACCCACAGCAGTAGTTCTCCAGCTAGGAAACACATCAAATTCACCTGGATTACTTGTAAAAAAGATTTTGGGGCCCCCACTCTGTGAGTTTCTGAATCAGCAGGTCTGGGGTGGGGCTGGAGAATTTGCACAAATTTCCAGGTGATGCTGATGCTAGTGGTCCAAGGACCATGCTTTAAGAACTACTCTGTAGAAGCAAGAGCTACTCCTCCTCCTCTTAGTAATACATAGCAATTAACATTTTTCAAGGTACATTATCCCAGCAAGCCTTCACTGTTCTGGAAGGTCCAATGGGATAACGTCCTCTGTTAAGTGAAGTGAAAACTGATACTCAAGTGTCTTAGCCAAGTTTATAAGTGTTATATAACCTTCATTTCTTCTTTTCTTTCTTTCTGTAAAATTCTTTGGCTGATACTTAGGTTTTGTGACATATAGTTCAATCTTCTTTCCACTGTACTAATACCAGGCTCTAAATTCTAAGAGAGAAAAAACCTTATCTATCTTGTTTACTCTTACTCCTCCTGAACCTAAAACAGTTGCTGCTCAATACATATGCTTGAATGGCAGAATGAATCATGAGGTGTAAAAACTAGTGTGACATGGGTCCTAAATGAGAAAACTGTATTACAGGATGATTTCAGCTCATATGAAATAATTTTAACAAATAGCCGGGCACAGGGGCTCATGCCTGTAATCCCAGTACTCTGGGATGCCAAGGCAGGCGGATCATTTGAGGTCAGGAGTTCGAGACCAGCCTGGCCAACATGGGGAAACCCTGACTTTACTTAAAAAAAAATACAAAAATTAGCCAGGCATGTTGGCAGGTGCCTGTAATCCCAGCTACTCAGGAGGCTGAGGCAGGAGAATCACTCGAACCCTGGAAGCAGTGGTTGCAGTAAGCTGAGATCGCACCAGCCTGAGCAACAGGGTGAGACTCTGTCTCAAAAAAAAAATTAATTAATTAATGAATTAAGAATTTTAACAATTAAAATAATTCAAAAATAAAATGAACTGACTCAGTAAGTAGTGAGCTCTCCGTCCTTGGAAAGATGCAAGCAGAGGCCAAATAGCCATGTAACAGAAATGTCACAAAGCAACTATACACCCCAAGACAGTGTATAATTGACCTCCATCACCTCTAACATTTTTCACAAAGCTAAATTTAATTCCTATGTGATCCAGTAGAGAGCCAACGCTCTATGAATCCTTGACTACTGATCAGCAAGCCTGCCAATAGCTTCACTACATAAGTTTACACCAATTGTTGAACTTCTCAGCCTCAGTTTCCCTGGACACAAAATGAAGGGGTTTGCCAATCTCTTGGGATTGTATAACAAAGTGACTAGCAAATAATAAACAACTAACAGATGTACCAAAGAACTTAAAATGCATACAACGTCTGCCTTTTCCTCTCTCTGCCATTCTGCATTGCAACTAATCCTGCATCTAATTGGTATCTCCATGAAAATTCAACTTGAGGAAGAACCAAGGGCAAATTCAAAACCACACTGAGCTACCCTTTGAATTCCATACCTTTGCCAGTTTAATTATCAGTCTATTATTTTTTAAAAGTCCATTCTTCTAACAGCCCCTTTCTGGGCACCCCCTGTGGGCAGAACACTATGTAAGACCCTTGTAGAATACAGAGAAGGCTCATGCCCTGCTCTGCCTTCTTGGGTGTGTACCTGCATCTACCACATTGTTTAAAGATAGTTCTGAATTTCCCCGACCTGGGTAATGTCGAGGGATTCATTACAATTTACTAGTGTAGAGTTCTGTGTTTACAGATTGATTTCATCAAGGAAAACCAAAACACAGAATAATAGAATGAGGAGCGAACCAAGACCCAGAGGAAAATTTTTAATTTTTAAGATCTAGGCTACCAGTTGTCAAGGTTTACCTCTTCATAACGGGTCAGAAGACAGTGCTGTGCCTGGTCCAGCCCTTGTCTAAAATCCATTTCACTCACACCTGAATGATATAAAGGGGTCATCCTGAGAGTGGTTCTTAGGCAACAGCTTCTCAACATCACCAACACTGGAAGTCTTAGAAGCGACTAGGAGATTTCCAAGCGGAAAGGATAAGAAACTGGGGAAGACTCCCAGGCAGCTATATAAAGCTTAAGAGTCTTTATTTAATTACTTTGTATATTAAAAACTGTTTCTGGCTGGGTGCAGGGGCTCACACCTGTAATCCCAGCACTTTGGGAGGCTGAGGTGGGTGGATCACCTGAGGTCAGGAGTTCCAGACCAGCCTGGACAACATGGTGAAATCCCATCCCTACTAAAAATACAAAAAAAAACTTCCCTTCCCTTCCCTTCCCGCCCACCTCAGCCTCCCAAAGTATTGGAATTACAGACGAGCCACTGCGCCCGGCCTGTTTCATCTTTTTGTATGGGGCTTTTCTCTGAATCCTTGGTTTTCTGCTCATACTTAAGAATGAGTAACAAAAAGGCTGATTGAAGTTCTGAGTGGGGAAGTGTGGTGGCGGGTGACTGTAATCCCAGCTACTTGAGAGGCTGAGGCAGGAGAACTGCTTGAACCGGGAGGCAGAGGTTGCAGTGACCCGAGATCTCACCACTGCACTCCAGCCTGGGTAACAGAACAAGACTCTGTCTCCAAAAAAAAAAAAAACTGTTTCCACAGACACGGTACCAACAAATGAGAACCCAGGTAGCAGCGATTAAAACACTGAGAATCTTCCTGGAGGACCCTACAAAGATGGTCAGGTTGGAACAAAAGCGGAGATTCCCTTTGTCAGAGAAGTTGAAACCTTTGGCTCCAATGTTAGACAATGCAAATGACCTCCTCAGAATGCAGGAGGCCAAGAGAGAATGACTCAGAAAAGGGAAGCAAGTCATATACTCCAAAGCCAGAGATGAAAGGCTGAGATGAGTGTTTGCTGTCATGATTCAGCTCATAAACAGATTCTGACAGCCACATTCGGGTGCCTGTTAACAAAGCTTTTCTTCCTTAAGGAATATCAAAAACAGCCTGCAGAAACAGCTCATAAGCACACATTGTCAAGATTCTGGACACTTAAACTATGAAGCAGTTTGCCGAGGGCATCATTGCAACCATAAAACATTCAAAAAGCTAACATTTTATTTGTCTAGTTCCTGTAGATACACAGCTGAGGAGATTAGGGAGGAAAAGATTGCAGGTTGAAATTTTGTAGCCCAGAGGTCCCAAAACTCTAAGATGTTTAAGAATCACCTGGAGTGCCTGATAAATGCAGAACCCCAGGACCAGCCCCTAAAGAGGCTAACTATATGAATGCAAAAAAGGCATTGCCCATAAGGACTCTATATTTCAGCAAGCACCCCATGCCATTCAAAAGTAGGTAGTCCCTAGACAACTCTTGAGGAAACACTGACCTGGTCCAATGGGCTATTTTTGTAAGAAAAATGAAGCCCAAAGTAGTGAAGTGACTTGCCCAAGTCCAACTTCCTAAGTCCAATAATGGCTCCACAAGGAAGAAAGAAATAAGAATAGATGCCTCACCGTATAACCCAAATTGTTGAAGGGCATGGTCCACCCCTAGGGCAGCAGAGAGCAAGCTAGGTCCTTAAACAGAGCCTCTTCCCAATGAAAGAACCTGCAAAAGAGGTTCCCTGGGAGGAAGACTGATAAGCAAATAGCAGTAACTGGATTCAGCAGGGCCCCTGTGTTTCTTGCCACAGAACTCTGTCTACACCCCAAACACTGTCACCTGCACCGCCGTTTCCTATTCACCTGACTGTGAACACCTGCATGGCAGGGACTGGGTCCCATCCATCTCTGCATCACCACTGTCACATATGAAGTCTTAATGAACTCTTTTATTCCAAGAATGAATGCTGGTACCACCCTCTGCATAGAATGCCTTCCAAGAGGCTGGTTCACCTGCCGCATTTCCTGTCATCCCAGCTCCAGCTCAGGTGTCACCTCCTCCCACCAGACACAACCAGGTGTTCCTTCCTACCTCTTCCAGAGGACCCTGTACTTACCTGTTAGCACTTATCACACAGCTTTGTAGTCACCTTGTTTACCTTTGAGACAACGCCCTGAGAGTGATGATTTTGTCTTGGAAACCTCAGCCCCTAGCTCAGCTTGCCATGCAGAAGTTGCTCAACAAATGTTTAGAAGGTGTTCAATAAAGGGAGGGAGGCAGGAAGAATGAAAGGGAGAAAGTAATCTAAAATATCTCACTACAGACTCAAAACCCTACAAAGGTGTAGATGTGCTCTGCTGGGGGAAAGAAATACTTAAGTATTTCCTCTGCTCAAATCTGAAAAGTCAAGTCACCTTCTCTCCAGCGCCACCATGATCAGAGAGTTGTTTTGGCAGCATTTGGAAAGGTCCTCCCCTGTCAATATCCCCACACACCTGTGGTCCACCCTCAACACATTCCTTCAACTCCCACCTCCCAGCTTAGTCAGAGCTTCCCGAGCCTCAGGCCCTCCCACAGTTGCCACAGTCTGTACCTTCTGTACTGAGAACTGGGCACTTATCTCTGCCCACCCTGTATGTGTTACCTGCTCTAGGGCATCTGTAGAGGCAGCGGTCCCATACAATACTCCCTGGTGCCAGGCAAAGCACCAAGGGAGGTTCTCCAAATATCCACAGCTAGAGAGGGGCTTTTCAGACAAAGATGATTTCTCTTTGAGAAGTCGAAGCCAGACTTCTGCCCTCAGCCCGCTCTGCCATGCTCTGCCATACCCCAGCACTCTAGGCAACTACCAGCTCGCAGCCAGGTAGAGCAGCCACTAAACTTCCAACTCAGAGGTGCCAGGTCTGTGGTTTACACCTGCTACTCCCTCAC